>NC_084828.1:43128137-43763887 GCF_033115175.1 Lepus europaeus | reverse complement strand
AGTGACATAGATTTTCAGCAATGCTCAAAGCAGGAGGAGACATCATTTCTCTAAAATAATTGTAATTTTGGTGTGCTTTCATACACAAATTCTGTTACTAACTTATGTAAAAAGAATTATGAACTTACTGTGTTTATTAATGTGAGGATGTAAACACTGTCATGGATTCAGTATTAGGAGATATTTATACAAGTAGCATTGTTAGGGAGGGCATTTGGTTAATGATTAAGATACCTCTTAGGATGCCCACATCTCATATCAGAGTGCCTGTGTTTAAGTCCCAGCTTTGATTCTGATTCCAGCTTCCTGCCAATGTGCTGCATGGGAGGCAGCAGGTGATGGCTCAGTTGCTACACACATGAGCGATCTGAATGAAGTTTCTGGCTCCTGATGTTGGCCTAGCTTGACCTCTGCTTTTGTCAGCATTTGGGGGGAGTAAAGATGTTATCTTAGCCTCTGTTTTTCTGACTTCTACATGCAAACAAAATAAACAAAACCAAGTAACACTGTGGTTATATTCTATCGATTCTGTCATATTGGAAACTGTGAGCATGACCCTAGTTTTAAGAACATGGAAGGGGGCCAGCATTGTTGTGCTGCAGGTCAAGCCACGGCTTGCATCTTCAACATCCACATCAGAAAGCCTGTTTGAGACCCAGCTACTCTGCTTTCCTTCCAGCTCCCTGCTAAGGTTCCTGGGAAAGCAGCAGAAGATGGCCCAGGACCATAGGATCCTGCCATGCACATGGGAGACCCAGATGGAATTCTAGGCTCCTGGCTTCAGCTTCACCCAGCCCTAGTCATTGAAATCATTTGAAGACTCAATCAGAGGATGGAAGATCTCTTTCTGTCTGTCTCTCCCTGTTTATCACTCAGTCAAATAAATAAGTCTTTTAAAAATTGAAGTCAGGAAGTAAATTACTGTCCATTAGTTACTAAATGTAATTATAGATTTTGTAAAGAATGAATGAAGATCCATTATTTAGTATAGGTTAAATTAATTACAAATGAATACTCATTATTTACATGTATATATATGCATATATTTTTGAGTAACAAATGCAGTATTCATTTAATTTTAATTCTGATGTCAATTTGAAAAGAAATTACACATAATTTTTTTCCAATTAAAGTAAATGTCATAACTCTACTTCAATATTGTAAAAACATTATAACTCCCCTAGATAATCATGGAATCTCTAAACTGTGAAATCTCAGTTGAGAATTTTCCAAATAAATTTTCAATAAGGCAACTGTTGATAAATAGGAACACTACTACCACTCACACTCCCAAATTACCAATATGTATACTGATTTCAACTTTCTCACAATCTATCCATATAATACATCTTAAAAAAGAAGAAAAAGAAGTTACTAGCATGCCTATATTTGGTACATATTTTAATAAATATTACATGTGAATACATATCAGAGTGTGTGTAATGCATACACATATATTTGTGTGTATATATATATATATATATGCATATAGTCTTGGGAAGTTTTCACTAGAAAGAGAACATTCAGAGCAGAGGAAATGGTATCTGGCATGGCAATGGGAGATCATTTTTATCCTACTCAAATGCATGGATATTCAATGCTTGTGAGGTTTACTATATCTAGGTTTATTATATCTATCTATTGAACTCTTCAGTATTTTCATGGGTTTGCTCATGAAGCTAAAAGTTCTTATCATAAAGTTGTTTAAAAGCAATGGCTATCCGGTCTCCTGCCAGGACTGTTTTCCTTCCCTCCTTGCAGGAGAACATGTCCCTTGTGATGACAATCAGGATTCTATCATTGAAATTCACTTGGGAAAAACACTATATATTTTGAGATTTTTTTTTTTAGAGTATCGAAGGAGAAGCAGAGAGATAAAGAGAGACTGACAGGTAGACACACAGACTCCCTGTCTGCTGCTTCATGCACCCAAATACCCACTACTGGCTTATTTCTCAAATGCCTGTCAGGGTCTGGGCCAGGCCAGAACAAAGAGCCAGGAAGTCAATTCACATCTCCCATTGAGTTTCAGGGAACCAAATGCTTAAACCAGTAGCCACTGCTTCCCAGGGTGCACCTTATCAGGAAGCTGGCATCAGGAGCAGAGCCAGGAATTGAACCCATGCACTCTGAGACAGGGTGTGGGCATTCCACCTGGTAACTCAGGTGCAATGCCAACCTCCAGCCCTATTTTGTGATCCTTTATCAAGAATCACTAACTCAGCTGTGTATTATATATATTTTTAAATATTTATTTTTTATTTGAAAGATTTACAAACACACACACACAGAGAGAGAGAGAGAGAGAGAGAGAGAGAGATCTTCCATCCACTGGTTCATTCCCCAAGTGCCTAAAACAGCCAGCTCTGGGCCAAAATGAAACCAGGAGCCAGGAACTTCATCTGGATGAAGCCACATGGGTGGCAGGGGCCATCTTCTGCTGCTTTCCCCATGTTATTAGCAGTGAGATGGATTGGAAATGGGACACCACCTGGCTCCTATATTTGGTGCAGCATTACAGGCTGTGGTATTACCTGCTAGCCATAACTTAGGCTCCATGTGTATTATATTCTACATGTGGGTGCATGTGCGTCATTCTGTTAAAAATTTTGTTAGATTTTTAAAATTTTTCTCAAATAATGAGTTGCGCTTTAATTGTAATGACATTATTAACCCATATTTTAAAATCATTCAGCTCTATTTTGGCTATATTTTATGCTAAAAGCACTTATAAATTAATGATTCAATAACTGTTCAGGTAATCAATCTTGTTTCACAATTTTATCTTAATAAAATTAGCGTGCATCCACTCAAGATGGTTTCTGTTTCTCCCAACTTTCAGTATTCTCAATGAATGCTAAAACAAGGAGTTAGGAAGAACAACACGAAATCATTAGGAAGTACATACAAGTGTATCGATTAAGGTGACATCCAAAATGACAAAAGCCATTTTGGTAAGTTTTAAAAATTTCTATATAAAATAGTATTAACAACATAATATATGATGTTATACATATATGCATATAAACTTCAATATGTAAAATATATCTTACGTCCATGATTCCCTTTCTCTATTATTACTTTTTGTGTTTATCCCTTTTTATCAATTAGAGATATTTGTTCCTATTCATTGTGTATCACTCTTCTTAAAACAATGGTTAGTTAAGGAATAAAGAATACCCCATTTGTCATTTGGCATAAGAACATAGCAAAAAGTTAATTTATATAATTCAGACCTAAAATATCAACAATCCACTATCTGCTGACTTGATATACTGAGTGCACTTGAAAAAAATTGATCATTATTAGACGTAATATAACAACACAAAACATGCTCAGAAGGTAAAGCAGGAAAATAAAAGTCTAGCAACTTTAGTGTTTAGAATTTTTGTTAAGCCTTGAAGAATAAATAATTCATAAACAGAAAATATCAATTACAACATATTGTATAACATTCTTGAATGTGGCAATATGTGGAAAATACTCATTTATTGAATAAAGACTGTGTTTGCTAACAGATTCTTCCACATGAATACCTCACAATTGTTTTTACTGTATATTTGCTGTATATCTAATATGGTTATTCTTACAAAGGAAGACTTTTTGTAGATAATCTTCAAAATTAAATAAGTACAACATTTTGACAGATTTTCAACAATCTTATCCATACAAAGCTTTTCTTCCCAAACCAACAAAGAAAAGTTTGTGAATATCTTGTTCGCTTCTTCAAACACAGAATTTCCCTAGGTGATTGTGATATGATTTCTTATTTTCCTCAAGAAAATATCTTTCAGCATTTGATACAGTTTGCAATTTGATACAGCTCACTATTGGCCTGAATTCACAGAACAAGAAAATGATGAGGTATTTGAACTAAATATTTTTAGTAAGCTCTCACTGTTTTCAATGCCCTACAATATATTTGTCTTATCATTATACAAATGAAATTCATTTTTTACATCCAACCATAAAAACAATATATGTAGCCATGTGGTATAGCTCTCATGGAGCATTTATAGCAAAGAGACAAGAAGATTATTTGTCATGCTATTATGGAAATGCATACATAAAGGTACATTGGGAAAGGAAGACATCTGCCTTCATTAAATAGGGGAGCCAACACTTGATATTTGCCACCTTGCACCTTTATAGGGTTCCATATTCTGTGAATGCCTTCAGTTAATATTCGCAACATAGGAAAAGAAAATGACCCAGGATTATTCTGTGTGTGATTCTAATGATCCAAAGCCACATCTCCTGCAGCCTGAAATTAGATTGCATTTTTAAGAGCTCTGTTTTTATTAAGGGGATAACATAATTGTTACATGAACTAAACAAATTCCTATGCTTTTTTTTTCATTTTTATATTTTCAGATTTTGAGCAAAACCAAAAGATATCAAAAGAATAAAAATTTCATTAGTAACAGTCCATAGCTTTCTGTGGAACAGGTTTAATATTTTTCATTGTTAATAAACATTTCTGATTGAAATTTCAATCATTTCATTTTTATCTCCTTTCTTTACTTCAATTTGTCTGCTTTATCCTAATTTTTCCCTTTTTGGGAAGAGGAGATGTAGGAGAATCTTTCACAAACAAAATAATCCTTCTGAGAAATCAGCAAGTTCCTACAACCATGAATATTGTTTCTCAGATACTTTTCATGTATACACCAAACATTCAGTGAGAAAGTGATCAATCTCTAAGTAAAAAAAAAATCTGTAGAATCACAATTTACTATGTAGAATTTAAAGAATATTCTAGTTTCTGAAGACAAATTCAAATATTTTTGTGTAGTATTTGAGTTGTCTTTTTCTGTGTAATATAATCAGATTTTTTTTTTTTTACTTTTTAAGAAAAAAAATTATTTATTTATCTAAAAGTTAAAGTTACAGAGAGAGGGGGAGAGACAGAGAGAGATCTTCTATCTGCTAATTCACTACCCAGATGACCGCTTCGGCCAGGGCTGGGCCATGCCGAAGCCAGGATCCAGTAACTTCTTGCTGGCCTCCCTTGTGGGTAGCTTGGGTCCAAGGTCCATTTTCTGATGTTTCTCCCAGGCTACCAGCAGGTAGCTGGATTAGAAGTGGAGCAGCTAGATCTTGAACTACACCCATATGAGATGCTGGCATTGCAAGAAGCAGCTTTATCCACTATGCCAAAGTGTAAGGCTCCCTCGCCACCTTTTTTTTTAATTTTAGTAAATTGTTTTTAAATTCTAATTCATATTAAATTATATGCTAACTTTTAGAAAATCATCCATGTGGAAAAATACATGAGATTCAAATTTAAATTACAACACATTTTAGTTTTAGATTAATTACATGGATTAAAAAGAAGGGGCAACATGGCTTAATATGTTACTACAGTAAAAATGCAAAAATCTTAGAATGTCTAAGCATATTTATTTGCATTATATATAATATTATACCAATAATTAATATATATAATTATATTGTGCATAAAATGTATACTTTGTATAAATATACATAATAATATGCATATACATTAAATATAAATAATTATATAAATAAACAACAGGAGGATCAATCTGAGATAGTGCAGGAGTAAAAAGTCAACAAGCCATAAAAATGATTGATGTTTTAGAGCTTAAGATACACAAGGTGTAACTGATGGAAACTGATTTGGTAAAAGTCTTTTGGAGTAAGTATAGCAAAGGCCTTTGCTCCCCAGGAATTCATCAGTGTAATGTCCCCAAATTTACAGAAACTATGAGAAAAAAATATGTATCACATTAAAAGATGTATCATGTGAAGTATATAATAGAACAGATTGTGTTTTATTGCATTAAATATGTTTCAGTCGTAGCTTTGAATTCCCACTTTGAAGCTAAGTTGAAATGAGATCTACTGTGGAGGTGGTTCTGAAACTCCGAGGGAAAGGCTCTGAACCCGCACTCCTCTTGCTAATTCTCAAGAGGGAAATCCATGGCGGGATCCACAAAGCTTCAAAAGCGCTATACTTGCTGATGCCACAGCTTCCTCTGAAGCTTTCAGAGATGGACTTACAGGCTGTGAGCTTGACTTGGCCTTGCATAAGCAGGCAGCACGACAACCAGCCTACCATACAGAAAAGGTGCTGACTCTCTTTAGAGAGCTTTCACTGAGATAAAGACAACTGCACGACAGGGGAGAGTGTGCAAAATGACCTTCCGATGCAGGACAGAGTAAGAAAAATACATGTTTATGAGATACTTTGCTACAAAACCACTTCTACCGTACATTCAACAACTTATTTAGAATAACTTTCCAATGCAAATACTTTATTGAATTTCCCAACATGACATTACTTTTCAAAGTAATTGAAAGCAAACCAAAAAATTCTTAAAGAACTAGATGATTATCAACCATGTACTCAATAGAGGAACAGGAGCTGGACTCAACGTTTTTGTTTCTTGTTTTTTGTTTTTTTGACAGGCAGAGTTAGCAACTGAGAGAGAGAGAGAGAGAGACAGAGAGAAAGGTCTTCCTTTTTCCATTGGTTCACCCCACAAGTGGCCATTACGGCCGGAGCGTTGCGCCAGGTACTTCCTTCTGGTCTCCCATGCGGGTGCAGGGCCCAAGGACCTGGGCCATCTTTCACTGCCTTCCAGGGCCACAGCAGAGAGCTGGTCTGGAAGAGGGGCAACCGGGACAGGATCGGTGCCCCGACCGGGACTAGAACCTGGTGTGCCGGCGCCACAAGGCGGAGGATTAGCCTAGTGAACCATGGCGCTGGCCTGGATTTAATGTCTTCTTAAAGATGGCTGCAAGAACAATCACACATGGAAGATAGCTCGCATGATGCTGCTGCTGCTGAGGGTAGTGATGTTGCTGGTAGGATGATGACAATGACAGCCAGCATTTATGGAATGCACTGTCTGTCAAAATATTTCCTAAATGTTTATGTAAGTTTTCCACCTTTTATCCTCATAGCATCTTGCTGAGACAGATGCCAGCATTATTCCACCTCTAAAAATGAGGACCCTGAACATCAGATAGGTTAGGAAACCTTCCCCAAGTCCTCTCATTAGTATGTAACAGAATTCCCATAAGAAGTCAGATTGTCTGGATCTAGAACCTATAATCTCTTAAAAAAGAAACTCAAATAAATCCCTATTTAGAAATTACTGGGGCCGGCGCTGTGGCATAGTGGGTAAAGCTGCCAGCTGCAGTGCCAGCATCCCATATGGGTGCCAGTTCGAGTCCTGGCTGCTCCCCTTCCGATCCAGCTCCCTGCTAATGCACCTGGGAAAGCAGTAGAAGATGGCCCAAGTCCCTGGTTCCCTGTACCCACATGGGAGACCCATTAGAAGCTCCTGGGTCCTGGCTTCAGATCGGCGCAGATCTGGCCATCTGGGGAGTGAACCAGCAGATGGAAGACCTCTCTCTCTCTCTCTGCTGCTCTGTTTTTCAAATAAATCAATAAAAAATTTAAAAAGAAATTACTGACATTGATATGCAACCTCCTAGAAAAATTTTGAAGTTTTCCCATTAAACATAATTCTGATGGGAGAACTCAAAGACAATTAGTGGTTCAACCAAAACAGCAAACTGGTGACTCTTTGTCTAAGAACCTAATTAAGAATCACAAGGAAATTGTTAGGCACTATAAAAATTATGTCCTGCCATCCAAATTAGATCTGAAAGTGGCAGTTGGGCATGGCATTGAAAAAGCTTCGGAAATCATGAGCATAATATAGGCAGGTGATGGGGATAGGGAGAACACTGACAACACACAGTGAGGGGGAACAGAACTCGGGAGTATTGAAGATCCAAGAAAAGTTAAGAGAGCTAAGATCCCCTTTGAGATCTGCATCACCTACTGAGGTTAAATAAGCTAGAAACTTGGGATTTTCCTAGAAAATAATTCAATTGTAAGAGAAAAAGGAAACTTGACGGTAACATGAACATTTGATATCATCACATAGTTAATCTGGGTAAATCCCTAAATAGAAAGAATGCACTTAAGATGATTCATTTTCTACATAACAAAATAATGTGGGAAACAATCTCTACTTGAATTCAAGAGATAGTCATCCAGTGACGGGGGTTATTTGACCAATTAGCCAATGGAATGTGACTGAACTATTTCACTTCACTCTGAGATTTTGAGAAGTTGGCATACTTGTTCATTTTCTCTATCTTTAGCCTGATTAGAAGTGGAAGTTTTCAAGATTCTAGGTGATAGAAATGCCACAAAATTAAAGAATTTTGGGTTCCTGAATCCTCTGTTACAGAAAGGCATCACATTTTAAAAATTTACATTGAGCATGGCTTTTGGGGTTCGCTAATGTTGCCAATAATGACCTACATGGAAAAAAAGAATACAGGTCCTATTAAAAATCCTGATGATCAAAAAAAAAAAAAAAAAAACAAAAGAAAGAAAAAGAAAAAGAAAAAAAAAAAACCTCACATTTTCCTAAAGAAGCAGACTGAGAACACCTATTAGCAATGTATTTAAAATCTTCATATATAGATAGAAGATACAAAACCTATTTCAAAAGAGCATAAAGATGAACAGGAAAAACAATCTAAAATTTAAAGAACACAGGATACAAGGAAAAAAAAGGAGATGACAGAAGATTAGAGATAGTAAAAAAAAAAAAAAATAAGCATCCAAACTAAAGTACTGAAAGCAATGTAATTGCAATGAAAAATGTAAACAATGATATGGATATCCAACATGAGGGTTCTCAGAAATCAGAGTTAACAAAGTACAAAGAGGAGAAAAAAAAATGATCACACCATACACACACACACACCCCACACACATACACACATACACACAGAGAGAGAGAGAGAGAGAGAGAGGAGAGAGAAATTATCAAAACAGATAATACTATGACAGCTTTAATTGAAGTCATATTAATAGGATAATTCTATGATTGATGTTAACCTGTATTTTCATTCTAACAGTTAATAAATTGAAAAAAGCAAAGGAGCAATTTCAACACAATTTGAAGATTAAAGGTTATGAAACAGACGTTTTAAAACCAACAAATTTCCACATGATATTGCAACAAAAAATGTTATATATGTAATCTATCAGAAAAAAAGTCATTTAATCTTCTTTTAAAATCATTTGAAAATACTTTAAGGCAGAAAGGAAGAAAATCAAGATAACAGGCAGCTCATAATAGGGAAGTACTTACAGAGTCACTTCATCTTAGTGGAAGCCATTTAAATTTCAACCAAGCTTTACATACAAAATGAGTCATCATAGCATTGTTTATCACAAGAAAGAAGATTAAGTAAATTTAATAGGCAGTATTAGGAAGCAAACCTTTGATGGAATGCATATTAGAAAGATTTCATACTACATGTGTAAAAAGTATCACAGTGGGGAAATGATGTAACTCTATTTGAAAACAAAAGAATGTAAAATTAAGTATTCATTATATTAGTTATAAGATAAAGCAGAAAATGTATTTAATGGAGTGTTAGAATTTGACATTTTTCATGCATCTTTAAATATTTCTGAATATTCTAATTTCATCTTTTAGATTGCAGTTGTATCTATTTTTAAAATCTTAAAATGAGAAAAATAAATTATGCTGTTAAATAACAAATTATACTAAAGGGATATTGAAATTGATTTTATTTAGTTACTTAACTATTTCATTTATTTGCTATCCTTTTTAGCAATGAATACACCATAAAATACTATTGTAAAATGTGGAAATAAAACAATATGGAAGGAAATGAAGTTCCAGAAAATATGAGAAAAAAGCACAGGCAATTTTGATTATTGTATTCGTCAAGCCAAAGCCTTCTTATGCTTCCCACCTCAGCAGTTTTATTGCTATTTGAGCTCAGATATTAATTTCCTGAACAAATATACATTATTTAAAGAAATTTTTAAAATATCTCATCTTGCAGCACTAAATACTTCATGAATTTATATGCCCATAAGAGTAGAAATACACTATTTTTGATTTACATAATGCACAGATGTATACATTCATCAAAATTTTCCCATATTTTGAAAGAGAAAATATACCTATCTTGTCATGTTTACCTTTCATTTATTTAAGAACATATCTTTAAAACAATACACCTCTGTCCTTTGGAAACTTTGGCAGGAGCCAAAATGCTATAATTTATGAGGGTAGGTATTATGATATGGGAAATATTTTCATACGGAAACAATATAACCATTATGTGGTCTGTATATTTATGTATGAGGATCAGAAAGAAAACAGTTTTTAGGACTCATAGGAGCACCCACCAAGAGTGACAGACTCAAGTGATGACATAATAGCCTCTCTCTGTGATGGTGACACAAAACAGCAAAGGACACTGGACTGTCAGTCTTGTTGTTTATCTTCTATCTGAGACTAATAAAAGAAAGAAAATGACTGACAGCACATAGACATAAACACTTAGACATAGCATTGTTACCTTTTCTACTAGGATAAAAATATTGTTTTGATGGTTTTTAAAAATGCCTTATTTTTCTGGATTTCTAAGATGCTGAATTTATCTTAAAAAGTCATTTTACAGTCAGATTATATTAAATTGCATATATATCACCCTTCTTAGAATATCTTCTTGACAATTATTTGTGTCATGTTAAATATGTGTTTACATCTAACACATGCATTGTGTATGTGTTTGTATATGTGTACTTAGGTTTACATAAATATATATATATATATATATATATATATATATATATTATGTGTTCAGAGGAGAAAGAATGGTAGAGTTCTTTTTTTTTTTTTTTTGACAGGCAAAGTGTATAGTAAGAGAGAGACAGAGAGAAAAGTCTTCCTTTTTGCCGTTGGTTCACCCTCCAATGGCCGCTGCGGCTGCTCATCGCGCTGATCTGAAGCCAGGAGCCAGGTGCTTCTCCTGGTCTCCCATGCGGGTGCAGGGCCCAAGGACTTGGGCCATCCTCCACTGCCTTCCCGGGCCACAGCAGAGAGCTGGACTGGAAGAGGGGCAACCGGGATAGAATCCGGCGCCCCAACCGGGACTAGAACCCGGTGTGCTGGCACCGCAAGGCGGAGGATTAGCCTGTTAAGTCACGGCGCCAGCCAAAATGGTAGAGTTCTTGTGAAAGAAAACAGAGAAAAATATAGAGAAATTGGCAAGGGAGAACATGGGAATGCAAATTATTTTTCCTAATATATATTTCTTCCAAATACATAAATTATTAATTAAAACCTTCATTCAAAACACTGAATATGTATACAGGAAACTCCAAAGAAGCAGTAAGTGTCTGTACTGATTTTTAAGAGCTTGCAATTTATTTGGAGGAGATTAAACCTACAGATATAAAATATGTAGGTGATAATTGCAAAGCAACGTGAAAACAAGTGAATGATAATGTGGCATAAAACGCATAAATCAGAGCTGGGGAGAGAAGTAATTAAATAAGAATCTAATGAGTCAAGAAACTCATTTTGGAACTTTGAATATGGAGTTAGGTCACTGACTGCATGAAATAGGCAGTGGAGATTAAAGTTCAGAAAATTAACTTCAGTAAAATAAAGGATAGGGACCGGCGCTGTGGCATAGTGGGTGAAGCCACTGCCTGCAGTGCTGGCATACCATGTGGGCATTAGTTCAAGTCCCGGCTGCTCATCTTCTGATCCAGCTCTCTGCTATGGCCTGGGAAAACAGTGTAGATGGCCCAAAGTCCTTAGGCTGCTGTTCCCATGTGGGAGACCTGGAGGAAGCTCTTGGCTCCTGGCTTCGGATCAGCCCAGCTCCGGCCATTGTGGCTATTTGGGAAGTGAACCAGTAGATGAACATAGACCTCTCTCTCTCTCTCTCTCTCTCTCTGCCTCTCTGCCTCTTTGTACTCTGCTTTTCAAATAAATAGATAAGTCAAAAAAAAAAAAAAAAAAGATAGACTCAGTAACAATGTAAGTAGACCCAGGAAAGAAATCTATGTTTCTACGTGCATAGATATATTCTGCTCTCTCTCTCTCTTTTTTTTTGACAGGCAGAGTTAGACAGTGAAAGAGAGAGACAGAGAGAAAGGTCTTCCTATGCCGTTGGTTCACCCTCCAATGGCCACCGCGGCCAGCGCACTGTGGCTAGCACACCGTGCTGATCCAAAGGCAGGAGCCAGGTGCTTATCCTGGTCTCCCATGGGGTGCAAGGCCCAAGCACTTGGGCCATCCTCCACTGCACTCCCGGGCCACAGCAGAGAGCTGGCCTGGAAGAGGGGCAACTGGGACAGAATCCGGCGTTCCGACTGGGACTAGAACCCGGTGTGCCAGCGCCGCAAGGCAGAGGATTAGCCTGTTAAGCCACGGCATCGGAATTTGGAGGCAAATCGCTCAGAAAGATGAAGACATGTATATGTATTTGTGTGTGCTTATGTGTTTACAAATAGCACAACAGTTGAGCAACCAGAACCTACAGCATATACCTAAAATTATATTCAAAAGAACTGAGTAGTGGAATGCATTACTTGAGCTAGTAAGTGCTAAAACTACCAGAACTGGAAAACTGTTTTAAAAGAGAGTTACAGGTCATCTCCCATTGACATAAATGTAAAGAATACCAAACAAAATTGTTCCTAGTTAGCTAATGAATTCCTAATATATATATATTCCTAATTTGGATTTAATTTAGTAATGCAAGTTGTTTATAACTAGAGAAAATCAGTATTTTTATACCAGCGAAATAATTGAGAAAAAGTCCTGTAATTATCTCAAAAATGCTTAAAAGTGGCCTATAAATTACTAGCAAATGTGATAAAAACAATTAGGAAACGGAAGAGGGCTAAAGACTATAGCTGTCATTTAGTTGACTATTCCCACCATGCTGTTTGTCTCTTGATTTTCTCCTCCAAAGATTTCATCCTCACCATCCTTTTAGCCTCTCCATGGATGTGCTCTTCACTTCATCATGATCAGTACATGCAGCCTTCCCATATTTCCATACATCCCACTTTCTCATTACCAGTTTTCATCTTTCCAGGCAACTCTGAGACTCCTGTAAGCCAACCAGACTCATTCATTCTTTGATGCTATCACACTTTCAATGACCCCTGCTTCCCATTCTCTCCCTTCTGATCTTTGTCGGTTCGGATTTCATGGTGAGTTTATAAAATTCATTCACTCATCAAATATTTATGAGAGTTCTTAAAAAAAATCATGGGGGTCAACGTTGTTGTGTAGCAGGTAAAGCCACCTCCTGCAACACTGACATTCCATATGAGCACTGGTTCAACCTGGCTGCTCCACTTCTAATCCATCTCCTTTCTAATGTGCCTGGGAAAGCAGGAGAAGATGGCCCATATGTTTGGGCCCTTTATCCACACTAGTGACTCAACAGAAGCCACTGGCTCTTGGCTTCAGTCCAGCACAGCTGTAGCCATTGTGGTCATTTGGGGAGTGAACCAGCAGATGGAAGATCACTCTCTCTCTCTATTTACCTCTCCCTCTCTGTAACTCTATTATTCAAATAAATGGGAAAAAAATCTTTTAACAAATTTCATATGAAAAACCATGTTTGGATTTTAAATTTATTCACATCAAAATGAATACCTTTCATTTCCATTTTCCCATGAACTTATTATAAAGTGCTGTTTGAGTCACATATTTGTGTCAAGATCACCTTCACTCTTAATATCCTAACCACTTGTTGACTTCCATAGCTTTACTACAAGAACACACTTGATTTAAACTGAATTTAATCCACTTCCATACTCATGCCTATAGCCATCCATCTTGTCTTGTGGACTCAATGCCATCAATATGCTAAAAGTTCCCAAATTTGTATCTCTAGCCTGGACTTGGTCCTTGAACCAATGACCATATAGTCACCTGACTTGACATGTCTACTGAAAGTCTAATAAGCAGTTTAAAATGAGCACTCCTGGTTCAGTTCTTGATAGACAGTCCTTTTCAAGTTAGTTCTTTCAGTCTTCATATATCTTTTTTTGACTTTTATAAATAAAGATTTATTGAAACACAATAACACCATTTTCTTTACATCTTCCCTCTCTCTTATGAAGTACAACAGCAGAAATTAATTTCAATGATGCTGAAAATATTTACATTTCTCCCTTTTCAGGAGATGTTTTCAGATTCCAAAATTAACCTATTAATACTAAATTTTAAGGAGGAAAAGAACAGAGCCCTTATTTTATGCAAAAGTTTGTATATCTTATGATTACATTCATTTCAATATATAAGGAGAAGTTATTAAAGGATACTTATTTGACTTCAATGTGGCAATAACATGTATTAATATAAAAGAGAATACTATATGGGAAATATTGATACATCTACTTTTTAATTAATTGCAACTCAACTTTTTTATTTGAAGCTGAAATTTTAATATAATTTGTGCATTACAGTATTTTGAAACTTCTTATATAATTCTCAATTGAAAATCAGAGTCTGGTTTTAGGCAATAGCATAGCTCTAAAATTGGGCAGCATCATAGAAGGGGTATTCCGAATGTATAGGGTAGACTCAACAGAAAATGAAGAAAATTTATATGTAGTAAGCCGGAGAACATTATACAGCTTTGTGGAGATTATTTTATAAGCATAGGCACTTGAGAGCAGATTTGGTGTTGACCAATGTGCTCAAACTTAAAAACAAGTAAGTTTGCCCAGAGATACAAGGATTATCTTGCTGAGCTCAGGAAACAAAAGAATTTCATGATTATTTTTCATTAACACAATATACTTCAGGGAGTACATAGTTTTGCTTATTGGAAAAAAGGTATTCATATTATATTATAATTTACACAAAAGTAGGACCTAGGCAACTGAAAAAAAAATTAGGCCTATCAAAACTGTTTTAGTGCAACTCTCCCCAACACACCTCTAATCATAGCATTTTTCCCTTTCTAAGCACAGAGACTGGAGGTAAAAATCTTTTCTTAGCATCCTAGAGAACTGAGGCCAGCATTAGACAGTTCAGTAAAAAGTACTTGAACTCACTTAAAAAATCTGAAATATAACCCTAGTCATCTGGTTTCTTTGGCAAAAAAAAAAAAAAAAATGAACTATTTTTGTATCTCTACTTTTCACTTCTCAGAGATGAGACCAGCAAATGTTGTCAGCATTATATTAAAAATAAGTTCCGAATTCATGACCCAACACACCCTCCTCTGTTTTAATGATGAAGCAAGTAATACTGATAAGCTTAAACACATCTCTCTGCATTCACTATATATTTACTCCAGTAATCAAAATAATGTCTAAAGAATAGTTTGATATCCAGCAGCTCCTATTTAATTTAGGTGAAGTTAAATTTAGAGTCGTCTCCAGGTGGCAATCACCATTTTAACTAAAAATAATAACTAATGACAAAAAAGTGAATTACTATGGCTATTCTGGAAAAATGTTAATATAAACATATGCTGTTTTCTTCTTAGAAACTAATATTGTCCCCATATCTACAATATAAACTATGTTGGTACAAATATGGATATATTTTAGAAATATATTTAAATTAACTGTGACTCAAAATCTTTAAGATTTCAACTTCAATGTTCTCTGAAAGTAGACAATCTAAAGGATGCCAAACTCCTTAGATTATCTAATTAGATTTTATAGATTGATTTTATTAATTTATTGTGAAATTATATTCTTTGATGATTACCCAAAAATTAATAGCAGTGAAGTAATTAAAGGAGAAAAAGTGGCTGACATTTAGTGTCAAAATTAAGATGCATATAGTCCATATCAGAATAACTGACCTAAGTTCATACTTCTGGTCTTCCCCAGACCTCTCCTCCAGAAACCTCCCCATATAATTTTAAGTCAAATTCATCCTTGCTCAGGGGCCACAAACATGAAGTCACTAAAACTCTTTATTTCCCTTAAAACCAATACTTTTACCTCTATTTTCAATTATATAACAAGAATGTGACCAACTCTCATCACCTCTGTATATAACACCCTTCTTCCAGACATAAATATCTCTGACCTGGATTACTGAGAATTTTAATTGCTCTTGCAAGCTACCCTCTGTAGTCTCTTCTCGACACAATAGAGTAATCTTACCCAAATCTGCTTGGGATATTAAAAAATTCTTCCAACTGTCCATCAAGCTGTATACATTGTGCCTCTCTGTGACCATTGCTTTTGTGGCACCTTATTATACCTGTCCCACTCTGCTCTAGCCACACTGGCCCTGATGCTGTTCTAGAACATACCAGCTGTGTTCTCAACTCTGAGCTTTTGCATTTACTATTGTTTTTCAAATTTAAAAAAATTGTTATATGATTAAAAATGTCATGTATTTCATAAATATGGATTTAAGTGCATAATGATACCTCCCACCATATCCTCGCTCCTGCACATGCTCCTACACTCCCTCCACCTGCCTTTCTTATGCTTTCTTTTAACAATGACATATTTTCAATTTATTTTATAATCATAAGCTTAACCCCCCACCAAATAAATAATTCAAAAAGTAATTAGTTGCAAAAACCACATTTGCTCAAGAATATAGAGAAGGGCTGTAAATAATAATTAAATTTCAGAATTTTAATTTCGCTCTTATTTTTTTAAACTTTTATTTACTAAATATAAATTTCCAAAGTACAGTCTATGGATTACAATGGCTTCCCCCCCCCACAATCTCCCTCCCACCCACAACCCTCCCATCTCCTGCTCTCTCTCTCCCATTCCATTCACATCAAGATTCATTTTCAATTCTCTTTATATACAAAAGATCGATTTAGTATATATTAAGTAAAGATTTCATCAGTTTGCACCCACACAGAACATGAAGTGTAAAATACTGCTTCAGTACTAGTTATAGCATTAATCCACATCGAACAACACATTAAGGACAGAGATCCTACATGAGGAGTAAGTATACCTCCCAAAGTTCACTCTTATATTTTAATTTTGTGTTCTGTATACTAATTACCACATGTTAAGAGAAACAGATGGTATTTGTTTTGGGATTGGCTTATTTCATTAAGCATAATCATTTCTGGTTGCATCCATTTTTGTTGCGAAAGACAGGATTTCATTCTTTTTTTATGGCTGAGTAGTGTTGCATTGTGTCTTTATACCACATTTTCTTTATCCAGTCTTCAGATGATGGACATCTGGCTTGATTCCTTATCTTAGCTGTTGTGAATTAAACTCAATGAACATGAGGGAACACATAACTCTTTCATATGCTGATTTCATTTCATTTCATTTGGGTAACTTCCTAGGAGTGGGATGGCTGGGTCATATAGCAGATGGATTTTCAAATTTCTGGGGAATCTCCACATTGTCTTCCATTATGGCTGTACTAGTTTACATTCCCACCAACATTGTGTTAGAGTATCCTTTTCCCCACATCATCACCAGCATTTGTTTTTTTTTTTTATTTTTGCATGATGGTCATGCATGTTTTTATTTGCATTACCCTGATGGCTAATGATTCTGAGCATTATTTCATATTTCTGTTGGCCATTTGAATTTCATCCTTTGAAAAATGTACAAGTCCTTTGCCCATTTCTGGACCGAATTGTTTGGTTGTTGTTGAGTTTCTTCAGCACTTTATAGATTCTATAAAGGATATTAATTCTTTATCAGTTGCATAGTTTGCAAATATTTTCTCCTGTTCACTTTGTTGAGTGCTTCCTTTGCAGTGCAGAAGCTTCTCATTCTGGTGTAATATCATTTGTCAATTTTGTCTTTTATTGCTGTGCTTCTAGAGTCTTTTATGAGAAGTTTTTGCCTTTTTTAAGGGAGATATTCTAAGTTCATAAAAAATGCATGCTCTGAAAGAAAACCATGCCTGTACTTTAAATTTTTTGCACAAAAATGAAGCTCCATTTTAATTACATTTTTCCATGAAGATTTTAAATCTCTTAGTTTTTGTGCTTTCCTCCCCCCATATCCACAAAAGAAATTTTCTCATTTCCTTTATGAATTTCTGAACATTGTGTGAACATTTATGACTCCACAAAATTCAAAAATTGAAACCTAACTCCCAAGATGATATTAGGAGGTAAAGTCTTTTGAGGGAGGTGATTAGGTCATCATAGAGAACAATGGGAGTGGTGCCCCTATAAAATAGGAAGAAGGGAGCCGTCACTCCCCTGGTATGTGAGGACACAGTGAAAAGGTACCATCCATGATCCCAAACATGGGCCTTGTCAGACGCTGAGTCTACCAGTGTCTCTATCATGAACTTTCCAACCTCACAGTCTGTGAATAATAAAACTTTTTATTTACAAACTACTCAGTTTATAGAATTTTTAATGGAAACTCAAACTTGATGAAGACTATTTAAAATTGAATTCACCACTACTATATTCTTTGATCATATTTTATTGTTATCTGTAGAACAAATTGCCATATAGCATAATATAAATATTGTTTTTTGTCAATTTCCTTCAGCAGTCAGCCCCTTCAATGTAGTCCAATATTTTTTTTTTATTTTATTTTTCCTCTTCAGAACTTCCTCCATGTAAGAGTGTGGCACATACAAGTAACTAAGTAATATTCATGATTAAATTTGTTTATAAATGTTTAGATAATATCCCAGAGTATATGTTCCATTTTAAAATTATAGTGTTCAATCACAAGTCTACACCTCATAAGAAATACATATATAGATGTCAATAGGTTCACAATATGGCAACCCAAACCAAGTAAAGGTATAATAGGTAAAATATCACTTTTATATTAATAAAAACAATGAAAAATTAGGATATATTTATAAACTTTAATACATGCTTGGAATAAATGGAAATGGAAAGGAATGTGAATGAAAATTCATTTAACAGAAACAATGAAGATTATATCTAAATCAATTCTTCCTTCCATTTAATATTTCAACAAAATTCCAACCAAGAATACTCCTAATTTCTTTTTTTTTCAAAATTTCATTTAGGAAGAATAACTTATAAACTGACATACACAGCTACACAGCATAATGGAAATCTTTGAGGTAAAATGTGAACATTCTACATTGGCAACTGTTCTAGCAAGTAAGTCAGAAGCAGCATGAGTAAGAGAAATAATTGAACTTAAATTTGGAGAAGGAAGATTAAGAAGGAAGATTAAGAATGAACAAATTTGGGAGTGGAAGAAAGCTGAGTAGAGAGGACTCTGCAGGAATTTTTAGTGACATAAGGAATGTTAATGAAACAGAAAAGCACAAGATAATCTACCTGTATTCTCAATTATGTTTACACATAGAAAGAAGCACATTAAAGTGACATCAGTGAGTGATAAGATTATGAGTGATGCTAATTTCCTTTCAGAGCATTTCTATAACTTGGAACTATAATACAAAGAGCTTGCTCTAGCTTTTATACTAAAAATGTCTTAAAATGGAAAATTTCTTGGCTGAGTCTTTCAAATGCAATCTTTTTCTCCATAGGTATTAAATAAAGACTGAACAGGCTGGTTCATCTGATGTATCAGGAGCATCCATTTGTTTATTAATTTATCAAATAGCCTGCCTAGTTATTTGCTCTATGTATCATAGTAGTGACAACCAACTCCATGTCAGGCTTTGGCTCATGATTAATGTGTCAGCACGAAGGTGCTTAAGTGGTCTTCAGCGTTCTGTTGCTAAAGGTGAACTAAGGAAAGTCCAGCAAGATGCATTTGCTAACCCTATAAAGCTACAATATAAACTGTTAACTCGTCAGTGCGTGCAGCAGTGTGTAAAGTGTGATTGTATTCAACTCACACACTCCAGGTAATAACAGAGTAGTTTATTATCATTGCAGGTGTAGAAACCTGCCAACACTTCAGCCATCTGGGCTTCCTTGGGGCAGTATACAAGTAAAATATGTGAATGAAATATGTGAGTTGAATTCTGTTTTATTCTTTTTTTTTTCTGTTGAGGGTGCAAGCAAATCTGTTTTGTATATTTTGGAATAGTGAATCTTCTATGTTAGTTGACTTTAGAAAGCTATCAACTTCATCTAATTTAAGGCCATTAGTGTTCGTACTAAAGTGCTAGTGTCTGAATGATAATGGCTGTTCAGATGGCATTTTATAACAAGAAAATTGTGCTAAATGTAATATAATTGAATAAACAAAAGTTATAACTCCTTATGGGTTAACGAAAAATTTATCATTTAACATATTTCATCTAATGCAATATCAAGACAACGGTTCGATTAATTAGCAATTAAGCATATGCTATCATTTTGGAAGATAAGAGACCCCTTATAGCTAAAGGCAGATTTATAATATGAGGCTCCACATAAAATTTTACAACTGAAATATGTTTATTTCTAATCAATGGGCTGGCAGACTTCTTGAACACAAAACTAAGTAATATAAAATTTAACAATAGGGTCAACCTCAAGTTATTTATTGTCTATAGCAATCAAAAAGCTAAAAGTCAAATTTTTGTTTTGGTTTCACTGACAATGCAAACTTTAGACAACGAAGGTGTTTAATCTCCTGTATCTTTTTTCTTTAATCTGTTCTTCCCAATGGTGGCAAAAACTAAATTAAATTTAAAAATATTTTAGTAATAAAAATGATCCCAAGAACTTCTCATGAAAATAATATCACATGGTATTAAGATCTGGAATTTAATATGAAATTTTAAATTAATAAAGAAAGAGCAACATGGACATTATGTAATGTCATGTGCATATTTTGTTTGTCAGGATCCTTGGAAGGGCTAGAGAGAATTTGGGGAGCATGTTGTGGGAGGAAAGAGACCCAGGCACAAGTTTGAGAAGCAAAAGGTGATTATTTTACTGTGTTCCAAGGAAGATATTCCCTACTCATTATAGGCCCTTTTATTTGTTGGACAAAAATTTGACATGGGTAGGAAATAACTAATGGGACAAAGGTGTGTATTCCTGAATAGTGAGGAGGATGGAAATTCCAAGCTATTTTCTATAGAATGACTAAGTTAAATAAATATTTTTTGCAGAGTTTTATAAAAAAATTATCCATAATGATATATTATGTACTACCATAATCTGAAAATTAATTTTGGGGGTCAGCTTGTGGCATGGCCGGTTAAGCCACTGTCTGAAATCCTGGACATCTATTCGAGTCCCAGCTGCTCCACTTCTAGTTCAACTCCCTGCTAATGTGCTTGGGAAAGCAGTGGAAGATGACCCAAGTGCTTGGGGCTCTCATGCATATGGAAGGCCTAAATGAAGCTCCTGGCTTATGGCTTCAGCTTAGCATAGTTCCAGCCACTGTGGCCATTTGGGGAGTGAACTAGCAGATGGTAGATTTTCTCTCTCTCTCTCTCTCTCTCTCTCTCTCTCTCTCTCTCTCTCTCCCTGTGTGTGTGTATGTGTGTGTGTCTTACTCTTTATATTACTCTACCTTTCAAAAAAATATTAAACCAATATCAAACATTTTGCAGACAATTGACCATGCGCCTGTTTTCTCTAACAGGTTAGAAGGTCTTTCGTTAATGGGCACTGATGCATCATTGTAGTTCCACTAGCAGATTTTACATTGATACATTTAAACATCTGCTAAATATAAAGGAAGAAGCTGCCTCATAGCTTATGCAATGACCCAGAAGAAACTCCTCTGTCCTTTTCTAAAAGTAGAATTTGAAGCAGTATATTATTTTGATTGCTAATTGCATTTATTTATGTTTTATTATTTCCTTTATATTAAGTTTATATATGAAAGAGGTATAATAAGTCTATTTGTTATAATTGACAATTTCTATGCACATATTTTAATCATGATTTCACCTAAATGATTGTATATAATTTCTTTCAATCTCATGGTGTGATTTCTAATGTTTGGTTCATTGAAAAAATATTTCATGTGTCTAAATGAGGCACGTTGTCTCTCTTATTTTTCATCTTTGGGAGTATTATACGTTTACAGGTGGAATTAAAAAGAATCTAACTGTGAATGTCAAGGCCATTCTATCAATTTAATAAATCACAAGAGTAAGGAAATGATCTAGATTACATTTTATAAATTAATAATATGAAAGATTTGATGCACTATTTGCTAAATTACCTGTACTTTTGGACTTTCGAAATTTAAGCAAATGGTAATATTTAAAATAAATAAGTATTCTCTTCAGTTGCATTATTTTTTATATTTTGTCTCATTTTCTGTTTTCCTTTGTTGTTGTTGCTTTTGTTCCCTTGGCCTCCAATGTCTCATTTAATACCTATACAAATCATTATATAGAAAATGAAAATTCTTTCCTGCCTTTCATGTTTAATTGCTGTTTTTCAGCTACCCGGTCATCTGGAACTTCCACTTACGGTTTTAATTACTGCTAATGTTCTAATGACAATACTGACAGAGAAAGACATTCTTAAAGAAAGATTGTTAAAATCAAAATCATTGGCTCCTCTCTTGTTCAACAAGAGTTGTTACCTGTATTTAGGGTTTCATGCTAAATTTTTAAGTGCTGCATTTTTATAAGCTTTTAAATAAGATTGTATATAAATGCCAGAGTCTTAGATTAGGAAAGAATAATCTTTGGCAGTACACTTTCACTCATTTGTTCAACAAAGTATTGTTTGAAAACTGCAGCAAGGTGCCAGTTTTCCAGATGAGTACATAGGAGAGAAACTCCCAGTAGAATTTAATCATCTGTAAATAAATATGTATAATGCAAAAAGGTTTAATCCTAACAGATCATTTGGAAAGTATGATGTTAGTTATTTTAGCTAAACAAATTGTCATGATACAATTTTAGATATGGATGCTATACAAGTCTCTTTCTCTTGTCTTTATGCCCTAACATTGCTATTTTCTGGACTTATATTATCTTCACTGTGCTATATGATTGTCCCTATCCCTGTATACTGATGCCTTTAACCTCTCAATGTTTCCTATGAATTATTTTTAAAGGCAAACTACAGGATTTTTTTTTTCTTTTTTTTTGCAGAGAGATTCTGCAACTGTTGAGCAGAATGAGTGTATCTCTCTTTAATATCCATGAATCAATGAGTATTTATTTACTGTCCATTAGACTGTTACAGATCTTAAACATCTGAAAGAAGATTAGGATGAGATCTATGGGGGCAACTAGCTATCAATCTTTTGGAGAAAAGACAAATACACATGTCTCATTGGAGTCTCCGATCCATTTATCTATTCATTCTTTCCTACATCAACAGGCCTTTATTGAGTTCCTATTATGTACTTTGAACTGTTATGGGCACAGTATTTTATTTACAAGAAAATAGTCAAGTGAGCCAACCAACATGCAGACAGTGTATTTAATGAATAAACCAACGTGGTAAGCATTTAGTTCTTTCTAAACAGAGACAATGAAATCCGAGGCATTACGCAGGGTCAGAGATATTGCATGTGGAAGGACAGGGCAGTTATGTGGAAGGCTTCTGCAGTAACGTAAACAGGCTTCAAGCCAGTAAACCACATGGCTACCTGAAATTGCCACATAGGGACATTACAGGGAACTCAAATTTAGGCAACACCTAACACACACAACCGAATTACACAATTTCCTCTCTACCCTATTCTTCCTTAATGTATTTAGAAGTTCTCCTTTGTTATCTCACTAAATAGCATCATTATTCACCAAGAAGAAATCTTTTTTTTTCTTTTTTTAAGATTAATTTATTAGAAAGTCAGAGTTACAGAGAGACAGGGAGAAGTAGAGAGAGAAAGATAGAGACCTTCCATCTGATAGTTCACTTCCCAAATAGCTGCAACAGCAAGGACTGGGCCAGGCCAAAGCCGGGAGCTAGGAACCTCATCCAGGTCTCCCGCGTGAATGCAGAAGTCCAAGCATTTGGACCATCTTCCACGGCTTTCTCAAGAGCACTAGCAGGGAGCTAGATCGGAAGTGGAGAAGTTCAGACTCAAATCCTAGCCCACATGGAACGCTGGCAATGCGGACAACCTCTTATTCAGTTGCACCCACGTGATGGCTCCAAGGTAGAAATCTTTAAGGTCTTTCTTTTCTTCACCTCCCATACAATCCAGTTTTGTGCATTCTACTTTGAAAAGCTCTTTTGATTCTGTTTGGTTCAGACCATTCCTCTCTAAGTTTTGGTAAATATCATGCATCTTTCTGAGCTCTTTAAAATGCACTTTGAAAGAGGATACAAACACAAATGCTCATACCATAGCATCAGGGGTGACAAAATCTTTGGCAGCAGGATGCTGATTTCAAGAAATTTATACTAAACTGCTTTTAATCTGAGAATTAAACTTAAGAATCAATAAACTAGCATGACAGAATATAGAAATATTTCATTTCTTTTGTATTTGAAAAAAAAATGATAGAAGATTTGGAACAGAAATCTACTCCAGAGCTACGAGGAAAGATGAATTATGTTACAGGCCTGGGAACATGATAAAGGACTGAACTTTCACCCTTGTTTGTAAAATAATTTTACATGAAAAGACAAACAGTGGAACAACTGTGAGCAATTTAAGAAAGATCACTCCGACAGAGCAGTCACAGCTGGAAGGAATCTTCACCTTCCTACGCTTATTTCAATTAATCATGAGAAACAATTGCAAAATGTCACAACTGTCCTCTAGACTCTAAATTTAAGCAGGGAGTAGTTCATTCAATTACAAATTTTCTTGCTCAAAAGGATCCAAAAGATAATTTTATTTTAATCAGACACAATCAAAATGTTTTTAGTGCATTCTGTAAAATATTGGCATAAAATGAAAACTTTATGGGGGAGGAAGGACTTTGAGGGTTACACTGGAAGTGTCATATGTCTGAGTGCAGTGAGAAAAAAAAAACACATTTGTCACCCTTTATCTTTCAAGAACACATTCCAAAGCCCCACTGAATGCTTGAAAGTGCAGAATGTACTAAATCTATATATACTACGTTCTTTTAGTTCCTTTTTGTTCTTACCATGGATCATAAAACCTCAGCATATGATTTCTTTTCTTTCATTATTAAGCCAAGAACTTTCATCTTTTCACTTAAAAGATGCACTTTATGGCTTCCTGTTGGCATATCCACAGTACCAGCATCGGATCTCTTGAATTTGGGGGCCATTATTAATTAAAATGAGGGTTACTTGAACTTAAGCCTGGTTTACCTCAATAGCTGGTATGATAACCAAGACTACTTGCTAAGCGTCAAACAAGCAGACGACCGAAATACACTGTCTCAGGCAAGACGTAGCAAGATGGTTTGAGGCTGCATCATACTACAGAGACAGCATGCAATTTAAAACAGAAATTGTTTGGTTCTGTGATTTTCCATTTAATATTTTCAGGCTGAAATTGACCACAGGTAACTGAGCTACAGAGAGGGAAACCACGGATGGGGGTGGAGGTGGGGGAGAGGGCTATTGTGCTCTCAAGTGGACCAAAACATGAGTAAGACTTCCTCACAAGGAATTGTGAGTGGCAATCCCCACCCTACCCACGCTTCCCCAGCTTTTGCTTTATACCTTAGTGGTATCTGCGCCCAAGAAAAGGCCGCAAAGCTTCAATTAAACAAAACCAACAGACTGACCATACTGCATTTCCAAAACTATGCGGCACATGAGCATCTGAAACCATACTGGGAGAAATCTTTGCCTCACAGAGCTTTCTCAAAACACTAAGATAAAACTTTTATTTTAATGACCCCTTCAGCATTTGAAGATGCAACAGATTAGAACTTCCCACAACTTTAAATAATTCAGAGATAATAGGTACCAACACAAAAGGTATGAGGTGAAGCATCCTTGTTCTAACCAAGTAGCATGGAACAACTTAGAACAGGAGATTTTGCATAGAACAGAATAGGGAGCAGCCACGGAGACTCACAGCTTGCTTTCGCCTTCGCTTCTTTATGGGCCATAACTTGCTCTGCTGTGATTGATTGACAGGCACAGTGATACTAATCCCCCTCACCCTCCTAAGGGCACAGAGAGCTTCTGAAACTATGGCTCCCAACCACATGTGGTCTTGTCTATTTACCTTAGTTTGCTATATAAATACTACTGTTTTTTTGTTTGTTTGTTTGTTTTAATCTGTGCCAAGACATAAAAACACTGTAGGAAGTATTGAGTTAGTGAACAGAAAAATAACACTATATTTTAAAAGACAAGAATATTTCTTTGAGTGACGAGGAAGTTCTCTGATGTTAAAAACTTTCAGAAATTCATTAATCAGTGGCCTATACTAACCTCCTAAGTAATGACATTTGTGTAAATGGAAAACATCATGCAATTACTTATTGTTAAAAAAAAATACAGTTCTATGGGCTGGTGATGAGGTGCAGTGGATTAAGCCACAGCCTGCAACATCAGCATCCCATATAGGTGCCAGTTTGAGTCCCAGTTGCTCCACTTCTGATCCAACTCCCTGCTAGTGCACCTGGGAAAGCAGCAAAAAAGGACCCAAATACTTGGGCTCCTGAACCCATGTGGGAAACCCAGGAGAGGCTCCTGGATCCTGGCTTGGAATCAGCTAAACTCCAGTCATTGTGGCCATTTGTGGAGTGAATCAGTGGATGGAAGATATCTCTCTCTCTCTCTCTCTCTCTCTCTCTCTCTCTCTCTCCTCTCTCTCAATAAATCTTAAAAAGAATGCAGTTACAGGAAAGAATGTAATCTTACTGTTCTTGCATAATATTACTCAGACTTTTGAGAAGTGACCCAATGAACATAAGATCTCTGTCTTTCTGTTTGTCACTATTTTACTCAGACTGAGTAATCATTGTGTGTAATAAGCATTGTATATAAATAAGCATTGGCTCACATTTAGGTTTCAAAACGGTGACTGAGGGGCTTGATCAGCCTTCTGAAACTCAAGTTCCTTCTGCCCATTCTGTTCCTGATCCAGCCCCTGATGCCGTGTGCTTTTGAGAACTGACCCAATAGATGTAAGATCTTTGCCTTTCTGCTTGTCATTGTTTCTTTCAGATACATAAAATAAATAAGTAAGGGGCAGTGTCATGGTATAGTAGGTTAAGCCTTCACCTGCTGCTCCAGGATTCCATATGGGTGCCAGTTCTTATCCCTGCTGCTCCTCTTTCAATCCAGCTCTCTGCTATGGCCTGGGAACGCAGTAGAAGATGGCCCAAGTGCTTGGACCCCTGCACCTACGTGGAAGACCAGAAGAAGCTCCTGGCTCCTGGCTTCAGAAATGTCCAGCTCTGGCCTTTGTGGCCATTTGGAGAGTGAACCAGCAGATGGAAAATCTCTCTCTCTGTTTGTAACTCTGCCTCTCAAATAAATAAATAAATAAAACCTTCTAAAATAAATAAATAAGTAAAACTTTTTAAAAAGACTGAGGATGAGAGTTGATGTATGAAATCTAAGATAAAAACTACTCATAATTCATTTGGTGTCTATACCTAAAAAAATCTTTTCTTAGTTGTAATGAAAAAAATTATCTAAGCTAAATCCATTTCTTCATTGATGTGTACTATTTTTATTAATTCCCATGGCCACTCATGATAATTTACTCGTTTAGAGATTAGATTATGCATAATGAGAAAAAAATGCCTCATAGGAGAAACAATCACTATTTTGTCAAAAACTTTTTATGGGTGTGAAAAGTAAATTGACTACTGAATAATAAGAACATGTATTGACTCCGTGCAGAAAATTA
Source organism: Lepus europaeus (assembly GCF_033115175.1). Classification (NCBI taxonomy): domain Eukaryota; kingdom Metazoa; phylum Chordata; class Mammalia; order Lagomorpha; family Leporidae; genus Lepus; species Lepus europaeus. Next base: position 43,736,433 of record NC_084828.1, on the reverse strand, counting down.
AATAAAATGGCAGTTATATGTTTATCCTTTCATCAAAAAACTAATTAAGCTACATACCATAAGACAACCTCATATGAAAACAGAAAAAAATAGGGAATTAGAACTGGTTAGACAAGATAAAAACATGCTTGTATGTTTGAATAGTATATGTGAGCATTCAATAAGCTAAATTTTATCTTCTCTGAAGACCCTAAATTGAGGATAGAAACCTTTTCTCTATGAAGGGCCATTTGGATATTTATACATCATTTGTGGGCCATATAAAATTATCAACTTAAAAATTAACCTGCTATAGATTTATTGAGTTTAGATTGCTGCCTGTGGTTACCTTGGCAGGTCCAGAGCAAATGATTTCACCTCTGCCCCAAATCAATTTAAATGTATTTGTTTATTCATTTATGAACCTTTTGATGGATCTTGACTTTCTTTAATGCCAATAATATGATGAATTGTAACTTAAAAATTAATTGACACATAAAAGAATACATATTTATCAGGCACTATACTGGATTTAAATTCATTATATACTGTCATATCCGAGTAATGAATAAAGTACTACATGCATTTCTATGAAAATCTACAGGAAAATTTTTGAATATTTTCAACATAAAGAAATGGCAGGTAGATAAAGTGGATATTTATATCAACATCCTTGTTTGGCCAACTCTTCCATCATCTTCTGAGAATAGTTTGACAATTTCTACTGTACCAATAAATACTGTACATACATTTGTAACTCATGAAATCAAAATGGAATTTTTATATTCTAAACAATTATTTCTCCAATAACTTTTTAAACATCCAATACTAATATTCATTACCAAGCAAATTAACACTTCCCAAAGGAAGCACTTTGAAATTTTAAAGCTTAAATTCTGATGCTCTTGTTTTTTTCTGAAATACTGTCATGTTTGTAATCACACCATAAAGGTAATATTCTATGTGGGTTTTTTTTTTGTTTTTTTTTTTTTTGACAAGCAGAGTGGATAGTGAGAGAGAGAGACAGAGAGAAAGGTTTTCCTTTTTCCATTGGTTCACCCTCCAATGACTGCTGCGGTCGCTCATTGCTCTGATCTGAAGCCAGGACACGGGTGCTTCTCCTGGTCTCCCATGCGGGTGCAGGGCCCAAGCACTTGAGCCATCCTCCACTGCCTTCCCAGGCCATAGCAGAGAGCTGGCCTGGAACAGGGGCAACCGGGATAGAATCCAGTGCCCCAACCGGGACTAGAACCCAGTGTGCCGGTGCTGCAAGGTGGAGGATTAGCCTGTTAAGCCATGGCGCCGGCCAAAGGTAATATTCTATGTATCTTAGCAAATCTGACCTAAAATATTTCTGTGAAATTGTCTAATTTTTAAAGATTCACACAAGTAGAAAACTAATGGAAAGAACATTACTGATGATTCATTGCTTTCATTTTGTTTTATTTTGTTTATCAGGGTTCTTTTTAAACCCTCTTAAGGCATTCTAGATTTTGCTGGTGATTCAGTGCTAATGAAGCTAATCATGTGTATGTTACTACGTCAGATCGGAAGTTGTTAACAGCTTGCACACTACTAACATCTTTAGCATTACTGCTTCTTTCCCCCTAAATGACACCAAGGTGCCCCTTGAATACCATATGGTTGCTATGGAGTACAGTACTTGCAAATAATACCCTAAAGTTCTGGCAGACAAGTTGAACAGTCCTCCTAACAAACTGGATCTCATCCTAATCCTAAACTAAATGTTGTGGGGCTCTATACTTGTTATCATACTTACTTGATCCTAAATAGTCCCTATTCGGCATGTGAAAAGTTGAAACAATAAAAGTCTACTTGTCCCAAGTGTTTTTCTATGGCTCCACTGCTCACTAGTCCTGGAGTATAGTGTGTATTTAGTATGTATCGATGGAATCCTCACGTCAATGAATGAGTATTGACTTAATCTGAGCATTTAGAAACAGAAATTTAAAATACAAGGATAGAAAAAGTTCCAATAACTCATTATTATGGTTTTAACAAAAATGTAGTAATATCTTTATTAGTAAAACCCTTCTTTTCTTATGGGACTGTGTGTTATGAAGTTTGACATTTAATATAAAATACATAAGAGTAGGAGCATTTCAGAAGTTGAATGCATTTGCTGCTCTCCTCTGACATTTAGAGTGGCCCATTGACTTTCTTCTGTTACTTTGAATCCTCCTCTGTCCAGGGATCCAGAGGCAGGACCTGGTATAGTAGAGGCAGCCCACTCTCACCGCCAGCAAGCATCCTGGTTCTAGAGCCACAAGGTTCAGTATGAGTCAGGGGTCACCAACAAAGCCTGATTCTAGGACAGCGCCAAGTGCCAGAGCCACCACCAAGAAGGCATCCTTGAAGAAACCTAAATATCCTGCCCAGAATTCTGACCACTAGTGAAAAAAAGCAGTGCAGTCCCTTGAGGTTTATTTTCATGTTTCATTATATACCATGTTGAAGCACACTATAGAAGAGATATTGTGGCTTCAGAATCACAACAGCCACAAGGCTCACTCAAGCATCTTGCAAGACCTGCCCTGTGTCACTTAGCTATATGTCATTTAGCAGCCTGGCTACCTGACCTGGGGATTGCCAACCCCGACCCACGGATAACTGGGGAACTGTGACAATGAGATCTAAAAACTCTGGTTGCTCTGGAGACATGGCCATCTTGGCACAGACGCTACTCTCATAAACATTACAATAAGGCTTACGGTTACAAGAATAGTTTGAACTCCCTTTGTGAAGACAGCACATGACCTGGAATGAAAACCATGTGAAAAGGGAAAAGGAATACTCCAGATTCTGATAATACTCTGCGGGAGATCAGGTGGTAAAATGACTGCCTTTAATCTACATTACCAGACGGTTCCTGCAATCCCGTTCATTGAAGCACTGCTAGAATCAATTAATAATAATAATGCTAGCACCATTAGATGCTCCCTAAGACTCATCATTGATGCGAATCAGGCTGAGTGGAAAAAGTCATCTTTGAGAAGTTGTTGAGGATCACCTAAGAGCCCCCAGTGTGACAAGTGTGTGTCTGGTATGTGAGGAGAATGTGTATATATTCTCAACTATGTGTGAATAGAACATACATATATTATATAGAGTCTACATATGTATTATTAATATAGTAATACTAGGAATGAAAAGGAATTTAGACTCATAATTAAAGGTATATACCTTTGTTTTTCAACTATGCTTATTTTATATAAAACAATATGTAAAGAACTGATGGCTGGGGGCCGGTGCTGTGGTGTAGCAGGTAAAGCCACTGCCTACAGTGCCTGCATCCTGTATGGGCACTGGTTCAATTCCCAGCTGCTCTACTTCTGATCCAGCTCTCTGCTATGGCCTGGGGAAGCAGTAGAAATGACCCAAGTCATTGGGCCCCTACATTCACGTGGGAGACCCAGAAGAAGATCCTGACTCCTGGCTTCAAATCGGTGCAGCTCTGGCCTTTGGAGTCATTTGGGGAGTGAACCAGCAGATGGAAGACCTCTCTCTCTTTTTTTCTCTCTGCCTCTGCCTCTCTATAACTCTACCTTTCAAGCAAATAAAAAATATTAAAAAAAAACTATGGCTGATTTTTCAACTATTGATCAATTGAGTATTTATTTTAAAGAGTTTATAGATTTTATGGAACATTCGTATTGAACAGAAAGTTGTAGTCTTCTCACTTTATCTTCTTTGTTCACTTTAGTAGCAAATTCTGTGGCTAAATTTCTTTTTAGACTAGGGTAGCAAATATGCCTTTTATATTTTTCATGGCTTATATTCATTTTTAAAATTGTGTTTCTCTTTCAAAAGAGCTAAAGAAGGAAAATCAAAATTAATAATTTCCAAGGCCATTAAAACAGAGAGAAATATAGATTCATCCTAGCAAGCCACAACCTGTATAAGATAACAAATTTAGTGATTTTCTTTAATTGCTATGTTGTTATATAGAAAAAAAGCTTCTCTGGAGCCCAGAAGTCACTGAGATCTTGGTTATCTCATACGTTTCTCTTAAGAACTCTATGTGGAAGATGCTTTTAACATTATTACCTCCATTGGAGAGATGAAGAGACTAACGCTTACAAAGCTTCTGGATCCTATCCAGTGAAATGAAACTACTTGTGGATGGCGCTGAGACTGGACCCAGAGGACCCTGAGTTAGAACTAGATTATGTAAATAGCCTGCTCTTCCTGTGTGCTAATAATATCCAAGAGGAGCAGGTTCTCTTTCCTATTAACTGCCTGCCACTACACACACACACACACACACACCAGCACTGCTTTCTGAAAAGATTTATCATGGAAACTGTTGCTCAGGAGTAATATTTGGAATGTGGTGGAACACATTTGCATTGAAGTTCTTCCTGGAGTTTTAGCTTCTGTTGTTTACCAGGAACATTAAGGTGATCTTCAGATGCACTGCTGGGCTTGGGAGAAAAGCCAGCTCAATCATCTATTAGTGATGATCACATATATAGTTAGTTGACACTTTCCCCCCTACATCAAGGAGGCTATTTTACCCATGTTTAATTAAGCTTATAAGAGAGAGTGTAGTCAGAAATGTATAACTTTTGAAAACTAAGATAATATAATGGCTAGAAAACCTCACAAAAATCTGTATTTGAAAAGTAAATGTATTCATTTTTAAGTAATACAATGTTTGATTAAGTTTTGATCTGATAACTCATAATAAAAGTTACATAATGACTACACATCCCTAGATAAATTTACACCGAAGAAAAGACAGAGGGAAAGTGAGAACCATATCCTAAAAAATATATTCATCTTGAGGTCAAAAGATAATGATTGTGCTATTAATTCTCATGCACTTAGAGATAGCTAAGAAAACAGAATGTTACCTAAACAAAATACAAGATTTTTTAATTTAATAAATGTTATCTAAACATAATCTAAGAACATCTTATTTAGTTATTCTGTGTGTTTCCAAATGCATTTTTAAAGATTTATTCATTTATGTGAAAGGTAGAGTTACAGAGAGGCAGAGGCAGAGAGAGAGAGAGAGAGAGAGAGAGAGAGAGAGAAAGAGAGGTCCTCCATCCACTGGTTCACTCCCCAAATGGCCTCAACGGCTGTAGCTGCACCAATTTGAAGCCAGGAGGCAGGAGTTTCTTCCAGGTCTCCCATTTGGGTACAGGGGCCCAAAGACTTGGACCATCTGCCACTGTTTTCCCAGGCCACAGCAGAGAGCCGGATCTGAAGTGGAGCATCCAGAACTCAAACCGGTGCCCATACAGGATGCTGGCACTCCAGACAGTGGCTTTCACCATTCTCCACAGCATCTGCCCCTCCAAATACATTTTTCAAAAGATGCTTCTAGTGCATCTAAACCTAATGGCAGCTTCCAATGCAATGAGAATGTAAACATTTAATTTTGTTTTTATGGTTTCCCTTTTCTATTTCATCTGCATATATACATAGGTCCCACTATGATATAATTATAATTATCAATTTACATTTTGCATTTACAAATAGGAAGTGGCTCTCATATGCCCACAGCGATCTTTTTTTATATTTTTAACTTTCTATTTAATGCACAGGAATCAATGCTAAGTAATTCTTGTATGCAATGTCTGTTTATTTACAAATCTGATATATAATGAATTAGTCTATAATCACTTACGAATCATAGTCTGCCTCCTATTAAGAAGTTAACAGTAGGGGCAAAATCATGATAACTGAAAGAAAGACAAAAGGTTGAGACCAATAAACAGATGAGAGGTTGAATCAGGACATACGGCATCCTCTTTATCTTAGCTCCTTAGTAGAGTCTGCAGAGAATGAAGCGGCCATGGACACATGACTTCCCTGCTTCCTAATCTTGTCTAGAAGACATGTGATGTTGCCCTGTGGATAGCAGAGCTTTCTGGAAGACATTTGGATTTGAGATGAATTTAAGTGACCACAAACAGGAAATTAGTCGACCCCAGAAGATAGATCTCATTGATCCAAGTCTAGTTTTTCCAGAAAGCCTTGACAAAAAAATAGCAGGTGTCTTGGTGTGAAAGGGCAACATTTTTTGAAAGTGGGTTGAGGAAAACAGGCAAATATAACTTGCATTCAGGCAGAACATTTTATTTTTTCTATCACTTCAGCTGTTGTTTCTCATCTCCAGAGGCTGCCAGCCACAGCCATTTGGGAAGTCACAATGGATCTATTCTATTCAATCCTCTTGTGAGGATAGGCCATTACCCCGGCAGTATGGGACTTCCCAGAACAGATTTTCCTTCTAGTGCTAATTTGTTTTTCTCTGGAGCAATACGCAGAGGAACTAATCATGAGAGTTCATCGCGAATGTTTTCTTGGTAGACTTTTTAACCTCTGCAGCAGCTGCAGGTTTGGAAAATATATGCATTTAAAGCAATTAAATATTTTTAAATGTAAGAGGCATAACATACCAGTAATAAGTGCATGACAGAGTTTGTTACAGAGAGAGAGTTTGTTACATTTTAAGCCACATACTTGCCCTAAATTTTTTCTAATATTATGAGCTTCTTAATTAAGCCAAATCAATGGAATTAGAGAAATCAGCATCACGTGAAATTTGATCAAAGAAACATAGAAATATAGAATTATCAAAAAACAAAAGAATTATAGATTCTATAATTCCCTGCATAAGTACAAAATAAGAGAAACTTTTAAATAGATGCATGCCTATTGTTATCCAGTAACTGTATAGTTATGTATTGTTGTATATATGATATCCAGAAACCCATAATATAAACAAATGTCATGTTATTTTTTTAAGATTTATTTATTTTTTACTTGAAAGAGTTACACAGAGAAAGGAGAGGCAGAGAGAGAGAGAGAGACAGACAGCGGTCTTCCATCTGATGGTTCACTCCCCAGTTGGCCACAATGGCCCAAACTGTGCAGATTCGAAGCCAGGAGCCAGGAGCTTCTTCTGGGTCTGCCATGCTCGTGCAGGGTCCCAAGGACTTAGGCCACCTTCTACTGCTATCCCAGGCCATAGCATAGAGCTGCATGGGAAGTGGAGCAGCCGGGTCTCGAACCGGCACCCATAGGGGATGCTGGCACCCCAGACCAGGCCATTAAACTGTTGCGCCACAGCACAGCCCCCCCCCACACACACACACAGCTTTTTAAGATTCATTCATTTTTTACTTGAAAGTCAGAGTTACACAGAGAGAGAGGAGAGGCAGAGAAAGAGGGAGTGTGTCATGTTATTTTGAATCTTTTTTTAAGATTGATTTATTTTGAAAGTCAGAGTTAGAAAGAGACAGAGACAGAGAAAAAGAAAGAGATCTTCATCCTCTGGTTCACTCCCCCAGATGGCTGCAATGGCCAGGGTGGAGCCTGACTGAAGACAGGAGCCAGGAGTTTCATCCTGGTCTCCCACATGGGCTATAGGGATCCAGACACTTGGATCATATTCCATTACTTTCTCAAGCCATCATTAGGAAGCTGGAATGCATGGTGAGCAGCCAAGACATGAACCGGCATCCAGATAGTATGCTGGTGTCACAGGTGACTGCTTTACCTGTTATGCCAAAACACTGGCCCCCTATTTTGAATCTTAATTTTATGTGCAACAGACATTAAGTATATCCTGTCCCCTTTCCCAACTACCACCAACATGGATTGATTAGGTAGAATTAGAACCCAAGAGTAAAAGTGACAAGTTGCCAGACTTCAATGTAAAATCTGTTTTTTAGGACTAACTGAAGATAACATGGACTACCTTTGAAGGTAGTAAGCTTCCTTTAATTTTTCAGTGAACATTTGGAAGAATGGTAGATATGAAATGAAGCTAAACTAAAAATATTTTGCTGAGAATTGAGTTGATGAAAAATGTCAATCTAGGGGAAAAGAAAGGAAGATAGGAGTGCTTTAAGAACAGCTGGAAGAAGAAGAGGTAGGCTCAAACTAGGATCTTGTTGGAGAAAACTCTGGTAGCAGCCGAGCAGTTCCAGTTCTCAGGTACTCATGTGCCAGGCCTACCAAACCCATGATACTAAACTTGTGGCCTCTTAAATTCCCTGTACATCTTTTCTGTTATACTATTGCTCGTCCTGCATGCCACCCATATATTATTCTGGAAAATGCTTTAAGTGTATGTCAAATAGAAATAGTTACCTGTTAATACTCAATTTTATCCTTTAAAATCATCAGTTTTCTCTCTGAAGAGTTTCATGCTATCAAGTAATTGTAACAATATTGAATTTAATCAATTTTCTCATAAGGTGTTCATTTTTCTTTTGCACTCCAATTATTCTGCAGTATTGATTATTACATTATTATAATTACATTAAATTATAATGTTGAATATTACAAGCAAATGTTGAATCTTTGATATCCAAGTAGTTGTCTCTCAAAAGTAGTATTCACTATGTGTGAAGTTGCCTTGTGATAATTTTTTGTTTTCAGGTTGTTATGTAATTAAAAGTTTAAGATATGACCAATTCATATTCAGTGACAAATAATTACCAAAGAGTGAAAGTTCTAATGTGATATAAATGCCTATCATAATTTTAAAGTGCACTTGTCAAATTAGAAAATTAAATATATCATGTATATTTTAAGATTTGAAACTCTTTATTGTATCATTTGAAAAAAAAGTTTGCTTCATATTATATCCTAAGGGATGCTGCAAAAAACAGTTTGATTCACAAAGACAAAGTGCTCAATGGGTTTCTGAAAAGAGAATGCAGAGATTTTGTATCATGTAATTGAATACATGAAATGTTAATAAGTTTCTTTAATTTAATTGATACACAAATTAGATTCCTAGTTGTTTTACCTAAGTCATTTGACCCCTTTGAAAATTGAAAATCAAATTATAGCATTTTGAAATAATCAGAAATAATTATAAATATCTGAGTACATGGGAACATTTCTGATGCAAATGAAAATGCTAGAAGTTGCCAGGGTTTGCTATTGTAAATCATAGGTTAGGGGTTCTGGTGATCAGTGAGTTGTAAGTCATGGATAGCCTCATAGAAACAAAGAAAGTGGGTGTTGTCATTTCTTCTTCTAAAAATGGAAGGGAAAACAGAAACAAGGCTCAAAAACTAATTAAACTTGCTGCAACAGGAATGAAAGCATTTTGATGCAACTTATTAAAGGGAAAATGCTGTGAAATTAACAGTAATCAAAAGCTAATTAAAGTTGATGTAATAGGAACAGTCAAAGAATACATGATAACATTTATTGAAGTAAAGAATTATGGCTGTTAAAAAACGGACATGTATGGAATAAAATCCAAGTAATTCAGGAAAAAACAGAAAGAGAATGTACTCATATAATATATAAAGAAAGAAAAATTTAAGTATATCTTTTCTAGTAGAATCATGATTTTAGTCAGTGACAATGTCTATGTGAAATAAGAGATGGCCAGAAATGAGGCTATCTTTCATTGCTCCTCTTTTTACCAAAAATTATTTATATTTCTGAAATGGCAATGACAAAATGGTTCTTTCTTCACTGAATGAGCATTCCATAACTTTTTTTCTATGTTAGAGAAATATTTATTATTTGAAAGGCAGAGTTACAGAGAGGCAGAGGACTCAAACTGGCCCCCATATTGGATGTTGGCTTGGCAGGTGGCGGCCTTACCCTCTACACCACAGCACTGGCCCCTATTCCGTAACTTTGCTAAAGAATATATAGCCATTTACTTAACCAAAGACATTGTAGTGAAATTTAGTGCTTTTCCTGAATGAATAGTTAAAATACAAAGGATTTTGATGTTTTCTTTCTCATTGTGAATTAAGTGATCCTGATTTTGCACATTTGCAATTATGAGATATGATAGCCTTCACTTATTCAGTCTCACTTTCCCTAATTTTCCTTAATGCCAGTTAAACAGAATGCTAAACTGTGTGCATGAGATAAGGATTCCTATTGGAATGTGCATTCAAGGGGCTCCACAACATAGGGGCCAGAATAATTAGTACAAAGTCATGATCTCTATGTTAAAAGAGAAAAACACTTAAAGGATACATAATAACAAATTTTTAAAAATATTATTTATTTTTAGCCTTTTTCATAAGACCTAGGTATAGAGGAGAAAAAGACTAGGCAATAAGTACAATTATTATAAATTTTACCAAAGGGGATATGAAAATAACAATCTCCATATAATCCAGAACAGTTATCTTTAACTAAACAAAGAGATTGTTCTATTTGAATACAAAAAAAGAGATCTGATGCTGTAAGTAAAGTAAATAAAAAAAAAAATCAAATCAGCTTTTTTGATTCCTCCCAGGCACTAGGCTACACAATGAATTACAGTCACCAGGTGAACAGCCATGTTAATTAGGGTCCTGCAGCCATAGCTGTTAGATTTGCTTCAGGAAAGAACTGCTAGGAGGAGGAGGCATGTGGCACCACATCATGGCTTTTAAACTTCCATGTGCACACTCGACCAAGAGAGGAGCTTGGTCAAATGCATATTCTGGGGCACACCACCAGAGATTCTGATTTAGTAGGTCAGGGTAAGTCCAAGGCATCTGAAATTTTAACAAGCACCCCCAAGTGAATTTTCAGTAAGGGCCTTTCAATTACATTTTGAGCTGTAGGTTATAAGTTCCTTGAAGGCAATAACTGTTTATTCACCTTTGGACCATCTAAGTCACTTGAGTAACCTTCATAACCCCATCCTCATTCTATTATTGTAACAGAATTTTTTTCTTATAAATCTATGACTGGTATTTTATATACTATACAAATATAAAAATACAAATATAATACAGAGCCAATATGAAGTAATTTAGTTAAATATCAGATGATTTTTCAATTTGGCCACATGTCCAACTCACCACAGGTACTTTAAAATTGCATTGCTGAAGCGAGGTAGTAAATCAATTGAATCATTCTCAAGGGGTTGGCCTTTTACTTTTGTATATTTAAAATTTTCCACAGATGACATGGCAGTGGAGTACAGGTTGAGTCCCTGACACTAGATTGAGAAATTTAACAATAATGTTTTTAATAAGATCATTTGAAATCTCTGTTAAACTGCATTACTATAAGATGTAATATTCTAGGGCTAGCATTGTGGTGTAGCGGATAAAGTTGCCACCCATAACATCAACATCCCATATGGCTGCCAGTTTAAGTCCTGGCTGCTCTACTTCCAATCCAACGCCCTGCTGATGGCTTAGAAAAAGCAGCAGAAGATGGCCCAAGTGCTAGGGCCCTGCCACCTACGTGGGAGACCTGGTTCCTGGCTTTGGCCTGCTTCAGCCGTGGCCTTTGTGGCCACTTTATGTGGCGAACCAGAAGATGGCAGGCCACTCTCTCTCTCTCTAACTCTGACTTTCAAAGTAAATAAACAAATCTTATTTTAAAAAATCTAATATACCTAGCACCATCTCCTCCTCCATTATATGCTATGATGACAAATTTTTAACTCATTTTTTTTTCAATTTATACTGAACTATTCTTTTTATATCTGTGTGCTCATTTCTCTGTTCCTCTAAGCTGATAGCTTCTTTTTGGAGATCAGTCCATGTGTCTGCCTTCACAATCATTGCTCAACTCTGAAAACAGCTTCAGCATTCAATAACCATATCCATACTTCAGGACTCAACCCAGCTGAATATATGAGCAGTCTGGGGTAGATGCCTGACCAAAGACAAGAGTCTCAGATCTCTTCCTTTAACAGGTTTCCATAATGTAGAAATAGAGAGATAAAGAAGGAAGGATGGGAGGGAGGGAAGAAGGAAGGAAGGAAGAAGGAAGGAGAGAAGGGAGGGAGGGAGGGAGAGAGGAAAAAATGAAAAGAAATATAAAAAAGAAAGAAAACTTCTGTCTTCTTGGATGACAAATAATGTAAATTTATGGTTGTTGGTAGCCATTCTTTTTTCCAGGTTCAACAAGCCAGTCACTATCTGGAGAGCATGAAGACAATAAGTAGAAAGAAGCAAAGATAAAAGAAAGTGAGGGCAAGCAGAATCCAAATCCAAGATGTCAATTAACTCTGAAACCTAGTTTAATCCTATTTTTCTCACAATTGAATTACTAATATATTTCCATATTTTGTGAACCCATATCAAGTTGGGTTGCCATCACTTGTGTCTCACACAGTCCAGGACATTAGAATCTCTTTATCTAAGTTGTTTCCCTACAATCCAGCCTCCCTTGACCATGTTCTTGTCCTCTAAAATCCCCCAGGAAAGCCATGCAACCTATATGGTTTCTGCTGTACCTCTTACAACTTTCCACTCTTCATGTCTCCCTGCAGTAGATAATACCTTCACATGACCATTATCATTCGCCATAGCTTTGATGTTTCAAAATAAAACAAAAGTTATAGGTGATTATGTTAAAGTTCCTTATTTTACAAAAAGCATACTATGTGCAGAGCAATTATTTTCATAGAAAATAGTTGTTAAAATGAGATTTGAATGCTTAATATATCCTAATTAGTCTATAAACTCATATTTAATCTTCTCAACAATTTGGAATTAGATTGTACAGGATCCTGTCTTTAGAAGGGATCTACACTTGTATTAAAGTACTAACATCAGGGCCAAGGTTGTAACCCAGCACCATTTGAGTCCTGGCTGATGCTTTTTAAATCCAGCTCTTTGCTGTTGATCCTGGCAAAGCAATAGACAATAACCAAAATACTTGGGTCCCTGCCAACTGTATGGGAGACATGGATGGAGTTCTGGGCCCCTGGCTTCTGCCAAGACTAGCCCTAGCCATTGAGACCATGCGGGGAGTGAACCAGCAGATGAAAGATATCTCTCCATCTCTCTGTGTGTCTCTCCCTCTCTGTCATTATCCCTTGACAGAAAGAGAAAAAAAAAAAAAAATATATATATATATATATATATATATATATATATATATATATAGAGGGAGAGAGAGAGAGAGAGAGAGTTTTAAAAAGTGTTATCATCACTGCTTTGCTTTAATTACTTTTCTATTGGGGAACTTGTACCTGATCATGAAGTTTGAAAAAATAGTTTCACAGTTTTAGTTTCCACTGAACCTCATGGGTTATACAACCAGTTTTGATCAGTGAGGTAAATTTGAGTTCTGTCTTCTTTTAAAGAGGCTGAAACTCCATGGCCCCTTTTCAAAGTGAGAAAAAAGCAGATACCTGCACTGGGCATTCAGCTCCATTGAGTGGTTACTCAACCTCTATAAATGAGATGGTGACTTGACATTCAAAGTCAGGATGTAGATGAAATGATTAAAAAACATGACTGTCAAGAAAAATGTGAAGTTTATTAGATAACCAAACAAATATTTCATGCAATTTATATATGCTACTATAACCTAGGGTATTGGTATCCATATATGATATGCCAATGTAATCTAAATGATGGGGCTAAACACAAAAGAACTATATGAATAATTAGCCTATATGGAGATGACTCAGATTAATCTTTTATCAAAATAATTTACATAATTTCCTAATATTGTGTAAGATAGGGTACCAACAGACTTTGATTATAGCTTTTACCTTCTATTCGGGTCTAATTTCATAAATTTTGGGCTATAGTAAAACTAAACTCTAAAGTAATAAACCTGCAAAATAACAAAGAAGAACAGTTTTTTATATTAAAACAGTGTATTATTGTCAGAGTTCACTTAGAAAATTTTCAGAAAAGCTCTTTGTTCTAGCCCCTAATTCTAATGTGAATAGAATCTCACAAAACTAAGTGCTGAAGCATGTCATTCATTTTCAAAGTATGATAAGAAAACATAATTGATACACTTGGCAAAACAAACAAACACAAAAATAAGCAAACAAGCAAACTCTTCATGCAAAGATATCGTTCCAAGTTCCCTTTGCTCTATCCCAATTTAACACTTTATATCCACTATGATGAATTATTCTTCCTTAATTTTGTGGAATATCTCTGTAGTAGAGTTTCTTTTTGTAATTTAATTTTAGGCAAAAGGAGAAAAAAACTTATTTTTAATGTTTTAGTCACTTAAGGACTATTGAAAACAAGATGATTTTCTATTCAGAAGTGGGAAAATATTATCTGTGCTCAAACAGTGTACTCATTCTTCCCTTTATTTAGTGGCATTCGTTCTTTCCAACATGTGAAGAAAACATCCCTAAATTGAAATCCATAAACATAAAACAAAATTAAGTAGTGGGCCATGCTAATTTTAATTTGTGTTTTAGGAAGATAAGGAATATCCTCAAATAAATATGATATGCACTTATTCCTAATTGTATCCCAGACAAGCAAATGGCCCTTACTAGCCAATCTGGTAAGAAGTAGAAGGTTGCCATTTTTAAAAATTCATTGAACTATATAAAATGGAAACTAAGACTTTCATTTTTAGAGCTAAAGAAAGTAAGTCTCCCCTATGACAACCGATCCAATAAATTCAGATTCTTTCTCAAGTAGATACTTAGAAGTCACCCGAACTCAGTTTGCCTATTATCTGAACTATATTTGTTTCTATACTGTAACTGGTCAGCCACTGAAATGGCTTTATCAATTCTACTCGGCTCATATCAAAATCTTTAAACAAATAAACTGTGGACTCAGCAGAGTGATCTTGAGACTCACGGAGAGAAAGAGGGCTTTAAAATGCCTGTTCAGTTTTAGTCTTGCAGGAGGGATCGTCTTTGAAGTTTCCTTGGTCATCTTCTTCGGTGCACAACATAAATTACTCCAATTCAGTTTCTATTACCCTCTATTCCAGGTCCATTAAATCTTTCCAAATAGATATTCTTTATGTCACACATGTACAGTGAAATCCAAGACCCTTTTTATCATATAGTTAAGGGGTGCCACACACTGCTCTCCAACACAGAGAGTAATTTCCACATTTTAAAGCAACAAATTAATCCCGACCTCTGCTATTGACTCTTGAAGAAAGAGCCTGATCTTCCAGGCCTTGATCAGTTTTGCCTCTAAAAATTTCTAATTATTGCTAGCAGTCAGCAGAAGGTAGAAAGAATCAGAACCCGAAGTCATATGTGACCACAGTCTTGCTTTTTTTTTTTTTTTCTTTCACTGGAATAAATTATTATCTACACCAGTAGCAAATGGTCATTTTTACAATCATGCCTTCTGGGCTTTTTCCTTTGACTGTTCTCAGCTCACTCTTCTAAGAGAAAATGCACTTCACCAGCAAGTCCCTCCACTCTTTCTGGGGAGTTTTCTCTTTCCCCTGGAAAAGGTCTTAAATAAGTGATGGTGAAAGGTCAGATGCTCTTAGAGTGTTTCAGTCCCTTCATTACAAGTCAATAGCATCATTTTTATTCCATTCGGTATCTCCAAACTGAAACTGTTTTTCAAAACTGACAATTTGTGGGCAATTATGACATTTAAAATACCAGCCGGTAAGAGAGTAATGGGGAAATATTTTCTTCATTGAGGGTTTTTAAACACATATTGTGCTTTACAGCAAGGAATTAACTAGAAATATGGTGACTTTCAGTAGAAACAAAGGGAGTAATATGAAAAGACCTAATTAAAGAGAACATTCACAAGCTGGAGATACTTTGATACTGAAGGGAAAATGATTAGTAGAATCAGTCAGCACTGAGTCTGTCTTTTGTAAGCAAGAGATCTACAGACATCTGACACTGCTTTGGCTACAGGGTCCCCAGGATTCCCTAGAGTACCTCAAGGGCAAGCTTCTTTATGGAGAAAGGCAGTACACATAACAACTTTGGGGGTCCTCAGGAAAAACCTCCACAGTGAAGACAAACAAAAAACATTGTAATTCTCTAATACCCACTTGATTTACAAGCAAAGCAAAGTTCTTTGAGAATTCACACTAAGGGTTGTTGTGATGGCTTCACCTACAGGTTCACAGGGCCTGGATCAGCTTCTTGAAGTTTCCAGAAAGAAAAATGCCCCTGTGAGCACAACTTCTAGGCGATTTTTGATTATTTCCCTATAGCTCAGAGTAAACAGTGAGTAACAGGAAAAAGCCAGCAAGTCAAAAAAAAAAAAAAAAAAATGAAGCTGAAACTGTTCTCATAGTAGCTACCTCTCATACACTTCAAATTTTAAAGTGCAGCATTTTCAAAGTTATCAAAATATGTCTATGAAAACATTAATCACAAGTATACAAGGAAAAAGAAAAGGCAACTGCAGCAATACTGCCAGAGCCGTGGGCAAAGTGACGCTTTTTAATTTCACTTCAATTCATTTTTTATTGTCCACTGCAGATTTGACATACTTCAAGAAGTTAAATATTTCTGTAGTCTTAATTTCTGTCACATAAATTGGGACTAAGAGACTGTCATACCCGGTGGTTTTAGCATTCACACTTAGGCATTTGTGTTTGTATGCACATGTCCCCATATAAGTGTGGTGAATGAGTGTCTAATGAGGTTATTTAAATTTCCTGGCTAATGCAGCTAATTTCAGTCCTGCACATGGTGAACTCTGTATCCATTAACAATTTACATGCCCTCCCTGCACCCTCTGTACACAGTAGAACCCCGGATCCATGTAGGGTATGTTTCACGAACTCCCGTAGATGCCTGGAACCACAGACAGAGCTAAATCCTATTCAAGCACTGCAATGCGTTGATGGTCAGTCTGATGATCTGTGTGACTACTGAGTGACTACTGGGCATGTAGGCTATATGGGTGGGTAAAACTTGACTGAAATATGATTCACTTCTAGTGTGTGACAGAGCAGTATGGTTTGAGATTTCATCATGCTACAGAGAATAGCATGCAATTGAAAATTTAACTTGATTTCTGGTATTTTACATTTAATGTGTTTAAACTATGGTTAAATGGGTATAATTCACCTTGTGAAACACAAATCTGTTAATACAGGGGGACAACTGTGTGTAAACTGAGATTAAAAATGTTATTACCTGTGGAACTTCGATCTTGAGTGCAATATGCAACGATCAATTGGATATCATTAATCCCAGTTCTAGGTACTCAGTACCAAGCTGCTTATCCCTTTTGAGTCCTGGGAGAACTGACTAAAAAGTACTTAATCCTACAGATGAAGCCATCACTGTGTAAACTTCTGTGGCTGTACAGTAGATTCATCTTTTCTATTGTCTCAATCTATAACAGTCATGGAAACTGTGCTTTTTAACTTTTTATTTTCTTAATAAGTAGAAATTTCAAAATGAATATTTTAAGACATTTATTTATTTGAAATGTAGAGTGACAGAGGGAGAGGGGGAGAGAGAGAGAGATTGATTCTATCTGTTGGCTTACTCCCCAAATGGCTGCAATAGTGGAGTCTCAGCAAGGCCAAAGCGTGGAGCCAGTTACTCCATCCTGATTGCTCACATGGGCGCCAAGGGCCCACACGTTTGGGCTGTCTTGTGCTGTCTTTTCAGACACATTAGCAGGAAGCTGGATTAGAATTGGAGTAGATAAGACTTTAACCAGTAGACCAATGTGGGATGCCAGTGTCACAAATAACAGCTTAGTCTGCTGCCTCAAAATGCTGACCCTACCTTAAATTTTCACAGTAAAAATTACTAATATCTAACAAATGGAAATATATTCCATGAACATGGGTTGGAAGAATTAATATTGTTAAAATGATCTCTCCCCAAAGTCACCTTCAGATTCAACGTGATCCCTATCAAAAAAAAGTCATCTGCATTTTTCAAAGAATAATAAAAAAATCCTAAAATTCATATGGAACAACAAAAAGAAAACAAATTCTATGGATTCAAAATAATTTTGAGGAAGAAGAGCAAAGTTGAAGGCATCAAGCTCCCTAATTTTTATACTCTATTATAAGGTCATAGTAAACAAAACAGTATGTTACTGGCATAAAACATTCGTGTAGACCAAAGGAACAGAATAGAGCCCAGAAAGAAGCCTGAAAATATATGATCAACTAAATTTTAACAAGGGTTCCAAGAATACATGAAGAGGAAAGGAAAGTCTTCCATATATAATGTTAGGAAATTGGATTCCATATATAAAAGGATGAAATTGGACCTGTGTTTTATACCATGCACAAAAGTTAACTTGAGATGGATTAAAGACTTAAATGTGCCTGCGCCATGGCTCAGTAGGCTAATCCTCCGCCTTGTGGCGCCAGCACACCGGGTTCTAGTCCCGGTCGGGGCACCGGATTCTGTCCCGGTTGCCCCTCTTCCAGGCCAGCTCTCTGCTGTGGCCAGGGAGTGCAGTGGAGGGTGGCCCAAGTTCTTGGGCCCTGCACCCCATGGGAGACCAGGATAAGCACCTGGCTCCTGCCATCGGAACAGCGCAGTGTGCCGGCCGCAGCGCGCCTACCGCGGCGGCCATTGGAGGGTGAACCAATGGCAAAAATGAAGACCTTTCTCTCTGTCTCCCTCTACTGTCCACTCTGCCTGTCAAAAATTAAAAAAAAAAAAAGACTTAAATGTAAACTTTCTAGAAGAAAACATAGGGTTAATGGTTCTTAACATTGGTAATGACTTTTTCAATATAACTACAAATACTAGGCAACAAAAACAAGTGAGGTCAAATCAAACTAAAATGCCTCTACACAGCAAAGGAGGCAATCAACAAAGTGAACATATAACAAATCTCTTAGGAGAGAACATTTGCAGGCCAGATAGCTAATAAAAGGTTAATAATCAGGAACTCACATTACTTGATAGTGATGATAATAATAATGATAATAGTAATAAACATAAACTGATTTCTAAAAATGGACAAAGGACTTGAATAATCTTTTCCAAAGAAGACATACAAATGGCAACAGGTATATGAAAAAGTTCTCAATGTTACTAACCATCAGACAAGCACACTGAGATATTTTCTTGATGGCTGTTAGGACAACTGCTTTCAAAAAGACAAAGGATAAAAAGTATTTGTGAGGTAGTAAATAAAAGAGAACCCTTGTTTGCTGTTGGTAGACATGTAAACTGGTACAGCCATTATGCAAAACAGTATGGAAGCTCCTCCCCCCCCCAAAAAAAAAAAAAAAAAACCATTTCTTCACACTGCTGGATATATAGTCAAAGGGAATGAAATCAGTGCCTGGAAGAAATATCTGCACTACCATTTCATGAAAGCACTCTTCACAGTGATGAAGATAGGGAAAGAATCTAAATCTTCCTGGATGAATGGATAAAGAAATTTTGGTATATATTCACAATGGAATATGATTCGGCCTCAAAAAAGAAATCCTGCCACTTGTGAATGAGTCTGGGGGGCACACCAAATGAAATCAGGCACACACAGAATGACAGACTCTGCATGGTCCAGCTTATATGTTAAAGAAATCTATGTGAGAGAAGGAAAAGGAAGTGTGATGGTTACCATGGGCTGCTAGGATTAGAAAGGAATGAGGAGGCGTAGTTTAAAGGGTAAAAACTTTTAGATATACAATTAACAAGGTCTTGAGATCTAACATACAGTCTGGGTGGTAATGGGTGTGTTAATTAATTTCATCATGGTAACTTACACAACACATACATGTATAAAATCATCACGGTGTACACCTTGGATGTATACAATGTTTATTGAAGTAGTTTGTATGAATGTGTAAATATTTGTTCCTATAGCTAAATACATTTGGGAAAAATTCAGCACAGCAGAATTCACTTCTCTTTATAAACACTTAAACTAAAATAAGACTCAAGAATATACTCCTGTTTAAACTTTCCATATGAACCTCTCCGATAAGATCTGTACAGCATTCTCTGGTCTGATTCCTATGCAATAAAACAAATGGAATTTATAAATTCATAAAAAGAAAGTAATTAAATTTTCAATAAATAAAAGAATCCTCCATTGCATAATTTGCTGAAATTCACTTTAGTTTCTACTTATTTGTCAAACTATTTGATGTTAGAGAAAAATATAGCATTTCTCTGCATCTACCCAGCCCGCTATTCAATATGGCATATATATGTTACTGCATGCACCTGAAAGAGTAATAAAATGCATATTTTATGAAACATAAGAGAATTTAGATAGGCATTATACTCTTCTACCAAGTTACCATCCACTGTAACCATTCATAAGAGATTGCATTTTCCACAAGCACTGCTGGAGAGGTATCAGCTTTTTATGGTCATACATTTTCTTATTACATTGTCCAAAATAATTATTCATTTACTTAAAATGTTCATTTTTATTCAAGATAAAGAATGATCTCAGTGTAACCTACAGTGACTATTTAATACCCTCTACAGTGACTATTTAATACCCTCTCTTTAAGGTTATTGAAAGAGGTGGGATTAAGGGTGCTTATCAGCGTATTTGGTGCAATTTCTAGCACACATCTGTGACCCTCCATTTTAAGGTCAATTTGGGTAACTTAATGGCATTAGAATTTTCTGCCTAATCTCTGTAGCACAAAGAATTCAACGGTTTCTGACTACACTTATCTTGCAATCAGAATGTAACAACACTCAATCACTTCTAACTTCCACTTGATATGTAATCACCATCATATTTCTTCAAAAATAGTTGCAATTTTCAAGTAGCGGCTCAGTTCTCCAAATGGGTTAAACAGAACTCTCAATTTAATAAAAATAAAACTTTTAATATACATTTTGAGGTATGTTAATAGTCTTTTTCATTAGGGTAAAAGAGCACACACTGAGAATATCTTCCTGCCATCTGAGTAATCAATGAGCCAATGTGGTTGCAAATCTCCCAGAGATTCCCTATGGTTCCATTCAAAGAAAAATGCTTATTCTTCTCTGCCCCCATCATTTATTTCTCCACCATCATTTCTTTTCATTTTGAAATTAAAATAAGAGGAAGTATTTCATACTTTCTCTTAACAACTTCTGCGTTTACAACAAACTGTATTATTTGCATTTTTGCTACTCATGAAAAAATAAATTATATGAAAAATTGTTTGTTTGGAAAAAAAAGTATAAAAACTCTACACTCAAGAAACCTATTCATTTACTACTATTATTTAAATGATTGAAATGTGAACATGCGATTTGTCATTATTTTAACAGAAGTAGAGTGCAAAGTAATGATTAAATTTAAGTGTACTATTTCATTAAATAGTGCAGTGGGCAGTTTTACAAACTGTAAAGAGTCATGCTTGCCAATAATTAAAAATATTCCCTGCTTAAGTTATGGGTACTATATAATGCTCCAAGTAAAGTGATTGATAATATATTTGGAAAAACTATAACAAATGTATTATAATGAAATGAGAAATCTTTTAATTATGTTGAATTTTTGCAAAACGTATGTGATAATTTAAAAGGTCAGTAATTAAACTGTCATGATACAATTACAAGACTAATCTCTTAGCTATATTATTTTACTTGCTAAGATATATTACTGGGAGTGTGAAACTCAGTAATTATTAATTAAAGTTCATATTCAAAATAATTTTCAATAGAATCTACATTTCCGGAAACTAAGCATCTAGAAAGCATTGGAACACTGAGAGTAAGCTTTAATACCTGAAGTGGCATTTCAAAACATCTGTATACAGGGACTTAAAAATGTTCATGTAGAAAATATATACCAAGACATTTATTCCAAATCCTATAGCTATCCCTTTTAAGGTTATTCAGTGAATAATGTTGATATCTACCATGGCTATATCCAATTTTGCCATTTTCATCTCCTGCACTTTATATGGCTTATGACCTGAGTACATGACCCCTGAGGACTGCATTTCACTATGGCCCCTAGCCTCTGCATTACAATTAGTTTCAGACAAAAAAAAATGCAATGTCGAGAGACTGCAGGATAAAGGAAGCATGGGGTAAGTATTCTGTTTGGCTCCAGGAGTGGCTCCACGTATTGGTTACAGCTTCAGTCACACACAACGTGAGGCTTAAAGACAGTAAGCAATGACTTCTACTGTTGCTGGGTCGGAAATTGCTCACCTTTAGTTCGTTTCCTTAAACTTTCCCATGTCTTCATCAAGTAGTATAATGTTGAAGATCCAGGTGACAATAGCAGGTTTTGAATGGTTTCAAAAGAAGAATAATGTTTCATAGTTTTTCCCATCCTCACATTTATGTCCTCTTCCTAAAGTCCCTGTTTCTTATCAGCACATCATGTGCACAGAAATTTGACATCTGAGATATTGTTTACTTCTCTTGATTTTGCAGTCAATTTATTACCGATATAAATTAAAAATCTCACCCTGTCTTACAAACGCCTTTTCCTTTCTTTCCCACCTTTCTACTTTAGGCCCTTCTTGCTTCTCAGTTGAGTAATTTGGCTATACTTCATATGGGAAAAGTAGCCACTCACCTCAGCAAGCAAATACACAAGGGCCAAAATGAGCTGTGTGTGGCTGGAGGAAGAAGGAGGAGGAAAGAAGAGCTGTTCTTTCGTCAGATTGCCTCCCTTTCTTATATTTGTGGCTGATTTTAGAGGCGTAAACATTTTAAACTTTAAAAATTATTTCCACCATCCATGTATTTCTTAGACCTAAGCTACAAATGAAATGTGTCTCTACCCTGCTTCCATTCTGAGTCCTGTACCCTACATAAGATCCAAGTCTTCCGATGTAATGGTGCCCCTCCCCCTGCACAAGACAGTCAAACTTCCTTCCCTCAAACACCTTTCACAGATCACCTGCAACTTCTGCCATCTTTTTTATGACAATGTCTAAATTCACTTCCTGTTGACTTTTATCTCATCTATCTAATGTTTCTGCCTATGGACTCATCACTCTCTAGCAATTTGTTAATTTTTCTTCCAGAATGCACTATATGATAATTATGTCTATATTTTTATGTCAAAATGTAGATGCATATGTATAGTGTGATACATTTCTCTACTAGACTATCCACTTCATCAGTTAAGATACAATTTTGTTTATCCTTCTCAACTGTAGGTTTGCCTAAAATGAACAGTAATTGTATAACGAAATTTACTAGTTTTTTTAAATCAAATGGCTACTAGTCGATAAACGTTTCCCCAAGATTGTTGGCAATCTTAATCATGTTTCTGCAAAGTTAGCACTATCTCCACTCCATACACAGCATTGCTTCTCAAAATGTCAGTCTACAAACTATTTATTATGTTCCCACACGGAGATAAGTACAGAAATTGAGAATAAATACTTTCTAACTTTTTTTTTAGCAACTTGACATTGCTATGATTTCCAAGTGTATGATCTGTGTCAGCAAATATGGTTATTGCTTCAGGTTTTTTTTTTTTTTTTTGAAAGTGGATTGGCAGCCCACAGTGGCAGAGAAACATTTTGGAGTGTTATGATTAGTAGCTAACAGAGGCCATAAATCAACGTTCTGTTTCCTTCATCAAGAAACTTTCTACACAACAAAGACATCTGTTGAATATCAGCATTCTTAGCAATGTAGTGAAAATTGTGAGTTTATACGAGTATTTAAAGTTAATTTATTGAGTACAAGATTATTCTCTGAATCATGTGATAGCAGGCAAGTTGATTATAAGCAACTATACAGCATGCTGAGGCACAAAGCTATAAGTGAGAAAATTTCTTTCTTTTTTTTTTTGAGAATTATTCATTTTACTTGAAAGGCAGAGTTACAGAGAGGCAGAGAGAGAGAGAGACAGAGAGAGAGAGAGAGATTGAGACGTCTTCCATCCACTGTTTACTCCCCAGATGGCCACAACAGCCTGAGCTGAGCCGATCCGAAGCCAATCCGAACCAGGAGCCTTTTCCAGGTCTCCCATGTGGATGAAGGGGTCCAAGCTCTTGGGTCATCTTCTGCTTTCCCAGGCCATAGCAGATAGATGGATAGGAAGTGGAACAGCTGGGACTAGAACCAGTGCCCACATGGGATGCCAGCACTGCAGGTGGGAGCTTTACCCTAAACACCACAGCACTGGCCCCAAGAAAATTGCTGTAGTGAGTGCTTGAATAATTTAAAAACATGTTTTTCCTATCAAATGAGTAATTCATTCCTCTCACTCTGTCTTGTTTGATGTGTTTGATATCCTTGATGATCTACTACTTCCTGCATGCTAAGACAACCTGTTTTGCAGTGGCAAATGAAATCACTGGGCAAAACGAAAATTAGAAGCTTGGAACAACAGGGTTTCTACAATTGTTTATGATATAACTCATAAGTTGGATACAGTTGTATGTGAAATATATTGGTGATGATCTTGATATTGCACATGTGTAAAAAGTTATCATAGATCAACCTTACAGCAATGATTGAATATTTTTAATTTTACATTCTATCAAAAAAAGGCCTGCATGTAGAAATTCATGGATCCTGAATCAATTTATTTAATCAAAAATGTATTTAACTCTAACTTTAGAGGACAAATGCTGGAATTGACTACTGATGCTCTGTTGAAAATGAATTGTGAAAATACAGCAAAATTGGCTTCATTTTGGATTAAAGTTTAAACTGAATATCCTAAGCTTTCTGAAATTGCTTCAAAATCTCTTCTTCCCTTCCTGTCAGCACACTCGTCTGAGACTCATTGCTCTTCTTTGCTATTAATATAAGGTATGGGAATATTTTATATTATATATTATACCAAACAAGAAATGTTATAGCCAATATACACATGTGTGTATAATGTTCCTCAAAAGTGTGCAATAGGTGATTAATATAAGCAATTACTAGTGCTGTCATAATTTTTGCTTATTTCTGATTGTAAAACAACAACAAATACAAGTATAATATTTATCTGTATTATTCCTGATATTCTACATTCAAGGAATCTTGTAATTCTTTTATTTTATCAGATGTGGCATTTTCAGAGCCAAATAAAGAAACATTGGGACATGCTTTTATTTTTCTTATTATTTTGATTTCTAATAATTCATTATTACTGTACTATATAAAGGTTTAACTTGTGCCTGGGTTAGGGAATGTATCACAAATGAGTGTGCACCTAGTTACATGAATAATATTAGCTTGTTATTGTTACTACTGTAGCTCCGCACAGTAACCTTGCTCAGAAAATGCCCAGTGCACTGAGAAGGGCCTCAAGTTGACAATGCTTGATAAAGCATTGCTTGATATATAGACAGACATATATCCCAACTGTCTCTGCATGCAACAAAACCGAACATTTTTTTTTTTTTTCCTTTTCCACTTTCAGAAGGAAAACTGGATTAAGCTAAGAAAGAACTGGGAGTTAGAGTATGTTTTGCTTTGTTTGTGTCTCTTCTTGTTCTTCCTTTATTTTTTTCCATCACAGAAGGAGATTTAACTTAAGAGTGGAGGTGAAAGAGTTTTTGACACACAGTAAGTTCAAGGTTTTTTTGGAGGCTTCCAGACACGCCCATTGTAGATGGAAATTGCTTGGTTATCCTCAGCAAAATCCTAGATATCTGAACCTCCACTCCCTATCCTCGCTCACTGTCCTCTCTCACTGTGTCCATGGCACAGCAGAAAACGTTTCCCGTTTGGAGATGCAGGATTTTGAGGATAAGCAAGCAAGAGATGAGAAATGCTTGGAAGACAGAACTTCATCTACAAATATAACTCTAAAAAGAAGTATGTGGTAGGCAGAGAATCACAATAGTATTGATTATTTTCTGGGTATGTAAGTATAAATGTGCACACAACAAAAATAAAAGACAAAAATCTTATAACTTGCATAGCAGAATAAATGCAAGCCAAAGTCTAGTTCTATCACTTCTTTGCAGAATTATTCTGAAGGCCAAATATCACAATATATGGAAAGTTCTTTTGTAAATATAAAAGGGAAAATGATATGCAAATTCAAATTGGGATGCTGTTCTCCCTTAACCTCCCTAACATGTTGTTCCTGGTGGATCACAGGGCTCAGTCCTTGCACTGCTTCTCTAGATTCCTTTGGAGAGCCAACAAGCCTGATCTAAGTTACATTTTCAACCTTCTCAACTCCTTTACTCAAATTGCCTATTGCATTATTCCTCTTTGTATGTTTAATAAGCTCAAATGTCACAAGGAGAAATCTAGCCCCCTCTCCCCTCATGCAGTCACCACCTACCTATGGTAAGGTTCTCCACTTTCTTTTCATATCTATTATTTGAGGTATTGAAGCCAATGAGTCATGAAATTGTTCGTGACTCCTTAAGCTTTGCAAGGCCATGTTCCTGCCACTGGCCTCGTCCTATTGGCTCTACTTGCAAGTAGATTTGTTCCACTTTCAGATACACAGAGGCTTCAGTCTGTTCTCATCACCTTCATTGCTACCTCCATGATCTCAACCAGGCTCTTCTATTGACTGGATAATTGCTACAGCTTCCTAATTGATTTCCAAGCTAATCCTCCCTCCCTAGCTCGTAGTCTGTTCTCATTACAGCCACAATGATGCCGTAAATGTTCAGAAGATCCACTCGCTCCTCTGATCAACACCCTCTCATGATTTCTCAATTTATCAGAGAAAACTCTAGAATTCTTCCATGGCTTACTTTCCTCAGCCTCTTCCACTGCCCTCATCTCCTCCCCTCTGGCCTAGATAGAGCAGGTATGCTCTCTTTCCATTTCGGGCTGCTCCTATTCTTGGCTCACCATCCCCATAGATACTCTGCTTCAATGCTACAGTCGTAATGAGCCTTTCACATCTTATTTCAATCAGCATTTCCTACCACCCTTCCTTGAACTTTCTCACTCTCAGATGAACTGTATATTTACCTATTTATTTTGCTTATGATCAGGAACTTGCCGTTTGAAATGAGAGTTAATTTTGCCTTTTTTGCCCCCTGCTAAATCCAAAATGGCACAACTTCTCGTGGAAAGCAGCTCAATAACTGCTACTGAATGAATGAGTGAATCTCAATTATTGGAAGCTGTTTACATAGTATCACACTGTAAGGCTGTAGTAAATGAATTTGTTTACAACTTTCTTTGGGATATCTAATGTCAGAATTTCTTAGAGACTCAGAATTATGGTGAATTTCTTTCATCATGCTTTTTCTGACATGAATATATATGGTAAAGAACTTAAATATCTGATAATATTATTAGCCATATGGCTATGCAAAATGAGACTCCATTGCTCTTGTTTTAAAAATTGGGAATTTCACATGGGAGACCTGGAGGATGCTCCTGGCTCCTGGCTTCGGATGGGCACAGCTCTGGTTGTTGTGGCCAATTGGGGAGTGAGCCAGCGATGGAAGATCGATCTCTCTCTCTCTCTCTCTCTGACTCTCCTTCTTTCTCTGTGTAACTCTGACTTTCAAATAAATAAATGAATCTCTAAAAACATTGATAATTGATTTTTTGTTACCTGACCTCAACATTAAGCTCTCTCCCCCATTTCTTAATTGTTTGCCTCACTCTGTCTATATAAAATCTTTCCTTGTCTATTTGTAGCTCTTTTGCTGGTCCTGGCCATCTGTACATCATGTCTTAGCAGATAAAATCATTTATACCTTCATTTCCTCTCTCTCACTTCAAAGGACCCCCAAGCTGTTCAAATACTGACATTTTCAACAGTCTAATCTTAGAAAATTGCATTGTGGCTGATGTGCTAAAGTAAGACAAAAGTTGTGTTAAAGTCTACAGAATGGCAGAAGTAAAACTATCTGGAGACAGCACCAAGTAGTTAATGAGAATTCCCAAAGGAAGTTATGCTATAGAATCAGTTAGAGTATTTATGGAGGAAGAAGTAGAACAAGAAATATACATTTTTGACTTGTTAGATAATCAGTTTAGAAGGGAAAAATTAATCAGGATGGAAGATCTCTCTCTCTCTCTCTCTCTCTCTCTCTCTCTCCCCCTCTCTCTCCCTCTCTCTCTCTCCCTCTCTCTCTCTCTTTCTCTCCTCTCTTTGTAACTGCCTTTCAAATAAATACATTGAAATATTTAGAAAAGAAAGGAAGTCAAGAAGTGGATGGAGAGAATTTTCTTTTTCCTTTTAAATCCCCCCCCAGTCATGTAAGTACTTCCCCCTAAAGTTCCTAGAGTAGCGATTCAATTCACACATTTTCGATTTCATAGTAGTTATAGCACCTAGGGCATTGTGAGGCTAAGTCATCACAATTTAAATAAAGGATCTTCTCGGGTGGGTATATGACCTTGTACCTATCATGCCAGTTAGCATGCACACATCCAGCATTGGAGTACTAGGTTCAATTCTTGGCCCTGATTTTTTTTTTTTTTTTTTTTTGGACAGGCAGAGTGGACAGTGACAGAGAGACAGAAAGAAAGGTCTTCCTTTACCATTGGTTCACCCTCCAATGGCCACTGCGGCCTGCGTACCGCACTGATCCGAAGCCAGGAGCCAGGTACTTCTCCTGGTCTCCATGCGGGTGCAGGGTCCAAGGACCTGGGCCATCCTCCACTGCACTCCTGGGCCACAGCAGAGAGCTGGAATGGAAGAGGGGCAACAGGGACAGAATCCGGCGCCCCGACGTGGACTAGAACCCCGTGTGCTGGTGCTGCAGGCGGAGGATTAGCCTATTGAGCCACAACACCAGCATTGGCCCTGATTCTTGATTCTGGCTTCTTGCTAATGCATTCAGGAAGGCAAAAGTCATGGTTCAAGTATTTGGGATCCTACCACCCATGTAGGAGCTCTGGATTGAATTCTCAGCTACCAGCTTTGTCACAGCCCAGTCTCTGCCTTTGTGGGCATTTGTGGAATAAACCACAGGATGGGAAAGCGCGCACTCTCTCTCTCGTTTCTATAAAAAAAAATTGGTGAAACTAAAAACAATAATATAAATAAATAAATACAGGGTCTTATTTTTTTTTTATATTGTAGCATTGGTTTTCAGTGTATCTACTCACTGAAGGAGACACACAAAACTGAGGAAGGAGCGTTTTAATGTACACCCTGACACAGGAGAAGGTGACCCTTCCAACCATTGGCCTCAACAGGGTAATGATGCTGGAACTGAGATCAGTATACATAATCAGTAAAGGTCAATTCAAGATCACACCCAAATTCAAGGTAGAGATGAGATTCAAATGTGTCTGCTCTGATTACCATGCCTGTGATCATTATCCAACCAACTCTCTATAAAATTTAAAAAGTTAATTAGCTAGGATTTTCAGTCACCAAGCAACAACTAAGTGACTGATAGCCAAGCATCTTTTCCATAGGAGAATAGAGGCCCTGAGATAATATACTTAGCAACAAAAACCTGTTGCAGAAACAACTCATTCAGTCTTACTTTGTACAGTTTTCCCCATTAATAAGAAAGATCAGAACAGAAATTTGGCTTAGTGGTTGAGACATTGGTTAAGAGACCTGGGTTCAATACCTAGCTGTAGCTCCTAACTCCAGCTTCGTGCTAATGCAGACCCTGGGAGGCAGGGATGGTGACTCAAGTAGCTGGGTCCCTGTTACCAGTGTAGGAGTCCTGGATTGAGTTCCTGGCTCTTTGTCTCCTAGCCTGATTAAAGCCCACTGCAGGCATTTGGTGGAGAGGAGGGGTAAATCAGTAGATGGGCACTGTCTTCCTGTCTTAGTGGTCTCTATCTGTCTCTCTCTCTCCTCCTTTCTCTCTGCCTCTTATATTAATTATTAATTAATAATATTATTATTAATTAAAATAGAAATATAGGCTTTATGTGGCTGAAGGAGCTCTGAAACTTCAAACTAATTTATCTGCATTTGTATCACCGCCTTTCTTTTTAAGCTGTTGCCTTCTAACTTTCAAGTGAATAATACAGGACTCTCCAAGCAATCACTCAGTATTGCCCATCCCCATTTTCCATTTGTACTTCAGTCCATTCACTGGTCTCCATAGAAATAGATGTAAAACAAGGAGACTTAATTCTTACAAACACCCACGTTTTTGTATTAAAATATTGCTGCCTCTTACTTTTCATCAGAGCTGTAAAAGGCTCCCTTTCTGTTGTTTCCAAGGATCACTTATAAAAACCTTCTGGAACAAAAGAAAGAAGCCTGAGAACGCGTAATATATACACTAAAGTGTAACTCTTTGTTCTCACAGAATATACGATGATAGATTAGAGATGTTTATTCAAGGAAAGATATTTCTAAATTATATTATTTTGTGTGAACAGTATGAACAGTATATAAATGTTTCCTAAAAGGAAAGAAGGAGAAAAAACAGTATGTATAGGAGAAGAAATACTGAAGATAACTGACAAAATCCCCAAGTCTGCCAATAGCTAGGACTACACCAGGCTGAAGCCAGACGCTGAGAACTCCAACCTAGTCTCCCATGTGGGTGATGTGGACTCAAGTATTCGAACTGTCATTTGCTGCTATGATGTGCATTAACAACAAATTGGATCATAACAGAGGCAGGACTTGAACCAAGGCATCCCAAATGGCAGTTTAACCCCTTTTCTTTGAAAAGTAGATCATAATATTTTAACCACTATGAATTATAACTTAATAGTATTCTGATTTGCATCACTGTTAGTGGGTTTGCGTTTTTGTCTATGTTTTTATTCCTGTTTCATGTGAACCAAATTTCCAAGTCTCTTGGCAGAAAAAATTCTTTGATATTAAAAAACTACAATTTTTAAAACTTTTTATTTCATCTTACTGATTTATTTGAAAGATAGAGAGAGGGAGAGAATTTCCCTCTGTTAGTTCATTCCCCAAAGGCCCACAACAGCCAGAGTTGGGCCAGACCAAGGCCAGGAGCCAGGAATTCAATCTGGGTGTCCCCCACATGGGTGACAGGAGCCTAAATATTTAAGCTATCATCTCTGCCTCTCAGAACGTGTATTAGCTGTGAGCTGGAATCAAAAGTAGAAACAGACTCAAATTCATCCATTCTAATACGGGATGTGGACATCCTATGCAGCAGTTTAACTTATACAACAAATACTCACCCCAGCTGCAGTACTTTTAAGGGAGACCAAGTAATATTTTGAATAGTGATTCTCTATTAATTTTTTATTTCATGTTAAAGTTATTTTCTTCTTTTTGTTTTCTGGGGCTTTTTTGAATTTGTTTTAGAAGTTGATTTATTTATTTGAAAGGCAGTGTTAGAGAATGTGTGTGTGGGGAAAGAGAGAGAGGGGCAGGGAGAGATCTTCCATCTGTTGAGTCACTTCCCAAATGAATGCATGTTTGCGTTGATGCTGATGCCAGGAACCAGGAACTCCATCACATCTCCCACATGGGTGACAGGGGCCCAAGCCCTTGGACCATCTTCCACTATTTTCCCAGGCACATTAGTAGAAATGGAAAATGGAGCAGCAGGGACTTGAACAGGCATCCATATGGGATGCTAGGTTCACAGACGGCAGCTCTGTACCACAAAGCAGGCTCTCTGTTTTCATATAGAATTCATTAGGAGAGAATAATCCCCTTAGAATCTACTAACTGAGCCTATTCAACTGCTCCTTCACTGTTTGTAAAAGATGGAAATTTTGGTTATTTCCAGGTTCAGTAGCTACATAATCCTAGTTTTACCCCCAACTCAAAGCACAGAAGACATGTCTATTATAAGCTGAACTAATCCAATTCTTTCTTCTGGGATTTAAAATTAGAACTGAGGGAATGGACATTGTAGAACAATGGGTTAAACTGTCATTTGGGATGCCTCGGTTCAAGTCCTGCCTCTATTATGATCCAATTTGTTGTTAATGCACATCATAGCAGCAAATGACAGTTCGAATACTTGAGTCCACATCACCCACATGGGAGACTAGGTTGGAGTTCTCAGTGTCTGGCTTCAGCCTGGTGTAGTCCTAGCTATTGGCAGACTTGGGGAAAGACCCAGCAGATGCAAGATTCATTAATTCTCTCTATCTCCCCCTTTCACCTGCTCCTCCTCCTCCTCTCTCATTATGCCTTTGAAATGAAATTTATTTCAAAAAGTCATTATCATTGAAAGTAGAACAAAAAATACAATGGATTGCAAATTTTTTAAGCAGAATGTTCTTTATGTTAGTGTTCTAAAGTTAACTTTACATTGCCTTAAATCTAAAATAAAATAAAATTAAAAAAAGCTAGCAGTATTTCCATAAAGTAGATTCACAGTTGGTAGTAGACACCATCCCCTCAAAGTTGGCTATACATTATTATATAAAACACAGAACTACTGAAGGTTAAAAAGGCAAAGTTTATATTTCTAAGGTAAATTATACTCCATGTATTGAAATTGTGATTACAAATACAATTACATACACCTATCACATATAAATATCATATATTATTAAGATTTTTTATAGATACTAAAATCTGTATTGACAATGCTATTTTAAATTTATTTTTTAAATTCTAGGATATCTTAAACTCCCATGAACTCTGCATTAATCCTGACAGCAAAGCTATTAAACATCTGTAGGTCATCAGAAAATGATGTCCCTGTGCAGTACATATTTACTGTTTATACCTGACAAATGGTGCCCGTTAGTGTATTTAAAATTGTTACTTTAAAGAGATTCACTTCATCAAAAAAAGTCTGTTTTAAGTCATACATATTTTCAAGTCAATTTTTTTATGTTCCTGAATGATACTTTTATCACTTAATTGGTCACTTTGCATGCCCTGCAATGACATTTATTATACAATAAGTAGAAATCCAGTTTCTTACTTGTAGAATGCTAGACCTAACACTTTTCTTTACCTATATTTGCTTTTCTATATATAAAATATATATAAAACATATATATATATGTATGTGTGTGTGTATATATATATATATATATATATATATATAACAACTTGCTACTTGAGGACAAAATTCATGTATTATTTATCTTAGCATTTTTCATGCCCAGAATAATTTCTGGGACATAGCAATATTCCATAAAAATTCACAATATTGAATTAAAGTTGTGAATTGGAAATCTTGCAAGTTTCAAATTTGCTTAGATATGTATAATGCTTAGTGAAGCTTACTTTGCTTAATAACTACTGATTCCTAACTGGAGCATCTGAAATAAATGGAGCAAATGAAATGAAGACATTTCCCAAAAAAACTAAGTGTTTATCTGTATTTTTGGATGTTTGTTTGAGGGAGAAAAATATATAGCACAGTGATGGGGGTTATCTCCTCTGTCTATGACACTAGCCAGTCCATCATGCCACTTTTATTGTCATGACCATCCAAAGTTATATTCTCTAGATGGTAAAAGTCATTCCACTTGTTATTGACCCATGTGGTGATTCTGTATACCTTATCAACAAACAAATGTACATAAGAAATTATATGACCAGAAAGGTGTATGCTTGAAACAGAAAGGGAATTGTATTTTAATTAAAACAAACTTTCTCACTTAAAAACTTTCTTTCCCTTTGGTCTGAAAGGGAGGTTTTTTCTACTTACTATTTACTTCGCTGATGGCGAAGTAAATCTAGCTATGAGATTATTATTTAAGCTCTTATTTTTAAGTGAGAATATAATTTTCCTCATGGGCATTGTCTACCTTAGAAAAACTACTACAGAACATGCCTGTGACTATAGACTTGTAGTTCAGGCCACCGAAGATTAGAGATGGGACTTGGGCACACCCTTGACTTGCATCCTCTGGTCTGCTTTAACAAAAACCAGGAGGAAAAGAAAGCTAGGCATCAGAAGCAATGGGTGGCAGGCCTATTAATGGCTGATCTGTACAGTGATCTGCCCTCAAGGAGACCCAACAGGCCAGTCCACTGCAGTGGCTTTTAATGTGGTAAGCCTGGGCTTCAGCAGAAGTCAACTTGTGAAGAGCCCTGGCAGCTCTGCCAAGAGTTGGATCACTGGAAATGGACCTGCCCTGGAGTCGAAGGATGCCCAGGTCAGAGCCACAGATCTTATTGGCTCTAAGCTGAAAAGCCCTTCACTCAGCCCAACTTCCAAAGTGACCACTGCAGCTGAGGGGATGGCCAAGTAGGGTCAGCAACATTGCAGGCAGAACTGTAAATTTCTTGTTAGAGATGCCCCCTGCCTTTACCTGGCCAGCTCTCCTCCCAGGCCAGCCAAGTAATGAAAGTCAACAGAGTTCCTTCTCCTAGGAGGTTCACACCTCCCTTAGGATGTACCCCATGTGAAGAGATAGATAGGTCTGGGCCTCTTAACTTACAAGGCCTAAAGCCCAACAGATTATTATCAAGCCCCTTCTATCAGGTTCTATTTGCCTCTCAGTCAGAAAACTTAATTGTAGCTTAGACAGCACCTTTCTTAGCTCCTCTAATAATGACTCTGTCCTTTGTTCTAGACCCTGTCTAGCGCACTTGGGCCTCATTCCTTCATAATCATAACCTCTACTCTACCACCAATGGCTCTACTCCCAACCTGTGTGTACTGATGGTCCTCTTCCCCACTTAATGCTGTATAATTTTTCAGACCTGGTTAATGCCACTCTTAGGATCATTGGTTACTATCCCCACCCTGTCTTTTATGACCTTGTCTAAATATGATCAGAGTCGGCGAACTTGGAAGGCTTCCATAGCTTTGGCAACTCATGACGACAGCCTAGGGTGGTTACTGGTGCCATAAACTAGAGTGTCAATTTGTTGGGTCAACAACAGGAGTCACTGTGCACTTGCTCCTGATGTGGGATCTCTGTCCTTAATGTACTGTACATTTTGATTTAATGCTATATCTAGTACTCAAACAGTATGTTTCACTTTGTGTTTCTATGTGGGTGCAAACTATTGAAATCTTTATACTAAATTGATTTTCTGTATATAAAGAGAATTGAAAATGAATCTTGATGTGAATGGAAGGGGAGAGGGAGCGGGAGCGGGGAGGGTTGCAGGTGGGAGGGAAGTTATGGGAGGGGGAAGCCATTGTAATCCATAAGCTGTACATTGGAAATTTATATTCATTAAATAAAAGTTAAAAAAAAAAACTTTCTTTCAAGTTTTATTCAAT
This sequence comes from Lepus europaeus, assembly GCF_033115175.1. Lineage (NCBI taxonomy): Eukaryota > Metazoa > Chordata > Mammalia > Lagomorpha > Leporidae > Lepus > Lepus europaeus. The sequence continues at coordinate 43,701,861 of NC_084828.1, read as the reverse complement.
GTGGAAACGAGTCCTCAAAAATCAGTGAATTACAATAATTTCAAATAACTTAGCATAGCATCTACCATATAGTGGATGGTCAGCATGTATTTCTTAAATGATCAAGTGAATATACAAGTTAACCATAAGAAAATAGAATAAGGGGCCATCAATTGGCATAGTGGGTTAGGTAGCTGCTGGGGACTCCAGCATCCCATTTTCAAGAATCAGTTTGATTCCTGACTACTCCATGTCTAATCCAGCTTTCTACTCATGTGCCTGGGAAGGAAGCAGATGATGGCCCAAGTATTTGTGTCCCTGACACCCACTGGGAAGAATGGGATGGAGTTCTATCTCCTGGTTTCAGCTGGCCTAGTTCTCGCTGTGGTAGCCGTTTGAGAAGTAAAACATCAGATCTCTGTCTCTCTGTCTCTGTCTCTGTCTCTCTCTTTCTCTCCTATGTCTCTAACTCTAATTTTGAAATTAATAAGTAGTCCTTTTAAAAAGAGAGAAAGTTGAAGAGGTTGTAGAAATAATTTCTCCTTTGTTGGGTTTTAGCATAAGTATGTTAATGAACAGCAACGTTTAATACCTAAAATTACTTACTACAAGAATTAGGTCATTTTTATAGAGGTAGCACTATATGATTAATTTGCAGGAAACTTCACTCTAATTTTTAAATAAAAAATCAGAAATATTAAAAAAAACAGAGCAATATAAATGAAATGCAATTTCTCTAAAACATATCAGGTATGGAAATTTTGCTGAATTCTGAAATGTCCTGAAATTAACATTTGTTGAAAGCATTCAGGGGGATATGTGTGTCTTTGGATGTCAGATTTCCAAATCTTGGTGCTATTATAGCTTAACCTACCATGTAACTGACAAAACTTAGACCATATATTATTATATCTGCATATTTTCTGGAATTGCTGGACATAAACTACACAGGAATAAAGGAATGATGGTAATACTAAGATAATCCACACCTAAAGATTTTCTTTATATATAATGAGAATTTTCAATAACAGTTTCTTCATCATTAGCAGAAGTAAATTCTTTTTAAAGTACTCCATGAGCACATATTTTAACAAAAATGCATTACATTTGAGATGCAAAACACTAAAACATTAAGGTTTGGGGGAAGAGCTGCATCATTGCATCTGATTTCTCCCTAAAAGAAGCAATGAAATTGAAGGTAGTTGTGAAAATAGAGTGATACAAAGATTTCAATAGAAATTATCTTAACAGAAAAACTTGATAGCAAAAAGGATCTTTTTGTGTATACTGTATGTTACTGGCTACTTTTCTTTATTCTTCCATATTCATGCTGTTTGCCTTGGGCGACTAAACCACCCAGGAAGCCTTGACTTATGGTTTCCATTTGGGCTCAGACTATGCAAAGCATTGGTAAGAGAACAGAGGTTGAGAGGAAGAGAAGTAGACTGACATATCTCCATATAAAGCTGTTCTCAACCAGAACTTCCAGTCTGCTGCAACAGTAGCTTTACGCCCCTCTCTTCCTCTTGCAGGTTCAAGGGTAAGATGCTTTCCTGTTCCTGTTAGTTCCTGGGTGCTGCATCATCTTTGCCAGTTATGCCTTTATCTCCATGCATTATTTGCTCATTTCTTCTTAACTCAAGTGTACCACGTGTTTTTTAATTGTAATCTTATTCTTACTCTTTTAATATGTACCCATTTGCAAGGAAATTTGCTAGTACCTATGCAATTATTATAGTGTGGTAGGGCTGAAATATCAGATAAGGTTTATTTAAGAGATCGCTTACAGAGAAGGCGACTTTGAAACACAGACCTAAAAGAAGTTATAATTTGTTCATCAAAAGTAAAACAAATAAATTAAATAACCAAAAAATAGAAAGAAACAAAATGAAGTTACTTCCAGGAAAACAGTGTGGAGTAAATTAGACTTGTAAGAAAACTCGAATTTCATCATTGCTTTCTCATTTATTACTAAGGTTATCTGCATTTGTGAACCTCAGTCTTTTCACATGTAAAATGGAAATTCATACAGTGCAAGATTGTTCAGACTCATCTAAGCATGTTGAAAGTTAATATTTTTAAAATTATTTAATAGCTGTATTGTGTACCAGTAAACTATACTCATTAATTGCATTCCTTTATTGCACACTTCGCTCTAATAGCTGGATTTTCTGAAGAAAACAAAAAGAAGGGTAATAACAGCTTCCTTAACCCTACTTGACTGAGCTAATCTTTAATATTTTAAAATCTGTCAATTTTACTGATATCAGTAGCAGGGATGCAGGTAGTATAAACAGGTATGCAGCCAGGACAACTTGTACCCCCATTTTAGGTGCATCTCACTTTTCTTTTCATTATCACTCCTTGTTTTAGAACGTATTATTCATGTTCTTCTTCTCCCATTGTTCCCAGCAGTAATATAAAATTATCAGCAGTATAATTGGCTAATTAACACTGATCATTTTGGGCTATGCCCTTAATAGATTATTTTCATTCCTTTAGGAGATTTTTGAGGACCAATGAAATACCATTCAAAAAGCAAAAATACTATAAAGGAATACTATCTCAAGAAGTAATGTATTTACATTTTTCTATAAAAACAAATACAAAAACAGAGATATGTCTGTTGAATATGCCTTCCTGGAGATGTTAGTTGAAAATATTTTTTTTTTCTGTAATAGGAAGGAATTGTTTTACCCAAGCATTAAGTGATCAGATTGTGTTACTTCAATTTTTTTTCTCTACACCTGCAGAGAAGCAAAATCTAATTGATTTTGTATTTCTGTTTCCAAATACCACACAGCATTCATGTGATGTTATAATGATCTCTACCCCTTCCTCTGTCTCCCTATACCCACTCTACTCCAAATGTCTCCTACTATTTATAACTTACTATAACATAGTAAGATTTGTGTAAAAATGGAAAGAGAAAAGCACCATAACACTTGGGTGAAGCCTTTGCTACATCTGTTCTAGCTTTTTATGGCCTTTAAAGGACTTGCAAAATTGTCCTTACTGATTTTTATTTTCTATTTAGTTTTTGTAGGCTCTTAAGTATTAGGGGAAAAATACACCACACATAAGCTACGAGAAAATTAAATGGAATTGTAATTGAATTTCTACTTTGTAGGTTAATGCTTTCTGTTTTGGTGTGCACACATAGGAGATAGGAAGCTTGCTAAAATGCATTTCTGATCCAACTGCTAGACCATCTGATTTGGTGAGGTTCCAATGAGGGCATTTTAGGACTTTACTAGTTGTTGTCTAAGGCAGGATTGAAATCAAATCTGTCTCCCTGTCTCTTATGCCACAATGTTTTCCTTTAAACTGTACAATTTAAGAAGAAAATATTTATCTAATATTCAGTGCATGTTTCTATAATGGCCTAGGGCTCTCTTGATTAGAAAATACATATTCTCCTAGCCTTGGCTGGGACTGAACAAGATCTTTTATGTCACTGAAAGAAGGAATCAGTATCTAGGATAGCTTTCCAAAATAGTAGCCACTAGAAACAGCTAGTTATTAAACACTTGGAATGTGGCAGTGAAACTAAACTTTTAACCATCTACATGTAGCTCCTGGGCTATGTGACCCAGATTCGGACCCCTTCCATCTACATGGAAAGTTCTCATGGGCAGTGCTAACTATAGCATGACTGTTTATGTATATGCTCTTTAACACAAAAGGATGCTACCAAGATCCGTGGCAGAGACTTTCTGGATTATTCCTGAAGTGTTCAGATGCCCCAGTGCCTCTGTTCTCAGGGGCATCCCAGTTAAAATTAAAGCAAAGAGCACACTTAGATTCAGATTCTTTCACTACCAGTGATTAACTGAATGTTAATAGACAAACTTCCTTGAGTGTTTGACCCTCATTTTTTCCCCATTTATCAATGAGAAAAGCTATTGGTCACATCCAACTTATGCTAAAAAGTAGAAGAAGCCTGAATTTGATGCCCTCCCTTTCACTCTGCCTGAGTGAGAACTGTGACAACATTATTTTTCACCTTCCTGGACACTATCCTTCATATGAGGAGATTCTTAAGTATTCACATTTAACTTCTTTGACAGAGACACCTAAGAAAAGGGATTTAGCTGAATTTTTCTTTAGTTTATCATCAGGTGTCCGCTCATAGCATGGATATCTTCACTTAATAATTTTGAGAAAGCAAGGCCTTGACAATTCCTATAACACTGGTGAGTTGCTGTCCTGAATTCTTGTTCATCCTCATAGGTAATACCTTGTAGACCTGCATCTCCAGGTAGTATGAAAGGCTACTCACAGGAGTTTATAGGGGTAGTAGCAGTGGCAGTGAATAGCACTTTTCTCCCTTCTGCCCTCCCTCTCTCCCTTCCTTCCTCTCTATCAATAACCCTGTCACTGTAGAAATCTGAAGTTAGGGATGCTGTTCTCTTGGAAGTCTTGAGTTGCTTAGCTCACCATGTCTCACCTCCCACTGCATTTTGTAGTAATTTGATATAAAAATGAAGCACTCTTATACTTTGCATATCCTTGAAGGAGTCTGTTTGGAATACTCACCAGATGACTTTATTGTATAGCTAGGACTATGAATCATTGGCCACATAATATTGGAATAAGAGTAGGACTATAGTTGGGGCTGTTGGCAGAAGCAGCCACCTACAGGAGCTGGTGTAATTAGAGAAACCGATAATCAGTTTGCTCCCTTGCTCTTGTGAGCAGTCCTCATTTGCACAAGTGTAAGTTACTGCAGTCTCACTAACCAATGTTTAGCTTTTCCACTTGGCCTCAAACACAACTTGGCTTATTTGGTCCAAGAGAAGACTTGGTAGGGCCAGTGTTGTGGCACACTGGGTTAAACCACCACCTGCAAGGCCAGCATCTCATATGGGTGCCAGTTCAAGTCCTGGTTGCTCCACTTCTGATCCAGTTCATTGACAATGTGCCTGGGTCCCCACACCCACCTGGGAGGCCTGGATGAAGTTCCTGGCTCCTGGCTTCAGCCTGGCCCATCCCTGCCCATTGCAGCACTTTGGGGAGTGAACCGGCAGATGGAAGTGTCTCTGTCTGTCCCTCTTTCTCCATAGCTCTGCCTGCCAAATATTGTTTAATATATATTTGGATTTGGGAAGGGCTATATAAGCAAACAAAGACACAAAGTAGCATGGGAAGAATTGTGGTGATCTAGGACTTCTAAGAATTCCTTCATTTCCAAACTTTTGCATTTGATGGACATTACTGATGGATGTCACTAAGACATCACATAGGAACCAAACCACTAACGTGTGAGGGAATAGACAAGTTAGAAGGCAATTCATGGAAAGGTTTCCTGATTCAGTACTTTGCATTATTTTGCTGCAACTGATTATTAGGACTCGAACAAAGGAAGAAAGAAGACAAAGATTAAACCAGAAACCTGCTATACTGTATGCACACGCACACACAAACACATGCACATGCACACTCGAAGTTGTAATTGCAGTAGGAAAATAAAATTAAAACAAATGCACACTTCAACAAGTCATAGGATCAAATGTATTTGCTGTCTTATGGCAGTGGAAAGATACAGTAATATATTACCAGGTATCTCAAATAAAGCCTGAATATTTTTCTTTCTGTAACTGCCCATCAGAAAAGAAAGGTTTGCCTTGTTTTCAAGTCTTTGCATTCTTATATAACAAGCTGCTCTCTATTTTTCATAAGAAATATACATTGGCTTGAAATACCCAGAATCAATTCTAGTTTTAGATATTTTGTAGAGGATAACTTATAGAATCATTGAAAGAGGAGACAAGGACATTTAATATAGATTTTGTCTTTGTGCCTGAAGAATTCACCTCACAATTGCAGATGTCATTGTAAACATGACTGTCAAAGATCTCCTTAAAAAGAAGTACAAGAGTTGTTACAAAGTGGTAACTGCTTTTATACACCTGCAGGATGAACTATTAACAACAACAAAAAAATTCTGTTATAAAAATTCATAGTTATTGCTTGGGGTAATTGTATATGGATAGTATTATATACTATCAAAAAGTGCTACTAATCAAGATTATTTCTTTACACTGATGGAAAAAACAATATTTCTAAATTAGTATGTTTTACATTCTTTACATATGTACCTAGAATCAAGTTGGTAAATTAAATAGTGTAGGTGTATACACATACACACACACACACATACTACACAACCATATATTTGCCCATTGTCACCAACAGTATCTGAAATTGAAAACAAGCAAAATCATGACTAAGGTGGCATTTTATGTAGGGTTTGGTACTGTGCTATTTGGGTCGTAAAACATCCCTCACAGGTAAGGGGAGAGCTACTGTATTCAGATGGCTGACCAAACACCAGTCTCCTTGCTACTGGGAAGGCTTTCTTTTGATAAGGTTATCTTTAAATTCAGCAAACTTTGCACCAAGCATATTTCTCTCTATAATGTAGCTGGGCCTCATTCAATTAGCTGAAGGTCTCAAGAGAAAGTCTAGGGTCACTTGAGGAAGAGAGTATCCTCTTTCCACTTTGCCTTTGCACTTAACTGTGACATAAATTCTACCCTGGATCTTTAGCCTGAAAATCTACCCTGGAGATTGTGAACTTTCCAGATTGCACTATCACTTCAGACAATTTATTTTTATTTTTTATTATATATTAAAGAGAGGGAGGGAGAGAGAGAGAGAGAGAGAAACACTGGTTCATTCTTCTAATATCCACAACTTCTAGGGAACAGCCAGGCTGGAATCAAAAGCTGGGAATGCAAAACAGTTGTCCTATGGGGGTGGTAGGAACCCAATTACTTGAGCTATTACAGCTGCCTGCATACTATTGTTCTACTGGGAAGGTGGAGCCAGGGATTAATCCAGGTACTCCAGTGTGTGACATGGCAAACTTACCTGGTAAATGCCCACCTTGAGACAATTTCTTAAAATAAATTTTCCTTCCCTGCTTTCCTCCTTCCCTCCTTCCCTCCCTCCCCCTTCCTTCCTTCCTTCCTTCCTTCCTTCCTTCCTTCCTTCCTTCCTTCCTTCCTGTCTTTCTTCCTGTCTTCCATCTACTTATTTGTTCTGTTTATCTGGGGAACTCTAACATGACTTCTATCTCAGCTTCACTTTTCTATCAGATCTTGTCCCCTGCCAAGCTTCCTTGAAATGTGTTATTTTTATAATGTGCTTTTATATTTTATCTCTTCTCTACTAGATTGTATGCCCTATAAGGGTAGGTCTATTTGTCTATCCTTTAGCTCTAATTTTGAAACAAAGAATCCTCAATATCTATTTTCCTATCAGTGAATTAGATATTTAACATTCCCTCATTGTAAATATCATGTTTAAACAATCTCAAGGTTTCATTTTATATTTTCTTCAAGATTGGTCAGTTTGTTGATCTGTTTATGTTATTAAGTTTTATTTTTTACTTATTTGTGCATTTGAAAAGCAGAGTTACAGAGAGGAAAAGAGACAGACAGAGAAATATTCTATCTACTGGTTCACTCCCCAAATGCCTGCAATAGCCAGGGCTAGACCAGGCCCAGATCAGGAGCTAGGAACTCCACCTAGTTATCTGCTGCCTCCCACAGGCATTAATATGAAGCTGGATAAGAAGTGGAGGCAACTCTATACCAGGAACTCTGATATGGCATGCTGGCATCCCAAGTGGTGGCTTTATCCACTTTACTACTGTGCCTGCCCCTAATATTTGATTTTCAATTTATAGTACATCAAAGAGGGAAAACTATAGAAGTGCACAAAATATAGTGACTATTTATTATGAATATTTAATTAAACTATGCTTAAATACATTTTAATTGCTAACATGGAACTGATTTTAAATGATCTTACCGTAGCTTACACATATCCATAAGATATCCAAATATTAAGATTGTGTTAAATAGCTGACATATAAATAGAGGTTTATATTTTATATAATTTAAATTTGTTTAACACAACAACTCAATAGTTTCAGTACCATTCATGGACTCACTTTTTCATCTGAGAGTATAGCAATGGATGAATACTTAGAAATTAAAATTGGTGTCCTTTACTAATTGTTTGTTTGAATTATATGATATAAAGTTTCTTACTACATTAATGAAAGTTAACCTGAATTTATTATCCAATTATAAATCCTAATTAATTAAATAAATCAACTCAATTTTAATTAGATACAGCTTATTACTTAATTTCAGTTTATTTTCAAAACATAGAACTTCTTTATCTTATTAAGGTAATTATTCTACAGTTCTTATTTTCAGGCTCTATTCATGAGCATAAAGTAATTAAAATTTCCAAAATCATTTAGCATTTTTAAAATATATAAAGATTAACCAAAAAAGCATTATATTATTAGAATGGGATAAAATATATTCTATCTATACACAAGAGAGCTTCAAGAAGGAAAGAATATGGTTATCTAGAGAAAAAGCTTAAAATATTTTTGAAACAGAATTAAAACTGTTTATTTTATTAAAAAGTTGACATAGGTGATCTTTAGTGTTTATTACTTGCAAACTAAAGTATTTAATATTTAACATGTTTAAATACAAGCAGTAGCAGTTTGGTAATCAAAAGGAATAATTTGAATCATCTCAGAAAAAATAAATGCATTATAATTAGGATATTTCAGAATATGATTAAAACATTTAAAAGAAAATGTATTCACCTTTCTTGTCATCGAAGTAAAGAGTCTGTTGAGCTGGATTTGACCACTGGAGGGAGGTGTTATCATTTTGATCAACTCTGCAGGTCAAAATTGCAGTTCCGCCTTCAACAACCGTCACATTCTGTGTTAGTGGAAACTGCCCTTGGCTACCTAAAAAGGAGGTTAAAGAAAACGTTGATTAAATGAAAGTTGTAAAATGATTAACTTCCCAAGATCTTCATTGAGCTTAAATTCTCACTCAAATTAAATATAAACCAACCAAACAGCAATAGAACAATATATTAGAAAAGAAAGAAAAATAATTGAAAACTCTTAGAGAACAATCAGTATTGACATATCAGTTGGCCCCCTTTAAACTCCCTTATACATTCCAGAAAACCTTTTTCCTTATAAGCACATATGAAGGCTTCTATGAAACATGATAATAATAATTATCCTTGGTCTTGTGAAGTAATGTTGGGTGAACTGAACTCTAAAGCAGCAGAGGAAACACGTAAAATATTTATCTGAATAAAGTCTAAGAAACATGGGCACCAGAGTGCTATATTCAATTTCTGATTAAGGAAATAAAAAGGAGACTCCCATTTCACTAACCTTTCTCATAGATACAGCTGTTTTTAGAAATGCAAAATGTGTTGTAGGAGATAATGCAACTATCCTTTAAAAAGCATTTGTCTTGTCTAACACCCATCAAAATATTAAAATGATCACCCTAGTCCAAGAGATGCAAATACTATTCTTGTTTTCTTTCTCCAATGAATATATATTTTCTTTATAATCAGGGAATTGCATATCTCAACTGACCCTTGTAAATTTGGATATTATTAGTACATTATCAAGTTTTCTACCTTCTAAGCATCATACTAATTTATTAAGGTAAGTCATGTAATAAATTTACTTAACAAGTACACTTCTCATAGTTAAAAGCAAAATTCATGCAAGTGGAAACAGAGTACACAAATTTCACTACAGACAAATGATCTGGAGATAAGCTCTGCCAAGCCTGATAACAATGATCAACATGGGTAAAAATGGCTTTCTAGAGCCGGGTTAAAATACTATTATGTGAGCAAGGTAGTTCATTAAATCAAGGCTAATTTACATATGCAAGAACATCACGATGGCTTAATCACACCCGTGAAGTATATTTCTCTTTTCTTCTTTAGTTTTGTAATGATTCTATCATTACTACAAGTACCACTTGAGGTAGTGCAGGAGCTATTGGCATAAAGAATCTTAGTACCAAGAAGCCTGTTGATTGGCACCATAAGAGAGAGAGAGCCTGAAGGGGAAAATTTCTCTCCAGACCTAAATGACACAAGCACTGAGGTTCATGACCATGTTATACAATTAAGCCTATCAAGTATAAAAATCTGATATCAGTAGCTTTGTCTTCTCAATGCCAACCTCTTAGTGTCACTATGGCAACCCCCCAGGATATCTCCCTGTAATCTTTAGGGTGGAGTTTCAAAATTGAGGTTAGGAGATGTCTGGAATAAATTCTTTGATAGTTGACTTGAAAGTCAACAGGAGCCAGAGTGGATGTGTTTTGCCTTCGGCTTCGAGGTGACCTCTAGCAGGGAAACATGGAGAAACTATCAATCTTGTGAAGCGAGGTGAGGGGAAAAAAAAAAAAAAAAAGAACACACCAGACAAAACATGAGCTAAGACAGAATGAAGGAATAATTATCACAGATTAACAGCACGTAAATATAAAATTTAGAATAGTTTTAGGACACTTTCTCAGATTCCCTGTTGTTGATAAATTGCAAATATTGAACAATCTGAGGGCAATTCTTTAGATAATAAGAAGCATACAATTACTAAGAAATATACATAGTTCAACCCAGATGGCATTTTGACTATCAACTGGGACATAAATATAGTACTATCTGCTTTTTTGAAGAAGTGGAAAAAAAGCACTGATGCTTGCAGCAATTTAATCCACCACATTTGCAAAATAATTTTCAAAACATCCCCCTAAGAAAATATTATCCTTCTCATTTCACAGATGGGCAAACTGACACTGGGAGGTTAAGTGATTTTTCCATGGTGAAACAAAGTCAATGAACCATTTGGAGTTTGTTCTGAAAGTTCAACATTTTTATTCTTATCTTTCCACAAAGGCTGCTGGGTCATAATAGCTTCATCACTATGTGTTTAAATGTGAATTAGACATCAATGAAAAAATTGAGTAATCATTTTAACAATGAAACTTTAAAATTGTTAAATCAAATCAGAGAGTATGTCAATATTAACTACCCTTAACTATACTATCCTATTGAGAACTTAATTTCAATAGCTATTTCAATTTTTTCCTTATTAACTAAAGAAAAATTTCCTATGCATTAGAAACTTTCAAATGCCATATATATATGTATATATATGTATATATGTATATATATGCCATATTTATATATGTATGTGTGTGTATCTATATCTATATATATCTATATATCTATATATATATATATATATATCTGTATTTTGTCTTTCTACTAGATTAGGACAGCTTCCCTCCATCTTCTTCCCTTGTGGATTTTGACTTTAAAGTAGTATGACTTCAATTCCCTGGAACTTGCAGCCTAAAATCCCTGCAGTCAAATAATTTAGTTTTTCCCAACGGAAAGCAAACTCATGTGGAGAATCTACTAATCCTAAATACCCTTAGGATATGTGGTTGGCAAAATCAATTCAAAAACCTTTGTTGTAGGCAGTCAAACTTCTTCTCAGAGATTTGAACTGCCTTTTACTTCTGGTTGTAACCTGAAGAGTGCATCGAGTTCGCTGCTATTTTTCTCTTTTAACTCCTCATGGATCAAGGTCTCTACTCAATTTCAAGAGCCATTCCAAGAAAATGACTCAGTTTTCGATTCAGCCACATTAGTATGCTACCAAGTTAAGAATTCAACATTAATGGATTTGCAGATATTGTGGAGGGCCTACTATGTGTCTTGCCTTGTATGAATCAACATTTAAGAGTGTACAGAGGAAGAGTAATATACTAAGGAACTTGCAAAGCAGTCAGAAATTTTAATGAAGAGTAAGTTGGTGAGGAAAAACCCTATATGTGGCAAAACCCGGTCTTATGTTCCATCAACCAGAACTTCTAAAATGCACTGGTTGCATCAATGAGACTTTCTTTAGAAATAATCCTGGCCTTGACTAAAATAACCACTATCTTAAGTTTCAGAGGAATCATTCTTACTTAAATAGCATATAGTGGGATTTAAAGAAAATACAGCTTCCATCTGGAATTTCATCAGCTGGCTTTTTTTTTTTTTTTTTTTGCCAACAACCCAGACTCATCATTTTCCTTCTCCCTTCCTTGGGTTTATTTCCTCATATTTTGGATCAGTTACATTATTTAACTTACTGCATCAAATTGAAGTTTTCAATAGGTGTTGTTTTTCCACAATGAATGCACCTTCTTAGAATAGAGGTTGGCATTTGTAGGGGAAATTGTAACAGCAGAAAATGCAAAGTAACTGAAGCCTGTTGCATCTGCCCATGGCCATAAGGGAAGGGCAGAAATAGGTACTATTCTTCTCTAAGAAGACAATATAGGAAATTAAATCATAAAACCCTTAATATTATATTAATATATTGACTTAAGCTTTTCTTTTAAGCTATACTTGAAATACACAGTGCATTTAAGAAGATATAAGAGATGATGAACAAAAACAGATAGAGATAACACCCATTTCAGCCTTAACATGGAAAATTAAATGATGGAATTGTGCAAAATCATACCCCCATATGGGAAGTAAACAGTATACAATAATATTTCTTAAAGATTAGGGGAAAGTACTTTATGGCTTTCTGTGATTCTGAGACTGTTTGATCTTCCCTTCCTGATCTAATTTTTCTTGCGTTTACATTAATTTTAATAGTGCCTTTCCTATATAATCTCAACCCTCAGCCATCACTAAACCAGTTATACCCATGTGAGTAAGACTAATTGTGCTAACCTTAATCAAACATTCGCAATGTGCTGGCAACTGGCTACTATTCTAAGTATTTTTCTGTATGAATGGTGTTAATAGTTATGACAACCTTCCCATCATCTCTACCTTAAAGATGAGGGAACTGACACACAGAGACCTTAAATTACGTGCCCAAAGACACACACAGAGCTAGAAAGTAGAAGAGTCAGGTTTTGAACCCTTGAAGTCTACAGTCCAACTTCACCTGCTTACCAACAGAGATGTATTGAGAGCTTTTATGTCTTTTATTAACAAGGAAAGGACCATTTGAAATTTAAAAGAAAGATGTGATAGAGCTGACTCAACCAGCTCCTCACAATCAACTGAATGTAACTCTTCCTACTTCCTGCTCAGTGACATACGTTGGTAGGTTGAAATTGATCACTGAGGGAATATTTTCACCATGGAAATTGGCAAACACTACAAGTTAGTGATTTCCCCTATGGAGCACATTAAATATTTATAACATACCACTGAAAGTCATTATTGATGTGTCAGGTCCCACTGCACACAGTTTTAGTACTCGCCCCAACTCACCATCCCTCCAATTAAATTCCTTCAAATAGGAAGTCTTTTTTTCCCCTCAATTATATGGACAGTGATCTTGAATTGCTACCTTTTCTTTAGCTTGCCAAGTTTACTTTGTTCTAACTAGCCAGTGGTTGAAAATTACTTAGGCTACTTTCACTAGTTATACAGAAATAATTTGCTAATTTATTGCCATGAAAGACATTTTAATGAAGAGTGATAATTCAATATCCTGAAATGATAGCTCCCCTGGCCCTGTCTTTAAATAGCAGACTGAGCAGTTGCCATTATTCCTTCAATATTTCCATCTGTCATGTAATTAGGGAAACAATGATTTGAACTTTTCCTTGTATTTGTTAAAAATTACCAAGTTCAAAATCAAGTGAACTGATTCTCGATGCCTACTGACCCCAGTTAGTTAAGAAATGTGCTTCCCTCCCACATTGCGTGCACACCTTCACTGTCTGACCACTGAAGAACCTAGTACACTATCACATAGAATACAGAAGCAAATTCTAAGATTATAGTCACTGTATCCTTGGTGATAGCCTGTGATGCGCTGGTAGAGAGAGAGAAGCAATAAGCAAAGCACTGAGCACAGATCTTTAAAACCAGTAGTATTGTTGAAAGACAGCAGGCAGGTGAGGATGCATGTTTTAGCAATGGTCTCAAAGCATGGCTTTGCTTCTACAAATAGCATCATTCAAGCCTTGCTATCTCCTGAATGGTTGATGAGCAAAAGTGATGGTTTCCTCCATCTCTCTTGTGCTAGGATTAAATGTGGGCCACAGCAGTGGATCACTGCACACTGCACTTGAATGCTTGCAACCAAGAGCAATAATCAACTGACAGATATCTGGACAGGCAGGCAGAAGTTGAGGCTTTGCACATATGAAAGGGAGTGCATTACAGTCAATAATTTTTCAGGGTAAATAATATTTTGTTGGCTATTTAACAGGAACTGAGGATTTCTCATTATATTTTTCTTCCTGAAAATAAGCAAAGTTCTCTGTAAGGAAAAAGGAGACTCAAAAACAGGGAAGGGGAACAAATAAAAACAAGATATGAAGAGGATTTAAGATACACTTTTTAAAAAAAATATTAGAAGTCTCGTGAGATAAATAATGCTATGTGTTTTGAGCCTTTATTTTTGGACATGAGTATGAATACTTATTGGAAAGTGTCAAATTAATCTGCAGAAGTATTTCATTCAACAGAGATATTGACACCTGTGTCAAATAGCACACATAAGATTTTGGTATACTTCCTAATATTTTTGTGTTCATAAAGAACCTCATTTCAATTCAAAAGCCTGTTCTCATAAGACTTTATATCTTTCTTGTAAAATCACATATGCTGAATGGATCAGTAAATACAAAATAAGTTAATGTTTCTTAACTACAAAACTCAATATGAAATGACAGCAATGGGCAACACATTTTTAAATAAAGTACAAAGCTAATCTACTATTCCCTTATGTCTTTTTCTCAATCCTCTTCTCTTCTCTTCTCTTCTCTTCTCTTCTCTTCTCTTCTCTTCTCTTCTCTTCTCTTCTCTTCTCTTCTCTCCCTCCCTCCCCCCCCCCCCACTTTCCCTTTCTCTCCTTCCCGCTCTCTCCCTCCTTTTTTCCCTTTCTCTCTCCCTCTCTCTCCTTTTCCATCAAGTGACTTGGGGTATTTATACAAAGAACCTTCATCTTAGAAAGTTCAAGTTCATTCTTGTTGGCTAAATTAGAGTCTAAAAATATATCTAAATGCACACACAGCATGCTATTACTTCCACTGAATTACTGAAGGCATTCTAAACAAATAACCTTCTAATGTGAAAGTTGTGGCTCAGTAGTTGTGTAGCTGAAACACATATTGCATACTAAAGCCTATTGGATTGAAAAGCACAAGTGTCATTAATACAGGCTTAAAATTCTAAAAAGAAGGGAGAGGAATGCTCTATCATGTGAGAAAGGAAATTAGAGAAAAAAATTAAGACTGATAACAAAGGACAAAATGTTTCCACTTTCGGAGTGCTCCTCTGTTCATTCACATACTTGGAATTCTCTACTCATTTCCCCCAAGCATTTCACTCAGCTTCTAGGTTTGCTCGAAAAGATTTCCTGGGCTACAGAATATAATTTTATTTTTCTTCAATTTTAGTTCGTTCTTTCAGGATTCAGCCCTCTTTTTTCGAGAACAACACCTGGTCTGTGCCTGTTGTGCTGCCCCTCTGCCCTGCCACGGTGGTGCATGGCCATCAGTCTGGTGCTGCTTGCCAGTTTCCATAGAGACGGGAAGCACTTTGGAGACCTGTGTTTTCCATTGCAACTGCCAGACCAAAGCAGGGAAGAGACAAAGTTGGCGGGCAGTGGGTCTTGCAAGGCCAGGAAAGGTTGGAAGGGCTTTCTCCTTCTGATATCAGAGAGTAACAGTGCCAAACTGGCAGCTTCAGCACTTACAATCCTGTAGACCAGATCCCACAGTTCACTATGGCCATTGTGCATGGCCCATTCTGCTACCAACTCTAGGAGCAGAAACTCTTGTGTACCCAAAGCTTGGCCCTAGTTCTTGGTTGGCTTCAGATTCATGACAAAAGGCTCTTTCAGATTTACAGTGGCTCCCACAGCTCCTGACCAGAGAATCATAATCCTCCTGTAGAAATTTCACCTCTTTCTCTTTTCTAGAATGGGATAATGGTTCTCCAGGCCACTCATTTCAGACCAGAGAACCTACAAGGAACTGTTGGATTGATTCTAATTGTCCTACACAGTGATTGTGAGTAGATGACCCAATTAAGTACATAACATTTTATTGTACATAACATTTAATCAAAACTACCATTTGCTGTGTCTATAATGGGATTCATAATTAGAGTTAATTCTTGATTGTCAGGAGCAGTGCTGACCCAGGATAAATGTGTGATATAGGTAAAATAAAACATCAATGCTTTACTTTCCCTTCCAAAAATGTTTTTGTGTGATTGTACTTCAGCTTTTTCTATTATCCCCATCATAGCTATTCCCTTCACACAAATTAGATTTTTTTTAAATTTCTTAATGTCTATTGTATTACTCATAAACTCAAAATTTGTATTTTTTGCAAATTCTAGTATTCATAGAATGATTATGAAATCCTATGAAACTTTGTTTTTCACGACTTTATGCACTTTGCTAGTGCTTGTACTGCTTTCAGATGTTTTAAAACATTATCTGATTTAAAATAATAACTCCAGGGGCTGGCCCATGGTGCAGTAGGTTAATCCTCCACCTGTGGTGGTGGCATCACATATGGGGGCCAGTTCTAGTCCCAGCTGCCTCTCTTCCCATCCAGCTCTCTGCTATGGCCTGGGAAAGCAGTAGAGGATGGCCCAGGTCCCTGGGCCCCTGCACCTGCATGGGAGTCTGAGAGGAAGCACGGGGCTCCTGACTTCATATCAGTGCAGCTTGCACTGTTGCGGCCATCTGGGGGGTGAGCCACTGGAGGGAGAACCTTTCTCTCTGTCTCTCCCTCTCACTGTCTGTAACTCTACCTCTCAAATAAACAAATAAAATATTTTTAAAATAATAATTCCAATTTTTTTTAACTCGTGTTGACACAAAGTCAATTCTTTGATTCCTAGATTGTTTATCTGCATATCATCCTGGCAAAATGCAAAACAAATGCAGACTTGATTTTACCCAAGACTAACTAAACTAAAACAAATGTGAAGATATTTAGCTTCGTAATGAAAATAGATACCTGAAATAAAAATATTAAGATATATTTTGTTTTCAAAATTCCTCTATATTAAATGCCCAAAATGTTTGAGGTTTTCTTAAATATTCAAACAATATTTTATTGAACAAACATGTATTATTTCTTAAGGAACGATGTGAACTCGATGAATTGTCCATATTTATATTTATCAGGTTACTTTGTTTTCTATACAAAGATATTTTCAATAATGGTATTATGGAAGAATCAAAAGCAAATGAAAGATTTTTAAGATAAAATTGTGTATCTCTCAAGACAATATAAAAGAATAAGAGGTTTTTAGAAAAATTTTGGTAACTTCGAAATAGGCTTACCTGTTCATTATCATGTGTGCATAAAGTCATTTTATCTTTCTAGAATACTGTTTTCAGGGTGAGTGAGCAAGACCTAGAACTGACTAGCTTTACCTTCTAACTGATGAACATTTGAGAGGCATCCTTTCAGAGAAAAGAAATTTATGACCACAATCACAGTCTGGTTCACAGAGAAGCTCAATCACAGAACTAAATTCTAAATTGAGATGTCAACCTGGAGGAAATATTTTGGAAAGGAACATACAGATGGTAGGGCTCTTCTGAAGACAGGGTTAGGAATATAATGCTTAGTGTACAATAATCAATCTTGCAGAATCAAAAAAAAATTGACTAGGTGGGACATACTACTGAACATTGAAGTCCCTGAGAAAAAAATTCAGTCTAAATCTAAAAAGGAGGAAAACTACACATACAGATTTGTTCCAGCCAATAGGTCTTTGGAGGTTGATATAGTAAAGTAGCAAATAACACTGAATTAAAATATACTTTTAAATATTAAATAACTTCAATTAAAATTCTCAATAGCATTTGTAGAAGCAAATTAAATGAAAAGGTAGAAGGAAACAAAATTCTATTATATATAACATATATCTAGTATTAATATATAATATGTTAATATATATTGTTACTATATAATATAGTATATATAATACCATTATAAATATTAGTTTAAGATATGTATTTTTTAAATACACACATACATAAAGTACAACTGACACAGAGAGATAAAGATTATGAGAAAAGTTAGCAAATGAGGAAATACTAGGACTTCAATCTGGTTTTCTTTTTCTTTTTTTCTTTTTGACAGGCAGAGTGGACAGTGAGAGAGAGACAGAGAGAAAGGTCTTCCTTTTTGCTGTTGGTTCACCCTCCAATGGCCACCGCGGTAGGCGCGCTGCGGCCGGCGCACCGCACTGATCCGATGGCAGGAGCCAGGTGCTTCTCCTGGTCTCCCATGGGATGCAGGGCCCAAGGACTTGGGCCATCCTCCACTGCACTCCCTGGCCACAGCAGAGAGCTGGCCTGGAAGAGGGGCAACCTGGACAGGATCGGTGCCCCAACCGGGACTAGAACCCGGTGTGCTGGCGCTGCAAGGCAGAGGATTAGCCTAGTGAGCCGCGGCGCCGGCTTCAATCTGGTTTTCATGCTGTGTTCTCTAATTCTAAATGAAATCAAATTTACCAACTCAAATTAAATGTCTGATTTGTTGTTGCTTGCTAATTATTTAATGTGGATAGTGTGTGTGTATACATACATATACACATATATAAAATTGACATCATTTTTCTTTTGGATTGTGCAATACATATACAATCTCTACTACCATAAAATTCTATTGATTATTATTCAAAGTGCCTCTTTGTTAATAGTCTTTTTCCTTAATTCTCTGCAGAAATTAAGATGATTGCATTGCTGAATTGAATATAGAGTTCTTTATTTAAAAGAGCTACATAGATAGCTGTTTGTGCTTTAACTCTGAATTATGGAATATGGTAAACTTTGAAAAGATATAAATACAAGGCACAAGTGAGAAAAGTGTAATATAAAATATATCATTTAATAAAATATAATTTTAATTCATATAAAGTTTATGAACTATAATATAGCATAATCATGTATCCTGAAAATTATCTTTTATATTTTTTGGATTTTGTGTATAAAAGATACTTCAATGACATTAATTTATTCAATAAATATATGTTTTACTTACAATGTTCTCATGGTGGGCACCAGGGATACAATTAGAAGTCACTAGGGGTAAAGTTAGAAATGATTCTTGCCCACCCAAAACTTATAGCCTAAAAGAGTCTTCAAAAACAAGACAATACAAATAAAGGAAGGAAAACATCCAGCTAAGAAGGTGCTAACACTTCAGTTGAAATGGTTATGGTAAGAAAGAGCTAGCCATTCAAAAATGGGCTGAGAAGAAGAATGTTTTCCAAAACATAACCTTGCTAATGCAAAAGTCCTAAGCCAAGTATTGAAATAGGTTGGCTATTAAAGGACCTGAAACAAAGCAAAGAGACTGGAACATGAAGAGACAACTGTGATTGGGCCACAGAAAGAGAAAGGGCCATAATATACAGAACTTTTCATGTTGTAATAGGAAGGTTGCATTTATTCTACCTTTTGGCAAGCCAGTGAAAGAAGCAATTGGCTCAATTTACACTCTAACAAAATACCATTTTTTAAAATGAATTATTATCCCTAAATCAAATATTTAAATTTTGCAGATGAATCATCATACAAATTATTTTATGATCAAGAACCTTTTAGAGAAAATATCAAATAATCCATTAAATCCTGGTCTAATTTATTTGTTAAGGTGAAAAATCTCATACTTGTCAAATTTTATGCTATAAATCACTTTGTAGATAGAACCTAATCTCTTACTAATGTGTGCTTGTATGCATTCATGTATTCCTCATTTTTTGACATAGAACTTAAACAATATTTCCTCTTAAGAATGTCATTGGCTTGGTAAGTTCCCTGTTCTTATTGATGGTAGAGTTTCATTTTTATTTTTATTTATAAAACTGTATTAGTTACTTGAAGAAAGTAAAGTATTTCTGGTAAACTGCATCTGGATGTAAATATTATGTCTAAAATAGTTATTTTTCTGAGTCTGTAGCAATATTGTGTTTTCAAATAGAGCTTCCAGAAGACCAGAAAAAATGAAGTTAAAAATTTCGTTTCTCCACCTGGAAAAGACTGCATCATGTAAATTAGCTTTGGTTAATTATCACAGAGATAAGTATTTCAATTTCAATGATAGAATTTTTATCACCAGTGAAACCATTGGCTTATGAATCTGAGACAGGTTTTTGAGAATGGTGGCAGGCATATATGGCAGTTTTCCTTCCTTTCTTCCTAAGGCATTGCCTTACACATGTTGGGCACATACTTTTGAACACATAAACATTGTGTTCAAATGATACCACTTTAATTATTTAAGTGTTGATAAATGTGTAGTAACATATGAATCAACTTGGAATATTCCCTAAGGAACAAGCTCCCTTTTGAAAAAAAAATGTAATAACACAGTGGCTAATAGGATGTGTTTTTCACTGTTTGATCATTTCTGAATGCACAAAGATTTCATTAATGTTGATTTCACCCATCTTGTCCATGTTTACATGCTTTGATGTTCAAACTCTTTGTAGTGCCACATTAGATCTAGGGGAACATTACCCCTATGAGAGCAAGAGGAAACTGCTGTGGGAAAATACTAAAATGAAACTTGATACTTTGTATAGATTTGTACAGATAAATCAGCTCAAAAATTTACTTATGATAAGGCAAAGAAGGAATTAATACTACCTTCTCACAACCTTTTTGTAGGTTACTTTATTTTCAATCAATTAATTAGAAAATTAAATTAATTAAAGTGTTTTCTGCCGATATTATAAAATACAATTCAATGAAAATCGAAATGGAATTGAAAATATCCTCTGATTCTTTCAATTTTAGGAATGTTTGTTCTGAAGAATGGCAAAGAATAGGATAACTGGAAAGAAGTTATAGCGTGTCCATTGGTCTCTTCAATACAATATTGGAAGGAAATTATTAATAGATGACTCGATCGTTCCTGTGGCCTTAGAAACTCCTAAAATGTTGATTGTAGTTGGATCATCTTTCCAATTCAAGGAATTCAAAGATGTACATGGAATAAGATTGTCTATCAGAACTAGTGTCTATTAGTTTCTTGTGTTCAGTGGGTACTATTTTATATATAAAACCAAGAAACGGGCTATGCTCTGAGTGGCCACTGTAACTACAATATCAAATTAGCAAAATCACCACATATAGCCCTGTACAGTCTGTGCAAGAATATTCTAATAATAGTAGATCAGTTCCATTATTCATGCTCAGAATTGTTCCTGTTTGCCTTGTTTACTTTCCATCTCAGACTGGAAATAAAAAATGATGATACACTTCCCTAATTCTTTGTATAATTTGTGAAATGATAGATTTTAATTTCAAGGTCATAGTCATATTTTAAATTAATAAAAAAGTATACTTTGATAGAGAGAGAAAAAAGACTGATAGGTTGATATATGGACCTCTTCCTTTCTCTCTCTCTAAACTACACTAACATATTAATAAGAGCATTGTTCAAATTTAGCTAAATACTGAGTATTCTGTTTGTCAAATCTGTCCATTGGAGCAAATATATTCTAATACTCCCAACTGGGTTGTCATTACTAAAATTGCTCTCCCAGACAATTTCTAGTACACAAGTAGTCCTTGTTTTGCAGTTATCCCTTGTTCACAACAAATTAAAAAAATAATTGAAGCCCATATTTTCTTCATATGACAACTAATTGTTTCCAAAGCTTTTGGCAGGTCATTAGAAGTTGCAGCTTTTTGAATTTAGGGCTATAAAAGAGAACCAAAAACTCAGAGGGCTGCCGCAGAAAGTACTGAGTATTGGTGCTATTGGCAGCAATATGAAAGGAAGTATACACTTTCAAAGGCAAAGTATATTTATTTTTTGTTTGTTTGTTTGTTTGTTTTTTGACAGTGAAAGAGAGAGACTGAGAGAAAGGTCTTCCTTCCATTGGTTCACTCTCCAAATGGCCGCTACAGCCGGCGCGCTGCACTGATCCAAAGCCAGGAGCCAGGTACTTCCTCCTGGTCTCCCATACGGGTGCAGGGCCCAGGCATTTGGGCCATCCTCCACTGCCTTCCCGGGCCACAGCAGAGAGCTGGACTGGAAGAGGAGCAGCCGGGACAGAATCCGGCACCGCAACTGGGACTAGAACCCGGAGTGCCAGCACCGCAAGCAAAGTATATTTGAATGACAAATATATGTTAGTGTGTGCATGTATATGTCTCTGTGTTAATCAATGACTATATTTAGTAGTAACTCATTAAGATCACATTCCAGACTATAATTTCCAGTCACATAGTTGAAACTATTGATCAGCTAATTTTAAAGTGACCTACAAAGATGATCTTATAAAAAAAAAAAGCGGTACCTATTTTTTTGACAAATGTTTTCTCACCAAAGAGCAACACAAAACAGCTCTTTAGGTCTAAGGGTCAAATTCCTCTAAGCAAAGTTCTAAATGCACAGAAACCACCATTAATCAAAAATGATCTAATTAATGATAAGATAACCCCGCAAAATGCTGTTTGTTAGAATTAGAATGTTAATAGTAGTAAACTCATAATTTATAATGCCGTTATAGTTACTTTAAAATACGTACTGCTTATTTAATGAGGAGATTTTGACATATAAATCGTTTCCTCCCTTTTCTTGAATTAGCCTCTGTAGCCCCAAGGCACAGAAAAAATCGACTCATATGGCAAGGTTGATAAGCATCAACTCTCCCGGCACACTTGGGCCAGCAGGCTGCTCATGAATCCAGCAGATGTTTCTACTGTCTGGGCCAATGGGAACCTTATGGACATTTTTTTCTTCATCTCTTCCCAGGAGCAAATGTTAACGCAGCAGAAATTTGGATACATGCCAAATAAGAAGCAGACATGTTGGTGAGAGCATAGGGTAAACTCTCATCCATAAATAGTGGCCATCAGTGGTTTGAATTGAATATTAAGCCATTTTAATAGCATATTTTTATGCATTTGCTACTTCATTTAACTAAACCTCTATAATCCCTGCTTTTTCTTACATAACAGTGTTTATCCTAAGCATACAAATCTAATCCTTGAATATTCTAGTTGTTTCAAGATATAAGCAAAAAAGAGTCTAAATATGTAAAGTAGGGAAAATATTCCTAATATTTTTTCTTACATAAATGGAAAAACTACCTAATCACCAACTTGCAGATAACTAGATTTAATCTACATTATGTTGATGTTGCAGTATTAGTCCTGTTTTGATAAAAATTTTCCAAGAGAAAAAATGAAGCTTAAACTAAGCAGTCTTTAATGATTATCATTCTTATTCGGTTGAATTTGAAATGTGCTTTCTGAAGAATGCTATCTGATTAAATCAGTGGAACTCTTCCTCCTCTCTCCAGCCACCTCTACTTTCTGCTATGCTAATGAAGTGGAAGGCCCATTAATTTTATATGATCTGGGTTTTTATCACCTATTTCCAAATCCTATGTTTTAAAATTGCGTATTGCCTCTTAAAAAATTTTTTTACCCTTTAGCCAACACGCTATTTTAAATGGAGAATAAAATATTCAATAAAGGAAGAGTGTGTTTACCCCATTTGTCATAGCACAGTAGGATACATTTCTTATTGACCAAGGAATAAAAACATTAGGAAAGAAATTGAATATAGAAATGACTTAATGTCTATTGATTTTAATTTATTCCAGCCTTATTTATTGGACACCTACTATGAGTAAAGCAGATTAAATTTCAATGGAATAGTAAAGTACATGAGAACAGATACGTATATAATAGTTGGTAGGAGTCATTTAAAGATGAGCGTTAAGAGTGTCCTCTAATACAATCAACCAACTCCAAAAGCTCCATCAAGTGCTGCTGGGCTGAAGCCTTGTTTTCATTTTTTTTCCATGATTACTTTGGAAAGGGCATGTCATTTTGAGTGAAGTAGCAAAGCGTAAGTGGCTAAAAAATGTTGGCAGTATTTTTAAATGCTTCTGTGTATTTATAATAGGTATGTTTAGAAAAGACATTTTCTCACATAAATTTCAAATGCAGAGTATTTAGCACATTTTCCTCCATGTATTCTAATTGTTCAAAATTTAATTTTAACTTCCTTCAAGGATTATGTGGATATTACTTAGCTTTGTGAATGTCAACAGAAATTCCAGTCCAGAAAGCTGACATCCATAGCCATGAGAAAGAGGCATTATAAAGATTTAATTTCCTACAAAAAGTCTTTGCAAGCTGTGAAAACAGTCTTTGCTTAAACAAGGAATCAAGATGATCAAGATGTTCTATCTCAGCAAAATAATCAGAGACATAATTATTGGTATTTATAATGAAAAAACTAAATAAATAGACTATCTCTGATTTGTCTACATTATCTTTTAGAAAAAAAAGACTACAAAGGGCTTTCAGAAAGCGCAAAATTAATTAGATAACAAGTAAAATAAAATTACTAACAATATGCCCTTCAAATGTGCTCATGGGACTGATATATAACCATACCATGTAAGAATATCAGAAGTATTGCATGCTTTGAAAGAGAAAGTAGAATACAGAACTAAACGAGAGGAAGCACTTGCATTTATATTTCAAAGGTGAGCTAATCATTATATTTCTAATTATTAGTCTAATAATTCTAGCCTGTATCAAATAATGATAAATAACTATCAAGTTCATAAAATACTCAGTTATTTTAGTACTGAAATAACTTTAATATTTAAAATAACAAGACATAAAATCTAATCAGATTAAGTACAGAATGGAAAGAAAACCAGTGAGAGTAACCAGCTAGATGACAAAAACAGCCAATGATGCCACTAATTAAGACATAAACACTAAATTTTGCCATTTACAAAGCACACCAAGATAGAGTGACTTATATCAACAACTATTTCTGTAGGTAACTGTTCTGTGATATAGCAATTTGTGGTAGGCTCCAATGGGCAGTTTTTCTTGTCTTGGCTGTGCTTCCCAGCACATCTACAGCTAGTCACCAGCCATCTGCTTTCAGAAGCTCTGCTTCTGGGGATAGGCTGACTGTCAGCTGGGGTGACAGGTGGTGTCTGGGCTTGATTCCATGTCTCCTGGGTCCAAAGAGCACAGACCAAGAAACAAGTGTTTTCCAAGTTTCTTCTTGCTTTGCCCTTGTTAATTTCCCATTGGCCAAAACAAGTCATATGGTCAAGTTCAAAGTCTACCAAAAAAAAAAAAAAAAAAAAAAAGACTATCTCAGGGATAAGGTACAGGAATGCATAACCAAAATAACAGCTAAGGAGCAGACTAAAGTAGCTGATAATCAGTGAGGGAATGATGTATCCAAAGATAAGGAAAACAAGTTAAGACTTTTTTTCACAGATCAAATGTTGCCAGAAAAATCAAGTTTGTATCAGAAACACGTCTAGAGGACATATGCCTGAGGGACCGAAATATGCCTGAAGGAGTTTTCTATGAACAGATAAATAGTATAAAGCAATGGATAAAACAAGAAAGTAATGTTTTAAGAAATGAATGAGAATTGATGAAATGAAGATATTAATTGAACCAAGACTTTAAGAAAGTTAGCAGTAAAATGATTTAACAAAAGCTTAAAGCGGGGTATAGAGTTCAATATATTTTTTTGTTGTTTTATTTTTTATTGTTGATGTCACTTAAATAAGTAACGAGGATTCTTTGTAGCCTTCATTGTGAATTAGTTGATTTCTTTTTGTTCTATGAACAATTATTTCACAACTATTTGGCCAGAAGATTGAAGAGAAAGGTGGGAGTAGCCAGCTCCAGTGTTTTCAGACTTTCAGAAAAACATCTCAAAACAGGTGATCTATTTTTAGGTCAGTGGCATTGTTGTCATGTGTCCAGCATGCACCAGTCGTCTTCAGGTGAACATTGTCACATCTTTATATTTCCAATGGCAGGATTAAAATCACAAATAAAAATAAAATGTGTTTTGAGAGTGAACAAGGGTATACCTCATCTCATAGAGAAGATGTCTCTGAGTACTTATATTTAATAGATTATTAGAGGTTATTTATTCTCTTAAATAATTGTTATGATACTCACTTTGAAATGATTACTCATTCCTTAGGTGCCAAGGAAGTTCAAGAAACATTTATCTTCTTTTTTGAACTGATAATATGTTCACAAAATGCTACTAGACCACCAGGTGTAATGGTGTCATTCATATCTTCACCAGCACATTAATTGTTAAACTCTCTTTAATCACTTATTTGTTAACTACCTATTTCCTTTGGCTCTTAAAATAAAGCAAGTAGACAAGGCGGTTGGAAAAAAAGAGAAATAAACTTGGTGTGTCATTGACTAGTACTAGTATATAGTGTCTGCCTGATTTTTATTACATATACGATAGGTATATACTTTATATAAATATGTAACATTGTGAAAATAACAAAAATATGATTGGATTGAAATTGCGGAGAATTTAGGCATCACACAATTGTTTCTTGTGATAGCTCTACAAATATGAATTCATATTGTAAAAATTATTTTATCGGCTGTTTACTGCAATAGTCATTGCCCTGACTGCGAAAATACCATTAAAATTTCTCATTTGAACAAAACTATGACCCAAGAAACTCAAAGTTATGGGATACTTAGATTCATCCTTAAATATCACACCCAAAAACATTACCTTACATGTGGACAATGGCTTCCAGCAAAATTCTACACCTAAATTGAACATTGATTAAATCTAATCAAGTCCAAGTCCTTAATTTCCTTGTGCTGAATGAAAGCATCAGTTATCATGTGCATTTGGCAAGATAGATTTCTTGGTTTATTGTTAGTGTCTAACAGGTCTTTGGGTCATATTCAATGTGAGGCAGAATGTGTCTTTAGAAATTGTGCAAAGGTTTTTCGTCAGATGAGAAGAAGAAATAAATAAATGGACCAGTAAGAGAAACAAAGCAGATTAGGAGAAAGGGAGGGTGAGGCTAGAGAGACACAAGTGAGCAAAGCAACAAAAGCCGAAGAGCCTCTCCACATACATACATTTACCTGTCACATTCAAGACAAAAACACCAGTTACATTCAAGACAAAAAAAAAAAAAAAGCAGTGATTATTTTTATTTAGAATTGGGTAAATAGATCCTTAGATATTTCTGTCAACAGGAAATATAAGTGCATATTTTAAATTATAAAATAACACAAACATCCTAACAATCCTGTATTCATCTCCACTTCCTCCAAATATCTCTGACTGTTTTCCTCATACTACAGTTCTTTAGGAAAGGAGTCATGTCAGGCCTGGTCCATACGAATATCTCAGATCACATAAGAATCAGAATATGCTTCCACATAAGAATCATAAAGGGTTTTCCCACTGCTCGCTGACTGGGATATTGAAAAGGATAGAACACCTACTTACTCATACCATGCATAGGTACTTTAAAATGAAATAGGAAGTAATATCCCTTAGTTCATCTACTGTTTGACTTTGAAGTACACTTAGGGAAGATTGTATCTTATTTTGATGATCCAGACTGCTTTTATTGCTGCTGTGAACTGGACAGTTGAACAGTTTTCTATAAATTGGTATACTGTAAGTTAGACATTTTTGAAGAAAGAAATTTCTGAGTTTATACACTTTTATTAAATAATTAAAATTCTGGGAAACTACTTTCTACACTGAATTTTATTTTAAATTGGTTGGATTGAGATAAGAAAAAGTGAAGAAGTAAAAAGAATAGTGAAGGAATAGGAAAGAAGGTGAGAACAGAGACAAACATGAATCTAAAACAGAAAATATGTCCTGCACAACTAGATATATTACAGTATCATGAGAATATTTTCATGAAGAATTTATTTATAAAAATGATAATGGTGAAACACAAAATGAAACATTTGCATAAGTAGATGAAAGAGAAAGAAATGTATGCATATGTATGTAGTCTTAGAAATATAATAAGCAATGAATTTGAGATGGTTTAAAAGGAAACACGAATAAATAATGTATAACCTGATTTATACTAGAGGAACAAATAAATAGGAATGAATTAAATTGTGATTCAGAGGCCATACCAAATCAAGTCATATTATTTAGCAGAACTTCCAGGCATGGCAGCCATCTATTCTCTTTTTGAATCCCATATAACTATAGTTATTTGGGATTGGTTTTTCTCTTTTAACATAGGAATCTGTGTAAATTCATTTTTCTCTTTCAACATTGGAATCTATGTAAATTCTCTTTCAGCATATAAATCTACATAAATAGATATAATCATTATTGAAAAGCAAAAACATGCAATTGAATGTTTACTTATGTAAGATATTAGAAATAAATACTTTATGAAGAAGACTTTACCATGTATCTTAAGATATTATAATTCCTTTATGCACAAAATACAGTCCTTTGTAATTAAGAGCAAAAATAAACTCAATGTTTATATTATTGTCATTAGTAATATAAATAACATTACCACTACATCTGAAAGAAAGTTTCGACAAAATGACAATATGAGAACTAGAAATTAAATTTTATATTATATAAATTCCTACTGTAGTATCCATTCAAAAAACTATCTGCTCCATGCCATGTATTATGATAGGCATTTGATTATAGCAGTATACATGAATTTGAAGCATAATAAATATCATTCTTTCTTTCATATGCGCCTTCAGATTTTCAATGTCTTGGTTTGCTGTTCTTAAATTCTGTGGCTATTATGTGATTTTTCCACAAAAAAGTTACTTTTTCTACCAACATTTATTTTTTTTCTTGATAAGAAAACTATACTAAACCTAGAAAGAATTGTTTTCCTAATTTAACTTCTTATTATTTGCAACTTTATTTCACTGCAGTAACAATGAAGGCATAATTCTAACTTTACTATGAACAATTCTTAAGTATTTTCATTATATACACAAAAAAGGAATTCACAGATTTTTTTTAAATTGCTGAAATATAAGCAACTGGCTTGTATATTGATATGTGCATTAAGGTAATTTTCTAGATCAGTGAATTCATGTTTGAAATGATTTCCTGTATTAAAACTATATTTCTTCTTTTGCTCTAAAAATCCTTTAATAAAAATCTTCTTCATTTTAAATTACTGAATTATTTTAAAGGTAATTTAGTACCTAATAACATGTAGACACAAGAGGATGTATCTCAATAGCAGCTGTGTGTTGGAGCAGTTTTCTCAAAAATGAGAGGATAATTCATTTTGCATGTCAGTGAGTAAGCTTATTGTGTCAGATTTATGTAACAGATAATGGAGGCTCAACAACTAGTGGTCTTGTAGGTCACAAATACACTGAGTGTAGCACCAAATCTGTTTATAAGGGTTGAATTTTGAGGCAATAAAAATATGTAGGTGCTAAGCAAAAAAAAAAAAAAATCAGCATAGACAAACATAAAATTCTAAGCAAAAAAAAAAAAGATTATCATAAGGCATCGTGAATGGGTTTTAGTTTTCCAATTTTTAAAGCTATAATATAATCATCATTTTCTGCCAAACACCATGCAAATTTATTGAACTATGTCTTTTACCTCAACCAGGTAATAGTGTATTATTTATTTCTGCATTAAGAGAACCAGTGATAATGGTAGTAATATTACATCATTATAGGGCAAAAAGGATTTATAGAAAGATGACTTAAATTGCCTTGCACAAGTGCAAATGGAATCTATTTTAAGTTTGAAATGATGGTAAATATTACAAAATTATTCTACTGAATATGTTTTAAAGTTTTTTTTTTGTATATTAATTACTAAAATTCCTTCAGTGGCTATGTTAGGTACAGTAAGCATTCCATTTACTTATAATTTTGAGTGTTGCTTATGTTTTATTTTGATGATAGTTCGATAGAAAAAGGCTCATCAGCAATATGGATATATACATGCATCTATATGTGTGCACACACATAGATATATCTACAAACTTATATCTGTATATGAATGTGTGTACTTTCCAAATTCAACTGATGGTGATAATTCACCCAAGTACACAGAATAATTGAATAGAAACTTCTTTATCAATATTGTGTATTATGAATTTTAACCACATTGATTTTGGTAGGCTTATTCATTGTTAAACATAAGTTAACTTTGTTACTCTGCTGTTTTCCCATGGTTCTCTGCCTTCCCAGTCCTAACAATAACTACTAATGCTAACCATAGTAATTGTGCCACAGGATGTTACAATCTGCCTTAGAAAAGGTGATCCATCAGAATGGCAGGCTTCATAATCTTTCAGAAAAATAAAGACTACAACTGAGGTCTTAAATAAAACCATACTTTTTTTTCTATTTCCAGAGATTTTCTCATTGAAAATAACAATAAAAATAATAAAATAATAAGAATAAAGCAAAAACAGTAGTAATCTGTTTGCAAGAGACTAATAAAAATGCTTTGTGAGGACAATATTTTTGCACGGAAGATAATAAAGAGTGCACGTTAAATAAAGAATATCATGGACTTATTTTTAAAATGAAAATCACTTCTTGAGTATCTTTATATTAAAATGCATCTTTGGGTATGCTGCTTTGCATATGGAGATTGCAGTATAACATAAATTTTTCATAGAATCTTCCTATTTAGAATGCTGAAGACAATATTTTTTTCTGTTATTAATTGCTCCTTTCTCATGATAAGCAATTCCACCATGAATAATGATGCATACAAAATGTTTTAGGTTATCCCTATTAAATTTTAGTGTATCAATATACATATGGAAACATATGAATAATATTTTCTCTTGTTCATATGAAATAGGATGTTTGCTGAGAGGCATTGGTTCCATTTACTTTTAGACTGCTTCCACTTAGAGACACAAAATTCTTATTTCTTGGAGAAAGTAAAAGGATGGAGATAGAATAGTAGTGTGAGTCTGAAAAACATAAGGAAATAGGCTAATGAATGTACAAAAGTTATGTACTTACAGTAAAAAAAAAAGAAGAAGCTCTACAAATCAAAGTTTCAAAATAAGAAGAATTAGTTTCAAAAACCAATTTTCTGAAACTACTGGCTAGATTTAACATCTTGCCTTTCAAAAGGAGATATCTAAGTTACTATTATTATTATTATTATTTTTTTTTTTTTGACAGGCAGAGTTACAGGGAGGCAGAGGCAGACAGAGAGAGAAGTCTTCCATCCATGGGTTCACGCCCCAGGTGGCCGCACCGATCTAAAGCCAGGAGTCAGGAGCTTCTTCCAGGTCTTCCACATGGATGCAGGGGCCCAAGGACTTGGGCCATTTTCCTCTTCTTTCCCAGGTCAGAGCAGAGAGTGGATGAGAAGTGGAGCAGCTGGGACTCAAACTGGCGCCCATAAGGAATGCTGACACTGGAGGCAGCGGCTTTACCTGCCACAGTGCTGGCACCTGTCTGTAACTCTGCCTTTCAAGTAAAACAAATAAAATCTTTAAAAAAAAAAAAAGAGTATAGACAATGGCTAACACCAGTAATCAAAATTTTTTTGTTATTTTTGTATTCTATATTAAAATGTTAATGTAACCGTATATTATGAAATACCTATGCATGAATTTCAATTTTGTTCTTGTAGCAAAATAAACTTATCATTTAACTCCATTTTCCACATATTTTTGAAGTATAAGTACAAGGCATAATTTATTTTTCAATCCTGATTCAACAAAAATTTTTACATCCTATGGCTAAATTCCCTTTCCTGGCTGACTATGATAGCATTCTAAGAAGTGTTTTTCTGTGCTTTTGTTTTTGTTTTTAGGAAAACGGCAATTTTTGTTTTTGAACTTGTGTCCATGAATTTCTTTGCAAAAGAGGACAGGATCTCAGATCAATTTGTGAACAAGGAAAAAGCAATCTCACATGTTTAAACCATCACGCAAGCAGGGGCCTATCTTACAGCAGCTAGCATTACCTAAACAATATATTTGTCACAGAGAATCAACAAGAAAAAAAATAGTACTTTTTGTAGTTGGCAACAGAAAATGAAGGAGAATTAGGATTTGTGGTGAAAAATTAAAATAAATAAATAAAAAAAAAGAAGTAAAGAAACTTAAAGAACAGACCGATAAATTGTTGAGTTGCTGAACACTGAAGACTACATTCAGCATAGGGAAGAAAAACTGAAATTTGACCTCTAGACTATACTTGGAAGTATGGATAAATGTTTGTTGACCTTCAATAGACTTTCATATTTTGAGGTTTGTCTCATCTTCTAAACTTAATTTGCTAACATGTAAAGGCCAGTTTCCTAGTGAAAAGAGGAGCCTAACATATTCTAGCAATGGCTAATTATTCATTGGCACTTTGCAATGTATTTGTATTTTACCAGTGTCTCAGGAAGTGAAATTCATTCAGAAATATTTATTATTTGTTTTTGTGAATTAATCAGTATCTTATTGCAGGTTTAGATTCAAGAATTCAGGTGTCTATAAACTCTACTTAGGCAGACACATACACACATAGAAACAAAGACAATATACACATATTTTCTTCATGTATATACTTAAAATCAGTCTTTGGGAAGTCAATGAAAATCTTAGCATTCAAAGGCAGACTCCTAATAAAATGGCTGGACAGAGTTTTAACAAAAAAAATAAAGATTGGTTAATACTATTTTTTAAAGAGTTATTTATTTTACTTGAAAATCGGGTTACACAGAGAAAGGAGAGGCAGAGGCAGAGACAGAGAGAGAGGTCTTCCATCCGTTGGTTCACTCCCCAGGTGACCACAATGACTGAAACTGCACAGATCCAAAGCCAGGAGCCAGAAGCTTCTTCCGGGACTCCCATGTGGGTGCAGGGGCCCATGAACTTGGGCCATCATCTACTACTTTCCCAGGCAATATCAGAGAGCTGGATTGGGAATGGAGCAGCTGGGTTTTGAACCTGTGCCCATAAGGGGTGCTGGAACCACAGGCGGCGGCTTTACCTGCTAAGCCACAGCCCCAGCCCAGCTAATACTATTAAAATTCTTTTTTTCATATGAATGTAGGTGACTATCTTATGTTACAGTTTTAAAACTGGCCTA
Source organism: Lepus europaeus (assembly GCF_033115175.1). NCBI lineage: Eukaryota > Metazoa > Chordata > Mammalia > Lagomorpha > Leporidae > Lepus > Lepus europaeus. The sequence goes on along the minus strand of NC_084828.1, from coordinate 43,669,106 downwards.
ACTTGTTTTATGTTTCATAAATGCTTTGGTTAGGAATGATCTTGCTAACCTCAACTTTGCTTGCTCCACATAATATTTCCATTTGCCTTCAACATTGTCAGATGTGTGCAAAATCTTTTATCAATACATTTTACACACAAAAAAAAAGAAAAAAAATACAATACTATTCAAGCTTGTAAAGGTTTAGTGCATCTACTTTCCCTTTTACTGTGAAACTTTACCTTTCTTGATTTGTGACATTTTGGTTCAATATGGAAAGAAACAGAATCAGTTCTTTCTGAAAGTGGCAAAATACTCTTAGGAAAGATGAAAATCACTTCATTTCATTACAGATCATCCATCTGGATAGATGGAACTTGAGAAAAGACATATGTCATTTTTGGGAAAAAATGTTTTTTCAGGAATAATTCCATTGGCATGTCATTAATTTCTTATCTATTCTCATTTCTTTTTTAATATTGGCTTTCTATTAATTTCCTTGTTTATCCTCACCTAGCTGTCTTAGGCATTTTTGTGGAACATTTCTCTAAATGGACTCATGATGTTTAAAAGCATCTAACAGATAAATGGAGATTCAAGAGTGGAGATTAAATGAAACATATTAAATATTGTTTGGCTAATATTAGGCAGTTATATATATATTACATATATATATATATTATTTGACAGGTGGAGTTAGCGAGAGAGACAGAGAGAAAGGTCTTCCTTCCATTGGTTCATTCCCCAAATGACCGCCGCAGCCAGTGCTGCACTGATCTGAAGTCAGGAGCCAGGTGCTTCTTTCTGGTTTCCCATGTGGGTGCAGGGGCCCAAGCACTTGGGTCATCTTCCACTACCCTCCCGGGCCACAGCAGAGAGCTGGACTGGAAGAGGAGTAACTGGGACTAGAACCCGGCACCCATATTGGGTACCAGCGTTGCAGGCAGAGGATTAACCTAGTGAGCTACGGCGCTGGCCCAGGCAGTTATGTATTTTATTGAAATAATTTATAATAGCTTATTTGCAAGCTATGTCCCTCTTCAACCCAAATAGTACACAAACACTGAATTCGAGAATCTCTCTTTTCTTCTCTGAATAACTTTTCAGTTCATTCAAACACATACTCTGAATGCATCCATGGAGACATTTATTTTTATTTTACATCTCTGAAGAGAGATAGGGGGTGATTTGTGGATTGACCAATGAGTTTAAGAGGTTCAGGACGTGCTGTTTTTCTAACATAGTAATTATTTAATGTTACTGAATCAATGAACTGTAGCCTATGCTTCACTGAACAGAATGCATATGGACTAATTTAGATTGATAAAGTGCTCACTTCCAAGGCTCATACAACTTTGTTAGAAGAATTATTGCTTTCTAATTTATAACAATGAAAAGGTAGACTTACTCCATATGAGAAAAGGCTAGCAGAGTCAAAGGGAGACACCTTGCAAATTCCATACATCACAGGACACGGTGTAAATAACATGTATCACAGACTATCAAGTCCAAGCACTATATCATGACACTGCTACATATAAAAGTTAAGAACGTCATTTGTCAGCCCTTGTAGTATAGCAAATTATCAAAGCATATGGAAAGACCTGCCTGGATATAAAGCAATGAAAACCCATTTGCTTGTATTAAACAAGACCATTAAAAAGAAAGAAATTACATGTTAGTTAAAAATAGAGTTAGAAGGAATAATCCCAATGTTACAGTGCCATGACTTTATGCTTCCTTTTATTGACTATCATGTGGCTACTTTTATCTGGATAGGGTGATCACAAATTTCTAGAATAACAATCATAAAGCAATCTTCATACTTAACTCTGTTACAGAAAATCATTTTATTTGGATAGGTTATTAGTTGTCCTTCATTATACTGGTATTTACAATGGTGTAACAATACTTAAACTTTTAATCTCCCTCTTAACAACGTATAGAAAACTGGATTTTTGGTATAGAAATGGTCATAAAATAGTAGGATTTTACTTTGTCATCTTCCAAATGAGAGCACTGAGACCTAGAAAATTAAAGTGACTGCCCATGGCACAGTGAGCTTCCCACTGAATTGGTTAAGGATCTGAGATCCCAGTTCTACTGTCCAGTGCTTTTTTTTTCTTCAATATCCTATCAAAGGAAGGTGCATAAATGCTCTCTGTTATAAATCACATACAAATTTAAAGCAAGCAAGCACATTTCATTAGAACTCATATTTTTAATTGAGCCATCAACATTTTATGCTCTAGCATCAAAATACCAAATTTAATTGCTGCTTTTTTTTTTCTTTTCTTCACATTGAAGTCTGGACACTGCAATGTAACTGTCATAGAACATTACATTTTTAATTTGAGGACAAAATCAGGTAAAATAAAGCAGCCCTATGTAGAAATGAAATAAAGGAGCTCTTGTTAACAAAAGAACAAATGAAATATCATACTAGTACAAAAATATGTACAGGAACAAACTGAATATAAAAAGTACCACATTTCCCTAATAAAATCACACTATTCATTTTTTTGCTTGCAGGACAAAATCAGGCAAAAATCAAGCAGTCATTCATTAAAATGAAATACAGGAGTTCTTGTTAGCAGGTGAAATATCAAATTAGCATATAAATACTTAAAGGAAAACTCTGAACAAGAAAAGTACATTTCTCTAAGTACTTATATAACCACATGATCTTTTTAGGTTAATCAATTGTATAATGTCAGATGAATTGGCCAGGGGCAAAGAAATACACATATATATGTAAATAATCTTCAAATTTGTATATATATGTAAATATGTAAATAATCTTCCAACTTCCATAAGTAGCATTTAAATATATAGAATCAATTTCCAATCAAGGAATTAAAATTATTTTATGTATTATATGCTGTTAGATTTCAATGGTGATTCTATTTGCCTCCATTTATCAATTTAATAATTTTGTCTAATAGTAGTTGCTTATGCTGGGAAATGAATAATACCAAAATTTTTAAAACACAAGATAAAAATATAATTTTTGTCTGGTGGCCCCAAATAAAACCAGAGTTAATTTGGTATATTAATAAAATATTTAATCTGGTCTGTTCCAATTCTCACTAATGAAGTTTTACTGGTTTAAATGACACATTAAAGAAATTTATTTACTTCGGTAATAAGATGTATTTTATATAATAACCATATTACCTGAAAATCACTTCTTAATGGTCTTATGTAAAGGAAGTTAATATGTGACATAATTAATTAGCTACCATAGAAGCTGATCGATGTAAGAAAAAAATGACTAAAGCAAAAGACACATACTCGGGGCCGGTGCTGTGGCGCAGCGGGTTAGCACCCTGGCCTGAAGCGCTAGAATCCCATATGGGCGCCCGTACGAAACCCGGCTGCTCCACTTCCAATTCAGCTCTCTGTAATGGTCTGGGAGGGCAGTAGAAAATGACCCAAGTCCTTGGGCCCCTGCACCCATATAGGAGACCCTGAAGAAGCTCTTGGCTTCGGATCGGTGCAGCGCCAGCCATTGTGGCCATCTGGAGAGAGAACCATTGGATGGAAGACCTCTCTCTCTCTGTCTCTCCTCTTTCTATGTAACTCTGACAAATAAATAAATAAATCTTAAAAAAAACGGCACATGTTCCTCTGTTCAATAGTAATTAGAAGTAGCAAAATCAATAAATGGAATACTTCCTGTGTAAGATAGATCTATTAAAATTATCAGATGCAAAAGACTAGATAACATATAAAGCATAGGATCATAAATTACCTTTTCTTTTGACCACCTTTGAAATAGTGTAGATACCATGTGCTTGTATTTCTGATGCAACTTCCTGGAGGGAATGGGGTGAAGAGCACAGAGCATACAAGATTGTTCTACTCTAACCACTTTGGAAGGCAGCCAGAGACTTGTGTGTGTATGTGTGTGTGTGTATGGTGCATGTGTATTTTTGTCTAAAATTTCAAATTGTTTCTGCAATTCCACTTTTCATTTTCTGGGAAGTAGAAATGCTGGAAGGTTATGGTTGGAGATGGCACTCTTCCCCTCAGTGGAACTAGCATCCACTGCAGAGCAGACAGTAGGTAATGGGATAAGAGATCACAATAGTTCAGGCAGCCAGTGAATTTCACTGATAAAGAAAGTTTCCTGAATTGAATTTTCACTTACCCCACTGTACAACTTGTATTCTTCTGTGATTGGTTAGGACATAAACCGCCCCTTGACCAGATTGGCTGCCTCAGCTATATAAGCTGCTGTACTAACTGAAATAAATGAGTCTGTGAGCTGCACGCCTCTGGCCCACTTTCACCTAACTCCTGGTGTCTGTGTGGTGACTCCACGCCTTTTGCTCCCACTGAGCTCCTCTTCTCAGAATGAATCCACAGCAACAAACGACTAAAAAGTTAAGAGTCCATCTGGGTATGTTAGACAATATACTTAAATCACTACTCTAAGCTTTAAGGTAGTCCCAGTAGATTCAAATACAATGACCAGAAAATTTTCACCCTATGGTTCATATTTTGTTACTGGTAGTAAAACATTTATCATTTATGTAAAAGCTGCCACAAAACACACCAAACACTAGAGTAAAGGAAAGGGTTTATTGGGGGAAACCCGACAGACTGGAGGGAAGGGGCAAAGAATGAAAAGAGGGAGAAGGAGAATGTTAGAGAGATCAAGAGAGAGAGAAAGAGAGAGAGAGAGATGAGGAGAGATATGAGGAAATGGAGAAAAAGAGCCATGTGTTCAGGAACAGGTGCTTTTAAAACTTTGGGTGGGGGCGGCGGGGAGCAGGGAAGTAGGAGCAGCAAATCCCAGTAGGATGGGGGTGGAGTTGACACTAGTGGTTGGGCCAAGTGGCCACCTGGCTTCCAGCAATGGCAGCAAGGGTTAGAACCTAGGATGGTGTCGAAGTGTAGATTGCACCATAGATAAGACTGTGTCATTTTACTAACAATCTACATATTGAGATGCAACATAAAATGTATTCCAAAACGTTAAGAAGTAAGATACACAAGTAGGGAGATATTCAATGTAAACATTTCTTGAATCCATTTATTTTTCCATATCAAGTAAGAGTTGTTATTCTATGACAAAGTGTAATAGAGAATTAAATGTCACATGTAGTTAATGTGGAGTAGATTTCAACACATAAAGAACACATCAGATTGAATTAAATAGGAACAGAAATTTAGATGGTATTTTGATAGCACATTTGACTCATTTTCCCCCAGTGTTCAAAAAAATAATTACCAAAACACAGAAAAAAATTGGGAACTCATGACAAAGATAGAAAATTGGGCCCCTCAATGTGTCCCAAGCACTTCAAGAGGATATCTGTGAACTATAAGAGAACTGTGGTTTTTTGACAGGCAGAGTGGATAGTGAGAGAGAGGGAGAGACAGAGAGAAAGGTCTTCCTTTTTGCCGTTGGTTCACCCTCCATTGGCCGCTGCGGCCGGCACATTGTGCTGATCCGAAGCCAGGAGCCAGGTGCTTCTCCTGGCCTCCCATGCAGGTGCAGGGCCCAAGGACTTGGGCCATCCTCCACTGCCTTCCTGGGCCATAGCAGAGAGCTGGCCTGGAAGAGGGGCAACTGGGATAGAATCTGGTGCCCCAACTGGGACTAGAACCCGGTGTGCTGGCGCCACAAGGCGGAGGATTAGCCTGTTAAGCCACGGCGCCGACCTACAAGAGAACTGAATTGAGATTAAAAACAGAAAAATATGCTTTCTCCTCTCTTATGCAATTGTAACAACACACTCCCAGAACACACAATTAAAATATAAGCAGCAGTCTCTGTTTTTCTCCAAATTTGCAAGGTTTGTGACACTATAAAAGCTGAAAGTTCATCCTTTCACTATGCAGTGACACCTTCTCAAGAAAAGCAGAACACTGTCTCCAGACTTTACTTCTGGGATGATGATCTCCTATTTATGCCTGAATTTGTGTGAGCATCCTTGTCAGTTTGGATAGGAAAATCCTGGTGCATGCTGACTCCCTGACATAACTATTGATAGAGCCCTCTTTCTCTCAACATTACCTTTTGTGACATTAATTACATGTTTACCCTGTCTAGAAGAGATATGCTCTGGGTACAGTGTGCAGCTGGTTCCTGGAAGAATTGGCAGATACCTGGAGCATCAGGAAAGGAATTTCAACACTTTAAAGTAGAATAGACACACCTAATTTGGGCATTCTCCTTGTAATTATTGGCTATTACCCTTGTTCATGTACTTCTTCTATTTTGAGTATTAGGCCAAAAGATGGCTAGAGTAGAAGATAATGTCTTCATATTACAGGTGTATACTAAATAGTTGTATGCCAGCTAAGCACTAGGAACTGGTTCAGAAACTAAGCATTTTATTATTTTTTTTGCCTCTCTTTGGGTATAAAGGAATTAATCCAGCATTCATGCAGACAGAAAGCAGACAGTCAGAGCACTAGTTGGAAAACACAAATATTGATAACATTTCCTTATTTGTGGATGACTGAACAGATCAAAAACATAGGTGGGACCTTGGAGTGGACAGTGATGACTCTGTAGAGGACAGATCCTTACTAATATACTCAATGGGACACAGAAAGATTGCCTCTATAATAGAAGAGAGAGACATGGAAGGAAAGGATAGGGTAACACAAAGAAACAAAAATATGTTAAAAGACCAATCTCTGAAATAAAAAAGAAGTATATGGAAACAAAAAATTCCACTGAAGATCCAGAATCTGAGTTTGAGGTAACCAAGAGCACAAATAATACCAGAATTAAATAAAGGAGTTTGAGGAAAAATTTAAAAGCTCCTGACAATGTCAATATATTTAGGAAAAATTACTTAAAACAATGGAAAAGAAGATGAAAAGAAGATGATGAAAATCATAGGTAAGTGTTAGGGCTCAACATTAGAGAGAAAAGCAAGCATATTTGATAGTATGATTATTAAAAATAAATCCTGAAATGAAAATGGATTTTATATGAAGATTGAATGTTACTACCATCTAACATGCACCATTAATGGACCCTGAATTATGTCAGTGATAGGAATGTTTAATATTTTAAGACCACGTTTTTAAACCCCAGAATCACCTAAGTAGGTAATTCTCAAAAGAAGCAGAAGCTTCTGACTGTTTTTTCAATAATATTTACAAGAGGACACCAGAATTATAGCTGCAAGGCTGAGAAGAACTACTGAAGTGATTCCTGTGTGAAATCTTAAAAAAACACACTCCCTACATACTGGGACAAATGTCAAACAATAAATAAAAGAATCGATATATATATATATTAAGAATTCAAGGTTGAGTTCTCTGTATTTTCTGCTATCCTTACAAAAATGCATCTTCTTAACATTATAAGAAAATCATGGCTTAAATCATGTATAAATCAGAAGGTTTATAAACATTTTCCTAAGGGCACTGTCTTCAGCAAATCACTTCTGTGACTTCAATTTATCCATTTATAAAGAGAATGTTTACAATATCTCCTTCCCCGCTTTGTTATGAGCACAAGAGGATATAATTAATACGAAAGAGTTGATAATATTTTTATTACACAAGTGTAAGAATTACTAGGAATTTATTAGAGGATGTGATATATATATATATATATATATGTCACATGGCATACAGCAGTTAGGTGCAATGATATAGTTAAACTCTTATGTAAATAAAGAAGAATAAAACACAGTGTTGGTGAGAGAATCTACATCATATGTAGTTAGTATGTACTATCAAATGCATACAGTTGGGATCATTGCATGGCTAATAGTTCCTTATTTCAAATGCAGCAGAGACTTCTGCTACTAGATCCAAGGCTGCTGCTTCCATCTCCTATATCAGCAGGGCGTTGCATTAATGCAGTCAGCTCTACATTAGCAATCATAGGGAATTTAAGAAGTTCTCCTATCTTCAACAAACTCACTCTAATTAGGCAGCTCTAGTGAATATATCTTAGTAATGTCCAAGGATATGTACTGTAGCTTGGTTATAATAATGAAAATTAGAAAAAAACTGCAAGATCCACAACCAGAAACATTGTTAGATAAAATATTTTATTAATATATAAATATTTTCCTTATGGCCCAAGTCCTTGGGCCTCTGTACCTGCGTGGGAGACCTGGAGGAAGCTACTGGCTCCTGGCTTCAGATCAGTGCAGCTCCAGCTATTACGGCCAATTGGGGAGTGAACCAGCGGATGGATGACCTCGCTCTCTCTCCTTCTCTCTCTCTCTATAACTCTGACTTTCAAATAAATAAATAAATCTTTAAAAATATTTTCCTCTCTTTTTAAAATGAAAATAAACTGGGAGCTGTGTTATGGCACAGCAAGTTAAGCTACCACTTCACAATTTAAGTCCTGGATGCTTGCTCCACTTCCTATTCAGCTCCTTCTAATGCATCTGTGAAAGCAGAGGATGACCCAAGGACTGGGCTCCTGCACCCACATGGGAGACCTGAGTAAGGTTCTAATTGCCTAGCCATTTGGGGACTGAACCAGTGAATGGAAGATTTTTCTCTCTCTCTTTCCCTCTCTCATCCTCTGTAACTCTGACTTTCAAATACATACATACTTAAATAAATGTTTAAAAAATAAATCAACTATATCTAAAAGTATCTATAGTGATAAACCTATAGGATGCCATAAATGGAGGGAAAGGAAATACCAAAATATAAGAATAGTTTGTTACATAATAAATAATATACTCCAGTTGTATATATATATTGCATGTATGTAGGGTGTGCTATACATATATACGCACACACATATACTGTGTGTACTGCATGTGTCTGTTTGTATGTATATAATATATATTCAATTCATGCCTTTATAGTAAAATTTAAAAAAAATAAAGCCTGGATAGAAAAGATAACATAAAAGAGGGTTTGTGGGAGAGGAGAGGAGAGGAGAGGAGAGGTGGAGAGGGGAGGGGAGGGGGGGAGGGGAGGGGAAGTGGGGAGGGAGGGGGAGAGGGAAAGAAAGAAACTAGAAGATGAGAAGAAGGGAGAAGGATAGGGGAATAGACAGTAAATTTCCAAGAAAACCTAGGTAAGTGTTTCAAGAAGGAACCTGGAGGTATGAGTAACTCAGAAGGCTTGTAAAGAACACTGAAGGAGCTGAGACTTTAAGGGTGGAAGGACTTGAAATGGAACTAACATAGATGGAAGCCTGCATTACTATTATCTCACATTTGTGAATTTGTGTTGGTTCCAGTAAATATCGAGTATTTCAGAAAAAAGTCTGGGGGTTGTAAGAAATGAAGGAACTCTAAAGGATAGGTTGGTGCACGTGGTGAAAGTCCTCAAGGTGGGCTGCACTGTCACTTGTATTTAAGGGACAATTATTACAAGTCAGCTCACCTCCACCACTCCTGGCAGAGTCAGATGAAAACTTTGTTCCGACTACATTGTTCCATTTCTTTCTGATCAGTATTGCTGTCTTTGGTTTCCAATCTTTCAGGGTCTTTGTCCTGAGGATTCTCACCTAAGATTAGTCATTTTCATTGATCTTTTCTATTTGAAGACAGAACTTTAAAATTCTTACTACATTGCATTTTTGAAGAAATATTTTATTTTAGAGAGAGAGAGAGAGAATGCCCATCTGCCTGATCACTCCCCTAAATATCTGTGATGGCACTGCCTTCCAAGAGTCTGCATCAGCAGGATGGAACCCAGGCACTCTGATGTGTGACATGGACATATTAATTAGTATATTAACTATAAGTCCAAATGCTCACTCCATTACTGGATTGTTTTTATCTAATAGTAATTTGTTTAAGTAATTACCATCCCTAGATTATTCTCTGGCCAGATAAAATAAGGCTATCGTGTTCTTTGTTTTTTTTGTCTTTTTTTTTTTTTTTTTTTGACAGGCAGAGTGGACAGTGAGAGAGAGAGACAGAGAGAAAGGTCTTCCTTTTGCCATTGGTTCACCCTCCAATGGCCGCCGCGGTAGGCATGCTGTGGCTGGCGCACCGCGCTGATCCGATGGCAGGAGCCAGGTGCTTCTCCTGGTCTCCCATGGGGTGCAGGGCCCAAGGACTTGGGCCATCCTCCACTGAACTCTGGGGCCATAGCAGAGAGCTGGCCTGGAAGAGGGGCAACCGGGAGAGAATCCGATGCCCTGACCGGGACTAGAACTCGGTGTGCTGGTGCCACAGGCGGAAGATTAGCCTATTGAGCCGCAGCGCCGGACAAGGATATCGTGTTTGTTCATTGACTTAATATTTAGTTTTTCATCAAGATGCAATTAATTATTTTAAGTTTCTTGAGGCTCTAATTCATAAGTACTATAAGCCTAGCCCTTATGGAAAATACTACAATTTTGCCAGAAAATAGACAAGAATGAAACTATCTTTATTTCCAATGGTTGGATTCATTATCCTGTTACTAATGTGCTGTTCTCTATAACATTTTATTGTACACCAGTGATTCTTTATTTATAGAATCCATTATTTTTACTTAGGTGGTTTCCCAACCAATATCATAATGAAAAATCAAGAGACAGACAGACTGGCAGCTTGCTTATCTGTAGATCCAACCACCCATGGATGGAAAATATTCAAAAATAAAATTTCATCATACTCATAAAGTAAACTGAAAGTAGTAGATTCTTGTAAAAACTAAGATAGGGAATAGGAAAGGATGGAGAAGGAAGGGTGAGAATAGGGGCAGGTGGGAGGATAGGGTGGGAAATATCACTATGTTCCTAAATATGTATATATGGAATACAGAAAATTTGTGTATCTTAAATAATTTTTTATTTATTTTTTGACAGGCAGAGTGGACAGTGAGAGAGAGAGAGAGAGACAGAGAGAAAGGTCTTCCTTTTTGCCATTGGTTCACCCTCCAATGGCCGCCGCGGCCGGCGCATCGAGCTGATCCGAAGGCAGGAGCCAGGTGCTTCTCCTGGTCTCCAATGCAGGTACAGGGCACAAGCACTTGGGCCATCCTCCAGTGCACTCCCAGGCCACAGCAGAGAGCTGGCCTGGAAAAGGGGCAACCGGGACAGAATCCGGCGCCCCGATTGGGACTAGAACCCCATGTGCCAGCGCCGAAGGTGGAGGATTAGCCTAGCGAGCTGGAGTGCCGGCTATATTAAATAATTTTTAAAAAAAATAAATAGAAAAGGTTAAAAATTGCATTTTTACTTATCATGCGCACACTTCTTCCTTGTTATTCTTCTCTAAATAATACAGAATCCTATTAAGCCTAAATGAAAGCCAGAAGCCAAGATGGTTGAAGACAGGGAACTTACTGCTCACGTATAGGCGAATCATGTATAGGGAAAAATAGTTTTTTAAAAAAGTGAGAGTGCAATATCAGAAGAGAGTAGGGGACCGGTGCCGTGGCTCAATAGGCTAATCTTCCACCTGTGGCGCTGGAGTACCAGGTTCTGATCCCAGTCGGGGTGCCGGATTCTGTCCCGATTGCTCCTCTTCCAGTCCAGTTCTCTGCTGTGGCCCGGGAGTGCAGTGGAGGATGGCCCAAGTGCTTGGGCCCTGTACCTGCATGGGAGACCAGGAGAGGCACCTGGCTCTTGGCTTCAGATCAGCACAGTGCGCCGGCCACAGTGCACCGGCCGCAGTGACCATTTGGGGGTGAACCAACGGAAAAGGAAGACCTCTCTCTGTCTCTCTCTCACTGTCCACTCTGCCTGTCAAAAAAAAAAAAAAATAAAGAAGAAGAAGAAGAGGGTTGGAGAGAAAATGGCAGAGGAAATACCACGCAAATTAGAGAGACACTGTGGATCTACATGGAGGGCACGGCTGCACATAATTCAGGACCCCAGCAGCTGAGAGCCTCAGCACCAGCTTTGGAGATGACATGAAACCAGACTGCAGCAGCCCAAACCACTGATGATAAATCTGTGGGAAAACACTGGTGTGATCATGGTATTTCCCCTGTTGGGCACACCCTAAACAGCACTCTAAACAGCCCTTAAGGCATTTGGATCTGGCTAAAAAGCCCATGGAAGCATTTTAGGCATGGAAAGCCATGCACTGTGGCAAAATATGACCTAAATGAAAGATCTCTGTGAGTGAGATCCCAGTGGAAAGAAGGGGCCATCAAAGAAGGAGGTGCCTTTCTCTGAAAGGAGGAGAGAGCTTCCACTTTGCATATGGCCCTGTCTAAATAATGTCAGAGTTTGTGGACTCAAAGGCTTCCATAGCCTTGGCATCTCATGACAAGAGCCTCAGGTGATCATCAGTGTCATAAATAAGAGTGTCAATTGTTAAATCAACAAGAGTTACTGTGCACTTACTCTTCATGTAGGACCTCTGTCTTTAATGAGTTGCACTATGAGAATTAGCGGTAAAACTAGTCTTCAAACAATACTTTATATTCTGTGTGTCTGGGTACAAACTGTTGAAATCTTTACTCAGTATAGAGTTGATCTTCTGTATATAAAGATATTTAAAAAATGAATCTTAATGAAGATTGGGATGGGAAAGGGGGTAGGAGATGGGATGGTTTGGGGATGGGAGGTGGGTATGAGGGGAAGGATTGCTATAATCCAAAAGCTTTACCTATGATATTTATATTCATTAAATAAAATCTTTTTTTAAAATAAAAGACTGGTGTTAGTATGGTTAGAGCCCTGTGGGGTACAGTGTCCCTGCCAACTTAAAAGGAAAAAAAGGGGGCGCCATCCTATAACTAGCTGAGAGAACACTCTCCATTTTGGACATACGTAACAGCTGCAATAGCTCAGGTCTGCATCCCCAGCAGTCAGCCGAGAGGAGATGCCTGTGTCTCACTGGGAGAATTCACAGAGGGCTGGGTGCTCCTGACTGTGGGAGTCTTGCATGCTGGAACTGTGAAAATATTGTGACTGCATGTGCGGGTGCAGGTGAGGCTGGGTCTTTGGGCAGTCACTGTGGATGGCTCCACAAACTCAGGGATCTGTGGTGAGGGTCATTGCTGAGGGATCTGTGCCCCCACAAAGACTGTACAGATGCTTTGTGTGGTACTTGTGATGAATATTGTACCCACTGGAGCTAGCGCCCCAGCACTGGTCTCCTTGGCGGAGAGAAGGTGAGTGGGAGACTATGCCAATGGAGCAGATTAAACATTCCCTTCTGATATTAAATTAAAGAAAAAGAAGAGAAGATTTACCATGCCCAATTTGGTTGTCACCATGGACACTCCCCTCGCCCTAGAGCACGGAACAGAGATCCCTGTCCATACCTAGCACATGACTCAGGGTATTAGTCACTGCACAAGCAGCAACTCCACTAAGCCACAGAGGCATAGTCCTAAGATAAAAACCATCACAGGGAAAAAAAACCAACAAGTATTTCCACAAATGTCTAAAAATAAATGCAGCAATTCAGAAACAAGAAAAACAAGATAACCTGATGTACCTAACAAAACATTTCATTGCTAGAATGTAAAAATGAAGAGATTAAAGAAATGCCAGAAACAGAATTCAAAAAAATTGATCCTAGGATTACTTAGAAGTAATCAGAAGCAAATCCATGAATTAAAGAAATCAATATTTGACATGAGTGAAAAATTTTCTCATGAAATTGAGATTTTAAAGAGAAATCAAAATGAAATACTGGGGGCCGGCGCCACGGCTCACTAGGCTAATCCTCCGCCTGCGGCGCTGGCACACGGGGTTCTAGTCCTGGTCGGGGTGCCGGATTCTGTCCTGGTTGCTCCTCTTCCAGTCCAGCTCTCTGCTGTGGCCCGGGAGTGCAATGGAGGATGGCCCAAGTGTTTGAGCCCAGCACCTGCATGGGAGACCAGGAGAGGCACCTGGCTCCTGCCTTTGGATCAGCATGGCGCGCCAGCCGCAGCGCGCTGGCCACAGCGGCCATTGGGGAGTGAACCAACGGAAAAGGAAGACCTTTCTCTCTGTCTCTCTCTCTCTCTGTCTACTCTGTCAAAAAAAAAAAAAATTAAATACTGGAAATGAAGAATTCAGTAGCTCAAATTTAAAATGTGGTATAAGGCCTTTACCACAGACTAGGTGAGGCAGAAGAAAGAAGTTAGAAGACTTTTGGAATATCTGGAAATTTTACAGTAGAAGAAGAAGGAGGAGAAGGAGAAGGAGAGGGAGAGGGAGGGGGAGAGGGAGAAGGGGAAGAAGGGGAAGAGGAAGGAGAAGGAGAACAAGAAATTAGAACACTAAAAACCAGCATTGGAGATTTATGGGATATTATCAAAGGACCCACCGTACAGGTCTTAGGAGTTCCTTAAGGTGTGGAAAGAGAGAATGGATTAGAAATCTACTTAGCAAAATAATAGCAGAAATTTCCTAATTTGGAGAAAGAAAGGAAAATCCAAATACAGGAAGCACATAGAACTCCTAATAGACATGGCCTGAAAAGATCATGCCACCATGACACATTGTAGTCAAACTCCACAGTAAAACATAAAGAAAAGATTCTAAAATGTGCATGAGAGAAACACCAGATTACTTTCAGAGAATCTCCAGTTATACTCACAGCTGACTTCTCAACAGAAATCCTATGAGCTAGGAGAAAATGGCGAGATATATTCCAAGTCTTAAGAGAAAAAAAAAACTGTCAACGCAGAATACTGTACCTTGCAATGCTCTCATTTATAAATGAGTATGAAATGCCCTCAATAACAAACAGAAATTGAATTTGTCTCCACTCGTCCAGCATTATAAAAGATGCTAAAGGATGTGCTACACACAGAAACAGAGGAACATGGTCATCACTATGAAAGAAGTTGAAGGCAGACAATCTCCCAGTAAAAGTACAAAGGAAATCCAAAGTCAAAAGTAGGAATACATATGGAAAAAACAGCAGGGCCAAGTCATTACTTATCAATTGTCATCTTGAATGTAAGTGGCCTCAACTCTCCAGGTAACCCTCCACTGGCTGAATGGATTAAAAAACAAAACCTATATATTTCCTGCCTACAAGAAACACATGTCACCAACAAAGATACAAGCAGACTGAAAATGAAAGTATGGAAAAGATAACCCATGCTAAATGAAACCAAAAAAGAGCTGGTGTAGCCATCCTAATAGCAGACAAAATAGACTGACACAAAAACTATTAAAAGAGACATAGAAGGGCACTCTGTAATTATTTAGGGATCCAATTCAATAGGAATATGTGAGTATAATATATGTTTATGCACCTAATTACAGGGTTCCTGGCTATTTAAAAGAAACACTAATGGTTCTAAAGAGAGACATATACTTCAATACAATAGTAATGGGGGACTTTCAGCAATGGACATATCAACTAGTTAGAAATCAGCAAGGAAACAACAGTTAATTGACACTATAGAACAAATGGACCTATTCGATATCTATAAAACTTTTCATCCTATAGTTGCAGAACACACATTCTTCTCATCAGTGCATGGGACTTTCTCTAGGATGGACCACATGGTTGGCCATAAAGCAAGTCTCAGTGAATTAAAAATAATCAAAATCACACCAGGTATTTTCTCTGACCACAATGGAATGAAGCTGGAAATCAATAACTTAAGAATCTCTATATCATATGAAAACACATGGAGACTGAACAACATGGTCCTGAATGAACAGTAGGTCATAGAATAAATTAAAAGAGAAATCAAAACACTGATGAGGGACATTTTTTCCACACTATTTGTTGAACTCTTTACTTAGTATAGAGTTAATCTTCTGTGTATAAAGCTAAATGAAAATCAATCTTATTAAAAAATAAGAATGGAAATATAAGGGAGAGGAGGACGAAAAGTGGGTGAGTGCAGGTAGGAGGGAGAGTACTGTGGGAAGAATCACTATGTTGCTAAATTTGTATTTATGAAATGCGTGAGGTTTGTATACCTAAATAAAAGGTTTCTGGGGGAAAAAAAGCTGAACCAACTCTAGCCATCTTGATACATCCTTTTGTTAAATTCCAGTAGTTTCTGGTAGAGTCATTGGAATTGTTTTATTCCACAAACATATCACTGCAAACTTAGATCATTTTGTATTTGGGCAAAATGTGTATGATGTTCATTTTCCTTATTTATTCTGTTAGCTAGAAATTTCAAAATAATCTTAAAAACCAATGGGGATGAGGTCATGCATACTGCACTTGATTCTAGGTGAACCGACTTTAGTATTTCACCATTTAAATATATTCTTTTTTTTTTAAATTGTAGATTCTTCATTCTAGGAAATTTTCTTCTATATTTTTTTCATTTTTCATTTATAATCTTAGTGGGAAATATATTGTACATAAAATTGACATATAAGTACAGTTGATCATAATGAAAATGCTGTGTGTTCACTGTCTAGTTTCAGAAACTGAAGATCACCAGGCCTTGATAATAACCTGGGCAAAGAAAGACCCACCATAATCATATCCTTCTTCCATTCTAACATGCAGCTAAGACGTGGTACATTTTATGAAAATCATGTTTTTCTTTTTATCTTAATCACTTGTTTAGTTTCACCTCTTTAGAATCTCTATACAAGTGGAATCATGAATAAAAATTTTAAAAATAAACAATACAGAATAATGAATATTTATACAACATTTACATTGTATGACATATTATAAGTAATCTAGACATTATGAAAGCATACAGGAGGATTCTATAGCTTATATGTAAATATGATGCCACATATACAAGGAAGTTAAGTGAGGATATTAGATCTAGGGCAGTTTCTGGAACCAATCCTATGAATATTAAGGATTGTATTTTTTCCCTTAAAGAACTGGTGATTATGTTTTTAAGTCAAAACTTAAATGCCGGGCCAGTGCCGTGGCTCAACAGGCTAATCCTCCGCCTTGTGGCACCAGCACACCGGGTTCCAGTCCCGGTCAGGGCGCCGGATTCGTCCCAGTTGCCCCTCTTCCAGGCCAGCTCTCTGCTATGGCCCGGGAGTGCAATGGAGGATGGCCCAAGTGCTTGGGCCCTGCACCTGCATGGGAGACCAGGAGAAGCACCTGGCTCCTGCCTTTGGATCAGCATGGTGTGCCAGCCGCAGCGTGCTGGCAGCAGCGGCCATTGGAGGGTGAACCAACGGAAAAGGAAGACCTTTCTCTCTGTCTCTCTCTCTCTCTCTCTCACTGTCCACTCTGCCTGTCAAAAATAATAATAATAAAATGCCTGCGGGTACTTAGAAAATAACAACTCATCCATATTAATGTCCCAAAACGAGTCACACAGAAAAGTTTGGTGGGTGATAATATTTCTGTGGCTCAGTAAGGCATGCTTTGGTGAACAGGTGGCAGCCAGGTGTGTCCTGCAAATGTTCCTGTAGGTGATCCAGATACACATACCCTCTCCTGCCTTGCAGAGACTCTCACTAAAGGAAATAGCCAAAGGTATCAGCTCTGATAAGAAAAGCTACTGCCAGTAGAACTTATGTGTGATATAAATCAATTTTCTATTTCTTATCAAGTAATCATAAGGGAAGATGAGATAAAAATCATGCAAATATTTTGTAAAGGATGAATGCCCTTTTCCATATTTGTTTTTTGAATATTGTATTTCTGTTTAAAATAATACATTTTTTTAGAATTTTTTATATAATTCCTCTGAATGGCCTCCCTAAGAAATATATACGATAGAAAATAACAAGAAACTAGATTTTAAAATGATTTTCCTCAATGTACTACTTTAAAATTTTCTGAAACAACTACAAAGAGCCTAAAATAACTCTATTATGAACCAGAAAACTTATCACTGCCTCATGTAAATTATGTATAAAGGAGGCTTGTTTCCTTGTGCTGTTAATACTGCAGCATATCCTTGAATGAACACTGAGTTTTGAGTGCTTCATGTTCTTTTGTGATGAATTATGCACAAGTTCCATACCAGAACTATGCTAAGGTGCTAAAGTTCATGTTGGTGGGTTGTTTGTGACTCATACAAGATGCAGTGGACAAATACCTTATTTTTTCCCCTTTACACAGAAGTCCAACATTTTATGTAGAATGAATGCCATGGATACATTGAAAAGCAAACATTATGATAAAATGATTTTTTAAAAAGAAAAAAAAAAGAAGCATCCATCTTTCAAGGACGCAGCTGGGGAAAAAAATTCAGAGTTACTTGCTGTGCATGTTCCGCCTGCAAATCTCATTAACAGTAATGGAATTCTGAACGTAACAACTAGCACATTGATTTGAACATTTTCCCAACATGTACACTTTATTTTTAGAAAAGCATTTCTTTCAGAACAGTAAGAATTCAGAAAACTTTGTATTTTAGCAAGTCTGACATTATATATGGATGTTTCCTTTATAAAAATGAAATTATATATAAAATCATTCAAATAGAGACCACAAAAGGCCTTTCTAATATTTTGTGCAGGAAATAAAGAACTGTAGCCACTTTGCCATAAATTTATATGCTTTTTAAAGATTTATTTGAAAGGCAGAGTTATAGAGAGGCAAAGGCAGAGAGAGAGAGAGAGAGAGAGAGAGAGAGTTTTCCATCTGCTGGTTCACTCACCAAATGGCCACACTGGACAGAGCTGGGAGATCTGAAGAAAGGAGCCAGGAGCTTCTTCCAGGTCTCCCACTCGGGTGCAGGAGCCCAAGAACTTGGGTCATTCTCCACTGCGTTCCCAGGCCATAGCAGAGAGTTGCATTGGAAATGGAGCAGCTGGGACTCGAAACAGCACCCATATGGGATGCCAGCACTGCAGGCAGCAGCTTTACTTGCTATGCCACAGTGCCAGCCCCGAATTTATGTGTGTTTTTTTTTACGTTCATGTAGTAACTGTGTGCATTTATTTATCATGATAATTCTTTCGTTCCCATTTTGATGAAGAGAATTTTGCAATTATGCTGTTTAAAAACTATGAAGAAGCATCAAATTATGGCCATGACTGCTGCTAAAAATTTCCAAATATCTCTTTATCCCATCCCACATTTTACCTGTACATGTGACTTCCAGAACAAAGGGCATATTTCCAGACTTTCCTGCAGCTAGATGTAGCCATGTAACCAGTGATCAATGAAATGCAAGCCTAAGTACTACGTGGCAACTTATGAATAAACATAGTTTAACCTCTTTCCTTTCCTACTTAGCCCTTCCTCCAGGTCAAATTTAATGGATGTTGCCATCAAGAATGAAGGTATTGACACAGACATATTCTAGAGAAGAATATGTTTAAATGCTCACATATGAGTGATCTTAATTGATGAAAAGAACCTTGTTTATTGGATTTAATTGTATTATATTTCAGAATAAATGAAATGCATATCTACTGAATATTGTCCATGCCTTAAAACATTCATGTATTTTAATTTGGCATTGCCTTTCCTTTCCTTACTTAAAAATACATCCTTTCATATGGACACAGTTAAGGAAAATTGAAACAATACAAAGGAGAAATAGCCAAATATGAAGAACTATGAGAGAAGATAAAATTTTCAACTATAACAAAAAAGAGGATAAAATACTAATTAAACACATATTGATATAATTTTTTGAAAAAAACATTTGTGGTAAAGGTGATCAGCTTCTGTTTGAGTTCCATATCAAAGTCTGAACAATGTTTGATAATCTATCCCAAGGAGTACCATGAGCTACATGTGCACTAGTCTTATTTCGTATTATCAAAGTAGAATTTATTAGGTATGAGTCTAGCATAGTAATTATTTTAGGTTTTATGTTCCCACTCTTACCTCTCTCATGCTCAGGAGTATGCATTAAAAAATAAATTTTTAATATGTCTATTTGGCAAATTAAATGTGCATACATAGTCCATCAAGAATACTGAATCTTATGGCCCAAGGAGTCTAAAGCATTAATGTGAGAATAACAAGGACAAGTGTAATAATCAATATGTTAGCCAATGAAATTTATCTTGAGTAGAATTAATGCTACCTCAAAAATCTTAGTCACATTTAGTAATATTTGTTTTTAAATTTAATGGATTATGTGCTTGAACCGCTGTGTAAAATAAAACCAAACTAAATATTGAGTCATCAGGAGCATGCACAGATGAGACATTTTAATGAAACTAGAATATAGTGTGTGAATAAATTTGCCTCTGTTTTAGAAAGAAGCCATAATAATCAAGAATATCTCAAGGTCCAGATAATGTTTAAAATATTTCGCAGCAAGGCATCTTTTGCTTGCAATGATAAACATATAAATGTTTTCAGGAAAGGATGGTCTAAATGAGGGGGAAAATGCTAGTCATGTTTCTTGTTGAGCTTATAATTACCATCAACAAATATTTTTTGAGTCTCCTCTGTGCATGGCAGTATGGTAATAATGATCAGCTTCACTGACCGCCATCTAGATGTCCAATGCTAAATTAAGTTTCTCTGATTTATGTTCATTGCTTTATTTGTGCCCTGGCTCATCTGTTCTTACAAGCTGCTCTGTTGTGCTCCTACCAGCAAATTCTGTGACAGTACCAACCTGGTGCTAATTTACTGAACAGTGCTACCAACAAAACATTTCCCAGTTTATATCAATTTATCCCTGACCATTATTGTTTTTCTACCCCCTTTGTCTCCAAGTGAGCACTGCCAAGCCAATGGTATATCTGAAGTAATTAAAAAACAAATAAAGCAACTCGACTTCACACTTTTCCATCTGTTGGTTTGTGGTAGTTGATATCCTTTGCTCACCCTGCTGAAATCAATAAAACTTCCACTTGGTTATTAAGTTCAGTCATCTTGGGATAAAACTGTCCACTAAACTCTACCTAGCAAAATCTTTTAAACTATAAATTCAATCACTAATGAAGGATTCTATAATGGATCAGAAAGATTAAAAATCCTTAGGCCGGCGCCGCGGCTCAACAGGCTAATCCTCTGCCTTGCAGTGCCGGCACACCGGATTCTGTCCTGGTTGCTCCTCTTCCAGGCCAGCTCTCTGCTGTGGCCCGGGAAGGCAGTGGAGGATGGCCCAACTGCTTGGGCCCTGCACCCCATGGGAGACCAGGAGAAGCACCTGGCTCCTGGCTTCGGGTCAGCGCGGTGCGCCGGCCACAGTGCACCAGCCACAGCGGCCATTGGAGGGTGAACCAACGGCAAAAAGGAAGACCTAAAGTCTTTGTCTCTCTCACTGTCCACTCTGCCTGTCAAAAAAATTTAAAAAAAATAAAAATAGAAAGATTAAAAATCCTTTAATAACTGAATCATCTTTCATTCTCAGGCCTTATTTCCCAACCCTCCATTCTCTGCGCCAAACACAACACTTTCTGTCCAGCACATTTGTGTGCATTAGCCTTTTCTTTTGGTACTGGGTTCTACATGGCTTTTGACACTGCTCCTGTTCAAGTTCTTTCTCCAGGTCATGAAAAAAGACTCTGAGTCATGCCTTTGGGGCTCAGAAATGATACGTTGAAGTGAAGACCTCAGGAGCAAAGATTTTTCTCTGAATTGACCCTACCCTAAAGTCTCCCACCCTTCATTCTTCCCTGATAAAAGCCATGGAAACTACAGCTCCTCTTCTCCAAGATGGATCACAGATAAAAGAATCACTTTTTCCCCAAGCTAGCTGCAAAACAGAAAAATATCGCTCTTTCTCCCTCCTTCATGTGTAAATATTGGCCAAAAAGAAATTCTATGACTTACTTTTTCCATCATGCACCTTGAGACCCCAATCCAGAAAGGGTCTTGCCTCGCACCTGACCTAGAAGGAAGGGATGCTGCACAGAGAAGCCAGGAGTAAGCTAAGCAGAGGCTTTGGTAGGTTTTCTCCCTTTTATTACTAGATGGCTTCAGTGAATCTAAACATAGATATGAATTGTTTACCCCAAGTATTTAGGTTTTCAACCTAAAGTCTCCCATGATACATAAAACTATCACCAAATAAATTGGTTATGCTTTTTTTCTTCTGCTCTTTGTTATGGGAGTTTCAGCCATGACCTTTTGTGATCAACAAGAAAAGGATCATCTTATTTTTTCATCTCTAAAGAATTAAGATTCGGAGCTTGGCCGGCGCCACGGCTCACTAGGCTAATCCTCCGCCTGCCGGGTTCTAGTCCTGGTTGGGGCGCCGGATTCTGTCCCAGTTGCTCCTCTCTGCCCGGGAAGGAAATGGAGGATGGCCCACGTGGTTGAGCCCTGCACCTGCATGGGAGATCAGGAGGAAGCACCTGGCTCCTGGCTTCAGATTGGTGCAGCGTGCCGGCCGTAGCGGCCATTTCGGGGGGTGAACCAACGGAAGGAAGACCTTTCTCTTTGTCTCTCTCTCACTGTCTAACTCTGCCTGTCAAAAAAAAAAAAAAAAAAAAAAAGATTTGGAGCAATCAGAATCCACAATGAGAATCCATTATTGCCCAGTGTGGACAGAGATTTTCTAAGAATAAAGCCATGTTGGAGAAAAGCAGAGACAAAGGTGTTGAGAAAAAAATTTGATGATGACAGTTTTATTTACTTAAGCCTCTGCACCCAGTTATGCTGAAAGTTGGCTTCAACTCCAACATTCCAACACATAAACCAATACGTCCTTTTTTATGCTGTGGTATAAACATAGTTGTGGTATGACCACTTTAAGTCCTGGCTGTCCCCTTTCAAACATATTTGTATTTATATTAACAAGGTGACTTTTATCGGCACCTAAACTAAGGGATAAATTCTGAGACGTATTGACAGATGAGTGGAACAGTACACTTGCATCCACACCAACGAATACAGCTTTGTCACTAGGAGATAGCTTCTTATAGGACTACCATTACACAAATGCTCTGTCATTAACCCAAACATCCTTATAAGGCATAGGACCACAGTTTCAAGGGAGGAAGGGTTTACCAAATGATTAGAAGCTTTGGGGCCGGTGCTGTGGCACAGCAGGTTAATGCCCTGGCCTGAAGTGCTGGCATCTCATATGGGTACGGGTTCTAGTACCGGCTGCTCCTCTTCCAATCCAGCTCTCTGTTATGGCCTGGGAAAGCAGTAGAAGATGGCCAAGTTCTTGGGTCCCTGCACCCATGTGGGAGACCTGGAAGAAGCTCCTGGCTCCTGGCTCCTGGCTTCGGAACGGCGCAGCTCCGGTCATCTGGGGAGTGAACCATCGGATGGAAGACCTCTTTCTCTGTCTCTACCTCTCTCTGTAACTCTTTCAAATAAATAAAATAAGTCTTTAAAAAAATAAATAAAAAATGATTAGAAGCTGAGAACTCCTCAGGCCCACCCTCCCACTTCCTGGGAGAAAAGTTCAATCACATGGTTATGTCTTAAGCAGTCACACCCAAATAATGAAGCTTTGATAAAAACTCCTGAACGATGAGGTGTGGTGGGATTGTAGGTCAGTGAGAACAGCAATGTGCTTATAGGTTTTCATGTCCAGAAAGGGCAGGGAAGCTCTGTGCCATCCACCTCCAAACCATTTTCCTTAGTTACCTCTTCTATTTGGCTGTTTCTAAGTTGTATTCATTGTACTATAACTTTTTTTCAGTTCTGTGAGTCATTGTAGCAAACTTTCTAACCTGAGAGAGAGCCTTTAGAGTCGCTGAATATTTAGTAATTCAGCAAGAATTTTGGAAAAATGTGGGAATATTGAAGACTTAAGGTTGGCGTCAGCAGCAGAAACAGTTCTATGGAAGAGACCTAATTGGTGATTCTCTAACTCAAGATAGTATTGGAATGAATTAAATTAAATTGTAGGACATCTAGTTGGTGATAGAGAATTGATGTTGAAAATGTTTCATATTGTTAAGCTACTGGAGCTAGTTCTCTACACCTCAGAACTAAAAAGTAAACTATGGCCATCCATAAATTGCTGTTAGATTAAATCAGTATTTTCTTTCCCAATGATATTTTATTTTACCTTTCAATAAGCCAAAATTCCCTTTATAACTGTATATCATTTTCATTAAAAAATTAGGGGTTGGCTTTGTGGTGCAGCGGGTTAAGCTGCTACCTGCAACTCCGGCATCCCATATGGTCACCAGTTTAAGTCCCAGCTGCTCCACTTCTGATAAAGCTCCCTACTAATGCACCTGGAGAAGTAGCAGCAGCAGCTAAAGAAGGCCCAAGTACGTGAGGCCCTGCCACCCAATAAAAGACCCATATGGAATTAAAGGTCCATGGCTTTGGCCATGCTCAGCCCTGGTCCTTGTGGTCACTTGGGGAGTGAGCCAGTAGACAGAAAATCTCTTTGTGAATCTCCCTCTCTCCCCTATTCTTCAGATAAATGAATAAATCATGTAAAAAATAATGCTCTGAAGCATTTTAAATAATTTTTTCTTTTCAAAAATTTAGAAAGTTGTGACAATAATCATAAATGTGTTTTCTTGAGAAAAACTTCAACATTAGTAACATATTTGTTGTTTTGTTGAGAAGCTTGACTTGCACTACTTTATAATCCAGCAAAATAAATGCTCAAACTCAGAAGTCAACAAACTGTAGACCTATGGTGGCTTGGTGGTTGTGGATAATGATACCCATAAAATAATAAGAAAGTTAGATGAACTATTGTTCTTCATGACAGATCAAAGACCTGCCAACTCACCTTGCAGCATTGCAGAGAGTTCCTGTGAAGCAGTGGTTGACAAAGCACCAGGTTCATGCCTGCCACATCCACAGAGGCACTGAGACTTTCACTGTCCCTGCTGTTCATTTTGGACTCGTTTGTTCTAGTTCCTATTTCCTCTATGCAATTTTATTCTTTTTTCTTGCTAGCATCAAGACAACTCAAATGAAGTGGCAGAGGGCAACACTTAAGAGGGTTATCTAGGAAAAGACTGACTTTCTGTATTATGCCAACAAGTACCAAGTTTTGTTTCTCTCTCTCTCTCTCTTTCTCTCTCTCCTTCTCCCTCTCCCCCTCTCTCCCTCTCTCCCTCTCCCCCTCTCTCCCTCTCTCCCTCTCTCCCTCTCTCCCTCTCCCCCTCTTTCCTTTTCCCCCCTCTCCCTCTCTTTCTCCCTCTCTCCATGTGTGTGTGTGTGTGTTTGTGTGTGTGTGTGTTATCCCACTGGCTATTATGGAAGGCAAAATGCACCTGTTTCTTATTAGAGTTATATGTAGCAATGCAGTGTATCAGGAGTCCTGATATTTGGCTTTTTGTCTTTCCAATCACATCTTTCCTGTCTGTACTTTTACACTCTCCCTTTTCCCAAGATCATTTAATCCTCCCTCCTTTTTCATCCTTCTGTCTCTTCCATCATTTCCTTATAGCCTTCTCTCTTTCCAGTCTCATCAAAGCCAGGACTCTCTTGCCACTTTTCTAACAATGCTACAGCATTTTAATGTGTTTGAATATTGTACATAAAGCATACATCTGCTGCATACAACACGGCTCCTAGGATCCCTGGAAGCCCAGTTGTTTTATTTTGTTTTTTAACAAATGCTGTCATATTAAAAGGAAAAACAGTATCATCAATCATAGCAAGTAAATCTGCCTACCTTTGCAGCTGCATGACAAAAATACCTCTGTGAACATCTTTTGTTTGTAGCCACCCAGTAACGAAAGGATTCACTACAAGCAACACTGGCAAATGCTTTGTCTTCCAGACTCTGCTTTAGAAATCCTTTCCCCTTATCTGCTTTAGTTGGCCTGGGTCCCTCCAGATCATCATTTGTGTTTAATGATTGAGTGGTTAAGTACTTTAAAAAATTATTTAAGTTATTATTAATTATTATTTAAGTTATACAAGTTTCATATATTTTATATATACAGATTTAGGAGCAAAATGGTACTTCCCCCCTCCTGCACTCATATTCCAACCCTTCCTCTGCCTGCCTCTCAGATTCCTCTTCTTAATGTTTGCAAAGATCTATTTCAATATACTTAATTATTGTATAGTTAACCCTATTTTAAGTGAAGGAGTTCAGCAAATGGTATGAAGAGAAAGAAAAAACAAAATAAAACAAGAAGTTTCTGTACTTCAAAAGAAACAGTCAGGAAAGTGAAGAGGCAACCAACAGAATGGGAAAAAATATTTGCAAACTATACTACAGATAAAGGGTTGATAACCAGAATCTACAAAGACATCAAGAAAATCCACAACAACAAAACAAACAACCCACTTAAGAGATGGGCCAAGGACCTCAATAGACATTTTTCGAAAGAGGAAATCCAAATGGCCAACAGACACATGAAAAAATGTTCAAGATCACTAGCAATCAGAGAAATGCAAATCAAAACCACAATGAGGTTTCACCTCACCCCGGTGAGAATGGCTCACATCCAGAAATCTACCAACAACAGATGCTGGAGAGGATGTGGGGAAAAAGGGACACTAACCCACTGTTGGTGGGAATGCAAACTGGTTAAGCCACTATGGAAGTCAGTCTGGAGATTCCTCAGAAACCTGAGCAAAAGACTGTTTCTTAATGGAAGGGACAAGGGCTATATACAATCATCTATTCTCAAAATGTCTGTTCCACTCCAATACATTACATTTCAGTTATTCTCTTAGTCACATCAGATCAGAGAAAACATATGATATCTATTTTGGGGGGACTTTTGTATTCACTAAGTATAATCATTTCTAGTTGTGAACATCTTATTGCAAAAGACAGGATTCCATTATTTTTTAATAGCTGAATAGTACTCCATAGTGTATACATGCCACAATTTCTTTATCCAGTCAACAGTTGATATACATTTGGGTTGATTCCATATCTTAGCTATTGTGAATTGTACTGCAAAGGACATGAGGGTACAGATAAGACTTTCATGTGGTGATTTCTTTTGGTTTGGGTAAATTCCCAGGAATGGGATAGCTGGATCATATGGTAGATCTATATTCAGATTTCTGAGATATCTCCATACTCTGTTCCACAGTGGTTGCACCAGTTTACAATCCCACCAGCAATAAATCATGGTACATTTTTTCCTCACATCCTCACCAGCATTTGTTGTTAGTTGATTTCTATATGTGAGCCATTTTTTCTGGAAATTATTTTTGTTTCCTTAACTCTACATTTACATGATAGAAATTCTTTATTTACTTGCAGAATAAAAAAAAAAACAGGGAATCTGAGTGTGCATTTGGTGTGGTAATTAAGATACCCACATATAATTTCAAATTACCTGGGTTCAAGTCTTGACTGCACTCCTAATTTCAACTTTCTGTTAATATGTACCCTGGGAACTTCAAGTGACAGCCAAAGAAGTTGGGTCCATGCCAACCATTGTGGAGCTCCATTTTGAGTTTGGGGCATCTGGCTTCAGCCTTGTCCAGACCTCAGCTGCTGTGGGTATTTGGAAAGTAACCAGTGGATGGAAGAATTCTCTCTCTCCCTCTCTCTCTCTCTTTCTCTGAATTTCAAATAAAAATGAAAATGAATAAGTAAAAATTTAAAATGAGATCCAGAGCTCTTTTGCTGTCCACAAGTGGAACCAATCTGAATATTAGTGGTTGGTTTGAGTATGGGCCAGAGTATTAGGGGAGCTTACCAGATATAGGCATTGGAATGACTACTCTTCTTCCTATAGAGGTTTTATTTTTCCTTCTTTATTTGGGGATAACAATACAAAATCTTAACCCTTTAATATAGCAGAGTCTCAATATTTATTTATTTATTTATTTATTTATTTATTTATTAAAAAGTCAGAGTTACACAGAGAGAGAAGAGGCAGAGAGAGAGAGAGAGAGAGAGAGAGGCCTTCCTTCCGACAGTTCACTCCCCAATTGGCAGCAATGGCTGGAACTATGCTGATACAAAACCAGGAGCCAGGAGCTTCCTTCAGGTCTCCCACGTGGGTGCAAGGGCCCAAGGACTTGGGCCATCTTCTACTGCTTTCCCAGGCCACAGCAGAGAGCAGGATCAGAAGTGCAATAGCCGGGTCTTAAACTGGTGCCCATATGGGATGCTATTGCTTCAGGCGAGGGCATTAACCCGCTGCGCCACAGCCCCAGCACCAAAATGTGGATTTTGGAAAAGCCTTACTATTGTGTATGTATGTGTGTTTGACTATGTAATAAAAAGAGGAAAGAAAAGGAAGGGAGAGGTGGAGAAGGGAGGAAAAGAGGGGAAAAGGGAGGGAAATTAAGGCTGCCCCTTTAATTTTGCAAATATTCTATTTTCCTGTCTAGATACAACTGACACAATCTAAACTTCTCTACCTGTTTTTACCTGGGGGGGGGGGGGGGGTGTTTACCTACATGGCAACTATTCCTGTTTTGATTTCTGTTCAAGATGTACAAAAGAAAAGCTCTTTCAGGTGATGGGAAAGAGAAGTCAGAATCACATTTCCTGGTAGGGTCACCTCAAGGTGTCTAAGTCTCAGTTGTTTGTTTGTTTGTTTTTTTAATTTTTTTTTTTTTTGACAGGCAGAGTGGCCCTCCGATGGCCGCCGCAGCCAGCACACTGCGGCCGGCGCACCGTGCTGATCCGAAGCCAGGAGCCAGGTGCTTCTCCTGGTCTCCCATGCGGGTGCAGGGCCCAAGCACTTGGGCCATCCTCCACTGCACTCCGGGGCCATAGCAGACAGCTGACCTGGAAGAGGGGCAACAGGGACAGAATCTGATGCCCCTACCGCGACTAGAACCCGGTGTGCTGGTGCTGCAAGGTGGAGGATTAGCCTATTGAGCCGTGGCGCCGGCCCTAAGTCTCAGTTTTCTGGTGGCCTTCTCTACATTATTCTTTCATAACTTGGAAATCATTATCTTCTCTTCCATCTTCATGGGAAGGTTGGTAACAGCTTCTCTGATACCAATCACAGGGTGGGGGCACTGTCTCTTAGGATCTTCTTGTATTCTATACATTGCAAAATTTAGAGTCTGTTTGCTAAATTCTGTTCAAATTATCCTATTTCTTGTTGCAACTCTAAGTGACTTATTCCAACTAAAACCATTGCTACAAAAAAACTTACTGTAGATATTAATCTTTATAAAGGGTCTCACACTACTATTGATTGGAGACACATGAACCACATGACTCCATGTAGTGATAGCTCCCTTGCTAATCAATGTCATTTTCCACAATTTTCACAAACAACATTAAAAGCAGATAGAGTTACATATGGACTCAGTCATAACCACATGGCTTGATAATAACAAATGTTGGCTGTCAAGAGTTAAAAGATCCTTTAAGAAGCATATTAAGTTCTTGCCTTGTGTAGACTATGAATAGTTAATGGCAGTTTGCACTGTCATTAAAATTTCCTACTTACTACTTGTTGAATTCTTTGAGGGTTAAGCTTGTGATTATAAAGTAAATTGAAAGTATGTCATTGTAAAAATTTAAAAAAAAATAAGAAAGGAATGAAGAGGGAGTGAGGGAGGCAGGGTGGGAAGTTTCATGATGCTCTTAAAAGTGTATATATAAAATACATGAAATTTGCTCCTTTTATATACATAAAAACACTTTTAAAAATTTAGTACCAGCTTCATGGAAAAATCTGGCAGTGTCAGAGTAACTTTAAAGCTCTAATTACATCTAAAATAGTAATTATTCTATACTGGAATTTGACATTTTTCAACTTATTTTAATAAAAATTGCCACATTAAGGAATTTAAAAATTGCTACAAGAAAAAGGAATAATAAAATTCTGTTTTCATTCTGCTTTTCATATGCATTATTAATGCATAACTTATGATGCTGTTACTCAACCTGTTCTTCAGTGAATCACAGTATACTTCAAATATTGCAAGAGATCAAAACGAAGGATGTTTGTGTTTTCAGTCCTGCTGGATGTCACAATGCAGCTTTGTTCCCAAGTTTCCAAATGCAAGAATAAAGATAGATGGATGAATGGGGAATTTTAGAAAGGTGGGGGGATGACCTCAGAAAATTAAGCAGCAGAGAACCCATCATTCACATTTTTGCAAATGCTAAACTGGATGTCAAAATAAATTCACTCCAGATGAAAACACATCCCCAAAGATGTGGAGCTGGTGAGAAAATTACCACACATTTCCAGCAAAATGAAAATGCATGATCAAGGGTTGAACTTTTGATATTAAATGGGAGAGTAAGGAATATAAAAAGTGTCTTAAGATAATTCAACAAACTTTCTTAGGTTACAGTTTTAATACAATTTAATACAATTCATATCTAATGCAGACTGACCAGGGCAGTTCATGGAGAAAAGTATAGCACCTAAAAGGAACAGTATACTTACAGATTACTATGAAAAATAAACAATTCAATACCATATACAAAGCAAGACAAAAAAAGAAAAACAATCAACACAACAGCAGCAACAACAACAACAAAGACACTGATATCAAATGTATCCCAAATCCTTCAGGTAAAATAAACACAAATGTGAAAGGAAGAAATGGCAGAATCGTGTAACATGGACTTCACTGCTATCACAAATAAATTTGTGAAAATCTGCATACAGAAAATATTCTGAGTATTGTTGGGGGTGTATTGCAAGTGAACGGAGAGATAGGACACGGAAACTCTTCCTCTGAAGAGCACCGCCCCAGTGTGCCTCTTTTACTGACAAGGATTACATCAGCCCTTTGTACAGCATATGAGTGTGCTTCTATAACTCTAAGATTACTTGTAACATTACTTGGTAATTTTCAGAACATGATTGTCAAGCCATTGGTGGGGTGCCTTGTGACTTGGTTTACTAGACAAGCAAGTTTGGGAAAGCAGCTGCATATCCTCATGGGAACCAATGTTTCCATGAGAACTCAGTGCTCTCCTTGATAATAGGTCGTTCAGTATTCTTCATCCATTCCTGCAGCCACACTCTGTGTCCAGAAGGAGTGTGTCCTCACTGAGAACGCTTTGGCAGAAACTTTGTTCCCTACAGTGTATGGTGATAGTGGTGCTACTATTCCATATGGCCTCTCCTCTGTGCATAGTACACAATCTAAGTATACAAAAAACATCTATTCGCTGCTATGTGGACTTATTTACAGCATTTTTCAACGTAATTTTTCCCAGAATTTATTCTGTGAAATATCGCACAAAATATTCTAAGAAACAGTTTTATCCTAAATTGTATCTATTTTAAACAGCTGATATATTTTTTAGGATTGGCAATTTATAGCAAAATTGATTTGAATTTTATTGAATTGCTTCTTAATGTAAAGATAAGTAGGGGAAAAGAAGGTTGTACTAGCAAAGTGGAGATTTCAGAATAATAATTATCATGCAAATTATTTTACAACAATGAAACCCATAAAAATTCAATTTCTTCTAGAGTTGTAATAAAAATGACATGGGATAATATATAAAAAAATACTTAGGAAAGTATCTACTTACTAAGTGCTCAATAAGAGTTATATGTTTTCATTTGCATTATTGCTATTATTAGTTTCAGATTTACATGTATTGGGCTGACTTTATCCACATATAACACTCGGACAATTATGTAATTAATTCCTTTATTCAGTCAATGTACATTGAATACCTGCAGATATCACCTAGGCATTGTTTTAAGGACCAGAGAAGTTTTGTACAGTTTAAGGGGGAAAAAAAAGCTATATAAATAAAGACAATAAAACGTGGTAAGTGCTAAGAGAGAAGCAAGAGCACCATGAGAGGCCAGAAGGCAAGCCACCAAATGGGACTAGGGATGAGGGCGGCTGGGAAAGGTTGAGTACACCAGGCAGGGAAGGTTTCTCGGACAGAAAAAATGCCCCATGTGTGATGTGGCTAACAGAGTCTTTGTAGTCCAGTCTTTACCACATTTGCATCTGAGCCCTAATGTTATTAGATAAGTGAGCCTTCAGCTAGTGTCCTTGCACAAACACAGATACCCATCAAAAACCAGGTTACTGAGATAAATGGACTAGAAAGACAGACAAGGGCAATTTAGGCTATTTTGCCTGCTTTCGTTTCTTGGCAATGTCACCTGCTTTTTTGTTGTTGTTGTTGTTGTTGCTTTGAGTTTTTTTTTTTTTTTCGAAGTCTGTCTAGACAAAAATAAGATACAGTTGATTATGAGAAGAAGATAAGTGAAATTTTCAGTGCTTTTATTTTAAAAGTTAAGTATACAGAGGCCCGTTAAGAGCAGCATGATGCAGAAAGGGCTTTGATGTGTAGAAGAGGAATGTTCCTGGGAGCTGGACAGAGGAAAAATAAATCTACACAAAGACGCTCCTTTTTCCACCAATGGAGATTACATGTCAAGGTGAAAAAAATTTTCAATTTACAAAACAATATCATACACATGAATTTCAAAAACATACTATAGAGGTATTTGACGTTATAGCAAAAAAGTTGAAACTGCACTATATTCTTTAAGATTCAACAGACATTTTTCAAAAGAGGAAATTCAAATGGCCAACAGACATGTGAAAAAATGCTTAGGATCAGTGACTCTCAGGGAAATGCAAATCAAAACCACAATGAGGTTTTACCTCACCCCTTTAGAATGGCTCTCATATAGAAATCAAAAAACAATAAATGATGGTGAGGATGTGGGGGAAAAAGGTACACTAATCCATTGTTTTGGGGAATGTAAACAAATACAGCCATTATGAAAGACAGGACAATATGGGGATGTCTCAGATAGCTGGAGATAGGTATACCATATGACCCAGCAATTCCACTCCTGGGAATTTACCAAAGGGTTATGAAATCAGCATATGAAAGATTTACTTGTACCCCATGTTTATTGCAGTTCAATTCACAATAGCTAGATATGGAGTCATCCCAAATGTCCATCTACTGATGACTGGATAAAGAAATTATGATATGTATATATACACTATTGCATATTTCTCAGCCATAAAACAGAATGAAATCCTGTCATTGGCAGTAAAATTGATGCAACTGGAAAACATTAGCTTAGTGAAATTAACCAGTCCCAAAAGTCAAATATCATGTTTTCCCTGATCCCTGGCAACTAATAGAGTAACAAAAATGCGATGTATAGGAATGAAACCGACACTTAGAAAGTCAATGATTATTTCTCATCTCTACTGTTGAGGAACAATGTTCATTTCTTCTTACTATTTATTGAACTCTCTACTTAGCGTAGGATTAATTTTATGAGTATAAAGTAAACTGAAAGTAGGTCATTGTAAAAATTGAGAAGGGGCATAAGAGAAGAAGGAGGGGGAAGGGTGAGAGTGCTTGGGGGAGGGAAGGTAGGGTGAGAAGTACCATTGTGTTACTAATCTGTATATATGATATACATGAAATTTATATACCTTAAATAATTTTTTAAAAGTCACATAAGCGGGAAGAGAAGATTCCTTTTATCAGTTGCTTTGCCTCCTTACACGGGGCAACTCCAGCCCTCCTTTCTATCAGATGTCATCCTCCAAGACACAATTTCTTGTAAAATGTTTCTACATGGTCAAAATAAGTAATGTATAAAGACAGATCAACATGAATCTGATTTTGCTGGTAATTAGTTATAGAACTAAGCACTAAATATCCTTAAATTTGCAGTTTTTATTCTATTTCCAACAAAGAAACAGTCTGCACATTATGTCTAAACAGATTTATGTTCTGTATTATATTACTGTTATCCTATGCATTCAACAGGATACAAGGCACTAGAACAACATGTAGGACTAAAAGTTGTATGTTTTTCTTAAAGCAACTCAGTTGAAATCAGCTGATCCTAAGACATTCATTTTTCCACTTCAAACTGAGCTTGACTTCACTTTCTCCAACACTTAAGAATCTCGCATCATTTACAAGTGTCTTATTCTCCATTTTCTTCTAAATGAAGGGAAATCAAGGATTTCCATTAATACCCAAATTTTTAAGGAATTGTCAAGTAAACATTCGTCAAATAATACAGAGGTCAGTGTTTCAGTAACACACCAACTATTTACTGAAATGTGATCATAAAGTAAATTAAAGTCATTTTTAAAATACCTTTTTGTTTAATTTGAGAGGCAGAGACACTCTATGAGAGATACAGAGTTCTCATCTGCTGGTTCACTCTGCAAATGCCCCTTAAGGGCAGGGACTGAGCCATATTGAACTGGGGTAGGGAGGGGGAACTCAATACAGGTCTCTCACCAGGGTAGCCAGGACCCAAGTACTGGAGCTGTCATCTTCTGCCTCCCAGGGTACAAGCTGGATCAGAAGCTAACACAGGACTTGAACCTAAGGATCCTAATATGGAATGCTGGCAACCCAGTCAGAGTCTTAACCAGGCAAAATGTCCACTACTATTCACTGTGTTTTAAGTCACACACTTTTGTGGGTGATACTATGATGTAGCCTTTAAGCTGCTGCCTACAGTACTGGCATCCCATATGGGTGTCTGTTCAAGGCATGCTGGGGAAAGTGAGAGGAAAAGAATGTATCTGTCTCTAAGGACAAGAAGAAAAGGCCGGAGCAGAAGGGAGGTGTGGAGGTGGAGGCAGAGTTGCTCCCCAAGTCAAGGACATCAGAAGAGGCTGTGGATGGTGCTGATTCAACCCGAGTGGATCTCCAGACTCACACAAGCCCTGGAGGCAGAAATGAAAGCATTTTAAGTATGGAAGGAGAGCATTTGTGCAGCCCCTTGGTGCCTGCAGTACCCAGCCTGCCTCAAGAGCTACAGGAAGATAGCAGAGGCCTGCCAGTCCCAGGAGGAAGATGCTGACACAGGGAGAGAGCGGACGGGAGGAAGGCACGTGACACAATGAGGTATAAATACCACTGTGCCGGATTTAGAAGAATCAGTCACATTGTCTGCACACTTGCTTTTGCAATTGAAATCGTGCTGTTGCTAAATGAGTCTCTTTGTTTTTCCCTTGAAAGTGTTTGCCTCAAATGGGTAGAGAGAAAACAGCACACAGGATTCCCTCAAATATCCATCAATTCTGCTTACATAATAAAATATTAATCCTAACTATAGAGTGGAACATTTCTAGGAACTGAAACTAAGCAAAAAGGAATTCTGAATGTCTGCAATATTTCTCCCTCCAGGCTATGATGGTATCAGTGGATTATGATGAAATGATGCCCTTGTTGTTCTTTGGGGTAGTTTTACAACAGAGTACAGGAAATTGAAATACGTTGGTGAGGGGCCAGTGTTGTGGCATAGCAGCTAAGCTGCCGCCTGTGATGCCAGCATCCCATATGGATGCAGTTCATGTCCCAGCTGTGCCATTTCAATGTACTTGGGAAAGCAGCAGAAGATGGCCCAAGTGCTGGGGACCCTGCACCCTTGTGGCAGATCCAGATGACGCTCCTGGATCCTGGCTTCTGCCCGGCCCAGCACCAGCCATTGCAGCCATTTGGAGAGTGAACCTGCAGATGGAAGATATATATATATATATATATATATATATATATATATATATATATATATATCTGTAACTCTAACTTCCAAACAAATTTTTAAAAAGTAAGAAAAAAAAAATGTACAAATAACTGTATCATTTAACCCAGCACTTTGACTTCCGGGTACCTGTCCTGTAGAAATAAGAGCTATAATATAAGAATATATTTAAAATTTACATTCATATACTAAAGAACAACTTAGTATATACTAAGCAAGGATTTCAACAGGCTGCATTCACACAACCGCACAAGGTATAGGGTATTGTTCCACTAGTAGTGTTTTCAAGTTTCATAGTAAAACACATTAAGGACAGAGATCCTATGTGGGGAGCATGTACCCAGGGACTCCCGTTGTTGATTTAACAATTGGCACTCTTATTTGTGACGTCAGCAATCACCCGAGACTCTTGCTATGGGCTGTCTAGGCTATGGAAGCCCCTTGAGTTCACCGACTCTGAACTTGTTTAGTCAAGGCCGTGTCACAGTGGAGGTTCCTTCCTCCCTTCAGAGAAAGGCGCCTCTCTCCTTGATGGCCTGTTCCTTCTGCTGGGGTCTTGTTCACCAGGGTCTTTCACTTAGATTGTTTTTTGCCACCGTGTCATGGCTTTCCATGCCTGTGAGACTTTCATGGACCTTTTAGCCAGATCCAAATGTCCCAAGGGTTGATTCTGAGGCAGGAGTGCTGTTTTGGGCGTTTGCCATTCTATGAGTCTGCTGTGTGTCCTGCTTCCCCCGCAGGATCATTCTCTCCCTTTTAATTCTATCCTTCATTATTTGCTTACACTGGTCTTATTTGTGAAATCTCTTCGACACACATCCTATCTTTTAGATCAGTTGTGGTGTAGTGGGTAAAAGCTGCGGCCTTCAGTGCTGGCATCCCATACGAGCACAGGTTCAAGTCCCTCCTTCTCCACTTCTGATCTAGCTCTCTGCTATGGCCTGGGAAAGCAGTAGAAGATGGATCAGATCAAGTCCTTGGGCCCCTGCACCTGCGTGAGAGACCCAGAAGAAGCTCTTAGCTCCTGACTTTGGATCTGCACAGCTCTGTCCGTTGTGACCAACTGGGGAGTAAACCATCTGATGGAAGACCTCTCTCTCTCTCTCTCTCTGCCTCTCCTTCTCTCTCCCTGTAATTCTGACTTTCAAATAAATAAATAAATCTTTAAAAAATAATAATAATTCAAAAAAATCTACCTCCTTGCACAAAACATGCCCCAACCCCTTTCTCTGCATTTTCTTCACAGTATTGGTCACCTTTAAGCATAGCTATAAGCATAACTGTAATAATTAATTATTGTATTGTTATCTTGTGCCACCTACCATTAGGATATATGAGGGATATAAAAATTTGGGAACAATTAAAACAACAGAAAGGTTTGATTTTTCATGAATTTTTCAATCTCCCTCAGATCGTCTATAAATCTACAGATTTTGATTGTTTTGATAACTATACCAAAAGCAGAGCTTAGAATACAGGAGGTACCTAAGAGTTACATTAAGTGTAGAATCTCAACTACTTAAGCATATTTTTATTATATTCTATTAAAATTATGTCTTGCAGCTTAAAGCATCTCTTCCTAAGCCTACACCAAGAATGATTTTAGAAATGTATTTGAATTTGTTTCAGTTGATTTTAATCTTTGGGGTTAAACTGCTTCTACTCTCAAGTTGCAACATTCAGTATATAAATTCCTGCATCAGAGCTCCTGAGAATAAGGCTTATAGAATATTCCACCACATACAAGGGAGGTTGAGAATTCCTTTTATACTAGGATCAATAACCATCTGAATTGGACAGATTAAATTAGCCACAGGCCGGTTTGGAGGCAGGAGATAGATGGACAGCTCTGTGAGTCTCTTGTAGTTCTATACAAAGTGTTTGTTAAAGTTTCAATGAGAAAAAGGCACTAAAATGCAAAGGTAAACATTCTGCTTTAAAGTGATAGAGACAAATGGCCTTATACAGCACAAACCTTTGCAGAGATGGTATAGATCATCTGCATTATGTTTTTGTGTTGCCAGTGAAAGGGATGTGTGGAGAAAGGCACTACTTGAAATTCAATTCCAATATCATGTAGCCTGAAAAGCTGTGCTTTTTAGTAAATCCAACCAAATACACTGACATTTTCAGAGTGCATCTGATACATTTCAATAATTAATTCTTAAGTCAAGAAAGAGTCAAGAAATCAGATGAAGAAGCACAGTAGGCTGAAAATTGCCAGTGGGAAGGGAAAGAAATCAGCAATAGATAGAACCTTTTCAAGCTGAAAAGAGGTCAGTGGGATACCACTGGGAACAGGGATGAAGCTTCAGGGATTTTTATTATTGTTATTTACATAAACCACCCAGAAAGCAATGTGAGATGCTCAGTCCATAACTTTGCAGAAATTGGTAGACTCAGAAAAAGAAAAATGTAATCACAAAGTAGAAAGAACTAAATCAATGAAGTACTTATATAACAAGCAGTCAGAGGGGAGATCTCACATGAATATAAATTTTCTTTTTAAGGAAAACAAATTGTACAATGATGGTGTCAGATAGTACTAAATTTGGAACAAAAAGGTGTAGATATTTAATAAAGTGCTTAAGACACTGCCTCAAATGCTGTCTTCCCATATTAGATTGACTGGTGACTGGGTTCAAGTCCAGGCCCACTTCCAATTCGAGCTTCCTAAACACACCCTGGGAGGCAGCAAATGATGACTCAAGTAGGTGGGTCCCTAACACTCACAGCAGAAAACTAGTTGAAGTTGTTGGTTCCTGGCTTTAGCCTGGACCAGCCCAGGCTGTTACAGGAATTTGGACAGTGAACTAGCAAATTGAAGATCTCTCTCTCTCTCTCTCTCTCTCTCTGACACTCTCTCTTTGTCTCTCTCTGCCTTACAAATAAAACAAAAATTAAAGAGAAACAAAAGGAGTCAGTTGGTGAATAAATCCACTGCCTGCAACATCAGCATCACATATGGGTGGCAGTTCGTGTTCTAGCTGCTCCATTTCTGATCCAGCTCCCTGCTAATGTGCCTGGAAAAGCAGTGAAAGGGCAATGTGCTTAGGCCCCTGCCACTCATGTAGGAGACCTGGAAAAAGCTCTTGTCTCCTGGCTTCAGCCTGGCCCAGCCCTGGCCAATACCACCATCTGGGGAGTGAAGTAGAGTCCTCTCTCTCTGTATCTCCCTCTCTATATGTAATTTTGACTTTCAAATAAATATTAAATCAAAGAAAAAAAAACAAAAGTAAACAAATAAATGCTTCAATAGGCCTTCATCACAAAATTTTATCTATGTTCTATAGTCTCTAGTTTTGGATAAAGAGAATGTCAAAGAATAGCCAACTGAAACACTAGAATTATCTTAGTAGTCAGGTATTTCTCAAAGTGGAAATGATTAATTTTGGAAAGAAGATTTTGCAAATGTCACAGCAGACACTGAGAGACATTAACTTTGTTTTAAAGGATTTATTTTGCAGAATATATTTCCTGATTCCTGTGGTATTTTTATACAAATATTTTTGAGTCTTCAACTTACTTTGTCAAATACTATTAATGAAAATAGGAATTAGGGGCCATTATTGTGGCATTAGGGGTAAAGTTGTTGCCTTTCACATTAGCATCCCACTTGAATGCCTGTTGAGTCCCTGCTGATCCACTTCCAATCCAGCTCCCTGCTAATGTGCCTAGGAAAGCAGTGGAAGATGGCTCAAGTACTCAGGCCCCTGTCACTTACATGGGAGACCCAGGTGAAGCTCCTGGCTCCTGGCTTCTGCTTGGCCCAGCTCTGGCTGAAGTGGCCATCTGGGGAGCAAATCAATGGATTAAAGATTCTCTCTCTCTCTCTCTCTCTTTCTCTCTCTGTGTGTCTCCTTCTGTGAAACTGTCTTTCAACTAAATAAATAAATATTTTTAAAAAATAGAAACTTAAAGTTTATAATTTAAATCACTCATAGTTAATTTACAGATACCAATTCAATTTGATGTATCACTTATTTCTTATGAATCTGTCATGTGCTTCTCTTGACAGAGATACAAGCTGGCAAGGTAGATGCAACCAGATGACTACAGTCAGTGATCTAGTTACAATATTTCTGCATGGGGGTTTTCAAAACACAGTCTCAGGAAAAGTTAATGTACGTACAAAGATTTATATGCATAACATCTGTGGCATTCTTCACTGGCTGAAGTTCATCCACTTAATATCAAAGAGTATCTATATGCTTATAACCCAGCATATAGACTGCTAGATAATATAATAGTAGTTCTGCTCAATCGTAAAGCTTCAAACAAAGAAAATACAACAATAATGTGTTTAATACTCATGAAAATCACAGTCTGCGTTCTTGTCTTCTATGATTCAATATTGGAAATGAGACTGTTAGATACTACTAGAAAAGCTCTTTGTATTGGAATTCAGTGGATCTATCAGTTTTTAACACATAAGAGGGTACCAAGTTACTGAACAAAGATATGACTTACTGTTGTATAGCTTCTAAGTAAGTGATAATTTACAGAATGAAGTGTTTAGAATCTAGAATTTCACTGTATGATTCCTTATAATTTAAATGATTTATGAAATCATAGTATCCAATTGTCTGTGAACTACAGGGTTTTTTTTTAGTAGCTAAAATTTAATTTTTAAGTGAGAGAAAGAAAAATACATAACTGAAATGAATGGAGTAACACATAATTTGATTTCTAAATTTCAGCATGAGCAATAAGGCAGTGATCGTACAGATAGAATGCTCCAAATGGCAGATAATTAGTTATTTGGCACTGAAAAAGCACTAGTCACTCTATTTGTTTTCCCCTTGGGGTAAATAAACCCTCTAAGACAGGAGTAAA
Organism: Lepus europaeus; assembly: GCF_033115175.1. Taxonomy (NCBI): domain Eukaryota; kingdom Metazoa; phylum Chordata; class Mammalia; order Lagomorpha; family Leporidae; genus Lepus; species Lepus europaeus. The sequence goes on along the minus strand of NC_084828.1, from coordinate 43,629,277 downwards.
TTGTTTTGCAGAAGTGCACCCTTCCTATTACATGGAGAGGTTTCAAAACCATAGACAGGGCATCTATTGGCTGAGATGATATCTGCTAGTGCTAAAATGGAAGATGATATCTAACCATCTTAGATGTTCAGCTCAATTGGTTGAAGAATTTCCACCTCTTCTTTGCCTAGGGCTCTATTAATTCCTATAACCAGGCATGAACACAGCTCATAGCATGATTCAATTTAATCATTTTAGCAGATACCAGGTATCTCAGTAAGTAGCTATTTCAGAGGCCAACGAAAACTTGAAAGTGTCTGTGGATTTGGAGAAAGGGGAAAATGAACTCTTGCCCTGGACAAGAATTATGTATGCTTATTTAGACTATTCTGGAAAGAGCTGCTTTCAGGTGAATATAGAGCTAAGCTCAGAGTGTGAACATCTATATTAACATCAGATCTGAGGGATTGATTAGTGTTGGGAACTGCAGAGCTGCCACATACAGCCATAAGAAAGTTTGTTCCAGATACCTTCAGGCGAGTTATATGGGCAGATTCCTTGTGCAGGAAAAGAACACTCAATTGAAGCCACTGAGTTGATACTGTAGGGACTTGAAGCTTAAATATGGATGTAAATTCTTTGCTAATTTGAAAATGTAGAGGATCTGAAAATAAACTACATAGAGGAAAAGTGTAGGACTTGATATTTTCTACTGGTGCAAGGAGAAAAAAGAGAGAGGGGTGAGAGAAAGAGAGATTGAGAGAAAGAGGGAGGAAAGTGGGGGGTTCAGATGCTATTGAGGTTACCATCAATAGCTTTAGTGTAGAACTAGAAGCCCTCCAACTAACACAGCTGAACATTAGTCACTGTAGATTAAAATAACGGTCATCTAAGAAATCTTTTGAAATTAAGGGTGGAAAATTTGAAAAATTTGATTTCCGCATTGTCAGGAAGAGTTCATTATATCTGATTTATTGCTGAAGTGCTGTTGTAGTGTTTATTAGGACAAGTCATAAAATAGGGCACACAATCAGTCTACCTACTAGAAGACTAAAACATTCTATAAGATCAAATGAGTGGGAACCACACACCACATTAACAGACATCAAAAAGATAACCAAATTCCTTAAAAAATGAGATGTTACCAGTTTGACTATCCATTCCACATAGATTACAATTAGATTTATTTCCTTTGATCTAGGATGTTTGAACTTGACATTAATTGCATTTGGCTACTCTTTAATATCTAACACTGTTCTTCACACAGACCTATCTCAAAGGAAAACTAGCTGATTAAGCCAAATCCATTTGCCAGAATAAGAATGAAATATTTTATTTCACATAAAGGATCAGGCCTATCCTTTGCATATGATTCTCAATAACTGAAGAAATATTCCCATGGTTTTTAAGAGTAAAATTAGGGGTCACATTTCACAAAATTTGGTTATAAGAACACACACTTTATATTTTAATTTTCTGACATTCTTTTGTTACTTTTAAAATTAGCAATAATAGATTATGTCACATGAGCTTATATAATTCAAATTTAGATAACTTTAAATTTTATCTATTTCCAGATATTGTATCAAAAATAATTGCAATGCTTTAATATTTAAAGTTAAAATAGATTTATTGGGTTGATTCCAGGTCTTAGCTATTGTGAATTGAGCTGCAATAAACATTAAGGTGCAGACAATAGGTCTAAGAGTCAAAGGGATCACATAAACAAGACTAGTGTCTGCGAATAGTAACTGATGGAATAAAAAAGGGAGAGAACTATCCAACATGGGAAGCAGGATGCACAGAAGACTCATAGAATAGCGGATGTCCTAAACAGCCCTCTGGCCTCAGAATCAGCCCTTAAGGCATTTGGATATGGCTGAAGAGCCCATGAGAGTATTTCAGGCATGGAAAGCCAAGACACTCTGGAAAAAAAAAAAAAAAAAAAAGAGGGCCTAAATGAAAGATCTCTGTGAGTGAGATCCCAGTAGAAAGAACGGGTCATCAAAGAAGGAGGTACCTTTCTCTGAAGGGAGGAGAGAACTGCCACTTTGACTATGACCTTGTCTAAATAAGATTGAAGTTGGCGAACTCAAAAGGCTTCCATAGCCTTGGCAACTCATGACTAGAGTGTAGGGAGATTACTGATGCCATAAAAAAAGTGTCAAATTGTTAAGTCAACAACAGGAGTCACTGTGCACTTACTCCTCATGTAGGATCTCTGTCCTTAATGTGTTGTCCAATGTGATTAATGCTATAACTAGTACTGAAACAGTATTTTATACTTCATGTTCTGTGTGGGTGCAAACTGATGAAATCTTTTTTCTTTTTTTTTTTTATTTTTGACAGGCAGAGTGGATAGTGAGAGAGAGAGATAGAGAGAAAGGTCTTCTTTTTGCCGTTGGTTCACCCTCCAATGGCCACTGTGGCTGGCGCATTGTGCTGATCCGAAGCCAGGAGCCAGGTGCTTCTCCTGGTCTCCCATGCGGGTGCAGGGCCCAAGCACTTGGGCCATCCTCCACTGCCTTCCTGGGCCATTACAGAGAGCTGGCCTAGAAGAGGGGCAACCGGGATAGAATCTGGCGCCCCAACCGGGACTAGAACCCGGTGTGCCGGCGCCACAAGGCGGAGGATTAGCCTGTTGAGCCACGGAGCTGGCCAAAATCTTTACTTAATATATATTAAATCGATCTTCTGTATATAAAGAGAATTTGCAAATGAATCTTGATGTGAATGGAATGGGAGAGAAAGCAGGAGATGAGAGGGTTGCGGGTGGGAGGGAAGTTATGAAGAGTGGAAGCCATTGTAATCCATAAACTGTACTTTGGAAATTTATATTTACTAAATAAAAGTTTAAAAAAATAATTTTATGTCTTTCAAAATAACAGTAACATCTAACATTGTGTTCCCTATAATGAATGCACCCTGCATTATGTATTTTGATTTTATTTTTATCCCATTTTATTATATCCCCATGCAATGTTTTGTTTCTCTTTGTGTAATATGAGTCAGAGTTAATTTGGAAATCTTTCACTTACATTTGCAGAGACTACTGATGATACTGAAGAAGTTACACAATTTTAAAAATAAACAAATCTTATGAAATTTATTTAAATCTCACTAAAACTATATATATATATATATATATATATATATATATATACACATATATATATTCATCCCTCTACAAGTTTTGGGAGAATTAGCAATAATGCAATTGACATCTTAAAGTTCATTCTCAATCTATTCTAAAACATTACTTACAAAGTCATAGTACCTTTAAGACCATAAAGAATTTTCCATAAGAAAAACGGCATCTCACTTGGCCAATCCTCTGCCTGTGGTGCTGGCACCCTGGGTTCTAGTCCTGGTTGGGGCACCGGATTCTGTCCTGGTTGCCCCTATTCCAGTCCAGCTCTCTGCTGTGGCCCAGGAAGGCAGTGCAGGATGGCCCAAGTGCTTGGGCCCTGTACCCACATGGGAGACCAGGAGGAAACACCTGGCTCCTGGCTTCTGGCTTCGGATCGGTGCAGCGCACCAGCCATAGCGGCCATTTGGGAGGTGAACCAATCGAAAGGAAGACCTTTTTCTCTGTCTCTCTCTCTCTCTCTCTCTCTCTCACTGTCCACTCTGCCTGTCAAAAAAAATGGTGATTTTTTTTTATTTGGAATAATTTTGGCAAAATCACCCATATTCTTTATAAACACATAATATTATTTGTTGCTACATATATTTATTTGAATTCACTGAGATGGATATACACCTGTTAAGTTTTTGGATTTGATTTCAAAATATAAACAAATACTACAGCAAATACAAGGGAAACATGTAGATGAGTAATTAAATGTGAACAAATTACTCTGACAATAATGTATTTACAGTAGCTAGGTTTTACAATAGAATGATTACAAAGTATAAGAAATAATTTCTGGGGCAGAATTTAAGGAGAAGTGAGTTAGGCAGATGCTTGGGACATCTGCATTCCATATTGGAGTGCATGAGTTTAAGTCCTGTCTCTGCTTCCAATTCCAGATTCCTGCTAATAAACACCCTGAGAGGCAGCAGCATCTGTGTTCCTACAACCCAAGTGGAGAACCAGATGGAGTTCTGACTCCTGATTTTGGCCTGACCCCACCAGGGCTGTTGTGAGCATCTGGGAAGTGTACCAGCAGATGGAAGATCCTTCCTTCCTCCCTTCCTCCCTTCCTTCTTACCCCTGTGTGTGTCTCTCTGTCACTCTGGTTTTAGAATAAACAAAATTTTAAAAAAATTGCATCTACAGCTAAAAAATGTTTTCTTTAAGTATTTACCTTTCTAGGCTATATGGGTTTTCTTTCATTTTATTTTAAGTAGTCTCCTGCAAATGATTAGAACTTTTAAAATTTTGATTTTCCAAAATTTATATTTAAAAAAATAAAGTATGGGGGTAGGGAGGAGCTGAATTACGAAGATTGACCTAGCAATTAAAAATATATTCATAGCATGGCATTGTGGTATAGCAAGTAAAGTTGCCACCTGCAGCACCTGCATCCCATATATCCTTGGGCCCCTGTACCCACATAGGAGTCCCAGATGAAGCTCCTGGCTCCTGCCTTCAGCTTGGCTCAGCGCTGGCCATTGTGGCCAGTTGGGGAGTGAACCAGCAAATGGAAGACCTCTCTGTCTCTGCCTCAGCCTCTCACTCTCTGTAACTCTGATTTTCAAACAAATAAATAAAAGTTTCAGAAAACAATATTCCTTAGGCATGGGCACTTGGCTCAGTGATACAGACACTGGTTGGGATGCTTGCATTGCATATCAGAATGCCTGACTTCAAGTCCCAGCTCTGGTTCTGATTCCAGCTCCCTGGGGGATGGCTCAAGTGATTAGGTCCCTCTGCCCCTGTATGGACTGATTTCCTGTGTGGCTTTGGCATGGCACCATAACAGCTGTAGAGGGATTTGGCGGGGGGTGGGGCGGGGAGGTGGTTAACAAATGAGTGAGTGCATAGAAGATTTCTTTCCCTGCTCCTCCCTTGCATTTCAAATCAAGGAGAAAATGTAAAAGTACCATTAAACCCATATTTTGCTTTAGTAAATATGGAGTTGAATTATGATGTTGAAATGACCTGTTGGGGCCAGCACTGTGGCTCAGTGGGTTAACGCCCTGGCCTGAAGCACCAGCATCCGATACAGACGACGGTTCGAGTCCCCGCTGCTCCAATTCCAATCCAGCTCTCTGCTATGGCCTGGGATAGCAGTAGAAAATGGCCCAAGTCCTTGGGCCCCTGCACCTGCGTGGGAGACCCAGAAGAAGCTCCTGGCTCCTGGCTTTGGATCAGCACAGCTCCGGCCGTTGCGGCCATCTGGGGAGTGAACCATTGGATGGAAGACTTCTCTCTTTCTGCCTTTCCTCTCTCTGTGTAACTCTGACTTTCAAATAAATAAATAAATCTTAAAAAAATTAAAATGCATTTGCTTTAAAAAAAAAAGAAATGACCAGTTAGCAGGCTACCTGTGACACCAGAGGCATTCGATAATATTTGACCATGAAAGATTCCAAAATATTTGTTAAAATTTCCCAAAAGAACTCTAAATACTTTTTAACAACCTATCTTGTATGTCAGTTATATTTCACCTAGATCTAAATTAATGCCCCAGTTTTAGATGTAAGAAAAAATATTTCATGAGTAAGGAGAAATTTTTTTTATTTGCTGACAAGCAAATTCTTGGTCTCCAGTGAATCAAATATCAGATTACATAGCAGTACCTATCTCTATTTCAAGGAGAAATAGTATCTTGCTATACATAGATATTAGCACCCTATTCCCCAGTTTTCTTCTGAATGTGCTATCACTAACTATTTGCACATGTCATTGTGATTATTTGTTACTGGGATTCGAAACTCTGGTTAGGCAGACAGGAGATTTGACAGTCTTTTCCCTGATGACTTCTAGTAGAAGTGGAAGATAACAACTTCATAATCAACTTCGTTGTTCTTTAAGCCAAACAGTATTCCTGCCTCATGCCTACAGTTTGCTGATTAAAAAAACTCAGTGCCCACCAGATGGTTATTTCATTGTGGAGAAAACAGATTGCAAAGAAGTAATTGGGAATCCTGTTCTGTCAGGAGATGATATCTGTTTGGTAAGGATGGGAAAACACATACAATAGCGAGTTAAATTAGTGACTCTTGGAGCCAGCACTGAAGTGTAGAAGGTTAAGCCTCTGCCTGCAGTGTTGGAATCACATATAGGCACTGGTTCAAGTCCTGGCTGCTCCATTTCTGATCCAGCTCCAGGCTAATGTGCAGCAGAAGATGGCCCAAGTGCTCGGGTCCCTAAACCCATGTGGGAGACTCAGAAGAAGCTCCTGGCTCCTGGCTCCTGGCTCCTGGCTCCTGGCTCCTGGCTCCTGGCTCCTGGCTTAGCCTGGCCAAGCCCTGGCCTTTGCGGACATTTGAGGAGTGAATCAAAGGATGGACGATCTCTGTATCTCTGCCTTTCAAATAAATAAACAAATTTAGTGATTTTTTTTTTTTTTTGTAAAGAACCAGTGTCCATATGGGGATGCTTGCATTGCAAGAGGTGGCTTAACCCATTACGCCACAATGTTGGCCCCAATTAGTAACTCTTTTTAAGTTTATGTCACAAGATTATTGCTGCATTGATTCACTAAAATAACTTTGTATTGAGTGATAGTCAATAATCCAATATACAAGTAACTTTCTTTCTGCATATTCACAATAGAACAAACCAGAGTATTCAGTAAAGATGTGTGTTTAAATATATATAAATATATTTATTTTAATTTTATTTGCGAGACAGAGAAGAGGAAGAGGGAGAGTGAAAAAATGATCTTCCATCCATTGGTTCACATCCCATATACCTACAATAGGTGGAGCTGGGTCAGGCCAAAGCCATGACCCAGGACTCCATTCCAATCTTCCCCTTGTGTGGCAAGGGCTCAAATACTTGGATGATCACCTGCTGCCTCCCAGGGTATGGATTAGCAGGAAACCACTGCTCTCAAGCACTGGTACTCCAGTATTTATGTGGGTATCCTAAGCAGCATCTTAACTACTGCACCAAATACCCGCCCCAAGAAAGGTAGGTTATTTTTTTAAATAACTTTAAGTATGTTACTCTTCATGAATTATTTTTACTACAACGTTTCTTCCCCTGTGAATTATTTGCATAATATGAAACATTCCTATTGTTTCAATCATAAGAATTGATAGTGTAGAAAAGAACTACATGAAGGAACATGTTACTTTTTGCAGTCGTATAATGTACAATTTTTCCTTTACTTTCACTTCTCTTCCACAGTACAACTTAAACCCATGTTCTGTGGCCTACACGTTGACAGTATCAAAACTGTCATTCAAGGTTTCTACCTTTTTATCCGCAGTGTTGATGACAATGAAGGGACATGAAGTATAATAAAGTATTTTAAATACTTTACACAAACTTAAGGACTTTTTATTAATCCATATTCAACATTTTATCTAGTTCAATGTTTCAAATATATTCTTTTTTTTTTTTTTTTTTTGACAGGCAGAGTGGACAGTGAGAGAAACAGAAAGAAAGGTCTTCCTTTGCCGTTGGTTCACCCTCCAATGGCTGCCGCGGCCTGCGCACTGCAGCCGGCGTGCTGCGGCTGGAGCACCGCGCTGATCCGAAGGCAGGAGCCAGGTGTTTCTCCTGTTCTCCCATGGGGTGCAGGGTCCAAGGACTTGAGCCATCCTCCACTGCCTTCCCGGGCCACAGCAGAGAGCTGGCCTGGAAGAGGGGCAACCAGGACAGAATCCGATGCCCCGACCGGGACTAGAACCCGGTGTGCCAGCGCCGCAAGGCGGAAGATTAGCCTGTTGAGCCACAGCGCCGGCCGTGTTTCAAATAAATTCTTGAAAGGAATTGCTATTCTCTCAAAAGTACCTGTTTCTTATGTTATCACTTATCACTCTAGATCAACCTATACTCCTTAGTCCTTGGACTACTACAGTTTCCCAGATAATTCAATTTGCCTATTTGTCACTTACAGTACTGTCTTCTCATATGTTCTTCATGAATAGGCAAGAATCTCTTTCAAAGCAAAAATGTGAGACTATCTCATCATGCATATTGCCATCCATTTGTATGTCCCTTCCATGATGTTCTTTGAATGGGAAAAAGTAATCAAACAAATGATGAAAGCCTCTGTACAAGAACTTTCAAAGCACTGCCTGGTGTAGTATCCTATTCATTCTCATTTTAACCCTAGCTCTTATTGAGCTTTCCATAGAAACTGTACTAGCTAACTTTTAGTCCCCTGTTGGCATTCTCTGGAATTAAGTTCTCTCTATTGTTTGCCTAGTTAGTTCTGACAACCTCTTCAGCTTGAAGATTTTCTTCAAGAAGTCTTCCCCATAGCCTTTTTACTAGGAAAAATGCTGCTATACTTGAATATCCTTATCCAATGGGCCATGGTTTCATAGTAGCCAATTAATGTTCTTTCAGATAAATATATAATTAATTTCTATATTTTATACTGCCTGGCAATGCCAAGGTCCAACTGCTTCTCTGTATTCAGTAATACATTCTCAGCTATCAATCATCTTGACTCATCAAGAGGCTTCGACCAAACTGAGCCTCACTCCTCTTGTGTCACTTGGTGTTTTTTGTTTGTTTGTTTTTGTCTGACTCTTTTCACTGTATCTTTTTTTTTAATTATACTTTTATTTAATGAATATAAATTTCCAAAGTATTGTTTATGGGTTACAATGGCTTCCCCCTCCCAAAACTTCCCTCCCACCTGCAACCCTCCCCTTTCCCGTTCCCTCTCCCCTTCCAATCACATCATGATTCATTTTCAATTCTCTTTATATACAGAAGATCAGTTTAGTATATATTAGGTAACGATTTCAACAGTTTCCCACCATATAGCATCACATAGTGAAAAAAAAATACTGTTGGAGTACTAGTTATAGCATTAAATAAGAGTGTACAGCACATTAAAGACAGAGATCCTACATAATATTTTTTTAAAAAAATTAACTAATTTTCTATGCCATTTCCAATTTAACACCAGGTTTTTTTTTTTTTCATTTCCAAATATCTTTATATGCAGAAGATCGATTCAGTATATAATTAGTAAAGATCTCATCAGTTTGTACCCACGCAGAAACACAAAGTGTAAAAATACTGTTTCAGTACTAGTTATAGCATCACTGCACATTAGATAACACATTAAGGACAGTTCCCATATGGGATGTAAGTACACAGTGACTCCTGTTGCTGACTTAACAATTTGACACTCCTGTTCATGGCGTCAGTAATCTCCCTAGGCTCTAGTCATGAGTTGCCAGGGCTATGGAAGCCTTTAGAGTTCGCTGACTTTGATCTTATTCCGCTAGGGTCATAGTCAAAGTGGAAGTTCTCTCCTCCCTTCAGAGAAAGGTACTTCCTCCTTTGATGGCCCCGTTCTTTCCACTGGGATCTCACTCACAGAGATCTTTCATTTAGGTCTTCTTCTTCTTTTTTTTTTTCTTTTCCATGGTGTCTTTTCACTGTATCTTATAACTGCTTGATCGTTTGAGGCTTAGAAAACCGGATAACTCAGACCTCAGAGTTTTGTTTTCTTCTCTCACTTCACTCATGCCTTCAAATGAGCTCATCCAAACTCACAGCTTAATGTAATGCTCATAGACTAATGATTTTCAAATATTGTATCTACAGTATAGAAACTTTCCCTGAATTTTACATTCACGTAGTCAATTTCTACTTACAACATTCATTTGAATACCTAACAGGTATCACTCAATTCTCACTTTCAAAATTTAACAAACATTATTTTACACTATTACTTTGCCCTTCTAGTTTTCACTTTTCACACAAAAACGAACAGAAACTGGAACCAGTGCTGTAGCACAGGGGGTTAAAGCTCTGGCCTGCAATGCCGGCATTCCACGTAGGTTCCAGTCTGAGTCCCAGCTGCTCCACTTCCAATCCAGCTCTCTGCTATGACCTGGGAAAGCAAAGGAGCATGGCCCAAGTCCTTGGACCCCTGCACATATATGGGAGACCTGGAGGAAACTCCTGGCTACTGGCTTTGGATCAGCTCAGCTCCAGCCGTTGTGGCCATTTGGGAAGTTAATCAGCAGAAGGGAGACCTTTCTGTCTCTACTTCTCTCTGTAACTTTTTCAAATAAATAAAAAATTTTAAAAATTGATATACAGTCTACCCTTTATGTCATATCTCACTTCCTGTCAGAAAATTTTATTGGAAGATGGGAGCAGGCATTGCATTGAAACAGGTTAAACTCCAGCTTGGAACCTCACATCCCACATGCCTAGTTCAAATCCTGGCTACTTCCCTTCTGATCCAGCCTCCTGGGAGCAATGAACAGTGACTTCAGTATTGGATACCTGCCATCCATTCCATGTGGGAGACTCACAATTCCTGACTCCTGGCTTCCATCTGACCCAGCTGGGCCTGGCTGCTGTGGGCCTTTGGAGAATGAAGCAGCAGATGGAAGATCTATCTGCCTGCCTCTGTGTGTGTGCGTGTGTGTGTGCGCGCACACATGTGTTTCGAATAAATAAGTACATCCTTTTAAGAAGAAAAGGAGGCCGGCGCCGCGGCTCAACAGGCTAATCCTCCGCCTTGCAGTGCCGGCACACCGGGTTCTAGTCCCGGTCGGGGCACCAATTCTGTCCCGGTTGCCCCTCTTCCAGGCCAGCTCTCTGCTGTGGCCAGGGAGTGCAGTGGAGGATGGCCCAAGTGCTTGGGCCCTGCACCCCATGGAAGACCAGGAGAAGCCCCTGGCTCCTGCCATCGGATCAGCACGGTGCGCCGGCCGCAGCGCGCCAACCGCGGCGACCATTGGAGGGTGAACCAACGGCAAAAGGAAGACCTTTCTCTCTGTCTCTCTCTCACACTGTCCACTCTGCCTGTCAAAAAATTAAAAAAAAAAAAAAAAAAAAAGAAGAAGAAGAAGAAAAGGAAATTCTACTGGGTCTAACTTCATCTCCATTGCTGTGACTGTAATCATCCCACTATAATTTGTCTGTTGATTTCTTGGAAAAGCATTTTTTCTTTTTTGGACAGGCAGAGTGGACAGTGAGAGAGAGACAGAGAGAAAGGTCTTCCTTTTGCCGTTGGTTCACCCTCCAATGGTCGCCGCGGTTGGCGCTCTGCGGCCGGCGCACCGCGCTGATCCGATGGCAGGAGCCAGGGGCTTCTCCTGGTCTCCCACTTGGTGAAGGGCCCAAGCACTTGGGCCATCCTCCACTGCACTCCCTGGCCACAGCAGAGAGCTGGCCTGGAAGAGGGGCAACCAGGACACAATCCGGTGCCCCGACCGGGACTAGAACCCGGTGTGCCGGCGCCGCAAGGCAGAGGATTAGCCTAGTGAGCTGTGGCGCCGGCCAAGGAAAAGCATCTTAATTATTCTCACTGCAGTCTGTTTTTGGCAGAGCAGCCAAATGCTTCCTGTTGAAACTAAATCAGGAGAGTTTTGCCCAAACGTCCATTGGCTTTCCAGTTCACTTAGAAGAAAACAAAACTCTTTAGAGGACTCAGGTCTTCCTTCCCTCTATGATTTTCTAGTCACATGTGACTCCTTAATGCCCCTTGACTATGTCAGACCCTTATTACCTTAAGGGCTTGCTTGTGTTGTTACCTATACATGGAATGGCTCTCCCAGACACTCCCATCACTTACTTTCTAACTACCAATTCTCTGCCCAAATATTTCCTTTTTCTGGTTTCTCTGTTAAAAACTGGAACCAATCCTGCCCCTACTATGCCCAAATACCCTTGCGTTACTCATCAGTCTTATTTTTATCTTCACAATGCCTATTACAGCATAATGTAAGAAAAGTGTATAATTTTTCACTAATGTTTCAAGCAGTTCTTGAAAATGGTAGCTAAAGAAATGAATGAATTAATGAATGAGTAGAGACCTGATGAAGTAAAAAAAATAAGGAATCTATCCATCTACATGAATAGATAGATTTTTTCCTCTCAATTGTATTCTAGCACAGAGCTATCAGTTGACTTGTACCCCAAAGTTAAGACTTCATCTCCAACATGGGGGTATTTGGAGGTGGTGGTTTGGAGGGGTGATGAGATCATGAGGGTACAGCTCTCATGACTGAGGTCAGTGCACTTATGAAAGAAGCCCCAGAAAGCTGCTTTGCCCATTCCACCACTTGAGGACACCAGGCGAAGGCGGCATGTGTAACCCACAAAACAAGACATCATCAGACATCCAGTCTGCTGGTGACTTGATCTTGGACTTTCCAGTTCTCACAAGCTCACAGACTCTGCAACTGTGAGAAATGAATTTCTGTTGTTAATGAACCACCCAAGCTTGGGACCTTTTCCTATAGCAGTCTGGCCTGACTGCAGAAAGATGTGCAATACTGAAATTCATTCCAAATTGATCAGATGAGGGTTCATGGTTTTCTAATTCCTTTGCAAAGGTGTTCACTAAGAAAAAAATATGGAAAGGATCTTTTTCTCACAAAGTCGTTCATTCCGATAGATCTCTAGCACAGGCTCAGTATAAGGACATCTTTCACCCATCACTGCTTACCAACTCCCTGGCTCTGTGATTATGCCTTATTCATTTAATTGCTACTTATATCTGAATAACAGCTGGGTGTTTTAAAATTATTTTCAGGACCACCATTGTGGCATAGTGGGTGTAAAGCTGTCTGGACACTGGCATCCCATATGTGGTGCGGTTCGAGTCCCAGCTGCTCCACTGCCAATCCAGCTCTCTGCTAATGCCCTAGGAATAGTGTTTGGGGCCCTGCCGCCCATGTGGCAGACCCAGATGAAGCTCCTTCCTCCTGACCTTAGCCTGGCCCAGTCCTAGCTGTTGCTGCCATCTAGAGAGTAAATCAGTGAATGGACAATACCTCTCTCTGTCTCTCCCTCTCTCTCTCTCTCTGTAAGTCTGACTTTCAAATAAATAAATCATTAAAAAATACATCTTCTGATAATATATTTATTTTCAGATATAGTGATCAGGTATTTCAGGTAGGTATTATTGTTGTTTTTATGCCTATTTTATAAATGACTTTAGAGCAAATAAATGGAAACACTAGAACCCAGGAACTCTGATAAACTGAGATATTTTTAAAAAGATTTAATTATTAATTTTATTTGAAAGGCAGAACTACAGAGAGAGAGAGAGGGAGGGAGATTCAGATCTTCTATCTACTAGCTCACTTTTCAAATGGCTCCAATGGCCTCGGCTGGTCCATATGCAAGCCAAGAGGCCCGGACCCCATCCCAGTATCCCACAAGGGTGGCAGGAGTCCAAGTACTCTGGCTGTCTTCAGCAGCTTTCCCAGGCATATTAGCAGCAAGCTAGATCAAAAGCAGGGAAGCCGGGACTCAAACCAATGCTCCCATATGGTTTGCCAGCATTGCAAGCAATGGCTTTACCTGCTGCGTGAAGACACTGCCCCCCTCCCACACCTCCTTCCTCAAAAGTTTTAATAGCATACTCTCCTAGTGACAGTTATTTTATATTACGGTTTGAAGTCAACAGCTTTTTTTCCACTAAAAATATGGCCATAAGTCTACCAGATTATAACTATAAAGTGGCATTTATTTTCAGTGTAATTTAACTTTTGGCCTCACAGCATTTGTTTTGAAAATGTTTTTAAATGCCCAACTAACTGCTACACATTGATCACTGTGTTTCTTCTTATTATAGACTTTTTCTGTTTGGAAACCTGTAAGAGACCATAAACCTTGGGATTTTAATTACAGACTTTCTAAACCCCCACGCAGCAGCTGTGGATTCAGCAAATACCAATTTTATTAGCATAATAGAATGACATGAACTACTGAATGAATTCAGTCCCCAAAGATGTTGCCTTTCGGATGAAATGTGTTTAGACAGAATAAAAAAAAGTATTATAATGAGTTGCTTATGATGGAAATTAACTTAAAGTAGCGCTGCTTAAACAAATCACTAATTAGTATAAAAAGTTGTGCCCTGTTTTGGTGGCAAATGAGTTATGTTTATCCACATGTCCACAGAAAAACTCAAGCTGACATTTGTACTTCAAGAGGCCAGGAGAGAAAGAGGAAAACTCAGCTCCATTAAACCAAATGCAAAATAATATTATTTTAGATTTGCAAATGGACTATCTAGGTGGACCTTTGCATGGTGCTCCAGGCTGGTTGTTACTGTACTGCATAAATGGTTGACAGTGTCACAGTAGAAAGTAATGAAACACTTCACAGGAAGAACACATGTCAGAATGCCTATTGTGTGAGAAATAAAGCAAAAACCATGTGAAAGAAGCTGCACTTTGCAGACAACTGGAATTCTCTATTTTTTTTTTTTTTTGAAAGGCAGAGTGGATAGTGAGAGAGAGAGACAGAGAGAAAGGTCTTCCTTTTTGCCGTTGGTTCACCCTCCAATGGCCACTGTGGCCGGCGCATCTCGCTGATCCGAAGCCAGGAGCCAGGTGCTTCTCCTGGTCTCCCATGGGGTGCAGGGCCCAAGCACTTGGGCCATCCTCCACTGCCTTCCCGGGCCATAGCAGAGAGCTGGCCTGGAAGAGGGGCAACCGGGATAGAATCCGGCGCCCCGACCGGGACTAGAACCCAGTGTGAAGTATAATATTGATTAATCATGTCTCTTTAGAGGTTTTAATTGGTTAAAAGTTTTGATTCAGAAGTCAGTATGGCTCATTTGTAACTTTTAACTCACTTCTAATTCATTTTGTAAATTTCTTTAACTTTTGCTTTGTTTCCTGTGTTTTAAAGATGAGTACAATAATGGTACTGATCTCAGAGGGTTTTATGAGGACTTAACTGCAAATCATAAATGCTTAGCATATTGCCTGGGACATTGTAACATTCAAACAAGATTAGCCATAATCAATTCATTTGTAATTTGAGAGGAAGAGAAAGAGAGAGAGAGAGAGACCATGGGGGAGAAAGAGAGAGAGAGAAGTGGAGCTGTGGGAGCAACCCCAAATGCTGGATGATTCCTCAAATGGAGATGGCCAGGTTGAAGATAGGAGTTAAGAACTCAATCCAGGTCTTTCACAAGGATGACAGGGATCCAACAACTTATGTTATTTTCTGTTGCCTCCCAAAAGTGTGCATTAGCAGGAAGCTAGGATAGGAAATGGATCTGGGATCTAACCCTGGCACTCCAATATAGGATGGTGGGATCTCAAGTGGCATTGTAACCACTAGACTAATGCCTGCCCCACAACTATTATTTTGATTCACTATTTTCTTTTTTTTAACTTTTTAATTATTTTTTTTACATTTATTTAATGAACATACATTTCCAAAGTACAGCATATGGATTACAATGGCTTCCCCCCCAATAACTTCCCTCCCACACGCAACCCTCCCCTTTCCCGCTCCCTCTCCCCTTCCATTCACATCAAGATTCATTTTCAATTCTCTTTATATACAGAAGTTCAAATTAGTATATATTGAGTAAATATTTCAACAGTTTTCTCCCACATAGAAACACAAAGTGAAAATTACTGTTTGAGTACTAGTTATAGCATTAAATCACAATGTTCAGGACAGAGATCTTACATGAGGAGTAAGTGCACAGTGACTCCTGTTGTTGACTTAACAAATTGACACTCTTGTTTATGGCATCAGTAATCACCCTAGGCTCTTGTCATGAGATGCCAAGGCTATGGAAGCCTTTTGAGTTCACCAACTCCGATCATATTTAGACAAGGTCACAGTCAAAGTGGAAGTTCTCTCCTCCCTTCAGAGAAAGGTACCTCCTTCTTTAATGACCCGTTCCTTCCACTGGGATCTCATGCACGGAGATCCTTCATTTAGGTATTTTTTTTTTTTGACAGAGTGTCCTGGCTTTCCATGCCTGAAATACTCTCATGGGATCTTCAGCCAGATCCGAATGCCTTAAGGGCTGATTCTGAGGCCAGAGTGCTGTTTAGGACATCCGCCATTCTATGAGTCTTCTGTGCATCCCGTTTCCCATGTTGGATCATTCTCTCCCTTTTTTATTCTATCGGTTAGTATTATTCAGACACTAGTCTTGTTTATGTGATCCTTTTGACTCTTAGTCCTATCATTATGATCAATTGTGAACTGAAGTTGATCAGTTGGACTAGTGAGATGGCATTGGTACATGCCACCTTGATGGGATTGAATTAGAATCCCCTGGTATGTCTCTTTCTTTCTTTTTTTTGTTTTTGTTTTTGTTTTTTTGACAGGCAGAGTGGATAGTGAGAGAGAGATAGAGAGAAAGGTCTTCCTTTTTGCCGTTGGTTCAACCTCCAGTGGCTGCTGTGGCTAGCGCACCACGCTGATCTGAAGCCAGGAGCCAGGTGCCTCTCCTGGTCTCCCATGCGGGTGCAGGGCCCAAGGACTTGGGCCATCTTCCATTGCCTTCCCGGGCCACAGCAGAGAGCTGGCCTGGAAGAGGGGCAACCGGGATAGAATCCGGTGCCCCAACTGGGACTAGAACCTGGTGTGCTGGCGCCGCAAGGAGGAGGATTACCCTGTTAAGCCACGGTGCCGGCCTCCCCTGGTATGTTTCTAATTCTACCATTTGGATCAAGTCAGTTTGAGCATGTAACAAATTGTACATCTCTTCCCTCTCTTATTCCCACTCTTGTATTTAACAGGGATCACTTTTCAGTTAAGTTTCAACACTTAAGAATAACTGTGATTAATTACAGAATTCAACAAATAGTATTAAGTGAACAAACAAAAAATATACTAAGAGGGATAAAGTATTCACTATTTTCAAAGTTAGAAAAAGGCTACAGTATTAAATTGCACCTTTATAAAATTGTCATGCTATCTTTATAGCAATGTCTTCAGCAATTTTTCAGAGAAGTGAGATGAAGTAAAAGTTGGATTAAGACAGCAGTCTTCTAAAAGGTATCAACTCACTGCTTGCTCGCTGGAGTCCTTAGTGAACATGTTCTAGAAACGCAATGTGCTTTGAAATTCTTTTATGTAGGTCTACTGTTCCCCAAAATAATTCAAGGGATTAGTTTTCTGCAGGATAAACAATGCTCAATAATCGTTACTTGATTATTTTTGTTGGAGATGTTGTATCTAATATGAAAAATGTAAATATATCTTCAGAGTTTTAAAATCAAAATCCAGACATAGCTTCAACAATTGGGGTGAAGTGTTCTTTTCAAAAGAAATTCTATCAGGGGCATGCGTCTATGACAGTAGTTAATGTGCAGCGGAAACACCTGCATCCCTCCTGGGAGAGTCTGGGTTTCAGTCCTGGGACCACTCACAATTCCAGCTTTGACTAATGCACACCCCAGAAGTCAGCATGTGATGGTGCAAGTACTCGGTCTCCCTGGCACTCAGGGGAGATCCACATTGGGTTCTGGCTCCCAACTTCAGTATGGCTGTTACAAGCCTTTGGAATAAACCAGGGAATTGGTTGCTCACCCTCCACAACCAACCCTCTCTGCCTCTCAAATAAAATTATCAAAGAGCAATTATATTATGGCTTTATTCTGTAATGTAAATATCTTTTACCTTTTAAGGATTATATACACTAAAATTATATATATTATGTAAATCAATGATTTATATACTATTCTCTATTATAATTATTTTTTCTCTTTTTGACTCTTTAGTGATATCAATTATACATTTGGTTTATAATATTAAAAGTGAAGCAAAATATAACATTAGCATATTATATTTCATGGATTATTTTAATTGTATAATGCATATAAGCAACTGAATGTCATGATTAAGATGAAATACAGCTGGCACTTATAGAAATAAATTAATTTTTAAATTTGACTACATATTTTCATATTTGTTTTCTTCCCTATGGATGCCATTAAAATAGCAATACTCATGAGGTAATAGCAACAATTGTAAGTAAAGTTTACTGAGCCCCTACTGTGTGTCATTCCCTAGGTTAATTCTTTTTGATGTAGGCTCACATATATTTATTATAACAACTATAAAACTTATGTGGTGTATTAAGTCAAGGTGTCTAGATGTTCAAATCTAATAGTACCAAACCTGGATTTGGCCTATGTCTTACTTCAAAGTACAATTCTTACTATATAAGGCATACTGTGTAGCAGAGGCTTCTCACTTAGCTAAAATCTCAGACTATCCCAGAATAGCTTGAAGCAATGTCTCAGATTCATTTCTCATATGCCTGTCCATTCACCCCTACAAGGTGTAATATGATGGGTAACCTAAGAGCTTATATCTGCATATTGGTTATAATATTTTATTATATTCTTTCCTAAAGAATCATTTATTTAATAATGTTATAAATGACTTTTAAAGTAGATGAAATACTCTTTCTCCTTTGAACCACAGATATATATCTCAATTAGATAGCTAAGGGCTCTGCCTCATCTTTTAATTCTTATAAGTCAGAATAATTATGTTAATTTTTATTGGTGCACTGAATAATGATAATAGGATTGTGGAGACTTAAGACATTCATTTTGAAAATAATAGCTAAAGGCTGGTATTCTAGAAACGGCATAAAATGTTATCCCACCTATTGTTGCCCATTCTTGAATGAAAAATCAACCCTAAAATTAGGATAAAAGACTTAAATATTTTGCTGGATTAACACAATTTGAAATTTGTAATATTTTGATACACTATTAATTATTAAGATATATTTACTCTAGTTTTATAAATTTATAATGGAGTGAAATGAAATCAATTTATACAAAAAGATTTTAAGACTACTCTAAGTTACTTTTTCTCTCTATCTTTCTAAGTGGCAAAGCCATGATGATCTTATTTAAAATTCAGTATGATATACAAATATAGGATAGATTGTAGAGTGCTGAAAATTGAAGCAAGATACAAGTTAGAAACAACTTGAGGCAAACTCTGAGGTATGAGCTATTTGAATAAGAGAGATTCATGCAAAAGCCACTACGGGGATAAAATTAAGACAATTTGATAACTGATTGGATATGAGAGTTGTGAAGGAGCAGAAGTTAAAAATGTTTCAAATCTTTAAACATAAAAAGGGAAATATTGATGTCATGGGAAGACTTAGCAAACCCAGAGGGATCAGATTTGTAAAGTAAAATAAGATTAGTTTTTAATATTAAAGGGGAAATGTTCAGCAGAGTGATAGGAACTTGAGATAGGAGATTAAGTCCACCAAAATGATAATGGAAATCAACTATGAAAACTTTAGAGAAAAAAGAAAGTTAAATTAATTAATTCTCTTCTGACTGTAAGCAAGAGAAAACTATATAGAAAGTTTAATTAAAAGAGTTGTGTTGGGGCAAAGCTGGTAAAGCCACCACATGCAGTGCCAGCATCCCATATGGGCACTGGTTTGTGTCCCAGCTGCTCCACTTCCAATCCAGCTCTCTGCTGTGGTCTGGGAAAGCAGTGGAAGATGGCCCAAATCCTTGGGCCCCTGCACCCACGTGGGAGACCTGGAAGAAGCTCCTGGCTTCTGAACAGCGCAGCTCCAGCCGTTGTGGCCAACTGGGGAGTGAACCAGAGGATGGACTATCTCTCTCTCTCTCTGCCTCTCTCTCTCTCTCTCTTGCTGTGTGTAACTCTTTCAAGTAAATAAATCTTAAAAAAATAAAAATAGTTGTGTCAGGGACAACATTGTGGCCCAGCGGGTTGGACTGCTGTCTTTCACGCCGGCATTCCCTTTGGAACATAGATTCTAATTGTGGCTGTTCTGCTTTGGATCCGGCTTCCTATTAACGTGCCTGGAAAAGCAGTGGAAAGTGGCTCAAGAGCTTTCTTGCCATCCATGTGGGAGACTCACATGAAGTTCCAGGCTCCTGGCTTTGGGCCTGGCTCAGCCCCAGCCTTTGTGGCCATTTAGGGAGTGAATCTGGAGCTGAAGGATCTCTCTCTCTTCTCTCTCTCTCTCTCTCTCCCTCTCTCTCTCTATCCCTTTGCATTTCAAATAAATAAAAATACATTAAAAAAAAAGAAGAGAATTGTGTCATAGTCTCAAAGGGCAAACATAAAATAGAGCCTTAGTGCTTTAGCACAGTGCCTGGAGTACCACGAGGGAACTGTTGTGATCTCACGCCTTGTAGGTGTCTGCTGCATTTTTTTATTCCTCAGACTGTATTCATCTGATTGACTCCACATAGAAAATGTATGGCCATAAAAGTAATAGAAGTAGTTGAACTTTTCTCCTTCTTCTTGCACCTTTAATATTTCCCTCTTTTTCTTTTCTCCCTTTCATTCCTAAATTTTCAGGAAAACAATTTGATGGGCTCGTTTGTCTTCCTCATGAGATTCAACCAATGATGGGGCAGAAGTAGTTGTGGATACACATTTATCTAGAAAAGCTGCTTCCTTTATTTTGTAGGAAGTAAAGTTCATCTCTCAAAGGGGATGTAGAAAGCTGAACCAATACTCCATTAGAAAATTCGTTCAAGATTAAATTGTGCGTCCTACAGATTCCTTCATAATGGAATTAGTTTCCTACCTTGAAGAGAATAGAGAAATGAAAGAACAAGTTGGGCTTAGAATAGAGAAATGAGGGAGCAAGTCCTAGATCGCTTGCTGACAATAGCAATATCACATGAATTCTTAGCAAACCGTTTCAACCATTAGATAACAACTTAACAAAACATTTACCAGAAGGTCCAATGCCTTCTATAAATTTTAAGAATCATGTATTTGAAAACACCTCTTAAATATCTAACATGGTGTAGTTTGTTTAACCAGTAAACTTAAGCACAACCATATAAAATGTTTTTAGTTTCTTTCTACCAATAAGTTTAAAACATATGATACAGAGATTCAGGTCACACAAATTAAAATGTATCTTTGATTGATTTTAGCAGCTTAAATTTATGAACAATCTTATCTATAAGCCATTTAAAATAAAACTCTTAATAAAATTTCCCATGTGGACATACAATATGTACACACATATAACATAGCATAATAGCAATATAGCAATTTTAATAATAGCTTTTAAAATCTTTAACTCTTTTTGTAGATTGCCAATTGATTTGAATTGCTTTTTGTTTTTAGTAACCTCAGTTAACCATACTTTCTCTCAGTTGGTACTGTTAATACATTATTGGCTTCATCTGTTTACAGAACCATCCCAAAGTACTGAATACAATAGAAGTGGCTGGAAAAAGTCCATAGGAACCTATAGGAGGACAGCTAAACACAGAACCAACAAGGCTTTAGTTTTATGAGCAGCACATCATATATAACTGTGGATGACAAAAGACTTTAAGTCGCCATGTTTAAAATTATAAGGATCAAAGCCAGAACCTGAATAAAATTTATGTCTCAGAACAAAATATAGAAGGAGAAAGAGTCAAAGCAGCATTTAAAAATAAAATCAAGTATGTATAGAAACACTGAAACAAAGCAAAATGAAAAATCAAATGAAGCAACATGAAGGTACTTCAAAATGTTTGTGGGCTGGCACCGTGGCTCAACAGGCTAATCCTCCACCTTTCGGCGCCGGCACACCGGGTTCTAGTCCCAGTTGGGGCGCTGGATTCTATCCCGGTTGCCCCTCTTCCAGGCCAGCTCTCTACTATGGCCCGGGAAGGCAGTGGAGGATGGCCCAAGTGCTTGGGCCCTGCACCCGCATGGGAGACCAGGAGGAAGCACCTGATTCCTGGCTTCGGATCAGCACAATGCGCCGGCCGCAGCGGCCATTGGAGGGTGAACCAACGGCAAAAAGGAAGACTTTTCTCTGCCTCTCTCTCACTATCTACTCTGCCTGTCAAAAAAATAAAATAATAATAATAATAATAATAATAATAATAAAATATGTTTGTGAAAAATGGAATTGAAAGATCAGATTATTTGGTGCAAAAATTTTTAAATCCATGCATATGAGGGGTCTTCAAAGAACTGATGGAAATATGTATTATGACAAAACTAGGCACATATTAAATTTTTGGACCAGAATGAGTTTATTCTTTGATTCTATTTTCCACTAAATTTTGAAATACATTCATATTATATTGATATTATTGGTCTCAGAAATAGGTATAGTAAACCATGCTTTTAAGAAAAAAGCTAGGGAAAAGACAAGGTAGTTATCTGTGCCATCATTAATAACTGCTGATTCCGACTGAATTTTATTTCAATCTAATCTATTGGAAAGTTGATGTTAATTACACCAATATACAGCTTTTGGAGTGAAAACATTTCTTTTTAAAAAAGAAAAAACACATTAGTCTTCAATATTCCAGAAGTTCCCCATATTTGCATGATTATAAAAGTGTAAATTAATGAGATGTGATCCTCTCTAAAACTTCCTTCAATTCGTTAAGAAGTACTTCATCTGGGCTAAGAGAAATGAACTATTTTTATACAATCATTTGCTCTTATATTGTCTTAGATGTTATTTTTCTCTAATTCACATTTTTTCTTATTCGGAAGCTACTGCCTTGATATTGAAATTGGACACTAAAATCATTGAGTAGTTCTGTTTATTATTTCTACATAATATACATTTTTCTCAGACAATATGTATAAATAACTTTGAATTTCTACTTGAGGCTTACCTATTTTTCAAAGTGCCATATCTTGCCTTTTTAATACATGGTAGATGCAAAAATGGGGCATAGGGTAAACTACGTCCCAAAGGTCCCTTGCAGTATTGTATATAAGTGGACAGAGAAGATTACATAAAAAGTATTGGTATGGAACAGTAGAGATGGAAGTGTGGGAAGCCGTAAATTGGGTACAGAAATATGATTGCATCACAAAATTCTAACCAGCTTAAATCCTGACATAACTTGACAGACATCTGTAATGTAGTTTATTGATGTCATCCCCCAATGGAGATTTGTCATTCCTATATTTAGAACTTTGCAGCCTCCTGAATTATTTTCCATTGTTTTTGAGGTTTTTGAGAATTAAATAAACATAGATGTGATTATTTCTAGAAATTTTATATAATCAAATATAGCAATGACTCACGGTCATTCCATTGCCTTTATCTTCTTCAATTTTATTTTCTTCCATTTCCTTTTAAAACGTGTCTTCCACCAGAAGATCTTATCAATAGCTTGAAGTGGACTATACTTATTCCTAGTGCCACACCATCACCTAAGCTTTCTAATTTTTTTCTTTATGTGCTTCGTTTTCCTGCGTCCAGCCTCTCAGTCCCTTAAGAAACTAATTCAAGCTCCAGCTCCAGCTGGAGACATTGTCTGAGAGCTCAGGACCTGATATGTTTTAACTTTAACCCCTTAACACTCACGCTCTGTAACCCACAACTAACACATTACTATGCATTGATATTAGTTCTTTATTCCCCAAACTACATCTCTTAATCTTTTGTTGTATAAACACATTATGTTCATATATTTATAACCATGCATTCAGTATCAAGTAATATCTCCATTGCTCTGTGACTGTATTTCTTTAATTCACAAACTGATAGAAAATTACCTGTAGCAAAGTTTAGGTAACTGATCACATTTACTGTGACAAAAAAAACGGGGAGGTGTGGACAATATAAGAAAAGGTGATAATAAAATTGCTATGTCATCTTTTACATGTTTAATAAAGAGGAGAAAGATGAGGATTTTTGTTTTTATTCATTTGTTTGCTATTTAAGATGCAGAAGTATAAAAAATCTGAGTATATAGATTGCTCTAGAGAGCATGGAATTGAAACACATAAACTACAATCATTGCATGTAACACATATATTTAAATTATTTCAAAGTCAAAAATAATTAGACATATCAACTAAAAACCTTATTCTCTAAAGGATATTTTGGGCATTGGGTAACTGCATACTCTCTGATGAAAATATATTTCCAAGTTTCTAGAAAACACAAGCTAAATGAAACCAAGACATGAAATAAAAGGCATATACCCACAGTTTATAATATTCAATTTTTAAAGGATTAAATTTTCTTTCCACATAATTCTTTGAAGGCATACTCAATTCCAAGACTTTCTATCATCTTTATTTTATGCTGCATTTTTTCCAATTCTCAATTTAATCAAGGAAACTGAGTTCAGCAGGCAAAAATACTAATGCATAAAAGCAGTTCAGTCTACTTTGTAAAAAAATGGGGGAAAAAAAACCCCTAAAATTCATGAAGAACCATGCAAACACAGACATAAAACAGAAACTTGATCATGGAAACAAGATATATTTGCAGAAATTTATGAACAATATCTACACACACTATTACCACCAACAGAATTGTTTCCATAATTAAAATGAACTTAAAACATTGAGAAAAAAGAATCGTAAAGAATCATGCAGAGTTGACAAGAGCTCACCTTTAACTTTATTTTTTGAAGCAGCCGCTGGTACCAAGCAAAGGATGCACAAGAGGAAGAGAACAAAATATTAGGTATTAGTAGAGTTTCCAGGAAGAAACAGAGATGTTATTACTAGCAAAGTTTAGGAAGAAAACATTTGTGCTCATATGATTAATGCACTTGAGGTGAACTGGATTTATAAGACAGAAAGTGACAATTGTTATATTTTGTTAGTATATTATGAAAATCCTAAAAAGGAAACAGTAGCATAGATAAGCATCACACAGTGCAAATTGCAAACACCACAAGTCATCAAATTTCTTTTAAGAAATCTCTTTGCTTCTCTATGTCTTTTTAAATTTTAATTAATAATTAAAGAAACACTCAAATATAGTTTAAATGTGTTTAATATTATTTAACATTTAAAATATAACCTAAGTTTGAATAAATCACAATTCATTTGTGAATTAATCACAAGGTCCATTTCCACTGCTTGACTGGTTTTGAAATACCAGAGAATGAGTTTGAGTGCTTGAGATACAACCTAAAGGACAACAAGTCTTGTCCTTAGCTCACGGATGTGAAAATAGGATCTCAGCAAAGATCAGATTAGTTGCCGAAAATGGCCCAGCTGAACAATACACCTGCATTCGATCTGAGGTGTATCTGAGTTCAAAATCTGTGCTCTTTAGAGTCTACCTTTAGCCTTTGGGATTTAAGGATATGAGTCACGATCAAGCATCGGCTCTATGACGGCAAATCAAAATCATCTGAACCATTAGACTCCAGCTATCTTGGTGTTTGCTTGACCACATAATTATCAAACTATAAAATTTATTACTTTAAGTGAAATCATTCCCTTAAGAAATATAAGATTATTTGTACTAGCAGTAAACATGATTTGGGGCAGAAATAAATTTAATGAGGAAATTAGAACAGTCCTGTAGGACAGTCCTTTATCCAAAGGATGATTGCTACGCAAAATGTGTAATTAGAATATTTCTAAACACTTCTGAAGTGCTATATTCTACTTTGTTTTGGATGCTATTTTAAAATGAAGATTGATAGGAAGAAGTATTTTATTTTTTTAATCTCTAATATTAAAGATGAACTTGTCCATCCCCAAATTGGGGAATACTCAGTCTTTAAGTTTGGTAGACTGACCATCAGTAAAATTTAACCTAAATTTCAGTACTTATGACCTACATACAGAACTCTTCATTTATATTTCACTTTTTCCAGTTATTAACAGGTAAATAAAAATTATTAGAAAGCCCATGTACATGCCACTTGTTTCAGAGAGTTTCATTTTTTTCTTTCTGTCACAACTATGCAGTATCTTACTATTAGCATTTATCTTTTGCTAGTTTATTTAAAAAGGAACTTTTCAAATAATAAATATTTTTTCAGACATAAATATGTTATGTAACAGCAGCCATTCAAACTCTGTTTATTCCACAGATTTAAAATGAAGGTAGAATGTTGGATAGAATGCTCACAATATTGTTTTGAAGAGTAAAATAAAAATACGCTTAAAAACCATAGACCCAAAATGTAATCAACAGATGTTTTCAATATTTCATTAATAATGATATATCAATTCATAAAAAATGTAAAGCTCATTGTAATCACTACAGCAGTAAAATATAGAAACCTACTCCTTTCTAAGTAATGGAATTCTTCTACTTCATTGAATATTTCTAAATATAAATTTTATACAAATCAATAAAATTGCAGGCAATACTAACAATGTCTTTTCTTTCTCCAATTCAGCTTCTGTGGTAATCAATGTTAATAGTTTGTTGATATTGAAAAATAACATGCAGTTCTTATATAAAATGTTTTGTTATTTTAAAATAAAATATGTTCTTGTTTTATTTCCAAAAGCATCATCTTACTATATTCATAGTTCTCAGAGTGCTTTCTCTACATTTTCCAAATTAATGCATGGGATTTATTAAACTCATTCATTTTCATACTCATTTTTGATAGCTTATATGAAGTAGGAGAGTATTTCCTACCAACAGGATGTTTGTAGCATTTTCTTTTTCTACTAATAATGATTATGCAACACATATTGTTATAGAATGTCCCTTATTCACTGCGGTTGTGTTTAATTTCTTTAGGATGCATTTCCAGATTTATTTAGTATTTCTCTCCAGAAACTCCTGACAAAGGAGAAGTCCTGAAATACTGCAGACAGAAAGGTTGAGAATATTTGGGAAGGAAATGTGCAGATACATTGAATACTCAAAAATGAGAAGGAGCCAGAGAAAGAAAAAAGGTGGGGGGGAGGGAGAAAAGTACAGAATACACCACTCCAAAAACTGATATCCTGCAAAGCCTCAGCTCTTTGAAATCACAAACTGTTTCATTTAATTTTCTGGCTATTTGTTTTTCCAATAAAAATCTAAGTTTCTAATTTCTTTGTATAATTTCCACATACTTCAGAATTCCAATTACGTGGAATTATTTTCATCTGCTTGTGGTTTCTTATACATTGTTTTTTACAACTACACAACCACAAAAGACTTATTTTTAGATCTTGCTAAATTTTATTTGCTTCAACTTCAAAGAAAATATTTCAGTATATCAATATATTGACTTGTTCATGGAAAGAGGAATTCCATTTCAAATGAATTCATATTTTAAAATTTAATCATGAATTCACAAAATTTTTTGAAAGCATTATAAAGTTTAAAGCAAAAATAATTGGCATCTTATAAGAGTTACAACTAATCTTTTACAAAAATTAGTTTTTACTGAGAATTAGTAAAATAAAGTTAGAGAAAACAAATCTCTTAGAGAAATCTAAGAGAAAGTGTAGGATGGAGGTAAACAACAGTTTTCAGACATTATGTGAAGGCAGAGGAGTTTATTCCTAGATGATTGGGTAGGTACCAAAATAAAATAAAAAGGAAAACAAAAGTTATCTGCCTGTTTCTGTGTGTGTTCAGGCAGCTAATACTAGACTAGGCTGGTTAATATAATTGGAAAGAGGCCAGGCTACCAGGCTTGTTAGCCCAATTATAATTCTCTGCATTTTCAATAAAAGAAGCTAAGATGACAGCAATACTGTCATAAATGTCATGTTCAATACTTGTAAGATTTTCCATAGTCAGCACAGTCCAATTATAAGTCAATTGTAAAGTGCACATTGCACATCACCCAAAAGTGACTGAAAATTACCTTAAAAATTCAATTTTAACTGTTCATATTTAAAATGGAAAAAAAAAGGATTTAAAAGACTTTGACCAAAAAAAAGTTTCAGATATGACATCAATAGTGCTTCACCTTTATAGGAAAAGCAGTAAGTGCTAACTGTAACATTACAGATATTCACACTACATTTTCAGAGATGATTAGTTACAATATTAAGTTCATAAGTGGTCATAATTATATTGTTAATGATGTGAAAGTGTGTGCATATGTTTTTAGGGAAAAATTATGTGAATAATAAGAGCGTTACCATAGCCACTTTCATCGGAATGTTAATCCACTTTACTAATAACCTTTATGTCTAAAAACTCCAATACAAACCATCATAAAGTAAAAAGTACAATCAATCCATTATGTTACCAACTTGGTTAATTAGTGTAATTGTATCGGGCACTTGTCTGGTTATTTCAAAGAGTTTTCAACACTGACTAACAATATTCCAAAGCCTTGGAGATTCTAAAACAGTGTTTCTCAAAATGGAACACAGGGACAGTTAAAAGGACAGCACGGTATTCTCATGGGAGGGTAGATAAATTTTATCTACCAAAAAGTTGATAGTGACATTTTCCCTTTTGCTTTTGTACCTCTTATAATATAATAACATTTACCATCTGAAGAAAATGTCCTATATTTTTATCAATATTTGTAATATCTAGATATTATAGAACTAATCAGGTTTAATGGCACCTTAAGAAATGTTTGTTGAAAAGTTATTTGCCAGTGAAATATCTACTATATGTAGTTAGCAATGACATTATTAGTATTTATTCAGAGAGAGCTAACACGGAAGAACTATAGATTGTTTAATATATAGAATGATATTAAAATATTTTGTGAATTCAGCCTCCTGTGTTTTATTCTTCCTTGTATGTACAAATGTATAGGGGATCTTAGAGGAACACATTGAACTTAGAGTCTACATTTTCCAGGGAGAGATTTCTGATACCTGTGACATCAGATTTACATATATTAAATGTTTCACTTGTCCCAAATAGATTTGCAATGAAATAGAACAAATCACTGCCACTGCTGAATATTGTACAACATAGTTTTCAATATGAAAACAATTAATTTCATAGTACACAGCAGAAATTATAAAAGTAAAGTAAGGCCAGCGCCGCGGCTCGATAGGCTAATTCTCCGCCTGCAGCGCTGGCACACCGGGTTCTAGTCCTGGTCGGGGCGCCGGATTCTGTCCGGTTGCCTTCTTCCAGGCCAGCTCTCTGCTTCGGAAGGCAGTGGAGGATGGCCCAAGTGCTTGGGCCCTGCACCCACATGGGACACCAGGAGAAGCACCTGGCTCCTGGCTTCGGATCACCGTGGCGGCCATTGGAGGGTGAACCAACGGTAAAGGCAGACCTTTCTCTCTGTCTCTCTCTCTCTCACTGTCCACTCTGCCTTTCAAATAAATAAATAAATAAATAAATAAATAAAAGTAAAGTAAAAGTAAAAAAGTGCATTGCCACTATTTCGTGGGAGAAATACAATGAAAATAAGGGAACCAATGTATTGCAAAGCTGTCACCCAGAGCAGATAAACAACCATGTCCAGATCACAAAGCTCATCAGTAACAAACTTACAACTAAAACATCATTCTGGATGAACATATGTATTTTAAATATGCCAAAATGCAATGATTAGATTTACCCACAATAAAACATAGCAGTGCTAATCAGTACCAACTGATTTGGATTCCTTTGTACAAAGAAGGAAATCACACCAATTTGGAAAAGGTAAGTATTGCCACATCTAATTTATCCAATCCCACATAATCACAATTGTTAAGACATGAAAACCAAAATATTTGCATTTACAGGGCTAGACAGTCACTTATACCCCCTCTTTTTTAATTATGACTATTTTCTGATCATCCAACACAGACTAACACACATTTTTTGTCAGTAATCACCTGAGACTTATTTAAAACCAGATCTTTTATGTTCAAAATGTTGAAAAAAGAAACATTTTCTATAAGAATTATAATCTAGAGTAAACAAACATTTGATGAATAGAAATTCCTCAATAGAATTACTCCAGCCAATAAATTGGAAAAACAAGAAGTACAAAAAAAATCACCATTCTGCAATTCTTAGTAAGTTTTTCTTGGGCAAATATCACCATTCCCACTAATTGATTAGAGGAGAGATGACCACATAGCACACGACTCCTCTTAGAAGGATACAATATCACCTAAGAAATCTTGCCAAAATTATCCAGCCTGGATAGGATGACACCTTCACATTGACCTTTAAATCCTAGTACATAAAGGAAATGAAACATACATCAGAATGATGCACTTAGTCAATAATTTTCATATTTGGGTTCTTTAGTAAATAAATATCAGAGAAAAAGCACTAATTGGAGGAGGAGCTTAAAGGACCACTTTGGATCCTGATTTGAGCCTGAGCTATTTCAAAACATAAAAGAATTATATTTAATGCTTAGTTGGGCTAATAGTGTTGTAATTAAATTTTAAAAATTATTACCTTTTCAAAAAATCACATATTTATTAAAATGAATTGTTTTCTTTAATTCATTTCAAAATAATCTTGGAATATACAGTGCTTGTTATATTTTCTTCATGTTTGTGTATATTTTAACATTTCTGGTAATAATCTGTAAAAATATTTTAAGAAAAATCTGCATGTATTTTTGTTTTAAATTTTACTATTTCTCAACATAACTTTTCCTGTAATAGTACTTGAGATCGTATGTTAAAAACAGCAGCATATCGACTACCTATTGACACTTATGTAGAATGAAGTCCTGTCATTTAAGTAGTTAGGATATGTGCAACATAATAGGTATCATTTTAATAATTTCGACTTATGACATTCTGTCTGGAAAACATAGGATAAGTTCAGGCACTGCGTGCAGTGGGTTGTCACTTGGGATGCCACATCCAATGTCAGAGTGCCTGGGAATGAGTCCTACCTCAGCTTCCAAACCTGTTTTTCACTAATACACCTGAGAGGCAGCAGGTATTTATGTTACCTGCCACCCTTCTGGGAGACCTGGATCGAATTCCTGGCTCCTGGCTTAGGCCTTGCCCAATCTCGGCTATTGGGGAAATAAGGAAGCAGATGGAAGAGCTTTCTCTCTGTCTCTCCCTCTCTTTTTCACTCTGCCTTCCAAATAAATAATTAAATAATTTTAAGACTATAATGTATTTGTAATTTCTACTTGGAAAAAACAATGTTGTTCCCAGGCAGATAAAATGGAACTTTATTGTAAGCTTTTAACTACCTTACTCATGTGTATTTTGAAATTACATAATTATTTCTTTGCCATTTTTCCTCATCCTATAAATATTTTATTAATTTTATGTATCAAAATACCTTATTTTGTTAATATTTTTCTAATATTTCCATATTTCTAGTACTCTTAGTTTACATATAAATATTTACATTAGCTAATTCTAGATATTTTTTACTCTCAAGAATATTTAAACTTTATGAGTAATTACCAATTTCTAGTCTCTTTTTCTGGTACTATATTTCACCTTTCTCTGTAGGCTAGTGACTTTTACCCCAACAGATGTGGACAGAAGTTCTTGAGACAAAAAAAGGACTCAGGGGCCTGTGCTGTGGTGCAGTAGGTTAATCCTCTGCCTGCTGCACCAGCATCCCATATGCGTGCCAGTTCTAGTCCTGGCTGCTCTTCTTTGGATCTAGCTCTCTACTGTGGCCTGGGAAAGCAGAAGAAGACTGCACAAGTCCTTGGGCACCTGCACCTCTGTGGGAGACCCGGAAGCAGCTCCTGGCTCCTGGATTTGGAACAGCTCAACTCCAGCCATAGAGGCCACTGGGGAGTGAACCAGCAGATGGAAGACTTTTCTCTATGTATCTCCCTCTCACTGTAACTTTACCTCTAAAAAAAAAAAAAAAAAAAAAAAAAAAAAAAAAAAAAAAATTTAAAAAAAAAAATAGGACTCAGATGCTTGCTTCTAGAAGAGATGATAAAATGAATGTAAACAGATGTCTCAATCACACATTATTTTGAAGTTTTGAGGAACTATAGGAATAAAAGTATCTGAATAAATAAAGTGCACAGGCCACCTCTGAAGTTATGTTTCACGTCTGTGTTACTCAACTGAGAAACAAACGATTTTTCAAAAATCCTAAATCTCTAATTGGAACAACATAGAGTTGTGAAGATTTTCCCCACTTCATGTTTTTCACAGATCTCAGTGGCCGATTTTGATGGACATATTCAATATACATTTTTTATATTGTGGCACCCATTACATTAACACTATTATATTTAAGAAATATTTATCTACAGATCCTTAAACAACTAATTTCTAAAGTCAGTGGGAGGGGCAGACACTGTGACCTGGCGGGTGAGGCTGCTGCCTGCAGTTCTGGCATCCCATATGGGCGTCAGTTCTAGACCATGCCTCTCCACTTCTGATCCAGCTCTCTGCGATGGCCTGGGAAAGCAGTGGAAGATGGCCCAAATCCTTGGACCCATGCAGCCACGTGGGAGACCTGGAGGAAGCTCCTGGTTCCTGGCTTTGGATCATTGCAGCTCTGACCCTTGCTGCTATTTGGAGAATGAAACAATGGATGGAAGACCTCTCTCTCTCTGCCTCTCCTTCTCTCTCTGTGTAACTCTGACTTTAAAATAAATAGTTAAAAAAGTCAATGAAACTCATATTTTCAATTTCCCAGATTTCCAATTTTTTTAAATATTATAATTACAATTTCAGTTTATTCTACTTAATTACTACCCTAATTTGAATTTTACTCACCATTTTACTTTACTAATTTAAACATATCATAGTAAATGAGACTTTTTTGCCAATATAGCAATTAGAAAATTTTAAAGAAACTGTATATGTGTGTAATATATGTACATATATATTTTCTTAATAGCTTTTTTAAAAATTGCAATAGGCAGTCTTAGGTTCACAGTAAAATTGAGAGGAAGTTACAGAGATCGCCTGTGTATCTCCTTCTCCTACACATGCCTAGTCTCCTTCATAAACATCTCCTAAACCTGTTAACAACTGACGAACCTATATTGGTTTTATACATAACAATCATCCAAAGTCCACAGTTTATACTGGGGTTCTCCCTTAGTGGGAGGAAAGACAGGGAGGGAAGAATCACTATGTTCCTAAAGTTGTATCTGTGAAATTCATGGAGTCTGTATACCTTAAATAAAAGTTATCTGGGGAAAAAAAAAATAAAGTATGCTCATTCAATGAGCACTTCGATACCTATTTATAGTTTGTCAATTCCATAAAATAAATGAAGGTAATGTGATCATTTATTTTAGTGTCATATTCCAATTCTTTAGATATGGTATCCAACAGTCTTTAATAATAATTTAATATAATCAAGGTTTTCTGACACACAGATATTATATTACTGGAAGTCTTAATAAGTGACAGAAGAAATCACATGACTAATTTGATTGTAAAAGAAGGTTGATAGCTGGATTACTGATATTTCAGTTTTGGTGTAATGTATTATAGAGAACTGCACTGCCATCTCCATTGCAAATGCTCTTCTGCATATGCTGCATATGTCTTCTATTTAACTTATATTTCATGTAAAATATAAGTTACTTTGCATGTTTTTTATATACTTTATCATTCATTAAGTGCAAGGTGGCCCTCTGAGTCAATATGAATTTCTCTCTGTATTTTTTTTTAAGATTTATTTATTTGTTTGAAAGTCAGAGCCACAGAGAAGGAGAGGCAGTGAGAAAGAGAGGAAGAGGGAGAGAGAGAGGGAGGAGGGAGAGGGAGACGGAGAGGGAGAGGCAGAGGGAGAGGGAGAGGCAGAGGCAGAGAGAGAACGAGAGAGTGAGAGCGAGAGCGAGAGAGAGAGAATCTTCCATATGCTGGCTCACTCCCCAAATGGATGCAACAGCCAGAGCTTGGCCAATCTGAAGCCAGGAGCCAGAAACGTCTTTCCAGGTCTTCCACGTGGGTGCAGGGTCCCAAGGACCCGGACCATCTTCTGCTGCTTTCCCAGGCACATTAGTAGAAACTGGTGCCCATATAGGATGCTGGCATTGCAGGCAGCCATAGTGCTGGCCCCAAATTAATAATATTACTAAAAACATGAATTTTACTGTACAGAATATGGTGTAAATATTTAATTATCATTTTATTTAAGACACAGCAACAAATGATGGGTAATTGACAATACCTCCATCTTAATTGAAAAGAACAAGAATCAGAAACAATATATGTGACATTTCTTAGATATGGGTTTCACAAGTGCATTTCAAGACACAGAATAAAGCATATGTTAAGGGGCTGGTGCTGTGGCATAGCAGATAAAGCTGTCACTTGTGACATTGGCATACTATTTGGGAACCACTTTGAGTCTTAGCTGTTCCACTTCCAATCCAGCTCCCTACTAATGTGCAGCAGAAGATGGCCCAAGTGTTTGGGCCCTTGCATTCATGTGGGAAACCCAGAAGAATCTCCTGGCTTCTGCCTGGCCCATCCCTGGCTGTTGCAGCTGTTTGAGGAGTGAACCAAGAGATGGAATCTCTCTCTCTTTCCCTCTCTCCCCCTTCTCCCTCTCTCCCTCCCTCCCTCTCTGTATCTCTGCTTTTCAAATAAACAAATGTTTGAAAAATAATTATCAAGTTATTTTAACAAATTATATATAAATGGATTTAAAAAGCAAACATGATCTTGATTTCAGTGGCCAATGTAGTGTCAATAAACAGGAATAGTAATTTGAAGAAAAAACTAAAATGGTGCAAACTAAACATTCTTTTCATTAGTGAAGCATACTCTAAGTGGAGTTGTTTATGTCATAATGTCAATATTTGAAGGAAGGAGATTCTAAACATCAGTGCCCAGGTTGATAAAATGCCAATAAGTAACACTAATCAGGCCATATGGTAATAAAATGACAAATATTTTAAGAGTTGAATTTTTAAAAATCTGGGTGTACTCACAACATTTTCTGCACACCAATGCTGAGGAAAATTTCTTTGAAATTTTATCTCTGTCCAAAGGAACATTTGTGAAAAAGTTGTTTTAAACAGTGTCCACTATTAAAATATGGTTGAATGAAAGGGGTTGCAAAGAGAGAGATGAAGACTCTCCTAATTGCAACCTACATAATTATAAAGTAGTAATCAAGCTACATTGTAGTTTATATGTGAAAGCAAATTATATTGCAAATAACTTGGAATGTCATGAACTGTTTCTCATCACCAGAATGTGGCAAATATTTTAAGAGAAAGGCTACATGGAAACAATTACGGATACACAGCAATAAATTAGATTTCATGAACCACTCAAGAAAACCATTATCATTACTCCATATTTACATTAGAGGCAAATTATTTGAATTGATAGTCAAAACACTGACATTCAAAATGAGGTTTGTCACCAAAGAGAGAGCCAACATACTTTTTGATCAAGCAAGTAAGTGATGCATAAATATAGTCTAGATTCTCATTTTCCTAATATCTCAAAATGCTACTGAAGGCAAGTGGGACAATTACTTCATGCTATGTTAGGTGAGTTGGCAGCTACTTTTGGCTTGTCTGATAATGAACAACTGTTTATGCAGTTATGTTCATTTTATTTTGGATACTGCAAATAGTTACAAGGATTGAAACTTGTACTTGCAACCTAATCATAGTAAAATGCAAACTTCATATTTTAATGGAATATGTACTGTCAAAGAAGATAGCAGGTTAAGTTGGTGCTTTCAGAGTCTGAATGTTTGCAACATCCATGTTCACAATGGAAAATAGTGGTGATTTTAGATCTACCTTTTATGTGATTACCTCGAAAGTTATATTCAAACAAATCCACATGATCCATAATATATTTGAAAATATAATGTGAGAAGTTTTCAAAAAGTTTAATGAAAATATTTATTATGAAAGAAATATTTGTGAATTTCCAAAACTTTTTGCACTGAAATAAACTAAACTTCTTACAATATATCTGAATAGTACATAACTTGAAAATAAGACATAAGTTTGAAAGGAGCCTCTATCAGAGTAGCTTCAATTCCAAAATTTCAAGCAAAAACAAACATCAGATTTATGGTGAAGCGTGGGAGGAAGAATGGTGATATCTTTAACATCTTATGAAAAGTTTGTGGAAATGCCCTTAAGAGATCAGCAATTTATCAATGAATAACTTGTTTTAAGAAGGATAAGATGGGGACCTGTGCTGTGGCGTAGTGGGTAAGGCCACCACCTGCAGTGCTGGCATCCCATATGGGCACTGGTTCGAGTCCCGGCTGCTCCACTTCTGATCCAGCTCTCTGCGATGGCCTGGGAAAGCAGAGGAAGATAGCCCAAGTC
The DNA here is from genome assembly GCF_033115175.1 of Lepus europaeus. Lineage (NCBI taxonomy): Eukaryota > Metazoa > Chordata > Mammalia > Lagomorpha > Leporidae > Lepus > Lepus europaeus. Next base: position 43,593,568 of record NC_084828.1, on the reverse strand, counting down.
CTTGGGCCCCTGCACCTACATTGGAGACCTGAAAGACATTCCTAGCTCCCAGCTTTGGATCAGCCCAGCTCTGGTCATTGTGGCCAGCTGGGGAGTGAACCAGCGGATGGAAGATCTCACTCTCTCTCTCTGCCTCTCCTTCTCTCTCTGTGTAACTCTTTCAAATAAATAAATAAATCTTAAAAAAAAAAAAGAAGTTTAAGATGATGTGAAAGATGAAGCTCCCAGTAGCAGCCCATCCTCATGAATTTGTGAAGAAATACAAATCTTGTTCTTGCTCTAACTGAACAGGACATATACAACAGAAACAGGACCCAACACATAGACAAGCCAATTAATTCAGATTATTGAGTTCTAACTGAAAAATTAAGGTTGAGAAAAATTTCCACTCCATAGGTACCAGACCTGTTGTACCCATATCATCTGTAGATGAGATCACAATTTCAATGGCAATTTTAAGCAAATGATTTCAAGATCCCAAAGTGTTTCAGAAATGAGCTATAACAGAAGATGAAACATGGCTTTACCAGTATAGTTCTGAAGATAAAGCACAAGCAAAGCAATGGTTACAAAGCAGTCCAGTGAAAGCAGAGCCAGACAAATCACACTCAAAGATCAAGGCACCAGTGCTTTGCAATGTTCAAGGCTTCGTCCTTTTTGATTCTCTGGTGGGTAAAGAATCGTGATAACTGCTTAATATGAGCATATTTAGGGAAAGATAGCTAAAGCTTTAGCAGAAAAATACCTAGGAAATTTCACCAATCCATTTAAACTATGACAATGTGCCTGTTCACCCTTTTCATCCAACACAGGCAATTTTAAGCACCCAACTTAAAGTCCTGATTTGGCTCCTTTTGACTTCTTTCCCTTGCTAATTTAAAAAAAAAAAATCTTTTAGGAAGGGCTGGTGCTGTGGCACAGCAGGTTAAGCCCCTGCCTGCAGCCTCCAGCATCCCATATGGGCGCCTGTTGGAGTCCTGTCTGCTCTACTTCCAAACCAGCTCCCTGCTAATGTATCTGATAAAGTAGTGGATGAAACCCCAAGTCCCCAGGCCCCTGCACCCACGTGGGAGATCAGAAGGAGGCTCGTGGCTCCTGGCTGTGGACTGGTTCAGCCCTGGAATTGCAGTCATTTGTGGAGTGACCCAGCAGATGGAAGAGCTCACTCTCCCCCTCTCTCTGTCCTCTTTCTTTAAAAAAAATGTTAAGAGTACTGATTTTTTATGTAATAATGTAAAAAAAAAAAAAACTGCATTGACATGTTAAACTCATGGTGCTTTCAGCTCTTCAGGAATTGACTAAAATAGCTAGAATCATGGCTCACAAGACTATCTTGAACTTTATGGAGCTTATGTTGAATCATAAAGTTTATTTTTTTTTTAGTTTACCTGATACTTTCATTTTTCCACCAACTGTTTAAAACCCTGTCATAAGCCTGCAATGACCAATAACTTCAGTAAATCAAATTGAAAATAAATTTTCAAAGTAAAAAGGTTTTCTTTACAATGTTCTACCCTAAATTTTGTAGGATTGATATTTGTAAATCTCACAGATAAAAAAAGCAACTTAATGCTTTTTTAAAGTTTTCCATATCTATGATTGAGAACTCACAAAGAAACTCTGAGGTCAGACGCTGTTAATTCTAAATTGCATATGTGGAAATTGAGGCCTGAGGGACAGTAAGAAACTTTTTTAATGCTACTCAACTACACAGAAAAGATGCAGAGAGAAGAATCCTATCTCCCAAGTCCCAGCACAGGGACCTTTCCCTCCCAGTATGTCTGCCTCTTGGTTTTCAGTAGCTTTGTGCAGGTTCATAGAACCTATGGAACAATAATTCATCTAGTGTAGAAAAAATATGTTGGGATGATATTTTTCAAAATTCTTTTTTTAACTTTTATTTAGCAAATATAAATTTCCAAAGTACAGCTTATGGATTACAATGGCTTTTCCTCCCCATAACTTCCCTCCTGCCCGCAACCCTCCCAACTCCCACTCCCTCTTCCATTCCGTTCACATCAAGATTCATTTTCAATTCTCTTTATATACAGAAAATCAATTTAGTATATATTAAGTAAAGATTTCAACAGTTTGCACCCACAGAGAAAATAAAGTGTAAAATACTGTTTGAGTAACAGATATAGCATTAATTCACATTGAACAACACATTAAGGACAGAGATCCTACATGAGGAGTAAGTACACAGTGACTCCTGTTGTTGACTTAATAATTTGACACTCTTGTTTATGGCATCAGTAATCTCCCTAGGCTCTTGTCATGAGTTGCCAAGGTTATGGAAGCCTTTTGAGTTTGCTGACTTTGATCTTATTCCGACAAGGTCATAGTCAAAGTGGAGGTTCACTCCTCCCTTCAGAGAAAGGTACCTCTTCATTGATGGCCCATTCTTTCTACTGGGATCTCAGTCGCAGAGATCTTTCATTTAGGTGTTTTATTTTGTTTTGTTTTGTTTTGTTTTGTTTTGTTTTTGTTGCCAGAGTGTCTTGGCTTTCCTTGCCTGAAATACTCTCATGGGCTCTTCAGCCAGATCCAAATGCGTTAACGGCTGATTCTGAGGCCAGAGTACTGTTTAGGACATCCACCATTCTGAGTCTGCTGTGTATCCCGCTTCCCATGTTGGATAGTTCTCTCCCTTTTTGATTCTATCAGTTAGTATTAGCAGAACTAGTCTTGTTTATGTGATCCCTTTGACTCTTAGACCTATCAGTATGATCAGTTGTGAACCAAAATTGTTCACTTGGACTAGTGAGATGGCATTGGTACATGCCACCTTGATGGGATTGAATTGGAATCCCCTGGCACATTTCTAACTCTACCATTTGGGGCAAGTCAGCTTGAGCTTGTCTCAAATTGTACATCTCCTCCCTCTCTTGTTCCCACTTTTATATTTAGCAGAGATCACTTTTCAGTTAAATTTAAACACCTAAGAATTCAAAATTCTACATATCATTTTATATGTATATTAATAAACATGATGAGAAGTCTTAGTTTTCAGGAAATTTTGTTTTATAGAAAAAAATAAAATACAATCAGCTCTGAGGATTTTTAAATAGTCAAACTGTAACTAAATAAATTCAGGTTGTTTGCATTTGAATATACTGTTAAGCCTCAAATCCCACCTGGGTTGATATCAGGGAATTAGAGTCTCTTGGAGTTAGAAGGTACCATTAGAGATTACCCAGTCTAACCTTCTCTCCAGCATTGATTGTGAGATACCATGTAAACTCTAAATAGAAGCAAAGAAACGGACATTCAGCAACATACACTTCAATTGTTTGATGTAAAGATGATGCATAAGTGTTTCTCAGGGGGCACATCCCCCTGAAATCAGAGGTACAGCCACAGTTTCTGCTCATGTCAGGGATGGGCAGACCTGCCCCAAAGGAATGTGGCAGAGGGAGCAGCAGGGAGCTAATGGGCATGAATTGGTACCTGGAATATTTTTGGGAATTTGTAAATTTGTACTAACATCTTAATGGGCTTGTCTCTAATCCCTATCTTAGACCACCAGAACAAATTCTTTTTCCCAAATCCTTAAATTGACGTGCACTTGCACTTGCCTAAGTGCCCGCTGGATTGTAGACTTGCTGGTACCCTCTAAATAAAAATGGAAGCACATAGCTATCTGGCGATACACTCTTAGAATAGATGCTCCCATATTCTGTCTTCTTATTTGAAAAACCCCACAAGTTATAAAACTTATAAGCATTACTTAAAAATTCAAATGAGCATATATTACACTCACTCTCTGAAAGCTAGATCTGATTGAGTCATGCCCCTGTGTTAACAGAAAACCACCAGGAGACTCTCACATAGGAAGTTTTTCCTAAAGTGCCATCCAATACTCAACTTCTGCCACTGTTTCAGATGTGGAAATAATTTTGAAGCTGTAGTTCTTTATATAAACTTGAAGCCCATAACATATCTCCATCATTCCTTTGAGGGTAATACAAGGCAAGATACTCTGAAAGCCATTTATTGAACATGTACTGTAACTGAGAGGGATGGTGATGGTCTAGGACAAAGAGTATGAGTCTGGAATTTTATCATTTAGGAAAGGAAATACACGTCTAACCAAGGAATGCCAAGAGACCATTAGGACAAAACTGTTATGATGTCATCAACGGCAAGATTCAGTTTTAGAATAAAACAATTCACCACCTCTATAAAGTTCTTTGGAAATCTAGGGCATGAGAAAGTCGTTCCAGGAAGCATCACGGTGCAAAAGCAAGGAGAGGAAGAGCATGCTGTTAGGAGGCAAGAGGGCTTTTGCTTACTTGACTGAACTGGAATAAACAGCGTGAGTTCTGTGAATGAACTGTAATCCATGTGAAGTTTTGCACATTACATTCATTCCACTCTTTCTTCCAATAGACCCAGTGGTGGATGGAGAAAGGAAGAGATTGGCAAGTGATTCCATTTGCTAAAAGTTAAGAGCTTAGCTTGACCGAGGACTGATGTTACACACATTCAAGGCTACAGAATGCCCAACATTTAAAGAAAGTGTACATGTGCAGGCAGGCGCTTACAAGCATACATTGATGCTAGCAACACAAATATGCCTACTCCTCCTTAAAACCTCATAAAACCTCTTCTTCAAAGAGATTTATGAATAATGTGAACTAAATAATTCATGGGATTGCAGATGCCAGTCCAAATAGCCTCTTCTTTTTCAAGGTTTCAGTTTGTAAAACTGTGATCAAAAGCCTTCATCAGTCATGATAGTCGCATTTGTCCTCACTCCAAACAAACCATATTTGCATGTGAATGTTTTTCATTGAAATGAGATATATAATATGCCAGCCAAGGCCCAACTAAAAGGCATTTTATGGCATTTAAATTCAGTCAAATTAAAGGCTGAATGCAACCTAAAAGGTCTACTCTCAGAACAGTAATTTGACACATCATAAATAAGAACCATTTTTTGTTAGCGTAGGTTCAGCACTTGTCAGGAAATTGTACACAGCCATATTAACAAAGTGCACCTCTTAGGGAGAACTAACTATAAGGAAAATCTTGTATGGATAAAGCAACAAAACACACACAGAGTCTAATATAGTGTCACTGGTTCAAAGGTGATGCTTCTCACTGATATTTACAGAAGAGGATAAGTAATCCTTTAACCTGCTTGAATGCCAACAGAACTCATCAAAAACAACTTTTCTGTTTAAAATATAAACTAATAATCATAATTTGGAACAGGTAAATGCATTGCTCACTGTGTAAATTAAAACAAGTGGCTTCAACTCATTGAGGCAATCCTTGGTTTGGGATACCAAAAACTGGATGCATTGGTAAAATCACAAATGGAAAAGCCAAAACGAAGTTGAAAAATATCAGGTTTTGAAACAGGTATAATACTTTGGGAAGATCTTCATGATTTGGGGGCCTAAATTTTAACTAAATGTTACTAACAAATTTTATGACTATTATTCTAGTTCTCATTCACTAAAAGCATTACCGGGTTGCATATGCTGAATATTGATGAATATTGATAATTGATATTGATTTAGACACTGCACTAAAATCTAAAGGATGGAAAAAATTGTAGTACAACAAAATCAAAACAAAGAAATAAACAAAACAGAATCCTCTTGATTGCCCTCACATTCATTTTTTTTTCTTTTTTCTTTTCTTTTTTCTTTTTTTTTTTGACAGGCAGTTAGACAGTAGAAAGAGAGAGACAGAGAAAGGTCTTCCTTTTTCCATTGCTTCACCTCCCAAATGGCTGCTACAGCCAGCGCACTGCACCAATCTGAAGCCAGGAGCCAGGTGCTTCTCCTGGACTCCCATTGGGTGCAGAGCCCAAGCACTTGGGCCATCCTCCACTGCACTCCCGGGCCACAGCAGAGAGCTGGACTGGAAGAGGAGCAACTGGGACAGAATTCGGCGCCCCAACCAGACTAGAACCTGGGGTGCCGGCACTGCAGGTGGAGGATTCGTCTAATGAGCCGCGGCGCAGGCCTCACAATCAATTTAATTTTCAAAGTTCCTTCATGGGCACAGCCAGTGTGTGTTTTAGAAAGGTCTATTCAGTCTTGCCCTGCAAAAGTCAAGGTCCTTGTCACTTCTGTGTCCTCAATAACATTACGAAAGCATTGTAAGATTATAATTTCACCATGAAATGTTATCATGGTGACTTTAAACATAGCTTATTTTTGTATCTTCATCTTTTCCATGTACGTACAAGATTTGAGATGTGTATAAGACAGGAAATATAAAACACAGGTACTGTACAGAATTTTTTTTTAGATATCAGATATAAACACCCAAATTCTGTTGATAACTTTGGGATGAACTGCTTGTAATTCTAAAGGCAAAAATAGCAAACAACCAACCAAACAAACAAACAAAAATCTCACCGCATTTATAACTGTTTCATCCCCGTAACTAGCAAGTGATTAGGGCATGAATATTCAAGATATTATTTCCTTAATTCTCTTTTGTGAACTAGAAAAGCTTCCCAAAATCCTTTCACGTCTGGTAATGGGGATTCTTATAATATTATCCATATGGTAGGAAGCATTGGCAGGAAGAGGGAAGTCTGGATTATTGATATTTTAAATCTAATTCTTTTCAAGTACATGCTGTTAGGAAGATTAAAATGGGAATGAAGGAAATCTTACTGTTATAATGGCAAATAATACTGATATATATTTTTAAATATGGTAAAGTAGGAAAGATGTATTTTTGCTTGATAAAAATTTGGGAAGGGAGATAAAATTCAAGTGTTTATTGCTGAATAGCATTAAATTCATCCATATAATCTCAAAATATGTCTTCCTATTTTCCTTGGAATATGGAATTTTCAATGTAGATATTACTCCTCTAGTTAAAATAAAATAAATAGGTAGGAAAGTTACTGGATAACAAACTACATAAAATAGAGATAGTGATGTTCATTTTTAAGAAGATTCTTTACCTATATCAACTATGTTTCCAGTGTTTGTTTTACATAAATCTATGCAATATTACAGTGTTCTGAAAAATTTGCATTTTGATGATTCTAGAAAAAGTGGTACTCCACTGAAGGAAATTTTATAAATCTATGAAATCTATCACACTCATACCAGATTCCTATGTTCTTTTTTTTTTAATTAAACTTTTATTTAATGAATATAAATTTCCAAAGTATGGGTTACAATGGCTTCCCCCTCCCAAAACTTCCCTCCCACCCACAACCCTCCCCTTTCCCGCTCCCTCTCCCCTTCCAATCACATCATGATTCATTTTCAATTCTCTTTATATACAAAAGATCAGTTTAGTATATATTAGGTAACGATTTCAACAGTTTGCCCCCATATAGCAACACAAAGTGAAAAAAAAATACTGTTGGAGTACTAGTTATAGCATTAAATAAGAGTGTACAGCACATTAAAGACAGAGATCCTACATAATATTTTTTTAAAAAATTAATTAAATTTCTATGCCATTTCCAATTTAACACCAGGGTTTTTTTTTTTTTTTCATTTCCAATTATCTTTATATACAGAAGATCGATTCAGTATATAATTAGTAAAGACCTCATCAGTTTGTACCCACGCAGAAACACAAAGTGTAAAAATACTGTTTCAGTACTAGTTATAGCATCACTGCACATTAGACAACACATTAAGGACAGTTCCCACATGGGATGTAAGTACACAGTGACTTCTGTTGCTGACTTAACAATTTGACACTCCTGTTCATGGCGTCAGTAATCTCCCTAGGCTCTAGTCATGAGTTGCCAGGGCTATGGAAGCCTTTAGAGTTCGCTGACTTTGATCTTATTCCGCTAGGGTCATAGTCAAAGTGGAAGTTCTCTCCTCCCTTCAGAGAAAGGTACCTCCTTCTTTGATGGCCCCGTTCTTTCCACTGGGATCTCACTCACAGAGATCTTTCATTTAGGTCTTCTTCTTCTTCTTCTTTTTTTTTTTCCCAGAGTGTCTTGGCTTTCCATGCCTACAATACTCTCATGGGCTCTTCAGCCAGATCCAAATGCCTTAAGGAATGATTCTGAGGCCAGAGTGTTGTTTAGGACATCTGCCATTCTATGAGTCTGCTGTGTATCTCGCTTTCCATGCTGGATCTTTCTCTCCCTTTTTGATTCTATCAGTTAGTATTAGCAGACACTTGTCTTGTTTGTGTGATCCCTTTGATTCTTAGACCTATCGGAGCCATCGAATGTGAACTGAAATTAATCACTTGGACTTGTGAGATGGCATTGGTGAATGCCACCTTGATGGGATTGTATTGGAATCCCCTGGCACATTTCTAACTCCATCATTTGGGGCAAGTCTGATTGTGCATGTCCCAAATTGTACATCTCCTCCCTCTCTTTTTCCACTCTTAAATTTAACAGGGATCACTTTTCAGTTAAAATTTAAACACCTAAGAATAATTGTGTGTTAATTACAGAGTTCAACCACTAGTACTAGAACACCAACAACAACAACAGATTCCTATTTTCTAAACCCTGGGCACCTAGAAATAACAATCCTAAAACATTTAAATTTAAAAAATATATTATTTGATTTTTGTCAAGAAACTATTTTATAAAGAATAGGTATAGTAATTAATAGGAAGATAAAGTAAACTTGCAAATTACAAAGAATTTAACGTACACATACACTTGTATGAGTGCATATTAAGAATCATAGGCATAAGGTGCACCACCCTAAAAGTAAAACTCTGTGACTGGCATTGTGATACAGCAGGTTAAGCCTCTATGCTGGCATCTTGTCTCAGAGCATTGTTTCAAGTCCTGACTGCTCCACTTTTGATCCAGCTCTCCAATTATATGCCTTGGAAAACAGTGGAAGACATCTCAAGTACTTGGGCCCTTGCCACCGACAAGGAAGACCTAGATGAATTCCAAGCTTTTGGTTTTGGCCTTGTCCAAACATGGTTGCTGCACCCACAAGCTGCAGTCTGGCCCAATTCTGGCTTTTGTAGTCATTTGGGAAATGTACCAGCAGATATAAGATATATTTTTATCTGTCTTATCTTCTCTGTCACTCTTTCAAATAAATAAAACAAATATTCTTTCAAGTTTTTTAAAAGCAAAACTCTATCAGAATATGTTACATTTGATGACTATTACCCAAGTTGTTCTTTGTGTTGACCAAGCAAATAATGTGCAAATATTAATAGGTTTCAAGTTTTTATTATGAAAATAAAGAGAAACATGCAAGATGTTTTCTGTGTGTGATGACCTAGATTTCCTTCTTCCCCATACCAGCTTGCAAATTGCTTATTCAGATATATATATATATATATATATATGTATATATATATATATATATATATATATATATTTGACAGAGTTAGACAGTTAGAGAGACCGAAAGATCTTCTTTCTGTTGGTTTAGCCCCCAAATGGCCGCTACGGTCAGCACGCTGTGCCGATCCGAAGCCAGGAGCCAGGTGCTTCTTCCTGGTCTCCCATGCGGGTGCAGGGCCCAAGCACTTGGGCCATCCTCCACTGCCTTCCCAGGCCACAGCAGAGAGCTGGACTGGAAGGGAGCAACTAGGACTGGAACCCGGCACCCACGTGGGATGCTGGCACCACAGACAGAGGATTAACCAAGTGAGCCATGGCGCTGGCCCCACTTATTCAGATATTAAGAAATGTATTTATAGGGGCCAGCACTGTGGTGCAGCAGGTTAAAGACCTGGCCTGAAGCACAGGCATCCCATATGGGCACCAGTTCTAGTCCTGGCTGCTCCTTTTCCAATCCAACTCTTTGCTAAGGCCTGGGATAGCAGTAGAAGATGGCCCAAGTCCTTGGGTCCCTGCACCCATGTGGGAGACATGGAAGAAGCTCCTGGCTCCTGGCTTCTGTTGGGCGCAGCTCCAGCCATTGCAGCCATCTGGGGAGTGAACTAGCAGATGGAAGACCCCTCTTTCTGTCTCTACCTCTCTCTGTAACTTTGTCTTTCAAATAAATAAATCTTTTAAAAGAAGTATTTATAAACATATATTTCATATTTCAATTATAGATATAATCAATTCTGATGCATATGAATTTATATGTAAATAATCATTATGAACAAGACAATATAGGAAACATCTAATATGCAAAGGAAATTAAGATAGATCTGATAAAAAGGTACCAACTTTATAGGCAAACAACAAGGAACTGTGCTTGTGGCTCAAAACATAATATGTCAGTAGGAATGCGAATGCTAATGAGAGGAAGCCAAGGGGTGGGGATATAGCAATGTATATTGCAAGCAGACACTGATGAGGGCAGATGTTGAAAAATGATTATCAACTTTAGACCCCTAGAGCAACATGAATGAAATCACATCCTTGTGTTCTGGGAAATAAAACAGGCAACTTGGATAGAAATAAAGAGAGGCTTTAATTATCTAAAAGTAAATTGGGAGCAACCCATGATAATACTGAAGTGGGGTTATTATAGAACACAATGTAGAGTTAATTCAGAAATCGGTTTGTTCAAAAACATCAACAGCTGGGTTTAATAATAGACACAATGAATCAGAAATGAATAAAACCTTGAGATGGAAGATTATCTGAGCAACTCTAATCATATTATTAGATTTACTAGGGAAAATAAACTGACAAAGATTCTCTAAAAGGAACTTATTTGTGCAAATAAAGATTTGATAAACATTTTAAAGAGATAAATCTGAGGTCATACTAACAGTATACCTATTTCATGAATGCCTTTTCTATATGTTATGCCACAATGAGCAAATTATATGAATGAGAAAGGATTCACTATACCAATGAAAGATAAATTGTGAGGGGAGAAATCCATATGCAACAGTAGAATAAATTTTTCACAATTTAAATTAGATGCCAATTAGCTTTTTTTTCCTTAGGACTTTTGAATGTGAATTTTTGGGGGTCAGATACAAGACTTCTAAGCCTGTTAACAAATATTTAATGAGCTACGATCACAAATGGCAAGCGGTTTGGTGGAGCAAGATCTAGCTAAATGTCTTGACCAGCAGAGTTCAAGAACACATATAATGAGGTCCCACAGAGTTTACAATCAGGATTTCACACCTAATACAAGATTACAAGTTGAGGAACTATCACGAAAACAATGGAAATGCAGGAACATGCTTTTGCCAAGAACCTATTTACTGTTATTAAAATCATAAACACAGTGTTTTCTGTCATGTTCATACAACATCTACGCCCTACACCTAGTTTAGAATAGTAGCCCTTGTCATTTACTGATGTGAACCTGACAAGTTATACCAGGTCTCTGTGCTATAAATTCTTCATCTCTAACATGATAAAGACAATAACAATACTTGACTTATGGAACTGTAATGAAAATATAAATGAATCAATATATCTAAAGCACTCTGAATGGTGTCTGGCGCAATAATAAGACACTACAGACAGATCCCTCATCTGTTCACCACTACTGACTTCACATTTTGGATTTTTTTTTATTTTATTAAAGATTTATTTATAAGAAAGGCAAAGTGACAGAGAAAGACAGAAAGACAGAGAGAGGGAGAGGAATCTTCTGTCCCCTAGTTCAATCCTCAAATGGCTACAAAGGCCAGAGCTGGGCTAGTCTGAAGCTAGGAGCCAGGAGCTTCTTCCAGATCTCCCAAGAGGCTGCAGTGGCCCAAATACTTGGGCCATCTTCCACTGCTTTCCCTGGTGCATTAGCTGGGAGTTGGGTCAGAAATGGAGCAGCGGGGACTTGAACCAGTGCCCATATGGGATTTAGGCATCACAGGCGGCAATTATCTGCTACACAACAGGACTGGCCCGTCATTTTGAAGTCTTAACCCCATACTGTGATTGATGTTGTTAGGAGGGACTACATTGTAAGGGTAGAGCCCCCATGAAGACTCTGGAGTATTTGCATTCTCTTTTTCTCATCTCTCTGTCACTTGAGGGTACAATGAAAAGGTTCCCATCTGTAATCCAGAAAGTGGGCATTCTCCAAGAATCAGAACATCGTGACCCCTCGATCTTGGACTTACAGCCTCTGGATCTGGGAGAAATAAATGTGTTTTATGGAAGTGACTCAGTCAAGGTTACTGTTAGAGGAGCCCAAACTGACTAACAATAAACTCACAGATCCTGGGCTTAATTATGCCATTTACACGTTGTATAGATGTTATCTGTTTCCTTGTTCTGTTCTCTTTGAGGGCTTGGTTCTCTGTTCACACTTGAGAATAGATTATTTCAGCACAGAACTTGGCATTTGGGAAGGCTTTTTAAAAAATATGTACATAAATAAGTACCTGTTAAATAGCAGGAACTACACTTAACTCTCAGAAACAAAACATGAAAAAATAAAACATCTACAATTTTTATATTGATGCTGTCATTTTATATACACCTTGTACTTTTTATCTAGAGAACATTAAGAAATGTTTTAACCCAAAAAAGTTCTAAATAAAATCATACAAGATATTTAAGACATTTTTCCAGTTTATCTAATACTGAATTCTTTATTTTGTAAAAAAAAAAAAAAAAAAAAAAGCATTCTCTACCTCTACTTACAGACTATTTAAGGGAACACTGAGATTCCTCACATTTACATAAGAAAAGGAAAAAAAGCTAATGTGACTGTGTCACATAATTGGCATGTGACTAGACCTTGTCTTCAACAGATACAGTTGTTCGAACTCTCTCCCAGACTCTAAATCTTCCACTCCCTCATCATACCTGTTACATGATGTAAATGGCCTGGTTCGAAAAGGGAGAGCCAGATTTCATCAACTTTGTGTGGATAACCAAGAGATTGTGAGCAGTGAGACTTGAAACTAAAAATCTTACATGGCACATAGTTGAAATCAACTCAGAAAAAAAAAATAGAAAGTGGACTAGTAAACAATAAGATGGACACAATAAAGTTCCTTGTAGGTGCCTTGGCTCTATCCTTTCTGAGACAAGTTTGTAAGGCTTCCTTAATTACTTGGATATTTTTTTTCTTTTTTTTAAGATTTATTTATTTATTTGAGAGGCAGAGTTAGAAACAGAGAGAGGGAGAGGTCTTCCATCCCCTGGTTCACCCCACAAATGGCAGCAATGGCTACAGCTGAGCTGATCCAAAGCCAAGATTCAGGAGCATCCTCTGGGTCTCCCACACGAGTGCAGGGGCCCAAGCATTTGGACTATCTTTGGCTGCTTTCCCAGGCCATAGCAGAGAACTGGATCCGAAGAGGAGAAGCCTGGACTGGAACTGGCAACCATATGAGATGCATACTGTGCCACAGCACTGACCCAATTACTTGGATTTCTACTCAGCAAAGCTATTTGGAGGAAAAACATTAGTGAGCCTCTCTTTCTTAAAAAGACAAACTAAATGTAAATGTGGAAAATTTAGAAATAGAAATGTGCCAGAATACACACTTCAAGAGGAAAACATCCACTGTATACTAGATAGTCAAGAGACTCTGAGTAGGGGGGCATTGAATCATCTAAGACACATTTTTATGAGTGGACCTTTTGGATCTATGCTTTGTTAAAAGCAACTGTAGTGACAACCATTTGGCTTAATGGCTAAGATATCACTTGGAACACTCACATCCCATATTACAGTGCCTGGATTTCAGTCTGAGCTCTAATTTCAGCCCAGGCCCCTGCTAATTCACAGCTTCGGAAGCAGAAGATGATGGACTAAGTATTTAGATTCCTGTCATACACATAGGAGACCTGGGTTGAGTTCTAGGATCCTGGCTTCAAAAACTTCACTGTACTCTACGCAGAATCACATTTCTCTTTAATATGGCTCATAAAGTAGGGATCTATCCATGCTCAGGTTATAGTCTGCTATCTCATTAGAAAATAGGAAAGGGGGCCAGCACATTAGCATAGCAGGTAAAGCTGCTGCCTGTAGTGCCAGCATCCCATATGGGTGCCAGTTCGAGTCCTGGTTGCTCCACTTCTGATCCAGTTCTGCTATGGCCGGGCAAAGCAGTAGAAGATGGCCCACATCCTTGGGCCCCTGCACCCACATGGGAGACCTGGAAGAAGCTCCTGACCCCTAGCTTCGGATTGGCTCAGCTCTAGCTGTTGTGGCCAATCGGAAAATGAACCAGAGATGGAAGACCTCTCACTCTCTCTCTCTATCTGCCTCTCATTTTCTCTGTGTAACTCGAAATTTCAAATTAATAAATAAAACTAAAAAAAAGAAAATAGAATTAAAGAATAACTATATTTTGGTACAAAAATGTTTGAAATCCATGAACGATTTTCTCAAAATATGAATTACTTATGCAATTTTTTGAAGACCCCTTGTATATGTGCAGAAGGTGAATAAGTAAAGTATATCTTCACCCAAAACTTCATCATGGATCTTCATAGAATGTACTAGTTTAGTGAGTTTAGTGTCTGATAAAATGACTGAAAAAAAGGTAGGTATGGTTTATCCATTAAAAGCATAAAGGGGAGGCCGGCACCATGGCTCAATAGGCTAATCCTCTGCCTGCGGCACTGGCACACCGGGTTCTAGTCCCGGTCAGGGCGCCGGATTCTTTCCCGGTTGCTCCTCTTCCAGTCCTGCTCTCTGCTGTGGCCCGGGAGTGCAGTGGAGGATGGCCCAGGTCCTTGGGCCCTGCATCTGCATAGAAACCAGGAGAAGCACCTGGCTCCTGGCTTCAGATTGGCACAGTGCGCCAACCGTAGCGGCCACTTGGGGGTGAACCAACAGAAGGAAGGCCTTTCTCTCTGTCTCTCTCTCTCACTGTCTAATTCTGCCTGTCAAAAAAATATATAATATTTGGGTGATACAAAACCATATGAATGCATACATATTGGTTATAAAGTATTATATAATGATCAATTGGAACACATGAGCAATTCAAGATCTAGAACAATTTTTCATTCACTGAACTCTCCCAGTCATGAGGTTCTATGCATATAGCAGCTATGTCATCTGTGCTCAATCAATGACACAGTCGAGGGGTTGGCATTCTGGAGCATCAGATACAGCCAGGATTGCAACTTTGTTATCCCATATCAGAGTGCCGGTTTGAGTCCTAGCTGCTCTGTTTCTGATTCAGCTCCCTGCTAATGCACCTGAGAGGGCAATGGGAGATAACCCAAGTACTTGGGCCCCTTCCACCCATGTAGGAGACCCGAATAGAGTTCTGGCTCCTGCTTCAGCACAACTCCAACCCTTGTGGCCATTTGGAGGGTGAATTACCAAATGCAAGACTGTGTGTGTGTGTGTGTCTGCATCTTTTTCTGTCACTCTGTCTTGCAAAAAATACATTAAAACATTGCCAGTAATTTATATCTACCCATGTGTTTCACCTATTCCAAATCTCATTATGCTTGCCTTTTATACTGTTAGGAAAAAAGGATGGCTATGTAAATATCTACTTACTATCATAAAACAGAAATTATACAGTTTATAATGCCAAATAAAGAAGGACAAAAATTATATTTTCTTTATATTTACTCATTATGTCTATGTGTCCCTTTACAGTCACCCAAAAATAGGAAATTTTTTTACTGTTGCTAAGACCTTTAGCAGAAAGAAAAGAAGAAAGAAAGAAAGAAAGAAAGAAAGAAAGAAAGAAAGAAAGAAAGAAAGAAAGAAAGAAAGAAAGAAAGGAAGAAAGAAAGAAAGAAAGAGGGAGGGAGGGAGGGAGGGAGGGAGGGAGGGAAAAGAAAAGAAAAGAAAAAAGAAAAGAGGGAAGAGGAGGAAGGAAGGAAGGAAGGAAGGAAGGAAGGAAGGAAGGAAGGAAGGAAGGAAGGAAGCAAGGGAGAAGGAGGGAGGAAGGGAGGGAGGGAAAGGAGGGAATATCATTACATTCTTAGAATTGTAACTGATAACTTCATTGACTGTTCTCCTTGTATTAACTTCACATTAACATGAAAATAATAAAATATAAGATAGAGAAAAATAGGGAATAAATTGGTATTAAATTATTCTGATTGTATTGCATATCTGCCTTAACAGAGTAACTGCCATTCGTCATGATTCACAGCTGCACAGTCAGTGTGAGGCTGTCTGGGGTACGTGACTTCACACATCTGTCAGTTCAGTCTCATACACAAATACAGTACCTAGCATTTGGGAATATTAGGTAGATTCATAATACTCTCTTATGGATCTAGAAAACTATGAATGAATCACAAGGAGGGAAATATATTACTTCATCTCTGCCAGATATAATGTAGCTGCAATATTGGTCATATTATGTGCAGAGTAGCTAAATAGAATCACTTCATATTTGCAATCAGAACCTGAGACAATAAAGCAGTGCTGTGAAAACATGGAGCTCTATCAGCATTAGTTAGCCTTTCAAATACCCAACTGGTAATACAGTCACAAAGAACAAAATAACACTGCTGTGTTGGTGAAAATATTTCAGAGTTACAGCACAAAATCCATTTCTTTAGCATTTAAAATGGAATGAAACACTTTTGAGCATGGAGTCTCTCTTATAAGATATTTGTTATCACATGGTATTTAGGTGATACTATAGCCCATTGCAGACATGCAAAAATGTTACAATCCTTATTAACAAATAATACATCAGTACTTTCAAATCTAAGTTTAAACCTACAGACAACCCTAAGCATATGTATTTTAATTTTAATACTATGAAGAATAAATATACCTACCAATAAAACTATTTTATTAATGAATAATTTCACTCATTCAAAAAGGAGAAAAATACATGTTTCTAACATTATAAAACCTATGCAAAATTTAGCCTCTATTTCTATATTCAACTATACTCCTATTATGTTTTGTAAAATGCTATTCTTCAAAATATAAATCATTTTGTAACTTGAAGGGAATTTCTCAAATATATAATCCATTCCCCATCATTATGCCCCAGAATCAAAGTGCAATTTGTTTGCACTGAGGGGTTTCTCAAAGAAGGAGGGGTGCATTGAATTCTGAATTTGAAAAGCAAGTGGTATATGTCCATAAACAGAAATGCAGTATAATCATATTCCAATTATGAACAACAGCTACAAGCAATCAGATAGAAGGTTTTGCACATGAAGTGTTACATCCTTCCACTTTGGGCTCTAAAATGCATGAGAACACTACAATGACAAAGTGAAGACTTGTAAATATTATGCCAACTAATCTGAACTCCATTCTGTAGATCCTAGAAACATTTTAACAATTATTGATTTTTTTAGTTAACTAATGACATTAAATAAAAATATTGAAACTTTCTAGACATATTCAAAATACCACTGGGGCAGATACTTGGCAATGCCTTCGTCTCAGTGGGATGCGCTTGGGTTTCTGTCTCAGCTCCACTTGCTTCCCATTCCAGTTTTCTGCTAATGGGTCAAGCATTTGGGTCCCTGCCAACCACATGGGAAACCTATATTGAATTTAGGCTCCTGGCAGCCTAGTCCAGCCCCAGCTCCTGCAGGCATTAAGGGAGTAAATCAGAAGATGGGAGATCTCCCTGGATCTGTGTCTGTGTTTCTCTGTGTGTGTCTCACTCTGTTTTTCAAATAAAAGTAAATACAAATTTTAAATAAATAAATATATTCCTGGAGTTGGACAAAACAACCAAAAGCCAGCCATTACTTTCCTTGAAACTATTTGTCAAGAAAAGGCCTCCCTTTCTCTGCCATTTTCTTCTTTGAATTTCAGAACAGCGGGTACTATGGAAGGGATGGGGGCAGGATCCTTTGACTCTGAGTCATCAGAGGAGCTTAGCAAGCTTCCTTCAGGAGCAGTGAATTGGAACTGGGGTAAGTCTTGGAGTAGAGCTACACACTAAAGATTTTTTTCCTGATAGTTAAAGAAACCACAGTGGACTGTGTTCCTTGGGGTAAAAAAAAATAATAATTGGTGATGAATAAGCAGGGGGAAACTTATCAATCAAATTGATGATTTTTCCAGACCAATTTAAAAATAAAAAAATTCAATAAAGCAAAAATAATTATTAAAACTACAGGCAGAGCTAATTAAATTAGAATGGGGATTAAAATGTTAAGATAAATTCTAAAATCTGTAACATGTTCACATTTTTGCCTCTACATTTTCTTCACCTGGCTACTTGACTTCCTTCCTAGCTCCCTTGTCTTCAGGGGCTAAAACATGTTCTTTTATTATCATACAAGCAAACCTCCCTTAGGTTCTGCACAGCTCACCACGAGGGTCACATGCAAATACATATAGTATTAATTCCAGCCCAATTTGCCTTTATGTGCTGCACATTTTTGGAGACTATTAAAGTCATTTCAGACTTGCTTTTACTTCTCCCAAATCCACAATCATTTTGTCCAGCCCAAATACAATAGCCTTTACCTACCCACCAGGGAGGAGGCATCTTTGTAATTTGTCCTATAGAGCAGTTGTTGCCCTGTGTAAATGGAACAGGTAGTCCAATTCTTAGTGAAAATCAACCATTAGGTGTATTGTCCAATGTCCCTGGAAAGTTTGCCACCTCTGAGTCAGGTGTGCTTCCTACTTCTAGGCAATAAGGGCCATGTGACCTATTGATTCTCTTTATCTTGGCTGCTAGAAAGTAACACAACTGTTATACCCAACTTTGCTCCATTTCATCAGCCAAGACAATATCACACTGATTTCCACTCTATCATTATCTGTTGATTTACATTTTTTTTCTGATTTCTTTCATTATTGGCATGTCATGGTGTCAGCACTTTTGAATCTCCTATCATTTACCCAGTTGCTACAATACCCATCATTCTTTGGGCTGGAGTTGTGATGGAGCTGACTAAGCAACCTCATGTGATGCTGGCTTCCCACATGAGCACCAGGCCCAGGCCCAGCTGCTCCACTTCTGAACCAGCTCACAGCTGATGTTCCTAGGAAAGCAGCAAAAGATGGCCCATGTGCTAGGGTTTCTGCCACTCATGTGGGAGACCTGGATGAAGTTCCACACTCCTGGTTTTTGCCTGGCTCAGCCTTGGCCATTTTGGCCATCTGGGGGTAATGCAGGGTTTGGAAGATCTCTCTCTCTTCCCCTCTTTGCCTGTCTTCTCCTTTCTCTCTGTAACTCTGCCTTTCAATATATTTCAAAAAACTGTAAAAAATAATTCATTCATAAATTTGTACTCAGCATTAACTACTCTCCTGTCACTCTGTCAACTGCATTTCTCTCAATTCTTTGGTTTTCCAAATCGTAAAATCCAAAATTTTTACCAAATATTAAATATTTACCTTTCCCTAAATCTCTTTTACTTTTCATTCCTCTCCATAGATGCTTCTTCACATACACTGATTCTCAATCCCCCAGAGACAGATACACTGCACTGACTCCATCCATCATGAATTTATCAGTCGCAACCCCAGAAAGATCTACTTTCTCCTCAGTAAGAATAAAAAAATCATGAAACAACTCATATCTAATTAACTGTCTCCTATATTTTCCTTGTATCATTCTGTCATGAATTCCACCCCCCAATGTCATTGTCGTGTCTTTTTGCCTAGATCTAATCAGTATGTGAAAGTTTTATTTTCCAATTATTTTTTCAGAAGAGCATTTGGATAGACGTTGACTTATGAAATGTAATTACCAATTTTTTGAAAAATTGTTTGACATAAAATACTAATTAATTAGCTGAGAGTTACTTGAAATAAATATAACATTTTTAGTAGGCACTTGACAGGAAATAAATTTGCTAAATCACATTTTTGGTACTCTATTCAATTATATAAAATGGACAGAATTCAGTTATCTATACTAAAATCATTACAGTCTATATTTTAAAGTAAAAATGATAATTGTCTATTAATTCTTATCATATACAAATCAATATTAATCATCAAAATAGTGTCATCAATTACATGAATCTGAAATATGTTCAAAATCTATTTCTAAATACCTATTTAAAATTTGTTGATATTTTAAGAGCATAAATCAGTATCATCAGTTTTAAAAATTCATAGAAGCTGGGGCTGGCGCTGTGGCATAGCGGGTAAAAGCTGACGCCTTCAGTGCCGGCATCCCATATGGACGCCGGTTTGAGTCCCTGCAGCTCTACTTCCAATCCAGCTCTCTGCTATAGCCTGGGAAAGCAGCAGAAGATGGCCCAAGTCCTTGGGCCCCTGCACACGTGTGGGAAACACAGAAAAAGCTCCTGGCTCCTGGCTTCAGATCGGTGCAGCTCCGGCCATTGCGGCCAATTTGGGGAGTGAACCAGAGGCTGGAAGACCTCTCTCTCTCTGCCTCTCCTCTCTCTGTGTAACTATGACTTTCAAATAAATAAATAAATCTTTAAAGTAGTCTTTAAAAATTATAGAAGCTAACAGAGATGGCAAATGTGACATTGACTTATTGTCAATATGTGCTTGATTAATGATAGGAGTAGAGGCAGATTTGAAGTAAAACTAAACCAAAAAAGGAACTAGTAATAAAACTTGAACCGTAGTCCTTGATATTAGAAATAAAACTAAATGCTAAACAGAAAGTACTGTTTTATATTCTGAAAATTTATGCAGCTGGAATTTGGGCTACACTCAACATCTGCCTGTGTATTTCATCTATGAAACTATATTTACATATATAGAACAGAAGTTGAGTTTGTGCCTTTAAGCAGAAATAAATATTAGCAAATTTATATTAATATCTCTATTGTCAAATAAAATCATTTGTTTAAATTGAAGTTTTTCATTACAATTATTATTCCCTTTCAGTAAGAGGTAGGATATTTGAATTGCACAGTGTTTTTAAATTTTTTGTATTAGAATACTGCATTATTACTGCCTTAACTTATAGAGAAGTTTTAAGTTCACAGCAAAATTGAAATCAAGATACAAACATGTCCTATGTAGCTCCTGCCTCCACACATGCATAGCCTCCCACATTATTATTATCCCCCATTAAAACAAATGTTTAGTCTGTGCTTTTGTTCAAAAATTAGCATGCTAGTGTGGCTAAAGTGGTGAATAAAAACCTGCATTTACATATTTTACAATCTAAACATGGAAGTCAGTGACATCAGAGGGAGAAGAGACTTAGGGGCCAAGGGAATGTGTCCATTTAAATGGAGCCTTCAATATCTGTATCCCTATATTTTAGACCAGTGGCTCTCTACCTTTGATACATAGGCATCACTGTGTTTCTGATTAATAAGTTCTGGGCTGGGGGCCGGGGGGTGGCTGGAGATGTTGCACTTCTAACAAGATCCTAGGTTTTGTTGATGTGGATAGTCAGGGACTGTAGAGCAGGGCCCAAGTTCACAAGACCATAGAGTTCTCTGTCCAGATGTTTTTGAACAACTTTGGAGCCCACCTGGGACCCCCACCCAGGGAGGGCCCCCTTTTGCCCACTGTTAAACCAATATGAGATGCATTACAGATGTAAGGTCTGGGTTATTCACACTTGCAAGCAATACTCTTCTTTTATAAGACAGAGTCTGAGGTGGAAAGGCAAACATGCACAAATCAGGACCAGTTCTAGCCATATTATGTGAGGAATTCAAAGAAATTCAAGAATTATAGATTCTCTAAGCAATCTGAACACATGAAGAAACTTCAACAAGTTTATGAAAAGGCATGACACGAGAAAACTATGCATGGATTTGAATTTCTGGACCAAAATAACCATATTTTAGATCATTTTTCACAAAGTTTAAAGAATATACTGGTGTGAATTTTTACTTTTTTTGGATGATTTCTTGGTTTTAAATATGCATACATAGTGTAGGTGAGATTCCACTTATCTTCCTGCTCTATATCTTACAAATGACGGTCCTGAACCAGTAATGGTTTGGTCACATTGGCCCATTGTGCTCTGGACCTTTCCAGGACAAAAGATTCCTAAAACTTGATTGAGACGGTAGATCTCTGCTGCAGCACTAGAGACACATAAACACACCTGCAGGCAAGGAAATCTAGTACTAATTGTTTCACATTTTGAATGGTCATAGCCACTGTTTAAATGATTTATTCTCTAAGTATCATATATGAAGAGTGAGAGACGACAACAAAGCAGGATAGCTGGAGTATCTAATTGTATGACTGCTTTCTCTGCACCTGAAGGTAGCAAGAAAAAAGCTGCAAGTATGAAAATCAGTTTTCCTGTTGGCATCAGGTAGGTTCATTATTATCCTGGATAATGTGAGTATTTCATGTTAAATGCAACAATAATTATTCAGGAAAAAGAATCTGAACTTCAGTATTGTAAAAGACAAATCAATTACACTTTGGAAAGTAAACTTCAACCTTGTATTTTGCTTTTCAGGTAATTGTGAAAATATAAGATGTTATAATAATAAAACAATTCTTGAGATAAGTAGGGTAAGATCAATATTTTATGTTTAAAGTTATTAGATTTCCACTAAAAGTTCGGTTCATCAGGAGACTCACACAGCTCTGTTAGATTCCCTGCACTTTTAACCTGTTAAGATACAGAGAGCAACATATAAGCGAATCAGACAACCATAAAGGACAACATCGGGTTAGGATAATTCTGAATAAACACATCAGGGAACTTCCAGGCTTTTAGATAGAATGGTGAGCCATCAAGTCTATTTCCCCTTCCCCTACTTTTTGCCTCTTGAAGGGAAAAGGGAATGGGAAAGTTAAATGACTTAGGATGTAACTCCTTATAAGATAGAACTCTGCGAAAAAATTGTACTTATTATCTATCTAGGTGGCACTCACAGTAAAAAAAAAAAAATGTTTTTGTTCCATTCATATGATTTCCCTCACACTGCATAAGTACACTGGGATAATAAACTCTGCAGCTCTTTTGAAATAACTTCTTTACTTAATCATAAAGGGGAGAAAGTGTTGGCACATATTCAATAAGACACAAGATTAGTTTTACCTTTGGGCATGTTATTCACACCCACCAATGTCTTCCAGAGTCTCAAGATGCATTTATTTTGTTATAATGCTACCTTGATAGTGAAAATTAAAACATAAGTAAAGAACACAAGAGTCATTATATTCTAATCTTGAAACAGTGTAAAAGAAAGACATACAAAATGCCTTAACGAAGTGGAATACTGTACCCTCTTTGTATTCAATTCAGACTGTGAATTTACTGTTATTTTTTTAAAAAAAGGAAGTTTTGGAAATAGATCCCATTGCAGAAATTATTCTAAGACATCAAATGAAAATAAGACAAAACATAGTGCTCCTATAATATTTCCTTTACAAATGATTAATTTTAGCTACCTTAAATTACCAGGACCAGCGCTGTGATTTAGAAGGTAAAGCCACCACCTTCAGTGCCTGCGTTCTATATGGGCACCAGTTCGAGACTTGGCTGCTCCAATTCCAATCCAGCTGTCTGCTATGGTCTGGGAAAGCAGTAGAAGATGGCCCAAGTGCTTGGGCCCCTGCACCCATTTAGGAGATCTAGAAGAAGCTCCTGGTTCCTGGTTTTGGATAGGCTCAGTTCTAACTATTGCAGCTATTTGGGGAATGAACCAGTGGATGGAAGATCTCTCTCTCTCTCTCTCTCTCTCTCCATCTGACTCACTGTAACTGCCTTTCAAATAATAAATAAATCTATAAAAATTGCCTATTAACTTATGTGCAATGTCACCTGAAAATATGTAAATCAAACCTTCTTTAGGTTTCTAACTTCAGTGTGATGGGACACGTTTACACACCACTTGGCTGAACCTACCTTCCTTTAATGCTCAGTAGATAATCTGAAGAAATATGGGAAAGTTCTATTAAAGAATTTTATCACATTGTCAAAATGTGAGGTGATAACCAGAAGACTACTGGAAGGACCCAGAATTCCTTCTCTTGATTCAGAAAGGCAAAGAATTTCAAGATGGTACAGATTTTCTAAGAATTATTTCTCTGTCTTGGTCAGTCAAGATTGATCAGATTGGCGATTTATTCTCAACCTTCTCTTAGCCCAAATATTTTACTACTTTATTCTTCTGGATTTTTTAGTGCTCACTCACTCCTGTAATGGCGAGAGGGTGTTCAGGCAGACTATGACGTTTAGCTGTATCATTTAATTTTTCAGCTGAGCTTTAGGTAATAAATCTGTTGTCAGCCTGTCTACTTGTGTCACTCTGAGACACATGAAGAATGAAGCTGTGAGAAAAGCAAACCAAAGCGCATTCTTTCCTTCACGGCCAAAAGCAACAGATCAACAGCTAAATAAAAACGCCTGTCTCTTACACACTGCAAAATGCATGTTGAGCCCTTTAGCGCATTTTTCTCTACCTCCAAAAACACCGTGTCTGTGTGAAATAGATCAGGCATTTACATAAACGCCTTGATATGTTTTTGCAATGATTTTAACTTTGAAATCAGGCACCAAATAATTAGAAAGAATCAAAGAGCCAAACAACTTTGCATTCTGTAAGTAAAAATATTACGTTTCATTTTTTTCTGTATGATGATAAGAAAGTAAAAATAAGTTGATAGAATTGAATAACTCATGAAAAAAAAACTTCCAGAAATATATCACAAAAATTTGAGAAATCATTTGACTCCACTGGTGTCCGATCCACCGTCTGCAAAATGAAGCAGGCAGTTTTAGATGATTTCTAAGGTCACTTTCAGCTGGAAGATGTTATGCCACTCTAATGTCATCAATCAGGCAGTGCCTCTCATTCACATACATATGCCTTGAAGATGATTATCATTTAGAGAAACCTACATATTTAAGGCAAGCCACTAACTCCCCACTGCAATTCAATATATTCATCAAATTTTGTTGTAGATGGAAGACCTCACCTGCAGCACTTAGCCTAGAGATTAAGCAGGGAGTGCTTTCCAAAATATACTTACCAAACTGATATTCTTCTTAACTCTCTATATTAATTTAATGCTGAATATAATTAGCATGCCTAATGAACTGGAAATCTCACAGCTGCCTCTGCACCCTATATGGTAACATGATGCACCTTCTCTTCCATGCATTTGGTTATTAATGTAAATTGTTTATTAATAGTGGCCAGTCATGGAAATCACTGTCTACATTTAGGCCTCCAAGTGACAAAGTCTATTCTTGTATGCAGTGGTAGAATTTTTCATGACATGTTGAGCATTTATTTACAGGGCCTGTCCAGCGTCTAAAAGAGCCCTGTTAACACAAACAAGACTTCAGGTTCTTCTCATTTGCTGTCTGATGAAAATCGAAGAACACTATGCATGCCAATGAAGGACCATGAATTTTTCATATATTTTGTTCCTTTTCACTCCTCTGAACAGCAATATTCTCTGAAGTGATTACACAGTCCTCCGTCAGGAACCTTATCCCCTAGGTGGCAGGAGGCCAAAGGAACATGAGCTTGAACTGACCTTTTGATAAGTTTTGATTGTACCATTTTTGCAGCCTTAGAGGAAGAATATCAGGCTAATTCTAGAAAGCAAGCAAATTGTGAATCCAGACAACAGACAGAGTAAAGTGCTAATTAGAGTGGTATTTTTAAATTCTCCTCAATTTAAATATTGCCTAAAGCAAGGTTCTATTAAAATCATATGAAAAAACTATGTATCTGTGTGTGTGTGCGCGCGCGCAGGCCTGTGTGCGTGTGCACAGTTTGTTAATTTTATTGCAGCATGTATGACACAATTAGGCTTTTAATAGTTATTTATTCATTCTGTCATTCAGTAATAATTTATAGAGCACATAGAGCACCCTCTATATATTAAACACAGTGCGAAGCATTAGAGGAAAGTAATCTAACAAGATATTAAACCCAGAATACTTAACTGGAGACTAATTGTATGTGTGACATAAATTTTATCATAGGGAATACTTCATTTTTCCCTATTACAGTAGAAACAAGTATTCTTTGTATAAAATTTTGAAGATAAGTCCTTCATCTCTTCCCTAAACAAAACAATCAAAATCCTATCAATTTAGACCATGATTTTTCTCTTAACTAAAACGTCAAAAACTGTTTATTATTCATCATTTCTTAGAAGTCTGAAGAATGTTTATAATTTCACTGATGTAGATTGACTCATTCACTTTGCTTCTTAAAATATTAAGTAAATTCAGGGATTATTTGGAATGAATCAACAGTACTCATTATAGCAACTGACCCTGTAGCTAACAAGGACCTTTCAAAATTAATTCTCTTATGCTAATGATAATTGGAACATTTATCCAAAATAGCTCTCGGATTGCAACGGACTTTTCTTTTATCATATTTCAATATCTGTTATGAGTATTTGTATTGGATTTCTTCTGGTATTAGGTATATTGTGATGATTCAGAGTGTTTAAAAGCATCCAAGTTCTTCAAACAGCCAAGTGAATACTGGCTCTACTATTTAAACTCTTTACAAATACTCAATAGATAGGAAAATGATATTTAACAAGAACTTTTCAGGAAGAAATAACAACATCCATGGTTTTTATTCAAATTCTAAAATAAGGCCAGCTGACAACAAGTGATTTACTAATAGTGGTTATATAAAAAGCTCAGTGCAGCCCCGGGCAGCCTGCAGACGTGGTGACTGCCTGACAAATGGTAGTGTTCAAGCTGGGTCTGCGATTGGAAGCAATCCCTGCATTAATCGGAAAGATTGTCAAATGTGTTACCATTCCTCCAAAGTGGAAATAGGCATAATACAACCTAGAAATTGGATTTCTAGGAAAAATGCTCAAGTCAAGTTAGCAAGAAGTGATTGTGTACCTATTATGTCCCAATATTGTTCAAAGTTCTCCATGGGACAAAAAATAAATACTGTATTTGTCATGCCTCCTCATGGGAGTCTACAATCTTATTAGAGAGAAAAGATTAATATACATAAGACAATCAGAGACCAGCCTCATCTCTCACCTGCACACAGCCCAGTTCACTGTGATCCACTCCCCCTGGATTTTCTCTTCCCCATAGAATGTATAATGCTCTTTCCATCTTTAAATCCTCTGCACATGCTTAGCCGTGTGAACTCCTACTTTTCCAATAGATTTCAATGTAAGTATTCCTTTTTCAAAGAGCACTTCACCCCAACCAAATCTAAATTAATCCATTGTTGTTCTCTATAGTACTCTATATTTTATCTTCTTTTGATTCATCACATTTAATACTATATGTTTAATTTTGTGGTTATTGATTTTACATCTGCCTTTGAAACTAACGACATGATCTCTTTAAGGGCAGAAACTGGTTGATTTTCCAGGCATTATAATTCTTAACCTTACATCAGGGTTTGTCAACTTGAGACCCACTGATACCTAGTGCCAGGTAATTCTTCATTGCAGGGTCTGCTTCGTGAATGGTATGATGTTCAGTAGCATTCCTGATGACTATCCAACAGATTCTAGTAGCTGTTCTCTCAAGGTGTGACCAAAAACAAAGTGAACTAATACAAGGCACTTTATAATTAAATGCTAGATTGTGTATGCTAATGTTGTCAACTTCATAGATTTTATGAGGATTAAGAGATGACTGCATACAATGTATTGAGTCCAGTTTCCAATACAATGTATATTAAATTTGTGGTAAATAATTATTAGCAGTTACTATGGTGGAACTTTATTATCAGGATATGGGAAATAGACTTTTGGACCATTGGCCTTTATCATACTTTATAAGCAGATGATTTAGGGATGAAAGTGATTTAATTGAACAGAGCATATAGGATGACTACAGAGTAAGAATACAAAGAGGAGTATCAGGAGGAGATTAACCATATAAAGATCAGGTAGCAATTGATATGGCATTGGAACTGTTATCTACAATTAGTTGAAACCTACTGTTCTAGAAATGGTCTGAGATATTCACAATGTCCAGGACAGCTAAGTCTTCTGGTCAAAGTAAATGAGGTCGTGGACTATGGCAAAATGCCAATGAAGATGGTCTTCTTGATTTCCTTCACTTTCATTTTGCTCTGTGTTTTCACAGCACATTGATTACTGAAATTCTCCCTGGAACAGGACTTCACTCTTAAGCTTTGCCTTTAAAACACAACTCAATCCCCACCTATCATAGAACACTGATCCAACATTACTAGCCCTTGTGGCTCTCTCTGCTACCGTACTTCTCACTTACCAATCTCATGTACCACAGCATATCATTATTTAACATAATATTGCTCTGTTATTCTTTCAGTTTTGTAAAATAAGTGATAAAAGGTTAGACTTCATGTCTCCTGTTACTTTAGGTTCCCTCAGCTATAGTTGTGGGCATAGAATGAAGTTATTTTTTATTTTATTCTTCATTTCTCTCGGTCATAGAATATCAAAGTTATAAACAATTCAGAAATTCAGTAGTACAGCTGTCAGAAAAATCATAAATCCCCACTAACATAACCAGAATGTTTAGTCAGATGCTGCTTATCTATCACTACTGATGAGACAATCAGTGTTTCATCCTCACTTTTGAAAGACTAGTTTTTGAATATCCCCTCCAAATTACGCAAACAGAAACACTTCAAATATGCTTTGTGTATCTACTAACATCCTACTCGGAATAGCTCCTTAGTTCCTGTCCCTCACCATTCAACTGCATAGTGTTTTCCCTTATCTGTAGTTTCCCTTTCCATGGTTTCAGTTATCTATTGTCAGCCATAGTCCAAAAAATTAAATAGGAGATCCAGAAATAAACATTTCATAAATTCTGAGTAAAATGATGAAATCTCATACCATCCCACTACACCCCACTATCAATTATGTCCTGAATATCCATCCTGTCTACTCTACCTGCCTGTTAAGTAACTGTATTAGTTATGAGATCATGCAAGTTGCAGTGCTTATGATCACATAGCTTTTTGTTCAGTAAACTATGCCCCAAAGTACAAGAGCAACATTGCTGGCAACTCAGATACACCAAAAAGAATCTGTAACTTGCTTGCTTTAAGTGAAAAGGCAAAAATTCTTGACTTGAAAAGGAAACATAAAACACTGTATCCTCAACCTGCTAGGAAGAAAGAAGTAAAATTCTATCATTGAAATTGTGAAAAAGGGATGAAAAATCCATGTTAGTTTTGCTGTTGCACTTCAAACTGCAAAATTTATGGATATGGTGAATGTTAAGTAGTTAATATGGAAAAGGCATTATGTATGTAGGATATACCTATAGATTTCAGTGCTATTCATGCATCCAAGATCCATTGATGGTGTTGGAAGACAGCACCCATTAAAGGACAATGTGAACTGCTCTAAATTTTTCCCTTTTGAATTTGCTTTATGCTTTTGTTCAAAAATGCCTCCTAATTATATATATATATATATATATATATATATATATATATATATATATTTTCTTTGGCTCTGCATTAAACAATTCTTAAGACTAGAGACAGGGATTGGTATCATGCAAAGCAGGTTAATCCTCTGTGTCACCGGCATCCCATATGGGCTACAGTTCAAGTCCTGACTGCTGCACTTCCAATCCAGCTCCCTGCTTATGTGCCTGGGAAAAGCAAAGGAGGATGACCCAAGTATGCGGGCCCCTGATATCCATGTGGGAGAATAGGATGAGGCTCCCGTCTCCTAGGTTCTGCCTGGCTCGGCCCTGTCCAGTGAGGCCATCTGGGCATTGAATAAGTAAGTAGAAGATCTCTCTCTCTCCCCATCTTTCTATATTTTTAACTCTTTCAAATAAATAAATAAATCTTTTTTAAAAAGACTAGAGATGTATTGAGTTTCTTTTAATCATTTATTGCACTCAGTTTAGTTCAATAGAGTATACAATAATAAATTTCAAAGATATTTGATTCTATAATTTGAGGCTATTTCCCCCAATTATGTTCATATAACAAAGCTTCTCTCTGCACTAACCTGTCTTCACTGAGTCTGGAGATTTGAAAGAAGTTACAGAAAGGTCATGGGAGTCAAAACTATCAGTAACATAAAGCTGGAGAAAACAATGAAAAATAGAAATCGAAAACATGTTCAAATTCCTAGCTTCACAAATATTTGTTTAAATGATAAAATCTGTAAAAATTACTCCTTGGATTAAAAAAAGACAATTAGATAAATGTATACTGCAGGTAAAAGAAAGTGCAACATAAGTGTTTCAATCCACAATAAAGTCAACACAGATTAATAGCATCATGAAGCTAAGAAAAGTTTTAGGCCACATTCACAGAAGTACCCTATGAGGATCTGAATAGTGATAGTTGCATACCACTGCTTGATGTGCAGGAAACTTGGATGTAATCTAGGATGTAACACTTTCAAAGGGGTTTAAGCAATGGTTTGCATGTCCAGGGAGGTTTGTGTGTCAAAGGATGAACAAGATGACAAGAAAATGTTAACACAACTGGGAATGTCTAACTTGGAGCGATAAGATGCTTGAATACAAAAAGAAGTTATCATATAGTAGAAGGATTGTCATGTGGAAGAGGTATTCAGTGTGTTTTTCATGAATAGATTTTAATAGGTATATTTGGATTCTTTAGGAGGGAACAAAATATTGATTTCTTATAAGGAAATTGCCTCCAATAATACCTTGAGATTGAAGGTCCTGTTTGATTACAGAGTCATTTGGGATTATATTAATTAGTGACTTCTAAACCTAACCTGTCTGCTAACATCAAATCTATAGTTTTGACAAATGGATTGGGTAATTATAGTTTAAGATACCTTAAATGAAAAGAACAGCATTCAAACTTAAAGAAATACAAATGACATTACATTTTAAAATAATAGACATGGGTTCCTTAGGGAGATCCTATCAAAAATTTGTTGAATAACATAGATAACAACCAGGCAGGGATTTTACGCTAAATAGAATTCAAGATTTCTATTGGGGTTTGGGAAAGAAGTAGACAAGTGATCATTACAGCCACAAAGTGTAGATTTCTGTGATGTAAAACTAATTGATTTTTAGGGGAATTTAAGCCTGTGTATTATAAAGGACAAAGGCTCCGTGGAATTAATGGGCTGTGTCTCAATACTCAGGCATGGAGGCCTGATGCAGCAGGCTCTGTCAGTGGGAATCAGGAAGACTTCAAAGTGAGGTATGTGCTGTGGTGTCAATAACCATGAGAGGCCCAGTGAGTGCTGGCGACTTCAGTGTAGAGGAATGCCAAAAGCCAAACGATACTGCATTGTTTTGAAAGCAGATAGCCTGTCTAAATTGGCCTGTAAAACTAAAAACCTGCCAGCAGTTCAAAGATACAGGGATTTTATTTTTTTCCAATGCAAATCATGCACATTATTTCATTTCCTTTCCGACCCACACCCCACTTCCACCTATATGCATAAGAAACCAGGTTGGTCAGTTATCTGAATGCTTTCCCCTCAAAAAGATGATGAGAGAGATTAGCTAACATTTTGTCACAAGGACACATGCCCCGTGATGAATGATCAACATCCGCAGGATGGACAGTTTCAAGCAACACTTCTTGGGCATCCTTTGCTAACTCGTCCCACAGAGCCAGTCTGATTTTTTCCATTTCTTCTTCATCCCCACAACAATGAAGAAAGAATACTATTAAACAACTCGCTGATACAACATACTAGAAAAGACCAGGAGAGAAATGGAAAACATGGCTTTCTCTCTGCGGATTATGGGTGTGTGTACAAACACAGAGTAGGTGGTCAAGTGCACTGTCTCGTCAATTTGCTCCTGAAACTCAGGTGTGCATTCCATGGTGTAAATATACAATAGTGCAACTAAAAGCTCCCTTCACTCCCTCTTTTGTTTCCAAATGACCATATCTGGAGGACCCCAAGCGAGCTCCCTATGCACCTTACAAAAATACTAGACACCTGAGGAATTCTGATCCTGCAGGCAGCTGGAGGCACCCAGCTCCCTGGGTAAGGGGCCTTGGAGCCTGTTTCCTAGAGGTTACAAGAAAATAGCAATAACTCTGACCCAGAGCATGTGCGGGAGAGGCACAGGGACCCAGGGCGTCCCCAGCCCAAGCTGCTCAGCCCCTCCCCTTCTGGGGTTGGGTTGAGAAAGGACCAGGAAGGCACGGGGACCTGTTCACACTTTGGGATTAAGGAGTGAGAACCTGATTTGGGCCGTGCATGCACAGTCAAAAGTTTAAAATTTTACCCTTTAACAATAGATATACTATACCTATACATGATATAATATTTGTATATATGAAATCTATATTTGTTTAATTTGAGCCATTCAATTGAAACCAATGTACAGGTGTACGACGAGGAACCTGAACGTGCAGGTCTTTTCCCCGACATGGCATGGAGTCCCCTCCTCCAGGTGGGAGGCACAGGCTTTCCATGTGACGGCTTTCTCACTTCCTGGCGAGGGCAAGCCTGTAGCACAGTGGGACAGAGTGTAGACTGGAGTCCCAGCTGGTCTGCTTCTCATCTGGCTTGTTGCTAACGTGCCTAGGAAGGCAGCAGAGAATGTCCCAGGTATCTGGGTCCCTGCCACCCATGTGAGAGACCAGGATGGATTTCCTGGCTTCTGGCTTCAGCCTGACCCAAGCCCTGGCTGAAGCAGCCATTTAGGGAAAGAACCAATACATAGTTCTTTCCCCCTCTGTCACTCTGCTTTACAAATAAATAAATGAGCAATTCTTTAAAAAAAAAAAAAAAAACTTCTTCCTTGATCCTTGGCACTGTGGATCAAATCATTTTGCACTGATCGCACTTGGGGCGGTTTATATGTATTACTTCTTAAAAATATTTTCCGTGTATATTAATATTGACTTGGTGCTTTTCTGTAGAGATATTATACTTTTATTAATATCTGCATTACTGAAATGTCATCTTCATAAAGTCCAGGTACCCTTTCTGGTTTTGTTAACGACTACATTTCAAGTGTACCCTGCTCTTACTAGCAGTACGTTAAGTGAATGAGTGATCCTGAGAAACCTAGAAGAGTGAATTCTGCCCACATGTAAACTGCTTGCATGACTCAGGTGGAAAACATCCAAGGATTATTTCATTTATAGGTTTTCTGGACGAAGCCTTTCAATGACAGTCCTAATACAAAGGATTTAATGCAGGATCAGGCATTGTGGCACAGCAGGTGTTCATTTGGGATGTCTGTGTCCCATATTGACATGCCTGAGGTAGAGCCAACCTCTGCTTCCATACAGCTTCCTTCTAATGTGCCTAGGAGGCAGCATATGATGGCTCAAGAAACTGAATCCCTGCCACCCAAGTGAGAGACTCTTGACCCTGGTTCCTTGCTTTCTTTGATTTGGCCTACACCTGGGTTTTGCAGGTGTAGGGAAGTAAGGCAACAGATGAAAGATTTCTCTCTCTCTCTCTCTCTCTGTGTGTGTGTGTGTGTGTGACTCTGCCTTTTAATCAAACAAAAGTGAATAAAACAACATTTTTAAAAATAAGGGAGGGTGTGTCTTAATTTAAATACAAGACCAAGAAGTTCTGTTTAGCACCTTCTGCCATAGCCCAGACATTATAAAAGGAAATACAGGGTTTAATGAGAGTAATTTGGGTTTAAAGGAGCTATTAATCTATAAAGTTGGATGTGTATTCTCTCCGCACCCTCCCCCGAACTCTCTACCTCCCTTTCTTCCTGTTAGCAACCTAAGTATAGATCCTAAAAAGAGAGCAGTACTACTATCTTTATCATTTGGTAGTTCTGTTGGGATTGGGGTTTCTTTAGGTACTTCCTTTTCATACCTAATGGAAAAGATTATTTTAGCTTCTGGGAATGTCTTTTTTCTCCAGCACTCTCTTCTCAGTAATCTAGATAAATTGCCAAGCAAGCACATTGTAACCTTGCTGAATTTATCTATAGGAACACTCACATAAGCTGGAAATTAGTATGCCCCTGGAGACTCTCCTATTTTTCGTTCTTAATCAGACCTTCAGGTGGATCGTCAGTGTCTTTAGAACTGAGCAGACAGAAATTGCAAGCTGAATAATGTTGGCTCACAGGGTGCATTCTTTTAAACTTGGAAGAGAAAGTGTGGCTAAGTGACAGTGAGGTTTTTACTTGCATGCTGTTGGAAATCTTCTGTCCCTATACATGGGCAGAGGGCTTTCTTGGTTAATGGGCTAGGTTTATGGAACACTTGTCCCCTGATGCTGTGTCTGAGTCCTTAGGTCAGAAGACAGACAATTTACATCCATTTACCTGACATTCTTTATAGTGAAAGGCTACCAGTTTAGTCCCAGAAAGCCTGACCCTAACATGGTTTGATAAACAAGAAAGCAAGAAATAAGCTTAGTTCTTATATCCAGTCAAGGGAGAAAAAAAAGACTACAAAACTGTAAAGTATTTTGAGACTCAACTCTCACTCTACTTTTACCAGGCTTTTAAACTCTCAGGAATGCTTACATGTAAAATTGGACTATATTTATATGATTAAATAAATGAGAAAACATATGTATTCTTTAATCCAGTACTAGATTACTTGAATATTTTAATATTTATAGACATTTCTGTTAACATGTCAGAAAGAAGAGATATTTTATGATTTTTTCTATCCATGACATAATTTCAGAAGATTTAAAAATCATATGAATTGGGATGAAATTCCTGTTTTCAGTTAGAATTTTTTTGATTAAGAAAAATGATCAGAAAATCAGGGGAGTAGTTTATTTTCTTCCTCTTCGAAGGGAGTATTACTCTACATGATATATTACTTTAAGAAGTTTTGCTATTTAAATAACTAGAGAAGAACTGTTCATTCTGGCCAAGCTATTGAATATCAGTGTTATCAAGCAAGAATCTTTAGATCAAACCACTTTGAAAACCTAGAAGTAAATTTCAGAATCACAGAGATTTTAATTCTTTGTTCAATTTTCTCTTGGTCTTTTTTTTTTTTCAGACTTACTGATTTTTTTGAGAGGCAGAGGGAGAGAGAGATCGAGAGATCGAGATCTTCTATCTGCTGGTTCACTTTCCATATGCCTGTAGTATCAGGCCGATTCAAGACCAAAGCTGGAAGCCCAGAACATAATCCAGGTCTCCCTTATGGGTGTCAGGAACCCAGTCACATTAGCCATCACATATGCCCTAAAGAGTCTGCATTAGCAGGATGTTGGAGTCAGAATCTGGGCCAGGACTCAAACCCTGGCACTCCAATATGGGATGTATTGCCTTAACCACTATGTAAAATACCTTCTCCCTCAACCTAGTTTTGATAAAGTGTGTACATTATATATTTTTATATATATTAAATATTTATTTATTTTGAAAGAATCACACAGAGAGAGAAGGAGAGGCAGAGAGAAAGAGAGAGGTCTTCCATCTGCTGGTTCACTCCCCAGAAGGCTGCAATGGCCAGAGTTGCACTGATCCGAAGCCAGGAGCCAGGAGCCTCCTCTGGGTTCCCCACACAGGTTCAGAAAATGATTATTGAACTACTCTATGGTAGATACCATAGCAGTTTCTCTAGATGCTGTAATGACTAGAAGAGACAAATTTTTTCACACACAATGCTTCCTTTCTATATAGTGTACTTTGAAAACATTAATAGAAACCAATCAATATATAGCATAAGGTCAGGTAATGTTAAGAACAATGAAAAATAAAACAAAAATATTAGAGTATAGAGAGTACTTGGTTGTCCTAATTTAGAATGAGGTACCAAAGGATGCATAGAAAGGGATACAAATTAAGAGCCAATCCTGGCCGGGGCTGTGGCACAGTGGGTTAAAGCCCTGGCCTGAGGCGCTGGCATCCCATATGGGCGCTGATTCTAATCCCGGCTGCTCCACTTCCCATCCAGCTCTCTGCTATGGCCTGGGACAGCAGTAGAAGATGGCCCAAGTCCTTGGGCCCCTGTACCCACATGGGTGACCCGGAAGAAGCTCCTGGCTCCTGGCTTCAGATCGGCGCAGCCCCTGCCAGCCATCTGAGGAGTAAACCAGCGGGTGAAAGACCTCTCTCTCTGTCTCTACCTCTCTCTGTAACTCTGTCTTTCAAATAAATAAAATAAATCTTTAAAAAAAATAAAGAGCCAATCCTGGGTACATCAAGGGGATGATTCTTCCAGACATAGAATTCAGCAAGTGTAGAGGTACGGGGGTAAGAAAACCAATGGATGCCTTCAAAAGACTAGAAAATCCAGGGTGGCTGGCATAGAATCAGGAGAGAGGAGAGGGGAAGATCATCTAGGGTCCTACAATCATTAAGGCAGTGGATTAAGGGGCTTGGGGATTAGGTCCTCCAGGCTAAACGTCTCACTGTTCACTTGATGGCTCATCAGAATGTATACATTTGAAAAAAAAAAAAATGTAACTACCTTGGACATAGAAGAGTGGCATTCAACTGTGTAGAAGTAATCATTAAGTTACTATTCTGTTAGCAACTAGGCTCACTGTGCTGCTACAAGTATGAAACAATAAGAACTATAGGAAAATGATATCATATAATCTGTTTTCTATTTGCACCATCACAGGATACACAGCTTTAAAATTAAGGCAAAAATGTAATATATATATATAAATATGTATACATTTATGTATATATAAGATTTTTACTTGATTTTAAAGCCATTTTTATATATGTGTATTTAAACTTTCAGTCAGTCTTAGTGGTTGCAAGCTACAGAGATTCATTTGTGTTGTTCCAAGTGATGGGAGATTTATTGTAAGTGTAGAGAAGAAAAAAGAAGCAATTTAACAGAAACACTGCGGATTCTTCTTTCCATGGGAGAAGTATTATTCAGCTCCAGGAGCTGGCAGGTCTTTTGTTCAACAAAGCACTTTAATACCCACTTTGGCTATGAAAGGCCAAACCTTCCAGAGGGTTAGTGTAAATGGGGCTATTTGGGCAAAAGACCACTGAATTGCTCTGCCACAAAAAAAATCACATTTTATCTTTCCTTTGGTGGGTTGGGAGAAAGATGATAAGTCAAAAGGTGAGAAGGGCCCCAGCGACTTGCCTTGGTAGGACAGGAACAGAGAAAGAGGATAGGGTTACAGAACAGTCGTCCCAATGCTCTCCTGTGAGTGGAAATTCTGTGTCTGTCTTCTGGCTGAACAGTTTCCCCACCTCGTTTCTTCATGACGTGGGTCTTTGCCTTAGAATCAACACTTCCAACAACTTCATATCATATGCAGCCATCACATGGAACTCTTTTTTTATGTTAATATTTCCAGTTTCCCTTCTAATGCTGTTGATTTATACTCTTGCTCATTTTTTGTGCAAATTACTGTGAAATTGAATTTGGTTGGCTTGAATTATGAAGGAAAGATGGAAGACAAAATGGATATACCTCAGCAAGTAGGAAGGATGGAATGCTGAAATGCCATCACCAAACAAAGCAGAAATTTGGAAATGATATTTAATGGGCACTGAGGAAGACAGACTCTTAGATAAAGGGCTTTGCTTGAGATACTTGAGATTGGAAAAAAAAAGAACATTTAAACATATATTTCCTTCTTGTTGATAGAATAAAAGGAATACAAAGGTTATTGTATGATTGATTCGTTGTTAGTTATTCTCTCCTGAATAGCCAAACAATATGGCTCCATTTTTAATTAGAGGAAATATTCATATGTGAACTGGAATCAGAGAAATCGCATGAACAGTACTGCTGGTTTCTCCTCCCCTATTCACAGAGGACAGATCTGTGAGTTCTCTCTCCTCTCCACTGGGATACAAATGGGATACAAAGTAAATTGGTAATACACGGTTAGAACTGGGAAGTGCTTGCATAGGAAGAGGTGTTAGAGGACATCAAATTCAATCCTTCCATTTTACAGATGAAGAAATTGAAACCCAAAGAGAGAAATTGGCTTTACGGAGATCACAGTTCAGTTAGCCACCTCACTGACAAGAGATGTCTCTGTTCCAGGACAATTTTTCCACTGTACTGGGTCTCTGCTTTATCATCATAAAGACTCCAGTCACAAAACCAAACAAAAAATATAAAAGGGATCTTTTTACTTACAAAAAAAAGCCATTTTTTCAACCTTATGTTAAGTGTTGCTATTTTCTGCTGCTTCTTTTTATATTCTGCTCTTTGTGTGTTGGTTATGTTTATATTTTCCATGGGCTTGAAGATTTGTTACTATAGGATATATGAGAACAAGGGATCCTTTCCCTTTATACCACTGTATTTGTCTTGTGTGTATTATTGTTGGTTACATGCCTCCACCTTCTTAGAAAATGCTCTAAAAGACAGCCGTTCACACTACAGTAAGAAATCACAAATGCACTCAGATTCTGTGACAATAATAAATGCTTTGTGTCTGACCATTGCTCAGATTTCAAGAATGCAAGTAAACTTGTGCTGATTTTTTAAAAAATTTTATCTGTGCATCTTAGTTGCATATCCTGTGCTCTCCATACTTCCCTCCACCACTTACAGAAAGGACCTTTCACCTTTTATCTGCTCTTTACCCTGAGTGAAATACATCAAGCATTTTTCACATGTTCCAGTTTAACTCCTTTATGATGTCAGAGATAATTGTTTTGGCCTCAGGGAAAGAATGTGTTTTCTGCTGCAAATGATGGCTGCAGAGCCATCTAAGTAAAAAATGAACTAGTCATGAAGTCTTAGATTTTTTTATCTTATCAATTATTGAAGAAAGAAACTTTCCTAGCACAAGGAGAATACTAAAACTGTCAAGACAAAGTGATGGCAGATGCAGGGGAGAGTAAGGAAGGGTATGGTAAACAAGTGTGAAGGCAACCAGCACTTTAATGAATGAAGTCAGGGATGTTTTAACCACAGTCACGTTTTATCAGGTGGGATTATTTCTGCTTTTAAAACTATAAGAAATAAAATTGAATTTTCCTATCGTGGGAGAAAATTTGAGTCAAGCTTATCACCTATGAAATTCACATTCATTTCTTCCTGGAGAAATAAACGTAGTTGACTATTACAACAATGAGAATAACCAGGGGCATAGCACAGAATCAAAAGTATATAAACCACTTGTTATGTGCATGAACACGCAAACAAAGGAATTATTAAACCAGCTTGTTCATTACAAAAGTGATACTTTCACTCATGATTTCTAATCAGTAGACTAATTTGAATCTTTTTTTTTTTTTTTTCAGTCACTAGGAAAACATAGTCGATCTTTCCCACTCACAGGGAACATGGTGGGAAAGCCAAGTGCTTGGTGACTTTTCACTTTGATTTTGCCACAAGAAGGAAAGGCAAGAAGGGAAATAACAACCTCCACCACCCATCACATAACCAATGATTTTCTAAGATTTGTAAAATCTAAGAATAGTGAAACTTGCAATAAAAATTGCTTGATATTTAATTTGTGGACACTTTCAAAAATGTAAATGTTTCAAAAATCTATTATGTACCTTGTTAATAGATATTTAGGTTAAAATAGCTTGAAATATAAAAGAATAGATGACATGAATTAACATTTATGCAGCAATAATTATTCACTAAGTTGATATGCTTATCTCTAACCTTAAGATGTCATTTAATTCTCCCTACAGCCCAACGAGAAAGGTTACATTATACAGAGGCATAGGCAGAGATACAGAGATGGGAGACAGAGTATTGAGAGTTAATTCTTTAAAGACTTTTTACAAATTATTCATTTATTTGAAAGGCAGAGTCACAGAGAGAGGGGAAAGAGATTTCCACTGCCTTGGTTTACTCCCCTTGTGGCCACAACAACCAGGACTGGGCCAGGCACAACCTGGAGTCAGAAACTTTATCTGTGTCTCCCACTTAGATGGCAGAGGCCATCTTCTGCTGCCCCTCAGTTGCATTAGAAGGAAGCTGGATCAGAAGTGCTCCAGCCAGGGCTTAAACCAGCACTCACATATGGGACACCCGCATCACAAGCAGCAGTTTAACACACTGCATCCTAATGCCGGCTCCTAGAGAGTGAATTTTAAGGTTACTTACAGAATAAGCAAATCTGACATGACAAATCCATTTCCCCTCACTGTCTTCTTCTGGGCATGAGTAAATTAAAGCTTTTGAATAAAAAGATTAGAAGTTCCTAAAAGCAGAATATTTCTTAAATAGTCACCCACCTTGCCACATTAAGAGAAAATTCCAGGAGGGAGATCTGGACTTGGCTGGAATCTCATAATTATCTGGATGAGGTCTCCAGGTACACAATTTGCCTTCTTCATTCAAAGAAGGAGGATCTTATTTTAATTTTAGGTGGAGCTACATTGTCTACCAGGCAACCACTAGCCACCCACGGAAACAGCACCTAAAAAGTGGTTGAGTGTGTTGTAGGTAGAAAATGCATACTGAATTTCCAACTTTTAATACTGGGAAAAGTGTATAAATTATCTTAGTAATAATTTTATATTGTTTACAGTTGAAATTATAACATTTTGGATACACTGAGGTAAATATATTAAGGAAGAGCTGGCAATGTTATGCCTCCAATTGTTACACAAGCATCCCATATGGGAACATCAATTTGAGTCCCTGCTGTTCCGCTTCCTATCCAGCTCATGGTTAATGTTCCTGGGAGAGAAATGGAAGATGGTCAAAGTACTCGGGCAACTGCCACCCTTGTGGGAGACCTAATGTAGTTACTGGCTCCTGCTTCATTCCAGGCCGGCCTCAGCTATTGTGGCCATTTGGTGACTGAACCAGTGGATGGAAAACATTCTCTCTACTCTCTCTGTTTCTCTCTCTCTCTCTCTCTCTCTCTCTCTCTCTCCATATCTCTATCCCTCATTCTCCCTCTCCCTTTCTCTCTGTCACTGCCTTTAAATAAATAAAAATAAGTCTTTAACAGATCATTGAAATGGATGTTGCTTTTTTAAAACACATTTTTTAACATGAAGACTAATATATTTGAGATTATATTTGTGGTTCTTACAATGCTATTGTACAGTGCTGATCTAAAGCATTTTCTTTTGAGCCTTTTGCTTGTAGGAGAGATCTATTGAGCTGTCTTTCCTGTCTGCTTATCGTAACGATTTTATCACTGAAGTGGAGATCTAGACTAGACTCTTCCATCATGAGATTGTGAGTAGTCTTGTTATTTTCCCTGTTCATTTTGTAATCCTATTTGTTTATTATTTAAATTAACAATAAAATCCTCATGACAATATTAATTTTAGAGTTTTATTTCAAAATGATAATGTGGAGAGGCATGGGAAACTATGCATACCCCTCAGCCAGGGCTGGTATGGAAGAAACACTACCCCAAAATATATCACCTTGGCATTTGAGGAAAAAAAAAAAAAGGAGCAGGGAGGCCACTGTCACCAGATCCCTTTGCCCAAGGTTCTTCCCTGAAGCAGGCCATGGAACTAGGAAGTTTCCTCTCTGACCTTCTCCTTTCTTTCTCTCCTTCTCTATCTCATCATGGGATTGGTGTGTGAGGAAGTAAAAGCACAATCAGTAGAATCTGGACAAACTGATCTTGCTCAGTCCCCAGCTCCTACTGCATCTGGTTTAACATTAGATCATAACCTTTAGCTGCCAATCAAACTTCATGCATGTCCATAGAAATACAGTCTCCTGAATCACGTAAAATACACTCAACACACTTTGTATGCTTATCTCTTGTTAATCTGTATTTGCTATAGGAGTCAAAGTCAGGTGTGTGGAGGTATAGAAAAAAGACTCCAGGCAGCATGTCTAATTCTGTCAAGGAAATTTGGGGACTAGATACTGAGGTCTCAGGATATCATTACGGATGGGATAATCACAATTTCGATAATTAGACACTGAGTTTCTAACACTGAGATTTTTAACACTGCAACACTGATAAACTGGTTTGTTACCTCATCAAGGTCATGAAAGCCATGGCCCTATCTTAGGCCTTTGAGGAATGAACTGGCAGATGGAAGACCTCTCTCTCTCTCTTTCTGTCATTGCATTTAAGATTAATTATTTAAAACATAAAATTTACAAAGTAGTGGGAGCAGACATTTGGTACAGCCAAGAAGACACCACTTGGGATGCTCATATCCCACATCAGAGTGTCTGTGTCTGAGTCGGCTCTGCTTTCAGTTCAAGCTTCCTACTAATGCACACTCTGGGAGGCAGAGGTGATGGCTCAAGCAGTTGGCAACCTGCCACCCCCATGGGAGATGCTGATTGAGTTCCAGGTCTTGCCCACCCCCAATAGTTGTGAGCCTTTCAATGATATCTCTCTTTCTCCTACCTCTCTCTCTCTCTCTCTTTCAAATTAATTTAAATATAAATTTAACGAAAAGAAAAGAAAAGCTTTACTATGGACAAATACCAGTTAAGATTCCATAATGAGCCTTATTTGAGCAGACTGGGATTAGGTGGGAAATACAGTGAGAATCATGTGATAGCTGGTAGGGAGAGCTATAGAAACTCACTAAAAGGTGGAAAAAAGAGGTATAATACAACCAAAAGTTTAAAGTGAAATATATTAACCCTGCCATTGAAACAATGAGAAACAGTCCATTACTAGAAAGACAAAGGATGCTTTTAAGGACACAAAAGACTTTAGTGAAAAGAACAAAATCACTTGGCAAAAGGCTCCTCTGTTTTCATTAACAGCTATTGGCAGCAAAGTAGTGGGGTAGCACAGCTTAGATGTCAGAGTCAAATTTCTGCCATTCACTTTCATTTGAAAGAAGTAAATTAAAAACAAAATTAGCAGTTATTAGAAATCTCATTTTAAATTGCAACTAACTTCCAGTGTACAATAAAACAGCAATGCAGATTAAAAGCAAGCTCATAGCCATATTCTATGGGACAGTTATGATTCCAAGTCATGGCGACACTCAAAATGTTTTTGGAATTCTCAGAAATTAAATTTTGATGAAGTTGAAAAGTTAAATGTATTTTTAAGGGGTGGGTACTATGGCCAGTAGGTTAAACCACCACATGGAATGCTTTGATCCCATTTCAGAGTGCCTGGATCCAACACCAGTTACTCCATACTTCTAATCAATTTTACTGCTAATGTGCATGGGAGGGGTGGTACCAAATGTGGACCCAATACATGGGTTCTAAAACCCACGTGGCAGAACTGGATGGAGTTCCAGGATACTGATTTCAGCCTCTCCTAGCCCTTTTGCTTGTTACAGGCACTTAAGGACTATGATTTTTTTAAAGAATTCTTTCCTTTACTTTTTTATTTTTTTAAATATTTATTTCTTTTATTTGAAAGGCAAAGATGGAGTGAAAGAGGAGTGGAAAGAGGGAGTGAGAGAGAAAGAGAGAAAGATCTTCCATCTGCTGTTTCATTCCCCAGATGGCCACAATGGCTAAGGTGGAAGCCAGGAGCCTG
This sequence comes from Lepus europaeus, assembly GCF_033115175.1. Lineage (NCBI taxonomy): Eukaryota > Metazoa > Chordata > Mammalia > Lagomorpha > Leporidae > Lepus > Lepus europaeus. Next base: position 43,550,648 of record NC_084828.1, on the reverse strand, counting down.
GAAGTGCATTCGGGTCTCCCAAATAAGTATAGGAGACCAGCTCTTGAGCCATCTTTTCCTGCTTTTCCAGGCACATCAGTGCGGAGCTGGATCAGAAGTGGAGAAGCTGAGACTCCAACGAATGTCCATATAAGATTCTAGCATCACAGACATGAGCTGAACCCCCTTTGCTACAACACTGACCCCTTTCTCATTCTTTGAAACAAATCTTTAAAAACATGTATTTCAAGATTTTCAGAATAACCATTTCAAGTATGAAATCCTTTTTATAATTAATGATCATGAAATCAAGCAGCATTCATATAAAAATATTTATATTTAATCAATGAATATGGAAAACACAGCTGAAATAATAATAACTGTTACTAGTTCATTTAATTATTCAAAAATATTCAACGAGACCCTACCTATATTCCAGGCATTCTTTTCAGTTCCAGGGACTTACCAGTAAACAAAGCCCTTTATCTTATAGGGCTTATATTCTACTTGATGTAAAGAGGAAAAAGATAAAATGAGTAACCTAAAGACATATTTAATCCAGTATTGATTTTTTTTTTGGTGGAATATAAATCTGGAAAGGAGAATAGAGATTTATTGTGACAGAGATGTGATTGAAGTTTCAGTAAAGCACCAAATGACAAGGCAACACCATCCAGGAAGGTAGGCAGGAAGTAACAGAAACAGCAATGCTGGTGTTTACTTGTATTGAGATGGGATGGGGGAGCTGGCGCCGTGGCTCACTTGGTTAATCCTCCACCTGCAGCGCCGGCATCATATATGCATGCTGGGTTCTAGTTCCAGTTGCTCCTCTTCCAGTCCAGCTCTCCGCTGTGGCCCGGGAAGGCAGTGGAGGATGGCCCAGGTGCTTGGGCCCTGCACCTGCATGGGAGACCAGGAGGAAGCACCTTGCTCCTGGCTTTGAATCCACGCAACATGCCAGCCGTAGTGGCCATTTTGGGGGTGAACCAATGGAAGGAAGACCTTTCTCTCTGTCTTTCTCACTATCTAACTCTGCCTGTCAAATAAAAAGAGAGAGAGAGAGAGAGAGAGATGGGATGGGATTGGAAGGATAAGAGAAAAGGTGGGTAGCAAGAATTTCACGTGTGGTATCATTCTGGCTGCACTGTAAAGAATATAGTACAGGGGAAGGAACGGAAAAAGCTTAAAGGTTATTAAAAAGACAAGAAATGATAATGGCTCGTGCATGGTAGTGGCATGGGAAGGTGAGGAGTATGAAAATGAGTCTGGATGCACACAGGTCAAATCAATAGGAATTCTGTTCATGTATCTGAAGTAGGAAAACAGGTGCCCCACAGCAGACGATGGCACATTGATACGAGGATTTCCAGAATCCGAAAGCATGAGACATACACTTCTTTGCTTTATGAAATACCTAGATTGTGGTATATATTTGTTATAGCAGCAGAAAACAAACTAAGACAGAATGAAGGAATAAGAGAAAATGATAGACAGTGTCAGTATAGACAACTCTTTTGAGGACTTTGCTGTAAGCATAAGAAGGAAGTGAGGTCAATATTCTCTTAAAGAGGGAAGTAACTGTTTTTATGCTGAAAAGGCTCACTGGGGATATGAAAACTAATGCAGGAAAGAGAAGGAGCAATTGCTGGGGCTTGGAGCAGCCTCAGATTAGAGAAAATGAGATCTGTTTACAAATGCTGCAAGTGCTGGTCTTTACTAGTAGTAGTTGATGATGGTAGCAAGAGGAAACACAATGTCCAAATACACAGATGTTGATAGATGACATGGTACGTAAAGTTCCGTTGTAATTGCTTCTATTCAGTGACATGGAAAGCAAAATCATTAAATCAAAGTAAGAATGACAGATGTTTTGAAGTGGAGGAAAGGGAGGAGTTGCAACATGGAGATGTATTAAAAAATAAAAAAAGTGAACATACCAGAAATGTAGTATGACTGTTAGAAATCATCAAGGACAGTGGGCTAAAGTTTAAAAGAACTCTATCAATAACCGTGTGAGATGATTTTCAGCTTTCTTTTGTTTCATGGAGTGCCCAGTGATCTTCACAATAGCCCTGTAAAATAGACACCACTGTCATCCCTATTACAGAGCTGAAGAAATGCAGAAACTCATAGAGATTAAGGAAAGTACTCAAGATCAGTAGTAGCAAGAGTTGTTTTCTGGATTTGAAGACATACGCACCTGCCACCACACTTTCTATTTCCATAAACGTGCATTCTATGTACACACCAAATATGAAATGAAGGCAAATTGGGTCATCTTACAGCCATTTTCCAAGATAAAAACTGAAGCATGAGAACAAAGGATCTAGGCCATGACTGCAATTTTGTTTTCTGTGTGATGAGATGCGTATGTGAGGTTTCCACAAATAGAAGATGGCCTTAGCTCTCACAATCTCCATATTTCAGTGGAGAAACAAGCCATAAAACAACCATACAACGGTAAAATTAGTACTCTAATTGATGTTCAAGGGAACTACAAAGGAGGAAGTGTAAATTATTCTCAGGGGAGATGAAAAAAAAGGTGTCAACAAACATTTCCCAGATGGTGAAACTGGGTGGGCAGAAAGAACCCAGAGTGCTTAGGGGAGGAATGGCGCATACAAAGGCTTGGAAAACCTGCCAGGCCTTAAGGTGGTCCTTCTGGGAGGAGATGTGGAAGGTGGGCTGGGAACAGCTGGAGAGCTATTTAAAAATCAGAAGGAGGGAATGACACAAGACCATTTGCAATTTATGGCGAAAACACTGGACTCAGAAGATATATCAGAAAGGGTGTGGAAAGGAATATTTAAGGCAAAGGGACCACTGTAGTACTTATCAGTAACTGGAAGTGAAAAAGCCAATGTGAAGAGATGAAGAAATACATTCCTGACTAAAAGATATTTTGTAAAAATGCATTTCATTTTAACATGCATTGCTGGTATCAACCCATTCTTGATACATCTAGCCCTAAAAAAACAGTCTACACTTTTAAAGTTTTTATGATTTAAAGAAAAATTAATTCCTATGAATAATTAATAAATGAACACATTTTAAACTCTTCTATCAAGGGGTTGTATATGATAATTAACCTACATTGTGTTTAAAAATAAGAGAGAAATAATAATATACAATGGTATCTTGCTTTCAAGTAAAAATAATAGAATACTTGTATTTATATTTATAGATATATTTTATATCTGATATTAAAACTTTTAATTCATATTTACTATTTGGATAACATTTTAAAAATGATTTTTAGAATGCCTACAAATCTGAAACTGTTTCCTATGTGTTTTAGGATATCCTGTATTTTATTTTGTAAAAAATGAAATGAGACATTCTTCATTAAAATTCTCTATTTGAGCCAGCAGTCATTTCTATTTTAGTATGAAATAGCTTATCCAGAATCCCCAGTTCTTTATGCATAGCTAAAATAACATTCTCACTGAGAAGTAAACTGGGGTTGTTTGATGCCATTTGACATTTTGTGTCAAGAGCAACAGTAGGAGACAGCCAAGTCAGAATCCTCTACACCACAGGGCAGCCTCAGAGCAAAACATCAGGAGTCAGGAATACACTATGCCAAATTTGTCCAGAATCTGGCCTGATTAACACATCTTTTTCTTGTTGTCCTCTGTGCTCATCGCTGCATTTCAAATGGAAAATGAGGAAACTCCTTTAAAGTAGAAAGTCCCACATGATTTCATTGACGCTCAAGCTTAAAAAAGTTCACATCAGCATTCCTCTGCTGTCCAAAGAAACCCAGTCCTTGAGCCAGGATGTTTCCAGCCATTGTAAAATGGCACCAGATGACACCAGGACCTGCACTCAGGATCCACTGAAAATAACCCCCCCAAAGAAAAAGAAAGAAAGCCCGTATGTCACTGTTAATTTGTTAAATCAGAAGCAAGGCTATTTCTACTGAATTAAAGCTATGGAACTGCAAATTGATGATCCCTAAGGGAAGACGAATAACCCAAGTTCACAGCAATAGTTGAAATTGCCACATGTAATACAATTCAGTACCTTCCCCCAAAGAGCCAAATTCTCAAAATCTCATTTAACAACCTTAACCTTCATTCTCAAAGTGGTGTTTGCTCAGTAAATGAAAGTTAAAATTGAGTAGTGGTACCCTTTTTTTTTTCTTTCTTTTTTTTTGTAAAAGGCGTTGGATTACAGTTTGTAATAATCTAAGGACTAGAAGTCACAGTTTTATAGACAGAAAGAGGGAGGGAAGAAAAGCACACCATCCATGCTGGTCAGTTTCCCCTTTGGAAATATCTGATCTTATTATGTGTCACAGTCTATCTGTCCCTGATGTTATTTTTAAACCCTGAAGAAGGAGGAAACTGATTGATCTTAAACGATTTCTAAAAGCCTATTTTTCCCCCATACTTTGCCCATTATAAGCCACAGGGATCAACCTGCCCCCTGCTGATAGACTCCCTAGTTTGAAAACACTAATCAAACAAGATAGTGAAATGATCAAAGTGCGGTAGTCTGATTCCTCCATTCAGTGTACGACATATCTGTGGACTGAAGGAGAGCAGGAGATTTCAAATAAAGACTAAAAGAACTCTTTTAAAGCATTTCTTTTGTACTTGAAAATTTGTTCATTTTGAGCTATAAAAAAACAGGGGAACTAAAAGCCTAATAAATTCTTTGATCTGGACATGGCAAGTTCTTAAAGAGAACGCCTAAAAGGTTGCAGACTGTCTGCTGTTTGCTGAAAATTAAAATCCAGCAAACGCTCCCACGGCTCCCCCCACGGCCTCCTCCCCACCACCCTGAACATACTATATATGCTATCCATTTTAGGAAGAAGAGAAACCACTAGAAGTGATTACAGTGTGATCTAAACCGCCTCACATATTTGACAAGAACATAGGGAACTCATCATTTTCCAGTAACAGCAAGGGTACTTTTCAACCAGAGCCTCTCCTGGAAAGGTTGACCTGAGTCACAGGAATCACTAGGTGAATGAATGAGGGGAACTCACCAACAGCTATCCAGCTAGACATCAACCATTCACTAGTGACAACTTGATCTTTGAACCTGTAAAGTTGTAGGTTTTTGTTTTTTTAAGATTTACATTTTATTTATTTGAAAGGCAGAATTACAGAGAGAGGGAGAAGAGATAGAGAGAAAGAGGTCTGCCATCCTCTGGTTCACTCTCCAAATGGCCTGAACAACCAGGGCTGGGCAAGGCTGAAGCCAGGAGCCAGGAGTTTCTTCCACGATTCCCTCATGGGTGTAGGAACCCAAGCACTGGGGCGTCCTCTACTGCTTTCCCAGGCCATAGCAGAGAGCTGGATCAGAAGTGGAACAACCAGAACTTGAACCACCTCCCATAAGGGATGCACGTCCTGCAAGCTGCGGCTTTAACCTGCTGTGCCACAGCACTGAGCCCAGAAGTCATGGGTTTCAAAATAATGAAGTAGAGACTGAATAAATGCCAGCGCTCAAGTCCTTAAGAAGACATTTGCATATATTTTAGAAAGTCAAAATTCTGTACCTACTAGACAAAATATGACCACAACTAGAATTGATTCCTAACCGAAGTGAGTTATACACCTGAGCCTCAACAGTTCCATATTGGAACTTGCTGGAAATCCTAAATATTTTAGACCATACCCTACATGAACTGAACCTGAATCTGTATTTTTTTACAAGATCCTGGACAACATTTATGAATACTAAATCCTGAGCTATGCTTTTGAAAGCTGCTACATGTTTTATTTTCAATTTGTGTGTTGAATTTATTAGTAAATTTAAATGGTACAAAAATTGCAGAGCTTCATTTGAAATTCTGAACTAAAGGAGACCAGTAATGAAAATTGCTAATAGCATGCTTTCCTGACACTATTTCCTATTTTTTGCAGATTTTTCTGGGGGTTTGGGGTGGGATGAAGGTGTGATTTTGTGTTATACATGAGGTTGTTTCCTTTTTTAGCTAAATTACCTTTATAGCAGAATTTTTATTGAAACTTTTCCCAATGTAAATGTTTTGATATAAAGGGTAAAAAAATGACAACACATTGTCCAAATCCTCAAGTTTATAAAATCGTATTAGAAGACTAGATAAACAATTGTTTAACACAAATATATAATTGGTTCTGAGTGTACCTGACATAAAATACACTAAAAAGAATAGAAAAAAAAATAAACTTGACTGTTCTGGTAAGCCAGATGCCTTCCTTAAGATAACCACACATTTTCTAAATACAGTTATGATGAGGTTGTCAATTTTATGTGATGAGGTGAGTCTAAGACCTAAGCAAAGGAAATCACAGGACCATATCATACATACCAAATGGACCAAATCTGGGGAAGTGATCTAGCATGGTCCATGAGAAATTTCTAAAAAGAATTAAGGACACTAATAGAAATTAATATTTGTGGTTTTGTATTTAACTGGATATTTCAAGAATCCTGGAAGATGAAGATACATATATACATACATGCATTTATATACCTATATATTACCTATATACACAGAGAAATGGATAGATGTCAGCTGGCTAGACAAAGAAGTAGAACAGAGAGATGATAACCAGATAGACATCTGGCATTCATATTGGATTATTTGGCTAGGACATGGCAATCTTTGCCATTCTTTGGTTTATGGATCTCCAGTTTTGTCTCCACATAGAAGTCTTCCTGTGTTTATTTCTTTTTCCCAAAATTACCTTTTTTGGAAGGATATCAGTCATAGTGGATCAGGGACCCACTCTTCTCCAGTGTGATTTCACCTTAACGCATCACATCTGCAATTAAATTATTTCCAAATAGGCACACATTCTTTGGTGCTCTACCACATATGGATTGAGGGTCAGAATTCAATTCATTACCTATATTTGCATACATTTTGCCACAGGTGTTTACCTGTAATCATGCAAATACCATCAACATGCCCTGGTCTCCACAGGGGTGCAGGGGCCCAAGGACTTGGGCCATTTTTCTGGCTTTTCCAGGCGCAATAGCAGGGAGCTGGATTGGAAGTAGAGCATCCAGTACTGCATGTGGCAGCTGTACCGCTACACCACACAGCTGTTAAATTATTGGTGCACCTTTTACAGTGTTGTTTGCTGACTGATCTTCATCTTGTAAATCTCCTAAAACTATAATATTTCAATACTTAGACTGCTTATCTATCAGAAATTAGAACTTAGATGATGCATAAAATCTCATAAATTTAAAAACTCTATTTTGTTTATTTGCAAATTGGCCTTGAGGAAAAGATCTATTCCTTGAACTCCAAATATTGTATATCCAGCATCTCCATATCTATGTCTAATAAACATATTAAATTTAAGTTGTCACAAACTCCTGAACCTTTTCTCTGACAAACCTTTTACTTTTGTTTGTAGTCTTCTCAAAAAAAAAAAAAAAAAAAACAATCCCCAAGTCCAAACTTTTTGCTTCAATCCAAAACCACAAAGTCCTTTTATACTCTTTTTATTCCCTCCCATATAATACTCAACCCACCAAATAATCCTATAGGTTTTAGTTTCAAGATATACTTAAAATAATCCCACTAAGGCTACTCTCTTTGTCTAGAACAACATCACCTGTCAACTGCTATTCCAATATATATTTTTTTTGCCTTTCTATGTCTATTCCTGCAGGTGAATGTCGACTCAGAATATTAGCTGGGAGAGGATAATGTAACATTTTTGCATAAAGCCCTCTCATGAATCCATATCTCATCTACAGTAAAAGTGGACAGTTTGCACACTTATTACAAATATCTTCATTATTTGATACTCAAAATGTGGTTGTCAAACCAGCGACATCAATAACACATTGTTAGACATGTAGAACCTCAGCACATCCCATATTTTCTCCATTTAAAAAAGCAGGTCAAATATTTCTAGGTTATTTGTACACACATGGGCATTTGGGAATTATGGCCATAAATAATCTTCCCATCTGGCTCTGACATAATTTTCCTTTTTAAAAAAAGATTTATTTATTTATTTGACAGAGTTACAGAGAGAGAGAGAGAGAGAGGGGGGGTCTTCCATCCACTGGTTCACTCCCCAATTGACCTCAACAGCCAGAGCTGTGCTGATATGAAGCCAGGAGCCAGGAGCTTCCTCCAGGTCTCCCATGCAGATGCAGGGGCCCAAGCTCTTGGGCCATCTTCTACTGCTTTTCCAGGCCACAGGAGAAAGCTGGATTGGAAGTGGAGCAGCCGGACTTGAACTGGCGCCCATATGGGGATGCCAGCCCTGCAGGTTGTGACTTTACCCGCAACGCCACAGTGCCAGACCCTCTGATATCATTTTCTATCATCTGCCCTCACCACTCACTGTGTTCCAGGGAAGTGATAACTTTGCTAGTCCATGATTATATTAGGTTATTTCAAAAGTCATTACCTTTTTTATTTGCTTTTGGCATAGAACTAAGTGTCTCAGTCCAATAGTAAATAAGCAACTGAGTATAGCCAACAACTACCACAGTGATTGTAAAAACAGATCCTTTCCTAATCAAGCCTTAAAATGAATTTACCACATCAAAGCCCTTAATTTTTGTTTTCTTAGTCTGAATCAGAGGACCCACAGAAGTTGAACTTAAGAATTGAAATACAAATGTGTCTTTTTTCCTCTTTGCATCTCTTTAAGTGTTTTGGGATCAGTCTTTATTCCTCCCCCCACCTCCCACACTGTCAAATTTCTTCTTGTTAACTGATGATGCATTTATAATGCCCAAAATATGTAATATAAAATGTACAAGTAAAGCAATTGTTATGAAATCTTTGAAGACAGGAAAATCTAAATGGGTGGAGAACAAATCTGCATAGACTAGCTGGCAATGTGCTTGCTTATTGGTCATTGGTTTGTTAAGTAACCCTCAATTTAATATATACAGACATCAATAAATTCAAAAACAGCAACTGGACAATTGGATGTTGATGTTGATTGCCAGTTCAATAGATTTTGTTTTTAGAATATATTAAATTAGTTCTTTCTTGAATTTTTTTTAAAAAAAAAAGTATTCATTTGAGAGGCTGAGAGAGAGAGAGAGAGAGAGAGAGAGAGAGTCAGAAAGAAAGAGAGAAAATTATGCCACAACAGTTGGGGCTGTCCTGGAGCCAAGGCTGGGAGCTAAGCGCACAATCCAAGTCTCCTACGCAGGTGGCAGGAGTCCAGTCAGTCCCTGGAGCCATCACCGCTGTAGCCCAGGGTCTGTACTGGCAGGTAACTGGAGTCAAGAATCAAACCTAAATAATCTGGCCGGTGCCATGGTTTAACAGGCTAATCCTCTGCCTTGCGGCGCCAGCACACCGGGTTCTAGTCCTGGTTGGGGCGCCAGATTCTATCCCGGTTGCCCCTCTTCCAGGCCAGCTCTCTGCTATGGCCCGGGAAGGCAGTGGAGGATGGCCCAAGTGCTTGGGCCCTGCACCCGTATGGGAGACCAGGAGAAGCACCTGGCTCCTGGCTTCAGATCAGTGCAGCTCACCGGCCGCAGCAGCCATTGGAGGGTGAACCAATGGCGAAAAGGAAGACCTTTCTCTCTGTCTCTCTCGCACTATCCACTCTGCCTGTCAAAAAAAAAAAAAAAACCTAAATAATCTGATATGGCAGGTAGGCATCCTAACAGTTAGTTAGGATAAATACTTGAAACTTATTTGCATTTTTAAAACAAATAATTTCATACTTGTGCTGTGGTAGTTCATGCAAGAGAAATTATCACTTTTGCTGTAGCCCAGAAAATACTTATTAAAATAAATTGTTTCATGCTCTATTCTTGAAAGTGGTTTCAATCACGACTTTTGACCTAGGTGGACTACATTCAAAACTTTTTTTTTTCCTAAGTAATAGGCAGACACAGGTATACCTGAAGCAGATTTTAACCAACACATCAGCATGCATTTATTGTATGTAATACACGCAAACCACTGCTACAAATCTGGGATTTACAGAGATATATAAAATGGCTATTCAGAAGGCTTCATTCTTAAAGAAATTATCATTTATGGCCCTTTATAAATTTAAGCAAACTGCATGTTCATTAAGCACCAGGGAGAAAATAAATCACCTCTAATCACATCATCTAGATTAGAATACTGGTTCTCAAACTTTAGTACCCAGTGCAATCATACGGAGAGTTGATGGACTTATTAAAACTGAGACTGTGGGGTAGCACTCCCTACTTCCAGTGTTTCTGATCTAATAGAGGTAATTTGTATTCCTAAATTCCCAGGTAATGTTGATGCTGAATGTTCACACTTTGAAAACCACTAATCTAAAGAAATCAGATTTAGTATTTTAGCATTTATCTTCCCAGGTTTCCTCACTTATATTTTTAAACTCCTGTTTCTTTTAAGATTTCTTTTTTTTTAACTTTTATTTAGTAAATATAAATTTCAAAAGTACAGTTTATGGATTACAATGGCTTCCCCCCCATAACTTCCCTCCTACCCACAACCCTCCCATCTCTGACTCCCTCTCCCATTCCATTCACATCAAGATTCATTTTCAATTCTCTTTATATACAGAAGATCAATTTAGTATATATTAAGTAAAGATTTCATCAGTTTGCACCCACACAGACATAAAGTGTGAAGTACTGTTTGAGTATTAGTTATACTGTTAATTCACATAGTACAACACATTAAGGACAGAGATCCTACATGAGGAGTAAGTACCCAGTGATTCCTGTTGCTGACTTAACAAATTGACACTCTTGTTTATGGCGTCAGTAATCTCCCTAGGCTCTAGTCATAAGTTGCCAAGGCTATGGAAGCCTTTTGAATTCACCGACTTCGATCTTATTCCGACAGGTTCCTAGTCAAAGTGGCAGTTCTCTCCTCCCTTCAGAGAAAGGTACCTCCTTTGATGGCCTATTCTTTCCACTGGGATCTCACTCATAGAGATCTTTCATTTAGGTTTTGTTTTGTTTTGTTTTGTTTTGTTTTTTGCCAGAGTGTCTTGGCTTTCCATGCCTGAAATACTCTCATGGGCTCTTCAGCCAGATCCGAATGCCTTAAAGGCTGATTCTGAGGCCAGAGTGCAGTTTAGGACATCTGCCATTCTATGAGTCTGCTGTGTATCCCGCTTCCCATGTTGGATAGTTCTCTCCCTTTTTTATTCTATCAGTTAGTATTGGCAGACACTAGTCTTGTTTATGTGATCCCTTTGACTCTTAGACCTATCAGTATGATCAATTGTGAATTGAAATTGATCACTTGGACTAGTGATGGGATTGTATTGGAATCCCCTGGCACATTTCTAACTCTACCATTTGGGGCAAGTCCGATTGAGCATGTCCCAAATTGTACATCTCCTCCCTCTCTTATTCCCACTCTTATATTTAACAGGGATCACTTTTCAGTTAAATTTAAACACCTAAGAATAATTGTGTGTTAATTACAGAGTTCAAACAATAGTATTAAGTAGAACAAAAAAAAATACTAAAAGGGATAAAGTAGTAAATTGTACATCAACAGTCAGGACAAGCGCTGATCAAATCAGTGTTTCTCAGAGTGTCCATTTCACTTCAACAGGTTTCCTTTTTTTTGTGCTCAGTTAGTTGTCACCGATCTGGGAGAACATATGATATTTGTCCCTTTGGGACTGGCTTAATTCACTCAGCATGATGTGTTCCAGGTTCCTACATTTTGTTGCAAAAGACTGGATTTCATTGTTTTTTACTGCTGTATAGTATTCTAAAGAGTACATATCCCATAATTTCTTTATCCAGTCTACTGTTGATGGGCATTTGGGTTGATTCCAGGTTTTAGCTATTGTGAGTTGAGCTACAATAAACATTAAGGTGCAGACAGCTTTTTTGTTTGCCAATTTAATTTCCTTTGGGTAAATTCCAAGGAGTGGGATGGCTGGGTTGTATGGTAGGGTTATATTCAGGTTTCTGAGGAATCTCCAGACTGACTTCCACAGTGCATTTACCAGTTTGCATTCCCACCAACAGTAGGTTAGTGTCCCTTTTTCCCCACATCCTCACCAGCATCTGTTGTTGGTAGATTTCTGTATGTAAGCCATTCTAACCAGGGTGAGGTGAAACCTCATTGTGGTTTTGATTTGCATTTCCCTGATTGCTAGTGATCTTGAACATTTTTTCATGTGTTTGTTGACCATTTGGATTTCCTCTTTTGAAAAATGTCTATTGATGTCCTTGTGTTTGCATATGCTCTAGGGATTCCTGAGTTGCTAATTTCCAACTTCATTCTACTATGGTCTGAGAAGCTGCATTGTATGATTCTAATTCTTTTGAATTTGCTGAGACTTGCTTTATGGCCTAGTATGTGGTCAATCCTAGAGAAGGTTCCATGTACTGCTGAGAAGAATGTAAATTCTTTAAATTTAGGATGAAAAGTTCTGTAGTTATCTGTTAGATCCATTTGAGCTATAGTGTTGTTTAAATCTACTGTTTCCTTGTTGATCTTCTGTCTAGTTGATCTGTCTATTTCTGAGAGTGGAGTATTGAAGTCCCCCAGTACAATTGTATTGGAGTCCAAGTCTCCCTTTAAGTCCCTTACTTTACAGTCCTCCACCATGGAACTGGCTATCTGGCTTTATAACTTGACACAACCCATTTTGGCTAGAGTTGACCAGCAGCTGACCAAATGAAAATTAATTTATAACTGTAATGAGCCAACTGACTTTTAGAATGTGAACTTTTAAAAATTTTTTATTGTTGAGGCATTTCTATTTTTAAAAATTTATTATTTATTTATTTATTTATTTTTAAGGTGGAGCAATAGAGAGACAGAATGACAGAGATCATTAATTGCTAATTCACTCCCTAAATGAAACTAAAAGTCTGTACTGGGCCAGGCCAAAGCTAAGAGCCTGGAACTCAATCAAGGCCTCTCACATGGGTACAGGGACCCACGTACTTGAGCCATTACCTAGTGTCCCCCAGGGAGCTCATCAGAAGGAAGCTGGATTGGAACCAGAGCCCAGACTCAAACCTAGGCATTCCAATATGGGATGCAGGTGTCCCAAACAGCATCTTAACATCTCCACCCAACACCTGGCCGAGAATATGAGTTTTGATGTGTAGAGTACGAGTCTATGCATAGTTGAGTGGAGTTGCATGGCCAAATTCAAGATTATAGAATGAGGATATACTTGGTGATCTGAGGGCATTCTAATGCTGACCTTGGGTGAAGTTAATGAAGTCTTTTCTTTACTTCCAAGACCTCCATATCCTTAAAGTTGAAAATAGATCTTTGTATAAGAATGAGAATAGGAAAAGGAGGAGAAAAAGAAGGGTGGGAGTATGGGCAAAAAGGGTAGGGTGGGAAGAATTAGTAGGTTTCTAAATTTGTATATATGAAATGTGTGGTTTGTATATTTTAAATAAAATTTTTCTAAAAATAAAACACAAAAAGTAATAAAAGCTATCCTTATGGCAAGCTAACTATATTTCTGATTTTTGTTACTAAAGGCACCAGAAGACAGTAATATTGAGACCTGTGTGGATTGGAGCACACAACAAAAACTAGATATTCCTTGGCTTTAGAATACATATTGTGCACAAATTTCAAAACAAAGAAAAATTCCTAGGAAATAGAGTTTAAGATAAAAAATCAGAAGCAATATGTATCTTAGCCATATTTTATACTTGCTAAATTTTCTATTCTATAAACTAATTAATTTAAAAGCATTATACAAAAACATTCCACTAACCAATACACACATATAATTACTTACTCTTAAAATAGATAAGCAAAATAAACTCTTAAGAAACAGAGGCAGTCTCATTAGAAAGTAGAAATTATTGTTAAGATGATCATTATAAGAAAATGAAGTTAATCTGTTCTCTTAGGAGTCAGTGAAGTGGTCCAAATTCAAATAACTTTTTGTGATGTATTCATCTTCCAAATTGCTTTTGTTATTGCTTTAAATAGAAATTTATTTAAATGGCCTCTATGTCCACAGAAAGGAAGTTATATTGTACAAATACTCCCTCCCATTAAGACTGCTTAATTTCTCTACATGAATAAAGCACAACTAAGATATTAAAAAACATAACTCCCCAAAACATTAGCTTTCTGTTTTTCCTTTTCCCATGATATCAGATCCACTGTGGGAGGGAAAGGACAGGAGGGAGCTTCTGATGAGTCTGAATTTATAAGCAAATAAATAAATAAATTAGAACCTAAACTAATATTCACAATAGATGCTTCATTTCTATGAATATCACATGGCTTTCAAAACAGTAAACCTCAAAAACAACTACAGAAATAATACCAGTACTCTTGTGTGTGTGTGTGTGTGGGGGGGGTCTCTGTATACATGTGTAGGCAAGTGGGTTGAGAACTAAGCCCATTTGGGAAATATCTGTATTTATAAAAATCTCCAGTGTTTATTGGATATCTCAGATTGAATATGGCATTAATTTATAGAACTCCCATAAAAGTTCTTTTGAATTTAAATAGAATTTAACAACTTTTATATGGCCCAGATAATAATTGATTTTTAAGTAATAAGGAGTAGTATATGGAATCAGGATAAATTTAAATATTCCTTAGTCTTAAGGTGATATTTCAGGTACCACACTGTAGTTAGAGACATTATACTACTCTTTTCACTTCCTTTATATACCATGAGTTACTTCCCAGAGAAGAAGAAGAAAAAAAAAAATACAAGGCTCAATTAAAATTTCTCCATAAATGAAGTAAATACTAATTACAACATTAAGCTGTTAAAAGACAGGACAATTAAAACATCAAAATAGTGTCTACTTAAAGATTATTTTAATAATCACTATTTATTTGACGAACTTGCATAACCTGTGTACTGCCTAGTGAAAACAGTGATACATTAAATGGGAGAAATGTGTCATACTAATGAAGCTAATTAAAAGTGAAAAGATGGAAAATTTTAATTAACTTTGTGAACTGGCTTTGTCTCTGTCAATTACCTAAATTAGACCCGAGAAACATGGGCAAAGTTTGTACTCAAGTTCAGACCAGAGTGCTGTGAAACAATTACTTTATGGGCAAGAGGTAAATCATTTCAATTGTATATTAGGGAAAGAAACAAATGAAATTAATAAAATAAAAAAATAAATGAAGGAGGGACTATGGATGGGATAGCAGGAAAATGATAAAAAGCAGATCAAAGTAAGCCCAGGGAGGAACTCCTGACACAAGAAAAGAAACTGAGAGGCAAATCAAATCCCTTCTTCTCTTTGTGCTGGCTTAAGAAATATGGATCATAGCCGATAGACAATGAGTGAATGGATATCTACTTGACTGGTAGTCTGTTTTCAGCAATTGTGGAGATATTCATTGAAATGTTTTTAAATAAATTTAGTAACCTTATTTTTATAAAAGAAAACTGCATCACAACTATTTTTTGCCTTTCATGCTATGCAGGGGATAAAATACATATTATATTCAAATGGTGCTTAAAATGTAGTTGGAAACAAAACATATTTTTACATTGAAGTGTATCCTCAAATAATCACTAGCACACACAAAACAATTTACAAAAATATTCTCTCAAGTTTTGAGCTAGATGAAGTTGAATATGTGTTGTACTGACTAGGGATACTCTAACAGTTGTACTTTATCTTAATATTTTTAAGAACTTCTAAGTCAACTGCAAAGATGTGTATATTCTACCAATTCCTGGAATCTATTAAGAATGAGGCAGATTTCTAGGCAAAAGGATTGATACAATAATTTTTTGCTTATTTTTGCTAAAAGATTTTGTGATTATCTACCATTGGAATTGCAAAAAGGTTTCTTCTGACTAAAGCCAAATGATACACAGTGGCTATGCTGTGTAATTTTGGATCAATATCCTACGTTTTGAGCCAAAAAAAAAAAAAGAAAAAAAAGAATCCATGACAACTTAATTATCTGTGTCTTCCATGAGTGCTTTTTGGGGAGTGAGTAGGGTTTGGAGGATTTTATCCCTCATATTTTTCCATCCTGGTTTAATTCAGTCTCACTCATATTACAGATATTACATGAAAGCCCAAATATTACATATTACATATTACATATACCCATATTACATATTACATGAAAGCCCAAATCATTTCAGTGCCCAAGATCACAAATCTAACTCATGTTCAAAAAAAGTTTAGAATGGAGAGTTCCTGATAATCATAGATGAATTATGTGTCATAAATATATGTCATTGTATGTATGCATTCTCATAAACATATGATATACCATACACAGACATACTCTGTGTGTCTACAGGAGATCTACATGTTTTCCTCTAGACCAAAGATATATAGACACTCAGAAGAACTGATTTATGCACATTTTAAATAGAGACAAAATAGAGTAGGTATACCTATAAGACACATTGGCAGCTAATATGAAAGATATTGTAGTAATATTTTATCCCTCAGCTTTAAATCTGTCCTATTCCTCAAGTATAAGTAATAACAGACTACCTCTATGTTATGATGTTAGGGGCAAACAGAATGACTAACATTCAAACTGAGTCCCCCCCTACTGTATCATATACACCTATGGTTTCAAAACTTTCTATTGGACCTCAAGATTATTTTATGGTTTATTTAAAAATAGCATGAAAATATGCCTGGATGATAAGCTGGTTTCTTTAACAATTATCTAATAGAGTGAAGAGTACTTGATCCTGTTTGAGGGAGGGGCAGATGTTTGGTGCAGCTATTAAGTTGCCAATAAGGATAGCCATATACCATATCAGAATGTCTGGTTAGAGTTCAAGCTACTCTGCTTCAGATCCAGCTCTGTGCCAATGTCCACTCTGGGAAATAGCAGATGATGGCTCAAGTTCTTAGGTCCCTGTCTCTCATATGGGACACCTGGATTGAGTTTCTGGCTCCTGTTTCCTCCTGGTCTAGCCCCAGCTGTTGTGGGCATTTGGGGAGTAAATCAGCAAATGGCAGATCTCTCTCAGACTGTCTCTCTGTGTCTCTCTGCTTTTTCAAATGAAATGAAAATAAATAAAACTTAAAAGTTGTATGAGAGGGATGGCAAATGGAATGCTAACTTTTTCACATTGGGATTTGGAAACAGAGTGAAATTAAAGGCAAACTATTTGTTGCAGTTTTATTCTGTTGCAGCAGATGATTTCTCTTCTGTGAAAACTACCATGACAGAAACTTGAAGTCAGTTTTTGCACTCCTGCTTGGCTACTGAGCTCAGTCAGTAACCATATACCAGCAAACTACTTAGCTTTTAGGTACTTTCAGAATAATTCTTCTAAACAAACCACATGCACATAAAAATTGATTGTGTTTTCCATGAGTCCTTTGGCAACTAACTGGGCTGCCGCCTTTATAAGTGATCATGAAGCCAAACATCCAGTCACCCTCTTAAGGGGCAGATGAGATGAGGTCCTTCCAAAGGAAAAGGGAGTTACAAGACTTAGTTAAGTTTGATACTGAACCTAATGTCTTTATCTCAGTTGCTAACACGAATGACAGGGAATGGTCGACTAGAATTCATCCTAGGTTCAAGGGTCTCAATGGTCTCAGCAGACTTCTAACAAACTGTATTACCAGTCTATATACTACACTTTCCTGGCTCATGAGGGCAGATTTTAGTTCAAACGCGATTCTAGAAGAGACTCCATAGAGAGAACATCCAGGGTCAGTAGTGAGCATTTTTGAGGACTGAATTTCTACACATACTCTTGTCCTCCACCAAATGTTGAACTTATCCGAGTAATTATTTCTTTCTTTTGTTTTTTCCCTTTCATTTCTAAATTTTTTTACATTCATATTGTGAAGATATTCTTTACATTTGTTAACTTTGTAAGAGCTACATGTCTAGGGCCAGCGCTGTGGCATACAGTAAAGCTGCCACCTGCAGTACTGGCATCCCATTTGGGCACAAGTTTGGTTCCCCTCTGCTCCACTTCCGATCCAGCTCCCTGCTGCTGTACCTGGGAGGACAGCAGAAGATGGTCCAAGTGTTGGGGCCCCTGCATCCACACGGGAGGCCTGGAGGAAGTTCCTGGCTCCTTGCTTCGGATCAGCCCAGCTCTGGCCATGGCAGCTATTTGAAGAGAGAATGAGGGGATGGGGATCTCTCTCTCTCTCTCTCTCTCTCTCTCTCTCTGCTATGCCTCTTTGTAGCTCTGAATTTCAAATAAGTAAATCTTAAAAAAAAGTTACACGTCAGCAAATGTATTGTTTAACATTAATATTATTTCCAAGATTAATTTTATTAAGGAATATTAACAAATAATTATTTTGTTATGAAAACATTTGAAAGCGTAAATTCATTCTAGCAAATCTAGCTTCAAATTACTTGAGAATCACTTAATGACTTTGACAAACCCTACCATATCCTACTTACTGACAGGACCAATAAGAGCAAGCTTTTATTTAATTATATGTATAAGATATTGTGAGATAAAAATTATAGAAATAATGCCTAAAGATATAGTGTCTTCCTTAAAAGTTTAGGTATTTAGATATCAAATGTTTGAATAATGTATTTGCTAGGCAGATGTTTATATATTTTTATTAAGTTATTTAAAGACAGATGTTAATATTTAATTTAAAATGTGGCTGCTTTATAACTGTGTCAACAGTTTTGTTATATTTCTAAAGTTAATTTTGTTTGAAATATTTTACTTAAAAGAATCTAAATAGAGGCCGGTGCTGTGCTGTAATAGGCTAAGCCTCCACCTGTGATGCAGGCATACTATATGGGCACTGGTTCGTGTCCTGGCTGCTCCTCTTCCTATTCTGCTCTCTGCTTATGGCCTGGGAAAGCAGTAGAAGATGGTCCAAGAGCTTGGTCCCCCATACCCTTCTGGGAGACCCCGAAGAAGCTCTTGGCTCCTGGCTTTGGAATAGTTTAGCTCCAGCCTTTGCAGCCAATTGGGGAGTGAACCAATAGATGGAAGACCTTTATCTCTGTCTCTCCCTCTCTCTGCCTGTAACTCTACCTCTCAAATAAATAAATAAAAATCTCAGGAAAAAAATCTAAACATAAATCAGATGGCGAGACATACATTTCTCAATTATAATATAAAATGTGGTTTTAATTTTAGACAAGTAGGAATGTTAATATAACTATTAAACACATACCTAAATATATCCTATAGAATACTTTCTAGTTGAGAGAAAAAGTCAGAGAAAGAGATGGGTGTCTTTATAATCAATATTTTTCAAAAACTGAAATTTCAATTCCAAAAATAGGAAATCTCAAAAGGAACTCCCCTTCCTAATGGTGCTCCCATTCCTGGAAGGCCATAGAAAGGTTTTTCTGGATGTATAAACAATATTTCAAACTCCTGCCGTTGCCAAGAAAGATAATCAGCCTAGAAGTGATGGAAAATTATGAGCTATGAACTTGGTAATTCTAGAAACTATATATATACAGACATATATACAGACAATGCACCACATGCAGCACTTTATTCAACAACAGATTACACACCTGATGGTGTCGTAGTGACATCAAAGCTGTCTTAGTTTGTGTAAATACACTCTATGATGGTTGCGCACTCCCCTAATGGCACAGTTCTTGGTATGTATTATTATTGCTAAGTGAAACATGACAGTACTTGGAGTTCCAGAAAGGAGAGAGAGTAATTTAGTTCCACATCGAAATCTTGCTCAGGACATTCATACTTAATTTTGGGAAAAAGTTTGATATTTGTGACCCAAATACCCATTCCAAGAGGATGAATTTGGAAAGAAGCATAGTAGCTCTGACTGTTCTCTCAAGAGGTTGTGATTTCCTCTGCTATACCTCCCACTTCCCGGCAGGTAGAGGGGCAGGCATGCTTGCTGCATAGCAACAGCTGTCTTCACTTGTATCATTTGCTACTATATTTGCTTTGTATTGCAACACTGAGCAGTGGTTATTATAAAATGAAATATGACACCATCCCAAAGCCATATGTTGAAGCTCTAACCTGTTAAGTTTACAGTACTTGGAAATAGGGATGATAATGAAATAATAAAAGGTTAAATGGGGTCATAAGAGTGGGACCCTAATACAATAGAATGAGTATACCTATAAGAGGGTACATCATCTGCAATGCCAGCATCTCACATGGGCACCAGTTTGGGTCCTGGCTGCTCCACTTCCAATCTAGCTCCCTGCTAATGTGTCTGGGAAAAGCAATAGAAGATGGCCCAAGTTCTTGTGCACCTGCACCAATGTGGGTGACCAGGTGGAAGCTTCTGGCTCCTGGCTCCTGTCTCCTTGCTTTGGTCTGGCCCAGTGCTGGCCATTGTGGCCATTTAGGGAGTGAGCCAGTAGATGGAAGATTCTCTTTATCTCTCTCTCTCTCTCTCTCTCTCTCTCTCTCTCTCTCTCTCTCTTCTCTTTCTCTCTTTCTCTTTCTTTCTATATATAACTCTGCCTTTCAAATAAATAAAATAAAGTTTAAAGAAAAGAAAAGAGGAGAGGGAGATGCCATCTCTCTCTGCACACAAAAATAAAAAGTCATCTGAGGACAAATCTAGAAAGTAGTAGTCTATAAACCAGGCCCTCACCAGTCACCAATCCTATTGGCAACTTGATCTTGAACTTCAAGTCTCCAGAACCGAAAGAAAATGAATTTATACTGTTCAGGTCTCCCAGCTGTGATATTCTGTTATGGTGGGTTAGCAGAGTAATAACAGTGGTGCACTGGTTTCATATCCCTGAATTTTAAATATTCAATAATTTAGTGCATGGACCAGCACACCTTGCAAAACTGTAACATCCAGGAATTTGAAGAGTCTTGCATACACCTGACAACAGGGTTAAACAATGACTCCACGTAGATTAAAAATGATTCTTTGTGTTCCTAAATCTGTATATACAAAATACATGAAACCTGTATACCTTAAATAAAATCTAAAAAAATGCAAAAAGAAAAATTATTAAAAATTTTAAATTACAGATAATTTTGTTGTTATATATGACAAATGATAGAACACCATCTTCTCAAAAAAAAAAGAAAAACAATAAAATACTAATATGTAATAATGCAGTATCTGAAAAGGACAAAAATGTTTTATCAGATTTAGAGAATATGTAAAGCAGTAAGTGGGCTCCCCTCTTGCCCAACAGTGTAGACTATACTCTATCTGGAGTATAGACAACAATTCCCCTCCCCCATATTTAAACTGCATAAACTATAATTTTAGTAAATCAAGCAAAGAGCTAATCAAGTTTTGATTTGCTAATTACTTCTCAATTTGATTAGAGCTGGCAGCTAATCATCTCTGGAAATTTAAAGTCAATCTTTCACTCACATTTGCAAATCAAGACTTCAATGTAAGTCAAAATTGCAAACATAGCATAAAAGTTCTTTGTGTTATAACAAATAATTAATTTCTACTTGTTGCTATAATTTTGACAATAAAGAAAAATTCTCTAGGATGCTTCAACAAGTTGAATAATGCATGCAGTGTACCATCCTACACTAGAAGAAAAAAAAGTATGCCAGTTTTATACAATTTTGTGAAACAGCCCACATTAAGCCAAGAAACATACATGCTACATTAAACAAGCACAATCTAATTCAAAATCACAATTCCACTTTTATGGTCAACAGAAGTTTTCAGAAGAAATATCTGCCAAAAATTGAACCATAAAAAGTCAACATCTTTTTTTTTCTCAATTAAAATCAATCATTTACAACACATTTAAGAATTATTAATATACATAAGACAATATATCTTTAAAAATATGTCAAGGTAGAGGAAAGAATCTCAAAATCAAATAACTTCAATAAGAACAAATGAAATGAAATTAAGTAAAAATAATTTGAAGGCAAAGAGTTGGTTCTAATTTCAGGGTAATGTCTTTTAAAATCATTTCCCTAATACTATACTTAAATTGTACTCTGAACAAAATTTCTTCTATCTTTGTCAATTTCTGCTTATCACAATCACATAAGTTGAAACTAGCTTGACTGTACTGCATTGAATAATGAACCATCTTTCCTATGAGGTGTTTCATTATTACTACTGCCTCATTAATAGCATTTCCAAGAAGTAGCTTCAAGGGTAAAACTATGTGAAACTTTGGGCAATTATCTTGTAAAGTTAGGTTTTTGGAGCGAATAATAGACATTTGCTATTTTTCTAAAACTTTTACAATTGTAATCTATTAAATATTTTCTTTCTTTCCCACTATTATTCTAATTTCAACAAAAAGTTACAATAGATTCTTTCTTATTGATTCTTTAAATCTTTCCATTCTATTCTTCCTCCTTGCTATGAGGTTAAAATTTTGTATTTCCTTTCATTTTCAGTTGAATTTACTCTATTCCTTTCCTGAGTAATGCTTGAAAATTTTTGTTCTAATTTTAAAACAGTAAGTTAGTGAATCTGATTTTAGCTATGAATCAGATTTACACTTAAGTAATAATTTTATTATGATATATTTTTATTTCAATGTTAAGTAATAACTTTATTATGATATATTTTAATTTCAGTGTTGTTATTCTTTCTTTGAAGGACTTGCCTTTTGAATATTCACATTTAATTTATTGAATTATTATAAAATGCTATCCATGTAAGTATAAGGAAGCACTCTCTACTAAACTCTGCAACACATACAGTAGCAACCTTCCATTAATATTTGGGAAGTGCATGAATGACTTCTTTCCCTTTTCTAATGTATCAATTTCCATCCAAGTCCTGTGAAGTGAATTTCAAAGTTCTATAATGAAGGTCAAAGAGTTATGAAGTCCCAGAACTGTACTAAGGGCACACATCTCCTTTATAACTATACCTCAGTCTTCTCAACTGATATGCCTCTCCCACAGAGGTTTGAAGGAAAGAGTTTATTTAACATATCAGATATTTTAATTTTGCTAGATAATAACCCCAGCTCCTTTTTTCCTCTCCAAACACTGAAATTTAGGGGGAAATAACTAATTAATATTAAGAACGTAGGCTGCTTCAACTGATTTTAGCATTTGACAAAAAAAAATGCTAGTTGGGAACTTATTGTGAAAGCAAACATTATTTAACTTCCTCACTATAGATTTTCCTTAGTTTCCTAGAAATGAGAGAATATTGAGTTTAGGAAATATTTTATAATGGAGGGCTAACTGAATTAGGAAAAGAATATTTTATATTATTCATTTATTTATTAAAAAATATATGAAGCAAAAGCATCGACGGCTATATGTTGAACTGTATCAACCCCATACTTGAAAACAAGAACATGGTCATGAAATTAAAACTCTGGTGAAAGTTCCAATTTAAATTCTAATATACTGCAAATTCTCATGTTTGGCCTTGGCATTATGAATGGAATATAAGGCTCTGATTACAGGTAACTTATGTCACTTCCTTTGCTTGACTGTTCAAATGATGCTTAGCAGGTTTTGGAATGCAAGTGTAATAGCTATAGAGCAGGCAGAGTTATGATTATTCAGGCCCATCTTCTAAGACAAGTCTAAACACAGAACACCCAAATATTCCATTAGACTCAATGTCAAAATCTTCGTTCAGACCTAAATCTCTTACCTATTGAGTGAGTTTCTCTAATAAATTCTAAAGAGATCTCTTGGATAATAGTTCCTTTTTGCTCATTTATCCTTTAAGGTTCTATCTGAATGATTTTTTTCCCTGTCTTGAGTTTCCTCCCCTTGCATAGTGCTACCTCCAAGAAATCATCCAGTTTCTTAGAATAGTGTCTGTGCCTTCACAATCTCGTCCCAGTCTCCTTTCACCACCCACCAGCCCTAGACTCCAAACTAGACTCCAAACTTCTTGTTCTCTAGACTCAGCATCGATATATGGAGTCCCAACACCTCTTCTCTGCTGAATACCTGATTAGAATTATGGGAAAACTAAATGTCATCTCCTTTCTTACAAACTTTCTTACAAACATTTCTGGTCTTCAGAAACCACTCTTTCAGGATTTGAACCTAATTATACAAGGCGATGTAAGCCTGAGGTCACTTCTAAAACCAAAGACTCTGTTTTGCTCATTCTTCAACAACATTTGAAAATCTACAAAGGATATGGCATTATATTTAATAATGAAAATGAGATTTGAACTGTGCAGTTTTGTGGAAGGTAAATAAAGACATGAACAGATGATTGGAATTCCTTGTGATAAGTTTTGTAGTGTAGAAATTCACACGGAATGCTGTGGGGAAAAGGGCAGAGGCAGGAGAGCTCCAAATGTCATAGAGGCCCAAGGTCCTCCCAAACCAGCAAACACATTTCCTCACTTACTAGGTTCTTACTAAACATGCTGTGAATGAATGAATGTATGAATGGACAGACAAAGCTAACCTGGATGTCTCACTTCTATTTGATATCAAATGCCTTGCCTTCTCAAACTTTTTGGTCAGATGGAGATTTGGAGGTCAGGCAGAAAGATTATTTTTTCAATACTTTATCCTTTCCACGTTATTTATTCATGCATTGTTGGGAGTTATTATGATCTTAGTATTCTTTATAGCAGAGATTCAAGGCACTGACATTCTCTGCTTTAGACCTGAAAACTTCTACCCTCTTGATGGCATCATTTGCCAATACCTCTAAATCTTCTCTCAAAATACATCTGGAAAAAAGGTATTCATTCTAAATTTCCAATAAAATATAATAATGTATGCTCCTTAATTACATTGCAAATTATAGACACATTGCCAGTTTCTAGAAAATACACAGGTAAAGGAACACATTAAAGCACCACGAACAAACACTAAGACAAATTCTGGATGTAGAGCATTTTACATGTTAACATGATACCTGATAAAGCCAATGGCATGTGGTGAGATTTCACAAATTTCAACATTTTCTTCCTGTATCTGGTTAAAGATGGCCATGAACTCCATGCATAGTGTCACATATTAAATGCCTAAGTATGGAGTCTGATGCAGTTTGGATAACAATGGTGCAGAATTTTCTCTTTCAAAATGCCTGGTGATGGTGAACTATTCTAACACTTCTCTACTCTTGAATGGTCTGAGATCATTTACCTATTGTATTCTATAGTATTGTAATGGGCTTCAAAGTGAAAAAACTCAAGCAAATTGATCTTTAAGATCTTAAATATATCATAACGTTTTTAATGGAAAGCTATGAATTTGCTTTTAAAATTTTAATTAACAAAGTAACTTTTGATTCTCATTTACCATTGCCAGGCATTTACACTATAGAATAAATGTTACCTTTAGAAAAAGATTGCTTTAACAAATGTTATACCTCTCTCTCCTTTCCCTGTTAGAAAAAAAATACCTTCTAAATTTACAACAAGGAAAAATATCTTGGAAACTACTACAGAAAAAAAAATTCCTAATACCTTTTTACAAGTTTTTCATATGTACACCTGTGACTTGCTGACACTACATTTTCAGATTAAAGAAAAATAAAAATAAATGCCATTCTTAAGTATAAAGAAGAAAACATCTTAAAGATAAAAAAAGATAATTTCATGGAGGGGAAAATTGCAAGGAATTATTAAAGAGCTTAAAGCAAAATTTAAGAGGTATCCAGTTGCATTTCCAAATTTTACCTTTTTAAAAACTTAGCAAAAGAGAAGGTAGAAAATATTACAGTAAATATGCTCCATAATATATTCTCAGTTAAATATAGCATAAATACATTTGATATGCAATAATTTAAGACATTTTCTGTGAGTGTTTTAAAATATAACTTACTAATACTTCTCCTTAAATACATAAAAACTCAGTGTAAAAAGAAAATGACTCTTGTGGTAAAAATCAAACTTAAGCCAAATAACAAATATTCAATGTTTGAAAATAGGTTTTGGATATTTCCATAGCTTTGGTGGTATGTATTTTACAGAGATAGCAATTTTGTTGAAGAATTTAGGAAATATACAAATTAAGTATAATTTTGTAAAATGTCCAGAATTAGAGTAAACTTTTTTATTCATGGTGTAATGGTCTTTCAATGTACTTTGAAATTCATGCATTTTCTATAGATGTTTAAATTATAGCTTTCCCTTCAAACGAAATCTCCTAAAGAATATTCTGCATGGCTTAATTTGAGTGTTCAGCAGCCATCTGTAATAACTACATATTCAATTAAGAGATAATGATGGTTGTAAATCAACATTTACGGAACAATTCTGATGTGTTAAGGGAATGTGTTGCTTCAAAAGGTCATGTTTTAGTAGCAGGGATTTTACTGTTTAAAATCTTATTTATAAGATTACAGACTCTCATGCTCATGTATAGCATCAACAGAAAATAACCTGAAAACGAAGGCTTTGGGAAGCATTTCAGATTAGGTGCTTTTTATTGGGTTGAGAGGTCTGTGCTGGTCTCACATTCACTCAGAGGTTTGTGACACATGTTTCATTCACCAGATCTTATTTTATCTTGAGGACAGTAGTCCACAATAGTAGAGAGGTAGTAAGTTTGGAAAACAGAAGACATTCATGGGGCTGTGGCTGTGGCATAGCAAGTGCCCACATCCCATATGGGTACCAGATTGAGTCCTGGCTGCTCTACTTCCATTTCAGCTCTCTGCTATGGCCTGGGAAAGCAGCAGAAGATGGCCCAAGTCCTTGGGCCCCTGCATCCATGTGGGAGACCTGGAAGAAACTCCTGGCTCCTGGCTTCGGATCAGCACAGCTCCAGCCTTTATGGCCGATTGGGGATTGAACCAGTGATAGAAGACCTCTCTCATTCTATTTCTGCTTCTCCTTCTCTCTGTGTATAACTCTGACTTTCAAATAAATGAATTAATTTTACAAAAAAGAAAAAAAAGACTTTCATTTCAGTCCTGTTAGTGCATTCACTTATTATGTGCTAAGTTACTGTTATTTCTGGAAATTATGTTTTCTTTTTTCTAAAAAAGAAAAGAAATAAAGCTTAAAGATACATTTTTCTGGGGCTGGTGTTGTGGTCCAGCAGGTTAAGCTACCACCTGAGACACCATCATCCTATATGAGTACCAGTGCTCCACTTCCAAGCCAGCTCCCTGCTAATGTACAGAGAAAGCAACAGAAGATGGCTCAAGTACTTGAGCCACTGCCACCCACTTGGAAAATATAAACGGAGTTCCTGGCCTCTCTTCAGCCTGGTCCAACTGAGATTTTTGCAACAATTTGGGGGAGTGAAACAGCAGAAGGAACAGCTCTCTTTTTCTGTAACTTTGGTTACTAATTAAACAAAAATATTTTTTTTAATTCTTTTTTTTTTTTTTTTTTGACAGGCGGAGTGGACAGTGAGAGAGAGACAGAGAGAAAGGTCTTCCTTTTGCCATTGGTTCACCCTCCAATGGCTGCCGTGGTAGGCGTGCTGCGGCCGGCGCACCGCGCTGATCCGATGGCAGGAGCCAGGTGCTTCTCCTGGTCTCCCATGGGGTGCAGGGCCCAAGGACTTGGGCCATCCTCCACTGTACTCCCTGGCCACAGCAGAGAGCTGGCCTGGAAGAGGGGCAACCAGTACAGGATCGGTGCCCCGACCGGGACTAGAACCTGGTGAATTCTTAAGACTTCTAGTTAAGTTAAATGTGAAAGAAATCACTTCAAGATTTAGGACATATTAAATGGGGAAAAAGGACAATTTCAATTAAGTAGTAATTCTGATTGATATTGAAGCAGTTTATGCGACAGGACATAATGTCAGTGTGAGGATATATTTTTAACTTCTTCACTTCAGAATAGGTGTTACCTTTGTACACACATACACATGTTTCAATGAGATAAATGATTCATTCATTGTCAGTGTATTTATCACTGAAATTGATCCAAAAAGAGGATAGTGTAATGTTAATGTTTAGTTTTCAGCATAATTGTAGGTTATTCTTTCAATTAAAAAAAAGTTACAATGGCATATAATAGGCATTCCACAAATACCTACTGAATGAACAATAAACTGATATATTTGTCACTAACACACCTTTCCAGATTTATCAGAATATCCATCACATATTGCAATCATCCGGCTTCATACACATATTATTTGTAACAATGTATGCATTTAATTTTTGTTATATCCTTAAATAATTTCTGTATAATACAGTAAATTACTTCATTAGTACACCAATGTAAAAAAAGGGGGGGCAACAGTAGAACAAAGTAAATCCTTAATTTGAAGAATTTCTGAAAATGTTCATCAATGATTAAAGAAAACATTTAAAAACTCTTACAGGGTACAATAATCATCACAGCACTATGGAAGGAACAATCTTTGAAACATTCCCTTAGGTTGCTATGACTCATCTTTGGAAGGTTTTTACTTCATTCTGTAATAGTATAACAGAATTTTTAACTTATTTATAAATAATTACATCATGTGGAAAAGTGGGGGCAGTATGACACAGTATGCTATGTAAATTATTGGAAAAAGAATCTTGGTTCTATTCCTAGATATTCCTCTTTTGTCATGTTCCGGGGAAATATCTTGTACATCAGGAGCAGCATGATCTTTATCATTTTAATGAGACTGTGTGAAAAATAAAAGAAATATAGCAATGAAATTTAGAATAAACTACAAAAAAGAAACTTTAACAAATAAAAAGAAATCCTCATTTTGTCAACTAGTATTTATTTAAGCTTTTAATTTGTTTCAGATGCTACGCTAAATTTTTCTAGTGGATTAAATAATTTGATTTTAACATTCTCATGCATAAGAATTGCTGTGATCCGTATTGTACAGAACAGGAAACATGACCACAAGTTATTGTATAGGGGCAGATACTGTGACACTGCAGGGGAAGCCAACGCTTGGGATGCATACATATCATATTGAGTGCCAGTTCAAATTCTGATTATTCCACTTCCAATCCAACTTTCTGCTAATACATCCTGGGATGAAGCAGATGATGTCTTAAGTGCTTGGTCCCCTGCCACCCAAGTAGAAGACTTGGATGGAGTTCCTGGCTCCTAGCCGCGGCCTACACCATCCCTGGTTGTTGCAGGTACTTAGAGAATAAACTAGTGAATGAAAGGTTTCTCTGCTTTTGGTCTCTGTATCTTGTCTCTCTCTCTCTCTCTCCCTTTCTCTGTGATTCTGATTTTAAGTAGACGAAAATAAATATATGAACATGTTTATAAATTATTAGATAAATTGTTATATATAGGAACATATTTTATTTTAAAATTAAATGTAAAAACATATACATGGAATTTTAAAATTTACTTTGCAGTTTCTTTCAAGAAATCTGCATTTGTGTTAGCAGAAGTTAGTAACTTGAAACTTATGTTTAAGATAATTTGATAAACTACATGGAACATGTGTGTATATATACAAGTCAAAGATACATCTGTAATACACACACACATGAATAAAATAACATCATTCACAAATTAATTCTTTAGAGTTATGTTCACATTGGAATTGTTTTTAGGAAAAATTAGTTTGTAAAAATGGCCAGGATGTGAAGTACACCAAGTCAATTTTGGTTTGACAAAAAATTTTACAATCTTTTTGAAATATATTATTGTACAGAGATCATTTCTTCCTGGGAAGCCACATAAAATTCTTATAAATAGATCCAACAATGAAATACAATTATATATACATTTTTAAAATAAGGAGGTAAAAAAGGAAAATATGTTCAAACATATGTAAACTAAGATGAATTCCCCAACTAATATCTTGAGTTCAGCACACAGTTCAGTTCACTAATCTCACAAAGATGCATCTACATGAATCACGAAAACTTTGGAATTCACATGCTTTCAATTCTTTGACTATATTCTGAAAAATGTTTTTTAGAAGCAACGTGATCTGTAAGGAGAGTAGCAGCATATTGCTGATTCCCCATTGAGAACAGCTGAATGTATACTCAGTCCTCATCTCTCCAGCAGTCCTGGCACTTCATCCAGATTGTGAAGCCTGAGCCAAAAGCCCCAGAAACAGAGTCAAGAAAATGAGCTTTACCTGCCACCGAAAGAAGCCCTGGAACTTGGACCAACAGTGTTCTCCTTATATGTAAACTAATTCCAAACCTCTGATCATTGTCTTTCATTGATGGTTTGTGGAGAGCTCCTACTTAATTAAAACTTCCTGTGACTGCTTTTTGTCAAACATGAGGGAGGATAAGCAATACTATTGGAACCACTATTTGCTGTTTGTCATCCACTTACCTGTGAAGGTCATTGTTTTTTAGATTGCACAAAATGAAAACAAACATATTGCAAAATATTTCAACTTTCTGAGCTCATTAAAATAACTTTCTTGGGGCAGTGGGTTAAGCCACCTCTTAATAATCCAGCATCCATGTGAGTGCTGGTTCAAGTCCCAGGTGCTCCACTTCTGATTTAGCTTCCTGCTAAATTATGTGGGAAAGTAGCAGAAGATGGCACAAGTGTTTGGGCCCCTGCTAACCACATGGGAGACCCTAATGGGGTTCCAGGCCCCTGACTTTGGCCTGGCCCTGCCCTGGCTAATGTGGCCATTGGAGAGTGAACCAGCAGACAGAAAATCTCTCTCTCTCTCTCTCTCTCTCTCTCTCTGTCTCTTCCTCTATCTGTTCACTCTTTCAAATAAATATTTAAATATTTTAAAATATATCCTCTAATTTATTAAATATGTTATTTGTTCTTTTGAATACAATGTAATTCTGTCCATTACAGTAAGTGGCCCGATGGGAGTGCAGACTATGAAATTCACCAGAAAATAGGAAAGCTTGCATCAGTGATTTTTTTTTAAATTATTATGTTTGCATTGCTCTTTATGTATTTATTTGAGAGATAGAGTTACAGACAGTGAGAGGGAGAGTGTGGATGATCCTGTGCCTGCCTGGGAGACTGACTGCCTAGCCCATTCAGGAGGTCTCCCAACTGCTGGTTCACCGCCCAAATGGCTGCAATGGCTGGAGTTGAGCCAATCTAAAGCCAGGAGTCATGAGCTTCTTCCAGGTCTCCCACATGGGTGCAGGGGCCCAAGTCCTTGGGCCATCTTCTACTGCAGGAATGCAATAATCATATGGAGAAATGTTCAAAATGTAGGATCATAAAATTGGAAACAAAAATAAAAGGTTCATCATCTTTTATTTTCAGCTTTATAATCAGTAGAAAATTTTGAGTTATGATAATACTTAGTCACAAATATTATTCAGCCATAAATATTATGATTAATCAAGATTTAATTCTCAAATGAAACTGATCAAGGTGCATTTATTGATATTATTCCTGGCTCTAGAAGTTTCTGTAGTTGTTGTCAATAGATTTGATGAATAGTATATACACTTGACAATAATTTACTGTACTGATTTCCTAATGTTCTACACTGGGCTTTTGAGCTTTTCATCTGAATAAAACAATATTTTTAGTTAAAAAACAATACCTGTTATTCTATTTTCTAGTAGGTCTTTATCTAAATGGTATGTTAACTCTCAATTTCCATGCAAACAACACGTGATATTTTCAAGACACACAATTTTGAGTCAATCTTTCATAAAGAAATTTGTCCTACTGTGACTCTAAACAAACTGTGAATTTGGGGCTTGTTTTAGGCACTGAAAAACTCCCTAAATGCTCACAAAAGTGATCCTTAGTGGGAGCAATGAAATCAAGACATTTTCCTCATGGGAATCTCTGAATGGGTTGCTATTGTGGGTATAGTCTAAATTTGGCTCTTTATAATTTCTATATTTATGGCTGAAGTTACAAACCACATGATGATAAAGAGAATCAGTCAAATATTAAAGAACTAGCTTAAAAGTGTTGCTTATTTCAGACAACAATAGCCTCTTTAATAAAATATCTGGTCACAAAACAGCTCCTGATGGGGCCAGCACCATGGCTCACTTGGTTAATCCTCTGCTTGTGGCGCCAGCATCCCATATGGGTGCCGATTCTAGTCCTGGCTGCTGCCTCTCTTCCAGTCCAGCTCTCTGCTGTGGCCCGGGAAGGCAGTGGAGGATGGCCCAGGTGCTTGGGCCCCTGCACCCACATGGGAGACCAGGAGGAGGCACCTGGTCCCTGGCTTAAGATTGGCGCAGTGCCGGCCATTTGGGAGTGAACCATCAGAAGGAAGACCTTTCTCTCTGTCTCTCTCTCTGTCTATAACTCTACCTGTCAAATACATAAAAAAAACCCTGCTGAAATGATACACAATTCTAATTTTGGCATTATTGTTTATTTGCTTAATCCATACTGATGTAATTTAAGTTACACTGAGAAGTAACTTACACTGAGAAGTAATTTAAGTTACACTGAAAAAAGTCAGATCATAACAAAACCAAAACTATACCACGAATGAATTTTTGAGTTTTTTATTAAATAATTAAATAATTATGTGGCCAATATCAATAAACTAAAAACAGGAATCTACAAGGGTTTGAAGCAGCACTACTGGATCTACTGTGATTTGTCTTTGACAACATATTGACAAATATATATTTTGGTAAATATTTATGTTAAAAAACTTCAGTATTTTTTGTACTATTGGAAAAGAATAACTGTCAATAAGAAAATATATCAAAAATATTTTATGCACTCAGATATAAATGCTTGTTAGAATTTTAATTTCAAAGTGTCCAAGTGACATAGTGATATATTCATTGATTATTAGGGTAGCAGCTGTTTAAATGACGAATTAGTTTGGGTAGAGACTGTCCTGTCAACTTCCTCCTACACTTCTGATTTTCCTTGTCTTTATTTTTTCAAACAGGTTCTCTTTCTGGATGAAGAGACATTTTTCAAAACTAAAGACATCCTTAGAGCTTGGATCACAGTTTTCAAATCAGAGAAACATTTATTTTGAGTCACAAATGTAATTATTACACCCTTAGTATGCTGCAATCCTTGAAATAAGAATATCAATAGAGCTTCCACTACATACAATTTGTTCATTTTTAAAAACCGATTTACTAAGTATCTACAAGCTAGCCACTGTCCTAGGTGCTGGAGATACTGTGGCATAGTACGCAAAAGACCTGGATGTGGTGAGAGATATTTTATATGACGTGTTCAGAAATTCCTCTTTACAGAGAAATAATGTTTGAGGAAGGGTCTAAAATGAAGAGATTAAGCAATTGTCTGAAAAGTGAATGGTTTTTGCCAAAGGATAGTGAGAAAAAACTTCCCAAGCAATATTTTGGTAGTTTTTTGAGGTATGAAAAAAAAAAAAAAGACCCAGCTGACAAGAACTTTAAATACACAAAACAAAATAGCAACATATACAATAGTAAGAAATATAGCCAGAGAGGCAGGAAGCTGCCAGACATCTATTGTATGAGTAGGGAGGGTTTGAATATTTTTTTCAAGTACCAGTAGAAAGCTATTAGAGGATCTGGTTGATATCTGGTTAATATTTTGGTATATCTCCCTGACTGGTGGGGTGGGAACTCTATGGAGAAAAAAATATTAAAGGTGAGAAGTTGCTTTGCAGTTAGCTATTCTTTTAAGTGAATAGGCCAGAGACTTAGCTACCTGAGTTATTGCAATGTAATTCTTGACATAAATTTTACATTTCCTCCTAATCTAGGCTTTTTCAAATTCCTACTTAGACTAAGTGGTACAAACAAAGAAAACCATTTAGTGAGCCCTTGACATTAATTCATTTAAAATTGATAATAATGGGGTGGAAATTTGACACAGCATTTAAGATTGATTGGGATGCACACATCCCATACTGGAGTGTGATTTCAAGTTGTAGCTCTACTCTGAACTCCAGCTTCCTTCTATTGTACATCCTGGAAGATAGGTGATAGTTCAATTGAGTATTGCCATCCATTTGGGTGACCTAGATTCCAACAGTTCCTTTAGCCAGGCCCAGCTCCAGGTATGGTGGACCATTTCGGGGAGTAAATCAGTAGATGGGAGATCTCCTCTGCCTCTCAAATAAACTAATTAGACATTTTAAAAATGAAGTGGGTAACAATCCTATGAAATAGATACTGCGACATTCCTTTATCACTTGTGATGGCATTGAGAAGCTTAATGAAATTGATTCAGGTAACAAATCTGCTCTTTTCTAAATCTGCCAGGTGATTGTCCAGGCTTCTGCAGAAAGGTACTCTAGGGTAGGCTTTTGTTTGAGCTAGACATTGATAAGCCAACATGACTTTTGTTTAAAACTTGGCCTCAGGACAGTTGCTTATCTTCTCTGTGTACAAAGGAATGTTCTTGTAAAATGTCAGCTTCATGGTTTCATGGTCTTGTAGTGAAGATTAAATAATAAAGTATATGTAAGCCACATGCCTGACACTGAAGAGACCATGGATAATCGCCATTGCTTTTTATCTCCTGTCTCCATGAAAACTGCTTTTAATTAAATACCTATAATTAGCTTGTAACAATTCATGTAGACTCGTGTATAAAATTTAATCAAATTCTAACATTGTTCTCATGTTATGAATTGGGTCGTTTTTCTTTTTCTTTTTATTATTGTTTTTTGCTAGGTTTTTCTTCCTACTGCATCACCTCACTATTTTTCTCCTAGCAATAACAGCCTTGGCTAGGGTGGACTAAAACTAGGAGTGAACTTCCTCTGTGTCACCCACATGGGTGCAGTGGCCCAAGCACTTGGGTTATCCTCTGCTGCATTTCCAGGTCATTAGCAGGGGACTGGATGGGAAGTGGAGCAGCCAGGAATCAAACCATCACCCATATGAGATGCCAGTACCACAGGCAGAGGCTTTACTCCCTAGGCCAGCCCCATCATAATTCACATTTAAACAATGAGTACCAATTCAGTTTTAATCTGCTTTGTACTGCCAGTAAAGTGTACAAGATATTCCAAAATACCTTTGAGTGTTACTTAAAAATTCATATATATTCATATATTGTATATACTAGTTGTGTTATAATATATAATTTGAAGTTCACAGAGATTACTATGAAATGAATTCAGATTAACTATTAGATATATTTGTCTAGGTTCTTAAAATGGTGGGAAAATGTAAAGTTTTCAAACATTTGAATCCTCATATGTAAAATAGAGCAAGATCTTATGTCAAATATTTCCTTTTAAACTATGTTTTGATAAGCATTAATATAACATTATGCAGCATTGAAGGTCTTGAAGTATTCTAGAGTATCATAGACATTCTGCCCCTCTGGCCTCTGGTTTTAGGAATTTTCATACAAAAACGGATAATAGTCAAAGAACTTCAAGAATATAGTTAGGCATATCTTTTAAATAACTCTGTAGCTTCAGTTAAGATATTCCTATGTAATCACCCTTTCTTGTTGTAGGATATCTGCATGGGTTAAATGCATAAATGTTTTTCTAAGATTTATTTATCTATTTATTTGAAAGAGTGACAGAGAAAGACCAAGAGAAAGAAAGAGAGAGAGAGAGAAGGAGAGAAAGAGTTCATCCACCGGTTTACCCCCTAAATTGCCACAATAGCCAGGGCTCGGCCAGGCCAATGCCAGGAAGAGGAACACCATCTGGGTATCCCACATGAGTGGCAGGAATCCAATTATTTTGGCCATCATCTGCTACCTCCTAGTTACAGTAGCAGGAAGCTTGATTGGAAGCAAAGTCAAGGCTCAATCCCACACAAATATGGTATGCTGGTGTCCCATGGACAGATTAACCTGTGGCTCCATAGCATCCACTCCAAATGGGCAAATATTTCTGGAGACAGAAAATCTGGTAACAAGCAGAGAGAGAGAGAGAGAGAGAGAGAGAGAGAGAGAAGGAAAGACATAAACTATAAAAATGCATCATATTCTCGATATCTATGATCTATAGATAAAACTTGCAACAGAGTATTAGGAGTTAAAATTCTGAACCCAAGATAGATGGCAGGAGTGGAATAGATGCCATGACATTTTTTGTTTAGCAGTAAAGTAGAAATAAAAAGAACATAAAATTCTTAGGTTTGATTGATATACCAACATGATGACTAAACAGAGCTGCAAGTAACAGCTGTAAATAACATCAGGTACTCGTAAAGCAGAGACACCTTCTGCAAAGGCAGAATTATTATGTAATTATATCTACTTTTCCAAGTTACAAACTATTCCCTGGCAGGGATCCACTTCTTCATTCATTACAATTCAATATAATTTGAGCTTCTAAGGTAAAGTGTCTCCCGGCAGGAGGCTGCAAATGAATCCTGCTGATGCTTTTATTACTCCTGATTCATACTGTTCGGCCCAACACTCAAACAACTCCAGCACTCGGGGAAGCGTTTGCAAGTGGTTATTTTGAAATAGAGCAGAGAACCTCATCAAGATGTGAAAATCCAGGGAAACTACTAAGAGTCATAGCAACATGCTATCAGTTTGCTGTACCTGGACCAGATTTGATTGCTCACAATTGTCCAATTTTCTAACTAGCTGGTATCTTCAATAAAAACTTTGAAATTCATTTCCAACCATAATGAGAAATGTACTGTTGGAGGGCTGGCATTTTTGTACATTCTCTCTCTTTTTCTTTAGTTTTTGTTTTCCTTTCTTTTGTTCACAATTTTTTTTTCTTTTCATATGTCTAATTTAAAGTAAAAAAGACTTTAGAATTTTTGTGTATGAAAAAGCCATACTTATCTTCATTTTTGCACCTCTGGAAAAATTATATACCCTATGTTGCAGCTATATAGTTGGTCATTTCATAGGCTCAGGACATAGAATACTCAAGATGGTAAAGTTTTGTGATCCGAGTACCTTTTTCTTTTCTCTTACATGATTATTTACCACTGACTTTTACACATCTGTAGTTCCTCTGTGTATATGGGACTATTTATGTTAATATGAGTATATACAAAGGTGTGTACATACACATACACAATCATAATTTTTTTTGACAGGCAGAGTGGACAGTGAGAGAGAGAGAGAGAGGAGAGAGAGAGAGAGAAAGGTCTTCCTTTTTCTGTTAGTTCACCCCTCAATGGCCGCTGAGGCAAGCGCACCGCGCTGATCCGATGGCAGGAGCCAGGTGCTTCTCCTGGTCTCCCATGGGGTGCAGGGCCCAAGCACTGGGGCCATTCTCCACTGCACTCCCGGGCCACAGCAGAGAGCTGGACTGGAAGAGGGGCAACCGGGACAGAATCCGGCACCCCGACCTCCAGGACTAGAACCTGGTGTGCCGGCGCCACAGGCAGAGGGTTAGCCAGCCTATTGAGGCGCGGCGCAGGCCCACAATCATAATCTTAAAAGAAAATAAATCAGGACCCATTCCAAGTTAGGTGTCTAATGTGCATCTCTACAGAGAAGGTGAGGTGTTCCCTAAAAGGAAGCCAAAAGAATTATACAGAGTCCAGAAGAAAGTGTCACTCTTCCCTTACTCTGGGTTCAGAGTTACATTCAGTAATAGGAAGTCATTTTCATGACTTTATTGTGGACTGTAAGTATCAGACACATTGCCAAAGTTAAAAAACAAAGGAATGTTTACTAAAAATATTTGAACGGAGGCTTGCTTTATTGGTAGTATTTTAAAGTGTATTTCAAGCTTTTTCCTGCAGCCTCTTACTCATGTTAATGAAAGCAATTTAACTAAAATTCTTACACACTGCTCAAAGAAACTTCTCCTGTTCGACCCTATAGTCTTTCAAACTATGTGAAGGATCAGGACATTTAACCATGACAGTAAAATATGCGTCCACGGTAATGGGTTTCATTTCTGCCCTCACTGATGGAAACCAAGCTATGCGCTGCCTTACTGTGCCAGCAGGCATTTTCAACTTCTCTTTCATGTGTATCTAACTGCTTTTAAGAAAAGAAAGGAAAAATGTGGGATCATTAACAATAGAATTCACAATGATAAGGTTAGAAAAAATAGATATTCATAATAATAATTATCATTCCTACAATTTACAGATTTTGAGTTAATAACAGATATTTTCAACTACGTGAGAGACGTTTCTGCTGTCAACAGTAACTGACAAAGTAATTGCTGTTTTATTGACAATATTCTCAGGAAATCAGGTAAAATTATAACAAAAATATTAAAAATTAAATGATGAGACATAAATATATATCTAGAAATAGCTTCCATTACTTTCCAAGTGTGAGAAGACATAACTCAGTCATGGATGTCTTTTTTTGAGAAAAAGAAAGATAATTACCCTTCATGGGTGAGACATTTGATTTATTCTACTGAGATTCATTTCATTTCATTGTAAATTAAACTGTTTAACATTTCCAATACTACCTGCTGCTGCAGGAGCATCAGTGATATCTGGGAGCATAGCTGATAGATCGGCTGTATTCATATTAAACAGGATGTTTGTAATTATTGTCATAAGGTGAACTGTCACTGACATCATTTAATCTTTCTCCTTTCTTACGACCTTTGAGATGAACTACAAAACATACTGAAACTTTAAATCTCTGAAAGATACACTGAGTATAAGGAATTCCATTATTCAGCTTCTGTTTCAAATCAATTAGGAAAAAATGACTAACTATTAAGTACCTGTTATAAATCTGCGAAGGATTTTTTCTTATTAAGACACAGTAATATGCATACATTTAGAATTCCAATTTCCTTATGATTTCAAAATATATTACATTCTTTAAGAATTTTTTTTTGGTATATAATTATCCAAAATGAATATGAATCAAGTTTGAAATATATAAAAGCAGGACCAGGTGCATGCAATTGGCACAGCTGTTAATTTACTACTTAGGATACTTACATCCTATATCAGAGTATTTGGTTTGCAGCCAGGTTACTCTGCTTTCCATCCAGCTTCTTACTAATGCACATCCTGGGAGGT
Source organism: Lepus europaeus (assembly GCF_033115175.1). NCBI lineage: Eukaryota > Metazoa > Chordata > Mammalia > Lagomorpha > Leporidae > Lepus > Lepus europaeus. The sequence continues at coordinate 43,512,161 of NC_084828.1, read as the reverse complement.
AGCAAGTGATGGGTCAAGTACTTGGGTCCCTGTCACATCATGTGGGAGACATGGATTCAGTTTTTGGGCTCCTGGCTTCGGCCTAGCCCAGCCCTAGATGTTGCGGGCATTGGAGAAGTAAACCAGCAGACAGAATTGCTCTCCCTTTCCCTTTCTCTCTTTTTTCTCTTTAAAATGAAAATAAAAGTAGCATCAACATACTCTGTTATTTTATATCACTTTAAATATAAATGTTGGGGACAGTGCATTAAATAAGCTTAAAATCAGGGTTTTATTTTTATGTAAAGCAAAACAAGGAACAAGTATGGTCTGATATCAGGAACAGTACCAAACTTCATTACAAACAACTTCTAGATCAAAGCCCAGGGTAAAAGTTTATTATTTATGGGAAGTGAAACAACATTATATGTAATCTCTTCTGTTTTCAACCTCTTTTAAGCATTGGTAACCAACAGACTGTATGATAACATACTTTGAGAAGGTGACACCCTAGCGGAGATGTACATTTAAACTGCTCATCTATAAGTTGAAAGGCTCCCTAGGTGTTTTTCCACATATTATCAAAAACATTTTTGCACCAAAATAAACTCATAACTTTACTTTCATTTTTCTATAAATTTTCTGAATTAATCAGTGTTTATCTCAATTACAAGGAAGGTGAGGTTCAGTTAGGTTAGAAAGCTGCCTGATTTTTTGAATTGATATTTGAACTCAAAACTATTGGCTCATGACACTCATCTTGTAACCTTTGTTCCATTGCCTGATCAAATTGAACATAGTTGACAAGACATACATGATTTCATGAATGGGGTAGTTGATTATGCCTTCTACAAATCTTTAAGATCAATTTCAATACCAATATAGAGGATCTGTCCTTACATGTCACTTCAACCAAAGCACAGATAACTTGTGTAATGTAAATTGAGTTGATATACCAACATTCCAGGAAGAAAGGAAATATTGTGTACCAGATCTACAACTGTCTAGTAGTGTGGCTTGATTTAAAGATATCATGAAGATTGTGATTATTAAAAAATAAGATATTTGGACATAAATTGTCCAACCCAAGCTTGAAATAATACTTGTCATCTAACTTAAGTGCAGATATTATATCCATCCATACATTGTCTATATTATGGTCATGGTTTCTTGGTTAAACTACTCTGAACACCTGCTACAAAATAAATCTCCACATATCTATACAAACTCGCCTACTATTTATTGCTTCCAAAATGGCAATTAAGTACTGGAGAATTATGCAAAATAGAGATATTTTGGTTGTAAAGTACTTGACATTAAGTCAACTTTATTTTTTTTTTAACTTTTTTTTTTTTGACAGGCAGAGTGGACAGTGAGAGAGAGACAGAGAGAAAGGTCTTCCTTTGCCGTTGGTTCACCCTCCAATGGCCACTGCGGTTGGCGCGCTGCTGCCGGCGCACCGCGCTGATCCGATGGCAGGAGCCAGGTGCTTCTCCTGGTCTCCCATGGAGTGCAGGGCCCAAGCACTTAGGCCATCCTCCACTGCATTCCCTGGCCACAGCAGAGAGCTGGCCTGGAAGAGGGGCAACCGGGACAGAATCCGGTGCCCCGACCGGGACTAGAACCCAGTGTGCCGGCGCCACAAGGCGGAGGGTTAGCCTAGTGAGCCACGGCGCCGGCCCAACTTTATTTTTTTAAACAAAGATTTCTTTATTTATTTGAAAAGAAATGTACCAAGAGAAAGGGAGAGATAGACAGAGAGTGAATCTTCCATCTGCTGGTTCACTTCCCAAATGCCTGCAATGGCCAAGCAGAAGCCTGCTGCCCAGAATTCCACTCAGGTCTCCCACATGGGTGAAAGGATTCAAAGTTCTTGGGTTGTCTTCTGCTGCCTTACCAGGCACAATAACAGGGAGCTGGATAGGAAGTGGAGCAGCCAGGACTAGGAACCAGTGCCCATATGGGATGCGGGCCTGACAGCAACTTAAACCGCAGTGTGGGCCCCAATTCAACATTTCTGACAGTTGTTAGTTGAAGGATATACATCTGAGGCCAGTCTGGTAAGCAGCGAGATAACCAGCAGAAAAATAAAGAAATGAAATGCACTTTTTTTTCCTTAAGTGAAATTGTGCTTCTAGATGATCTACAATCATTCCACAGTAATTTCATTTAGAAAAAAAGTAAAGAGTACTGTGAAGCCTTCAACTGTTACAGCTTTGAACTATCCATAAGATAAACAGCTCTTGAAGTAAGAATTTTAAAAAGAACAGTGAATGAAAATGGTGCCTCATTAATTAACGTTATCAGGCAATTAATATGTCATTTAAACTGACATGTGGAGCTGTATTTTCAAAATTGCCTAGAGTTTAGGGACAGAGAGAACATTGAGGAACTCAGCAAAGGAGGAAAGTGCTGTCACTCTCTAACCACACCTTCTGCTCTCTGACTGCGTCTTGTCTTCTCTCAGTGCCATGCCCTGTGCCCACTCTCTTTCTAGGAACCCCACACCTATATTGTGTGCCTGTGTCATTCAGTTTGTGCCTCTTCAATTGATTCTGTTATATCTAACACTATTGTTGTTATCTAATAAACAATCACAATATCTTTTATTATTTATAGGAATCAGGGATCTAGAGTAAAATATATATTTATATTTGCAGTGAAAATTAAAATGAGGCAACAGAGAATGAAGGTATGATACAAGCAAGTCTAGCAGAATTAGCCTACTAGTATACTTCGATAAAGATAGGTTCTTTCTAAGTTCTATTCTTAGAATGTTCCCTAGAATTACAACATTCCTTAATTTATACATTCTGTTTCAAAGATTTGAAATAGAAAACAAGATTAGAATTAATGTATAGAATTTAATATTTCATAGGTAAATACTAGATAGAAGTTTTATTTTAAAGACGAAATGGTGCTGTCCTGTGAGCATAGAAAACTATTGCTCTTCCACTCTGCCTATGAAAAACAACAACAGAAATCCCTCTTATTTTTAAGAATTCATACTTTTTTCCATCATCTGTAACTATATGAAAATAAAAAATCAATCATGTAAAGTAAGCTATTGTTTGCATTTCTGATTTTCTAAACCTACAGTTTACTGTGTATTCCAGGTTTCATTTGCCAGTTTTTAACTTAAATATGGATTTGTATTCTGTAAAAGTAAAATAACCCTTGGAGAAAATGTAAGCATTGGAATGCAAATGGAGACTTCCTCTGTGCTCTTGTTGTATAGTGTTTACTCACTTTTCACCTTGTTATCTTCAGAACATGAAAATGCCTAGGTAGGTACAGCGCGTCACTCTGACAAGTTGTCATCATGCTCAGACCAGTGCTGGTTTTGTGATTGCTCGATGTGTCAAAAGCATTTCGATGGACCAAAAATATCTGAAAGCACTTGTGTTCATTATTCAAATCACAGGAATTTCTCAGATTCCCAAGGAAAACAAAAATGAAAGCATTGAGACAACACAATTTAGTAGAAATGAGTCTCTGCCCAGAAGTAACTTGAGTTCATTTTATTACAGACTTTCACTTTAAAACAGAGTCTAATTTCATCAAGCTAAGAAAGGATGTTAAAGATTTAATGTAGTCCAAGTATGAATTATTTCCTGTTGGGTATACTGTGCAAAATAAAACTAATTAGAGTATTTCAAATTTTCCAAGTTATTTATTGATCTTAATAGTAAGAATACTTATAAATTATTAATAAGGGAATATGATGTCTCCTTAGAATTATTCTCTTCCTACTCCTTTTCAAATGTTTCATTTATGAATACAAATAATTGTCCTCGATTTTAAAAAACCTTGTAGTATTTGAAAGCAACTTCCATAAGCAGACTTATATAATTACATCTCTGGAGCAAACGATTATTTTATGTTTATTTTGTTTTTTATAATTGTAAAGGATAATTGTGGATAAGCCAGCAGATACTTGTCAGGTACATAGTTTTGCTACATTGTAAGTGGAAAACCATCATATATCTCTGTAAGCACAGAGATCAAAGTATGTGCAGATTTATGATAATAGCTTCATTGTTAGAATCCAATGATTGTTGAAGAACATTATCTCAACAAAAATACCCTTTGAGGTTTATCTTATTTTTTTAATGAATATCTAAAATGAAGCACATCGTAGGAAAGCAAGTCACTGGGAAGTGGATTTTATCTCAATATTTTGTGTTTCTGTGTGGGTGCAAACTGTTGAAATTTTTACTTGCTATATACTAAATTGATCTTCTGTATATAAAGATAATTGAAAATGAATCTTGATGAAGAATGGGATGGGAGAGGGAGTGGGAGATGGGATGGTTGCGGGTGGGAGGGAGGCTATGGGGGGAAAAAGCGGCTATAATCCAAAAGTTGTACTTTGGAAATTTATATTTATTTAATAAAAGTTAAAAACTTTTTAACAAACAGAATGAACTCAAAGAAAAGGGCTTCCACATAAAAGGGAATTCTCCCTAAGTATTTGACTAAAATTGGAAACTGTCCATCAGTGCTGTCACATGAAAATATGGTAGTATCGGCCGGCGCCGTGGCTCAACAGGCTAATCCTCCGCCTTGCGGCGCCGGCACACCGGGTTCTAGTCCCGGTCGGGGCACCGATCCTGTCCCGGTTGCCCCTCTTCCAGGCCAGCTCTCTGCTGTGGCTAGGGAGTGCAGTGGAGGATGGCCCAAGTCCTTGGGTCCTGCACCCCATGGGAGACCAGGAGAAGCACCTGGCTCCTGCCATCGGAACAGCGCGGTGCGCCGGCCGCAGCGCGCTACCGCGGCGGCCATTGGAGGGTGAACCAACGGCAAAAGGAAGACCTTTCTCCCTGTCTCTCTCTCTCACTGTCCACTCTGCCTGTCAAAAAAAATAAATAAAAAAAATTAAAAAAAAATATGGTAGTATCAGGAAGAGATGTTTTCAGACAAATTTTATGATTTTTAAAATGTTTAATTGTGGGGCCGGCACTGTGGCTCAACAGGCTAATCCTCCGCCTAGTGGCGCCGGCACACCGGGTTCTAGTCCTGGTCCGGGCACCGAATTCTGTCCTGGTTGCCCCTCTTCCAGGCCAGCTCTCTGCTGTGGCCCGGGAGTGCAGTAGAGGATGGCCCAAGTGCTTGGGCCCTGCACCCCATGGGAAACCAGGATAAGTACCTGGCTCCTGCCTTCGGATCAGCGCGCTGCGCCAGCTATTGGAGGGTGAACCAACGGCAAAGGAAGACCTTTCTCTCTGTCTCTCTCTCTCACTATCCATTCTGCCTGTCAAAAAAAAAAAAAAAAGTTCAATTGTGGTAGTCCCCAAAATGGCTGCTTTGTATTATAATCCATATATCAATCACTGTTTAAAAGATATTTTGATGATAGCAGATATCTAAAATTAAATTTTCCTTTATAAGATGTAGAACTTTTTTATCGTTAGTATTTTTACAATCAAGCTGTTTAGCAATCAGAGCATGAACTGTTAGTAGCAAAATCATGAATCACTACTATATAATTTTATATTTAAAAATATTGAAATTATGAATACATCCTAAAGGAATTTTTTAAAATTTTAAGCTATTTTCTTTAGAATTCTTCCAATATTCATTCATTCATTCATTCTATCCATCCACCCATCCATTCATGATCTATGTGTATATTCACTGGTTATTCTAAGAGTTTTATATAAAGATTTTTTATTTTATGCTAAATTTTATAGTGTACATTTCTATAGTGAAATATAAGGCAAATAATAAAGCTATCTTGTTTGATTAAATTGACTATTTTATGTTCTTTGTTTCAAAACAGTATGTAATACAGATATTCCTAGTAGTTCATTCCAATTATCATTTCTTTAGCTTTAATACCATTCCATGTGAATTCATCACTCTGGTACCCAAGGACTTCACAAAAGAGAGCATATTGGGCTGTTGGACATGAGTCAATGCTGCTTGCCAATAGCTTAGAGCTCTGGCATTATATTCACAGTGTCTGTTCACATGTTTGAGCATAACTATCACTTTCATGAAAAGACATTTAATCACACTTTGTATTTTATTTGGTATAATAGATTGTATAATGATTTTGATCAGTTTATGGGTTGGTTTGTATTTGTCTCTTTAGAGTTTCTGACAGTCTGGGATTTGGGGGATTTAGTTACAAATTCTCTTTGCTCCTATATAAGCAATGTTTATTTTATGTTACTGGCATGCATTGAGAAGAGGGGAGTGATGTGGTGGAATTCTTTCTCAAAGATAAGATGCACAGACACACTATCAAAACCTTTTTTTCTGAAGGATGAAAAGAATTTTAAGAGTCTCCTCTTGAGTATAAAAGAACAGATTTCTAAAGAGCCAGAAGCAAGGAATAATAATGTTCTTCAAGGTATAATCCGCACAAGACCTTTGATACCAACTGCTGAAATCACAGTGATGGGTCAGATTCCGATAAGCCAGGTTCTTCCCTCAGAGAGCTTATAGTCAAAAGACTCAGGCTGAATGCAACACACTACAGCAAGTGGGTGGTAGTAGATCCAACTGATGTGCAGTGATCTCCACGGACCAGAGGAGTTCATGAGTGAAATGGTAAAAACACTGGTAAGATGAGAACGGTACTGTAGTTAGTTTAAAGGGTTCATGTCCATCCTTCTAGCCTCCATCCCATCCTTAGAGCATCTTGTCTTTTGTTAAATAAATTTTCTTTAGTGCTAAATAGCCATAACATAAGTATTGGTGATTTTTTTTTCTAATTTCAAAATAGATGTAACCTGAAATAGTGCTTATATTTCTATCCACTGATGATCAATCTTTACGGTGTTTGAAGGACCAGTTCCTAGGGATACAGCACAAAATTGTATTCCTCTTGTCTGTTTACCCATTGTGCCCTACATGCTGATTTGCATAAAGGATTGTAATTGTTTTAATTTCTGTTGTGATATTTTTGGTATCCTGTTAGATCCAGAAACTTTTAAAAGGCCCAACAGAACTAACATTCTGGTTTACTTCTCATTTACAACTTCTCAGTGTTTGCACTCTGGTAGTTAATTAGTTTCTGTACAATACATATTTTTAAATAAGATGTTGGATATATCTGTGATAAAATGATCATTGCTAAACCAACTGAGCATTTGCAAAGTGTCAGGACACCATTAAAATAATCATGTGACCTAGCTAGAAGTTAAGACAAAGAAAGGTTTATTAAGCTACCTGAAATTATCAGCTTATAAATGAATTTCAACTCTGTCATAATTATTGAGTTGCATGTGTGAAACTGTGTGAAACATTCAAATGTGCAATTTGAAGAGCTCGATTCACACCAAACAGAAAATGGCAACAGATAGCTTCAATGCATAATAAAAAGCCAAATCTGAATACAAGAGTGAATTAGTTCAGTGTGAGGATCCAATACTTTTCCAGTTGCATACAAAGTACATGATAATAATTGGATCTTAGTTAGGAAATAAAGAACAATATGGGAAGATATTATGGAAAATAGAGATGGAGTCTTGTATTTCAATTACTTTGATAACAAACCATCTTATTTTGTTAGAGAAAAAAACCTAAAAGTAAGCATTTGAAGGAGCCAGCACTGTGGCAAAGTGCGTAGAGCCTCCACCTGAAGTGCTTGCATCCCATATGGACACCAGTTCAAGTCCCGGTTGCTCCACTTCCGATCCAGCTCTCTGCTATGACCTGGAAAAGCAGTAGATTGTCCAAATCGTTGGAACCCTGGAGAACCAGGGAGAACCAGAGGAAGCTCCTGGCTCTTGGCTTTATACTGGCTTAGCTCTGATCATTGTGGCCATTTGGGGAGTGAACCAGAGGATGAAAGACCTCTCTCTCTCTCTCTCTCTCTGTCTCTGCCTCTCTGTAACTCTGCCTTCCAAATAGATAAAGAAACCTTTATTAAAAAAAAGCTATTGAACCAAATATTCTCTTCACAAAAATATCTGTCTCCTGTGAGAAACATGGACAAATGGGGTGGCATTTGCTGTTTTAGTTTCTGGAGTTTCATTAAAAGAATTACTATGAGGGAAGGTTTTTTTATTGTTTCTTAGTAATATATGCAAATATGATACATGAGTTTCATTTCTGGAATCATATGCTGCAGAAACATTAAAACTCTAATTTCTAAGAATTTGAGTATTCAATATCCTTGTATATTAGGTGCTACCTTTTAATGACTTTTTTCCCCCTATTTGATATGCTATATGTAGTCCCAACACAATGAACTTACCATGAACACTCGATAATTCTGTAGATTCGTATTTTTGGAAATAATTTTCTTATTTATGTTTCCATTTCTCACATGTTTAAATATTCATTTTTAAGCATATTACTGGTTTCATATGAATAATTTAGATAGCAGCATGTATGTTAAAAATTGTCAAAAGATAACTTTTCTTCTGTGATGTGGAAGATATAATAGTGAAATTAACCAGCTGGGGAAGGCATTGTGGTGCAACAAGATAAACCTCCACTTGGGATGCTCATATCACACATGTGAGTGCTCAGGTTTATGTCTCAGTTTAATTGCAAATTCCAGCTTCCCCTTGAAGAACATCCTGGGAGGCACGGTGACACAAAACTCTAAAGAATCAATTTTAAAGCAGAATTTCACAATTATAATAATTCAACCTAACTAGAAAGAATGTCTGCAAAAGTTCCACTCACTCATGAATAGCTTCGTTTAATGTGGACGTGATCCTTCAGTGCTCTTTTGTATGTCATCTATGTGTCTGTAAATTATATCATGCCACAAATCAGATTTTTCTACAGTAGGGAGAATATGAGTAAGTAAGTGAGATAAAGGATTTGTTATTTTCCCACCATAATAACCACTTTACAATACATGAATCTTACAAAAACATGTTGTAGACCTCAGATACGCACAAAGATCTTGCCTTGATAACTCATAATTAAATTGGGAAATATAGATATTACAAATATGACTATATTGATAAATGTAACTTAAAAGACAAAAATCTATGTGAACTGCTTTTATTCCACTTTTGCTCTATTCCACCAGTTCTTTACATACATCATTATGAAGAGATTTAACTTTAAAAAAAGAGTACCAAAGCATAGTTAGATGAGAGAAATATGTTCTTGTGTTCTACAGCACTGTAGGCTGATTATCATTCACAATAAGCTATTACTATATGTGTGTGTTTGTGTGTGATTTATTAATACAACAGATTCTTGGGGTCATAGCAAATGCATGATTCTCAAAAAATCCCATGTAGAAATGTGATACTCATACAAAGAGCAATGTTGCATACTTTATTTAGCTGACAGGTATATCAATGGCTACAAATGTCTATGAGTAAATATTTGAATGAAATTATTCATTTTTAAAATCTATGTGAAAAGACACTATGTTCATCTAGAAATAAAAGGGCCTATTATGCCCAGTATGAATGTCACAACAAAAAAAGTAATATGAAACATTAAACTGGCCATGTAGCCACAAATCCTTGCAAACTTTAAATGTCTGCATACTTCATGTATTCACCGAGTCATCTCTTTTTTTATATGAAAGGCTTGTATGCTTGTAGCTATCTGGTATGATATAGACACAGGCCAAAGGAATTGGTAATGAACAAGTCATTCGTTCACCCCACAATCTCTGGAAAGGCTTAGCATTAATAGTCATTGAAATTGATGCAGAAAAAACTACACATATGTACAAAGAAATAATTTTAAAATCAAAATAGGTAGAATAGAAATGGAACCATTATTTATATATTTTCATGTTGGTTTTGTTTATATTGTAGAGTATCTTTGACCACTTAAGATTTAACTACATTCCTTTTCAATCTATTTATTTTTAACTGAAATGTCATAATTATTTCCCTAACTGTAAAAATGTTTTATAATAGCTACTACACATGTATTTACTGCAAAATTACATATTAATTACAGAAATGCAGGGTTAGAGGAAATATAAAATAAAAAGTATTCTGTAATGCCATTTACAAAGGATTAGAACTATTTATAGTTGTCTTTCAGATGAGTTGTTTTTTCTGCATTGCTGTGTTCATTGCAACACTATTCACAATAGCCAAGGAGTAAGCGTTAATTATGTGTCATGTCATTGACAAATGGATAAAGTAACTATGGTACATACACAGTGGAATACTACTTGGCCAAAAAAAGGATGGATGGCAGGCATTGTGGTGCATGGATTAATCCACTGCTTGGGATACCCACATCCCTTATTGGAACACTGTTGTATGTGCAGGCTGCTCCATCTCTAACTCAGCTTCCTGAGGGGAGCAGATGATGGCTCAAATGCCTGGGTGCCCAGCACCCATGTGGGAGACTCTGATTAAGTTCTGTACTCCTGGAATTGCCTGGCCCAATCCCAGCATTTCTGAAGTGAACCAACAGATAAAATCTCTCTCTCTCTCCCTCTACCTTTAAAGTAGATGAAAATAACATGAACTCTTTTAAAAAGAGAGGTGGATGAAACTCTGTTATTCACAACATGGATGGAACTGGAGGTCATTAAAATGTCAAAGGAAATAAGCAAACAAGCCATGCACAGAAAGAGAAGTGAGATATGATGTCACTCACGCGGCTTCAAATTTTAACACATAAATACACATACGTTAAGAACTTTAAATCATGATACACATAAAAATTTACATCACCAAATAGGATATAATGAACATAAATCCCTATCAATATTCTTCAGCTTACTCATACTTTTATTATCTGCGAGTTAATATATCTATATTTCAGTTGTTTTCAGTATTTGTTTAATATGAATAATTTTATAATGAATATCTTTGCAAGTACATCCATTACCTACATACATAAGCTTTAATATGAGAGCAAGAATACTAGTTAATTTAACGGACATTTATTTATGTGTTCAGTTAAATCTTTACAAGACTGTTATAATACTGTAGTGACAGAAAAGCACACTTAATGGATTAAATAGCCTGTTTGAAGTTTCATTGAATTAAAGTACCTGAACTTTGGGATACGTGACTCCAGAGCCTAAACACTTAACTGCAATATTATAAATACTCTGATATTTTTAAAAAATGTATTTTATTGACACATTTATTGTAATCCTCCAAATTTTCTTTTAATATCATTTAGCTTTGAATTAACTAGAATTTCATATTGTTTAAAGATCAACAATACTAGGTTTAAAATATATTTTAAATTGAATTAGATATTATCATAATACTCTCAAAGCCAAAGAGGGAGAAGCAATATTTTTTATCTTAGATACTGAAACTGTGATCATTAAAATTTAGTAATTTGAGTAGAACCCACAAGTTTCTCTTTAATATTTAGGTGTTTATAAATCTCCTGTAGAATCTCAATCCTGTATAGAAATATGGGTTGATGCTCTTTTGCAAAGCTTTGTCCTTGCATTGAATTGGTTCTTTGAGAATCAAAGGCGTATAATGATTGGAAAATACCACTCACAGAATAAGAATTAAGCTTTTAAAGCGATTCCAAGTTTTTATACAATTGTAATTCATTTAATAAAGTTGTATGCTTTTATTTATTAGATTAATGTGTTGTGGAGTTTCAACATTAAATATTGTATATATTTGTCTCTCCTTTTAAAATACAAAGTTTGGATAGATGCAATTGATAGCATGTTCTTTGATTTCCTCCCTGCTTAATATTCTCTCTGTATTCTCACATTCGATTTATCAGTGTGTCTGTATGCATTAGAAAAGAGCTTTTCGCATCATGAATCTATGTAACTACCTTATTCCTGTGTGTGTTTATATCCTTTTTCTATTCAAACTGTGAAATTTGTCATTAAACCACAACCAACCTGTGAAATCTGTCATTCCCTTTCTATAATTTATAGCAGAAGATTCCATGATCAATCAGGACTGTACTTAAACACTCAATCAAGGGAATGGTCGGTCACAGCTCAAATTAAGCTTCAAAAAAATGATTAGATTTCAATTTAATTAGTCAGTTATTTACAGTAAATACCCATCAGCATGAGATAAATACACTAAGATTACCAATCTAATAATAACAATTTGCTGACAAGTTATTTTTCACTTTTTTCTTAATTTATTACTATTATGATTCAATAAAAGTCCTTCATGACAAAGTTACTATGTTATTTAGTTAAATCAAATCATAATAAAATGCTTTCAAATTATCATGGGTGATATTTTAATTGTTTTCAAAATGCATAAAATCTGACATCATAGTTTTAAAATCTTAAATGTGCTAATTTATTTTCTAAACCTAACATACTTAACTGATTTATATTTTTGTTCTGCAGTTAAATAACTGGTAAGGTATATATCAGTGAATTCCAGATACAAAAATATCACCATATTAGAATGTCACTATTTAAATTTTCATTATTAATAACTAGTGCTTGTAAATAGCTCAAAATTAAAATGTGAACATAATTTTCAATCCTTATTTCACAAACAAATGAGTTTGAAAATGCAGGCACTTTAATTTTGTAAGTATTTCAATTTTTAAATACATATAAGTATGTTAAAATAACATAATAGAATGATAGCTTACAGCTATGAGTTTATTTAGGAATCAAGAAATTTTAGTTGCTGCTCTATTTGTTGTAATGATTATTTCTTAAATGAAGAAGAGATATTTTCTTAGAAGACATAAGAAATAATTTTAAGCCAATTTCATTTTTTTAAAAAAATCCATTTATTTATTTGAAAGTCAAAATTTCAGAGAGGGAGAGAAGGCCACTTCCCAGATGGCCACAATGGCCAGGGCTGGGCCAGGCTGAAGCCAGGAGCTAGGTTCTTCTTCCAGGTCTTGCAAGTGGGTTCTGGGGCCCAAAGACTGTTCATTTTCCACTACTTTCCCAGGCATATTATCAGGGAACTTGGTCAGAAGTGGAGCAGCCCAGACTCAAACAGCCCCCATATGGGGTGCCGGCCTCACAGGCAATGGCTTTACCAGCTACACCACAATGCCAATTCCTTGATCTATTAATCAAATTAACATATATCTTTGTAAATCCTGAAATGCAGCATGGAAATCAACTTTCATCTCTTTGCTAACCTAATAGTATTTTCTATGGAGATGGAGCTAATGAATTTTAACTGAGCATTCTATCCAACCTTCCTGTTGTTCTGCCTGTTCATGACTGACTTGGATAAAAACTTATTTCTGCCTCCTGAGAGGCTAATTTTGATCCCAGGTAACATGAAATTCAAACCCTTTTCTCATCTCTGAAATTTCAACTCAGTCTGGACCTGTTATCTTAGACAGAGTTTGGCTTCAGCCAAATAAAGCAGCCACCTCTGTGTATATTTCCTTTCAGTTTCAAGGCTCCGATTTGTGTGTCCTCCAACAATTTTGCAAAATCTCTCCATTCTCTAAAGAAAAATAACTGGCCATTCACTTTATCTCTCCGATCTTTTGCTCCTCCCTTTCCCCCTGAAGTGCTTATACTCATTTCCTAAGGTATAACTCAGGAATGGGTGACTGTACAGGCTCCTACAACCCTCACCCTCAAACAGAAATAATTACTCTCAACTTGTTAGTTCAACAACAGTGTTCTATAAGAAGCCTTCAAACAACTCATGGAAAATGGAATTAAAAGATAGGTTTATTTTCAGTGCAAAAATTTTTTAAGATCCAAACATAGTTTTGTTTTTTTTTTTATAATATGTATTTTCCAAAACATTTTTGATGCTCTCTCATGTATGTGTAAGAGTTTATAGAGCTGGTTGATAAGTATTTTTCTCCACTGTTTTTCTGGAGTGTAACCTCTGGCAGGGATGATTTATTCATGTATATATCCCCTACATTTTATTATAATATAAGCACACAGTTAATCACTGATAAATTATAATCCCTTTCTATGTAATATCCTTAAGTCTACTAGGAATACGTTATTGGCAGTGCTTCAGAAGGTTGCCAAAATAATGATTTTAAGTTAATGGAAATATTTGAAGCACTATCAGCATCATATTTATCATCAGAGAAACAAATGTATATTTTTACTTGAAAAAAATTGCATAAACCCAAGTTAAAGCAAAGATCAAACACTCATATTTCTAACACAAAGCATTTTTACCTTGCTCAAATAATGATGTGAAAGCTGAAAAACATTATTGGGGAGCTGGCACAGTGAGTCAGCAGGTTAAAACTGTGTCCTGTAGCGCTGGCATCCATGTGAGTGCCAGTTCTAGTCCCAGCTACCCCACTTCTGATCCAGCTCCCTGCTAATATGCCTGGGAAAGCAACGATGGATGGCCCAGGTGCTTGGGCCACTGCACTCACATGTGAGACCCAAAAGACGCTCCTGGCTTCTAGCTTTAGCCTGGCCCAGTCCTGGCTGTTGTGGCCATCTGGAGAATGAACCAGTGGTTGGAAGATACTTCTCTTTCTATCCTTCACTCTCTCTCTCTATAACTCTACCTTTCACATAAATAAATAAATCTTAAAAAAAAATATGTATAGATTTTCCTTACTTTCGTGGTATTATCTCCTGTGGTTATTTGTAAACCTTTCCCTCTTTATATTCTATTAATTTTATAAGCCATAAATAAACGTTCAAATCTATGTGGTTAGCAGTGTTAAGCAATCCCAAAGTCATTAAATGATTACACTTTATCTATACTCCACTTATGTTGCATTCTGACATCCAGAGGAAGGAGTACATAAAATCTTACCAGGTTTCAACACTTATGAGGATTTGTGCCCCCAAAATAAAATGAACTGGTATGTTTTACCATATTCTGTTGAAAACCAAGTAACAACAAGCAATTGTCATTTCCAGAGTATTTAACCACATTCACTTGATGATTGAATCCACATTTTGGCTGTTGTGAACAGTTTCTGCTATAAACATAATAGATCAAGTTTCTCTTTCATAAAATTAATTCATGTCTTTTGGTATATAGCTAATAGTGGGAAACCTGGATCATGTAGCAGGTCTATTTCTGTCTTTAAAGAAATCTCCATTATGTTTTCCACAATGTCTGCATTAATTTACATTTCCACCAACAATGTTTCAGAGTTACCCTTTCTCCACATCATCACCAGCATTTGTTGCTCTTTGTGTTTTGGATAATAACCATTCTGATGGGGTGAGGTAATATTGCACCGTGGTTTTCATTTCCACTTTTCTAATGGCTAATGGTATTTGTTGACCATTTGTATTTCTTCTTTTGAGACTGTCTTTGGAGGTACTTCGACCATTTCTTAACTGAACTGATTGTATTTTGGTTTTTTGAGTTATTGATATATTCTGGATATTAATCCTGTCAGAAAAGTAGCTTGCAAATATTTTCTCCCATTCTGTCAGATGTCTTTTCACTCTATAATCATTTCCTCTGATGTGTAGAAACTTCTGGGTTTCATTCAATCTCATGTGTGTAGTTTAGCTTTTGTCACTTGTGCTTTAGGTGTTATCCAAGATGTCATCATCTACACTAATATCTACAAGTTTTCCCCTATATTTTCTCAGGTATTCAGTTCAGGTCTGTGATCCATCTTGAGCTGATTTTTGTATATGGTTAGAGGCAGGGATCTAATTTCATTCTTCTACATATGTACATCATTATGGGTACTGTGCATCATTTCAAAACTAATACACTGCATAAACAAATCAGACCCCAAAATCAGACTGTCAACTTCCTTTTCTTCCCATTCTGCTTAGATTCTACCAGCTCCTCTCTTCTAGGTTGTCATATAGTATGTAATACACTATTAGGAACTATAAACATCAAAATGTGCCTATGGAACAATAGAACATGTTATTTCTATCTTATTGTTGTAATACCCCTTATCCAAACTTTTTCCTTCCCTCTACCTATGTGTTAATCACTGTTCTAGGTTATGATCAACTATTTCTTTAAATTCCACAGTAGAGAGAGAACATGCTGCATTTGTCTTTCTGTATATGGCTTATTTCACCAAAAATAATTATCTGCAGTTCCATTTACTTTGTTGCCCACATAATTTATTCTTTCCTACTTTGGAGAGAGGTAGCAGGAACATAAATCTAACGCAACCTAACAACAATAAAGAAGTACAGTTTTTCAACTGAAGATATGAGTGTACAGGTAAATAGAATATTTTGTAGTCAACATACATGCAGTGATGTTTATTGAGCACTCACATGAGTTACTCAGGTGCCTGTCATGTTCCTAATGGGTATCAGAATACAGGAATTCTAAGACAGTTGTTAATATTATGAAACAAATACTATGGAGCATTCCTTTATACTGACGAGAATCTATAGCAATGACAGTATTGGTAAGCAGGAGAAGGTGGGGAGGTTTCTTGTTGGAGTACTGATGGAAAGTGGTGGCTGAGAGAGAGCCACTCCTATGTATAGGGGAGCATTTGAGGAAGAAATTTAACAGAAACAAAGAGATGTAAATATTTTTCATAATAATTTAGATTATTACTATGTATGTTTGGAAAATAAACTATGTATGTTTGGAAAATATAGATTTGATATGACTTGAATTTCACATATTTTAAAATTTAGGCATGCTGAGAAAAATTAAAGTAAACCAAGAATTCTTTTAAATAAATGCTTCTTAATGTGCTTTTTTTTTTCTTTTTACTCTCATTTGGGGCTATTTTGGTTAGTAGATTATTACTTACCCTAACGTAACTTCAAATTAAATTTAACTACTAACAAAACAACAGGACAACAGAAAATGATGATAGAGCTTCAATTATCCTAGATAGTATTCTACAGTGTATAATTAGTTGGATCAGCATAAAAGTAGCCTTGAAAGTCTCTTAAATAATAACCTACAACTGAATTACCTTGACTTTTTAAGCTGACATTGCTGGTATGTTTGATTTTTTAACTCACATATTTTACAATGCCATTCATTTATGTCTATCCTGACATAACAAAATTCTGCAATTCTGATTGACTTGCTACATATGACCACTAAGATTTTAAAAGCCAGGCATTTTTGCTCTTAAAATGCTCCAAAAAGCTTAAATAAATAAAATTATAATAAATCAAGCCTTTTGCATTTTATTATTTAACGTAAGACTATTCAGGTAAAACATTCAGAATGGATGAAGAGCCATGATTTTTACTAAGTCTACCCAACAGTAACCAAATTAATGTATGGCTTTATTTGGGAATATTCCTTTAAGTCTGAGATACTAGTTGAAAATATTGTGTTGCAAAATATGAATATGTGACATAGATATATACAAGCATTTAAGTCTTGTTTTATCAAGAAACTAGTGCCAAAGACAAACTGAAAACAATAATTAACTGGTTTAGATGAATAGATACCATAAATATCCATACAGTTTGAAAATAAGATAGAACATTGAAATATCACACAGTTTTAGGGAATTTTATATATAGGGCAAGGATAATAACTCTTAAGCAATATTATTAATCATTAATTTAATTGTGTCTATGAATTGACATTGGATGTTTCATATAAATTTATAGTTGTGCAGCCTTTCTTGTTGTAGAAAGCTTAACGAGTTTTCTAACAATAGGGGCTGGCTCTGTGGCATAGTGGTCTAACCATATGGGTGGCAGTTTGGTGTCCTGCCTGATCCTTTTCCAATCCAGCTTTCTGCTTATATTTTGGGAAAGCAGTAGAAGATGCTTGGGCCCCTGCACCCACATGGGGTACCCAGAAAAAGCTCCTTGCTCCTGGATTCGGATCAGCCAGCTCCAGCCATTGCAGCCATTTGGGGACTGAACCAGTGGGCAAAAGACCTTTCTCTCTGTCTTTCCCTTTCTCTGCTGTAACTCTCTTAAATAAATAAAATCTTTAAAAATTTTTTTCTAAAGATATCCCCTAATCTTTTACTACAGTTTCACTTCTCTTGTCATGCTTGGTTAGATAATCTGTTCTGCCCATCTACAAACATTTCCAGACATTGAGTCATCAATTTCCATAATCTCTTTATGAATACATAAGAATTCCTTAGCTTATTATGTGACCCTGTCATAATATGTCTATCACACATATGCATACACATTTATTTATTTGAAAGGAAAAGAAAGAGAGAAAGATGCACAGAGAAAGAGTACTCCCTCCACAAGTTCACTCAATCCAGATCTCCTACTGCAGTAGTCACTGTGCCCTTCCAGGGTCTGAGTTGGCAGGAAGCTGGAGTCAGAAGCCAGAGCCAGTTATCAAAACCAGGTACTCCAAAATGAGAGGCAGATGTCTTAACCATATTTTGTTTATCTATTCATTTAGAAAATTAGTATTGCATTCTTGCTTTTTTGCTGTTTTTAGTTTTCAACCCTGTGGAAAAAAAACCTTTGCAATGACCATTTGATTATGAACTGTTATCAGTCTTCATCTTCTTGAATCTCTTAAAATTTTTCCTCCTTTTTAAAAGTCTAATAACCTTAAGCAGGTTCCCTAGCTCCTTAAATTTCAATATTTTTACTTGTAAAAGTCTTGACATATAATTTTAGGTGTGTTGTAGAAATAATTGAAGTAATATGTGTAAAAGTAGCCCTTGTACAATAGAAGCTAAATAATGGTAATTATATTATTTGCTCTCTTACCTTCTAATTGGTTTATTCATCTCTAATCTATCTCCTTTTCAGCCATCAAAATTTACTACAGTTAATAAATTGAAAACACTAACCCCAAGCTCCAAATATGTTCAATATATCTCACTTCCAATCATGCAAATCCAATCTTTCTTTCTAGCTCACATACACACTATTTCCCAAAGGTACTCAGTAAAACCAGGATGTTTTATATTTCCATCAACATGCTTCTGTTACTTTGCTTTTTTCTTGAAATTCAATTATTTCACCCCAACTCTTTAAAATTCTATTCATACATTAATGACTAATTCAGACATGAAATCTTCCATGCAGTCTTTCTTGATTACCCCGGCAAGAAATGAGTGTCCCCTAGGGGCCAGCATTGTGCTGAAGCAGGTAAAGCCAATGCCTGTGATGCTGACCTACCATATGGACACTAGTTTGTGTCCCGGCTCATCCACTTCCAATCCGGTTTCTGATAATGGCCTGAGAAAGGCAGCAGAAGATGGTCCAAGTATTTGGGCCCCTGCCATCCACTTAAGAGACCCGGATGAAGCTCCTGGCTCCTGGCTTCAGCCTAACCCAGCTCTGGTCATTGTAACTTTCTGGGGGAATGAAACAGAAAATGGAAGATCTCTCTCTTTAACTCTGAATTTCAAATAAATAAATAAATCCTTTTTAAAAAAGAAATGCATGTCCTCTCATCTGATTGCCTATAGCATTCAGCAGTATCCCTGTGGCATTTTGGCCCAATCTGTTTGTACATTATGTATATCCTACCCTCCTCAGCTCTAGAAAACTTCAGTATAGGCTTTGTTTAATTTTATATGTTCCATATTATTTTTGACAATAGAGAGCAGAAAGTAGTTATACCAAAATATTGTGAAATACCTATGCTATGCATATACATATTTATATTTTGTATTCTTTTAATTTATATACCTGTTATAATAGAAAATTAAAATGTTCTCAAGTCACAGATTTTGGTGTGATTTCTCACTGCAAAATTTTCATAAATATATTGATATTATAATATGCACATGTGTTTATTGCATAATCTAGTTTGGGGTTAATGTAAAGATCGGAAGCAAATGTGGCCTAGAGAATTCTAGCATATGGAAGGTAATGTGAGGTTAGACATATTGTACTAAGATCCTTGCAATGAGGGCCAATGTTGTGGCATAACAGGTTAAGCTGCTGCCTATGACATCAGCATCACATATGGATGCCAGTTCTAGCCCTTGCTGCTCCACTTCCTATCCAGCTTCCTGCCAATTTGCCTGGGAAATCAGCAGAAGATGGCCCAAGTGCTTGGGCTGGTGCAACCACGTGGGAGACCTGGATGAAGTTCCTGGCTCCTGGCCTCAGTCTGGTTCAGCCCCAGCCATTGTGTAAATTTGGGGAGTGAACCAGCATATGGGAGATTCTCTCTCTCTCTCTCTCTCTCTCTCTCTCTCTCTCTCTCTCTTTAACTCTTTAACTCTCTCTGTAACTCTGCCTTTCATTTAAAAAAAAAAAAAAGATCCTTGGGATGAGGCATAGATAAGAATTCAAGCCCTCCTGTGATACTAGATATAAGACAGTGAGTTATTGAAATTCTTGACATTTTGCTCATGTACAAGGATAAAAGAAGAGTTGCAGAAAGAGAAGAGAAGTCTATAATGCATAAACACCCTGTATATATACTCAGTCTGAATTAGTCGTATTTGGTGCTGCTGCTATTACTGAAGTCAATCTTCAATTGCGCCTAGATTGTGAAGCATGGGCAAGAACGAACATCTGCCCACAAACTTTCTTGTACCATTCTTTTGTTTTTAAAGTTTGTCAAAAACATGCTTCTTGAGAGCCATAAGACTTTGTCTTTGAAACTCTGTTCTCAAGAAGCAGTTCCCCTGTTAAATATATGAGGTGAACGTATGTTACTGTACACAATCCTCTACTGGGATCAGGTTAGAAAGTGGGAGTGAAATGTCCTAGAAAGCTAGTCATAGAGGAGATACAGAAGTTGGAAAGATGAGAAAAAAGACAAACCTGTTCTCATCACAGCTTTACCCACGGTCAGGGGTGCTAGAACTGATGTAGAAGGAATGGGGCTGAGAGTTTTGGGGGGAAGATTCAAGCCATTGGGTTTCCTCATGGGCCTAGGTCTGCAGAGGCAGCACAGGGACACAGAAAACTCCAAGCAGCTGGGGACCTGGATGCTTGCTTTGCCTAGCAGCTAGCTTCCTGTCTGCATAATTTGACATCATTTATCCTGCTTATCTATCAAGTGATGGGATTTCGCCATATGAGCTCTAAAATCCCCTTCAACATTAAAGCCCGTCCACTCTCTGATGATATTGTCTTCAGAAATGACAGAAGTTCTTAATGGTACTTAACACTCACATTCTAAAAATCCTTCTCTTCTAATCCTAAGAATATTTGTTCCATGGATTAAATTTTGAGAATATAAACATGAATATGTGTTACTGGAGAGACCAGAGGAATTTGCCTGTCTGAGTTTTCATGAGGTCCTTCAGTCGTACTTCTGTCATGCCCTTTATAGTTTATTCTTCTTATTATACGTGCTGGGGGCTCTTTAATTTCATCCTTGGGTTGTATACACATATTACTGGTATTTTTAGAAGCACTTTATGAGTGCAAAATCTATTCCCTGTGCCCTCATCAATTTGAAATTACCATTTTAAGGCTGATTAAATAAGGATTAGTGCCAATGTTCTACTTATTAGGCTGTGTCTTCAACTGGAACTGATGATGTAGTATTTGTCAATAACTAGCTCACAGCCTTAAATTCCACAAAATGAAACCTTTGCATCAGAGTCCATCTGTCTGAAAATTTTGAGGCAAGCTTCCATGAAGAGGAAAGCCATCTATTATGTGATGATATAAGCGGGAAGTGGCATGTATCACAGCTGTTTGATTACTGCCGGGAAGATGACTTGCAGTCTCCCTAAGCCCTCTATCAGAATCCAGCAGTGATGGATTGAATTCCCCTTGCCTTAGCATGATGATGGATTGCTTTAGGAGGATATATAAGAATTGTAGAATCTCAGCAGAAATTAATTAACATCACAACAAAAGATGGTAGCATTGATCTTTGCCATGATAGGACATTGATCCAAAGAGTTAGTAAAATACTCACTAAACTTTCTGAAAGTCTAAGTGATCAGGCATTCATCTGAGTTTTTGTTCAGTGACACCTAGTTCATTATCCTGAAGCAATTTTAAGGTTCAGAACCTTCATTATTGCTAGGTGTTACACATAGAGAAAGATTCCATAGAGAATACACATAGAGAAGGGGTTCATATGAGTGAGTTCATCTGGTACAGCTTCATGTTTGATTTACAGTGCACAATTGACAGCAGTTGTCTTTAGGAATGACACTGCAGAAGAAAAAAAAATGAATGAGTTGGGATATTGGGAAAGTGTGCCAGATGTGAGTAAAGCTAAATCTAGCCTCCACACCTTAAGATAGTATCTGAGTGCAGTCCCACCAGTGTGAATATCATCACGCAGTGTAAACATCGGCCAATTGCTCCAATTAGGCCTTAAAATTAATTAAAATAATATATGGAATAGATTATAGTAAGTGAATTGTTAAGGTAATAATGTTTACACAAAGAGTAGGGTATTTGTCATTCCCTACATATAGTGATTAAGTGAAAGAAAGCAGAAAAGGAGTTGTAAATTTACACATTATGAAAGTGTCTAGTAAGGTTCCAATATGGAGGTAAACAAACGGCTTGGGACATTTTTTTTTTTAATTTGAACTTTCCCATAACTAAAAATGCAAAGAGAGAGAACCCACATAATAACTGTAAACAGCTTTGGAGGCGGGCATTTGGTACAGTAGTTAAGATGCAGCTGGGGACACCCGTATCCCATGGTTGGGTGCCTAGTCTGGAGCTTCAGATCTATTTACTGATTCCAGCTTCCTGCCTATGCAAACTTCAGAGGGCAGCAGTTGATGGCTGGAAAGCTGGGTCCTTGGGACCTGTTGAGACCCAAATGGAGTTCCTGCCCTCCAGCTTCAACCAGGCATACCCTCAGCTGTTGAAGGCATCTGGGGGAATGGCAGGGGATCTGTGTCTGTGATTCCTCTCTTTCAGATAAATTAATTAAAAGTTAAAATACTTTAAATGACATATTTTCCTATTAAAAGTGAAGACTGAGAAGTTAGCAAAAGTTGGTAGTGATTCTTTTCTGAGTTAGAGCAAAGTCCATAATAAGTTTGTCCCATTTTTCTTCTATTGATTAACTTAAAAGTCCTCGTTTGAGAATGTGCAGGGAAATCTAGAAAAATGTGTTCAAGTCTTAGACATACCATTTGAAATTCAAACTGTTCACAGTGAAATGAAAGCAGACCACAAGCAAATGCAGAAGGAACACAGAAAGAACTAAGAAAAGTAAAATTGATCTGCCTGGGAGACAGGTGCTGAGCCAGTGAATAGAAGTCTGTGACTAACAACAGTGCACAGCCCCTTTATTCCCCCTTAAAATGTTCAGTTCAGTAACAGCAAGCTTGTTCCTAAGGGAATTAGCCAAGAAAGCTGATAGAGTCTTGTGAGCTGACACATGAGTCTGTTCTTGGAATTGATGAAAAAACAAAGATTTATAGGCTGAGAATTTGTGACGAAAACAATGAAAAGGAGAAGTCATTTAAAAACACTTTGTTTGCAAAGTTAAATAGTTGAACAAGTTCCCAAAAACATGAACTACACACTAACGCTCCCATTTCACCCAAGAGAAAGAATTGGTGATGGCAGTGTTCGAAGCAATGCAGCCTGGGAAATGAGTTTCAGCATGACTCTAAGTGAAGGAGACTATTCTACTCTTTCCTGTATTCAGGGCTTAAAAATACATTTCAGATTCACTAAGTGCAAAACATCATGCTATGTGCTAAGGATACAAATGCAAATAAAATATTGTTCTTGACACTGAGAATTTTATCATCTATCAGGAAAATGAATCTTAACAGAATAATTATAGTGAAATGATAGACATTTTGCTACCTTTAGTCATATAAGTCAGTTAAAAAAAAAAAAAGACCATCCAAAAAAAGAAAAACCAGAAGTAAACACACACTGGGAAAGTGAGACCAGAAATCTGGGAGCTTCAGAAGAAAATAGTGTCTTGAAAACAATGCCTTTGCCATGAAAGAGAGAGAGCACTGTCAAAGGTCAAATGCAAATTGTACTGAAGAGATAATGTAACTGAACACCTTTGCCAAAATTAACTGCAAAATGTCACATCTAAAAGTGCGTTTGCTGATCTTGATGCTAGTGTTGCTGACACTTCCACCAAAATACATTTCAGAGTTCTTCTATTGAACTTAAATTAATTTGATTCATGAGAATCAAATATGAGCATTCAATTGCACATAGCCTATCTGAAATCACATTCTCAACAACCAAGGTAAGAGACTTTTCGGTCTTCGATGTACAAATAACAAGTCCATAGAAAAATAGCAAATCTAGAAAAAGGTAATACTCCAAGTTGTTAGACATTGTTATATGATTTGTTATTAGATATGAAATATGAAGACTACACCTTATTTTGCAAGAATAGTGAAGCTCCTAAAATCCTTTCTATTTCTCTCTCAATCGATATTCAGTTACAAAATAAAGGTTGCCTGATAGAAGTCCATTGAGCAAAGCTAGTTAATTTAAAGCCTTTTTTGTCCGAAATTATGTTCTTATATTTCCTAGGGCAATTTGTCACAGAATTTTATACTAGTCATCCAGATAATTAAGTTCTGAAACAGGTTTTAACAGCAGGGAGCATCAGAACATAAATTAAAAAGGGTTTTAAATAACCACATTTTATTTAAATCCCCAACTGTACACTCTTAAACAAATTTACCTTTGCAGCATTAACAGACTTACACTGTTCCATTTTTAAATTTTAAAAAATCACATTGAAAGCCTTTAATCATAACTGCTTTTAAATCTAAGTGAAAGTTTGAATTACAATAGTAGCCATTGAAAAGAAGGGTGTTTGAAGTTGTTGCCTGTTGACAGTTTTAATTTGACTTGCTTTGAATTTTCTCTGGATGCTCTAAAATTTTGGCTGACATTGCATCAATTTTAAGTCATACTACTGTTTAAATATATCTAAATTCATAAATAGAAGATGTGACGATAACAACTAAAGAAATCGGAAGAGAAAAATTGACAATTGACACAAAGACAGAATATGAAGCAATATAAACAATAGGTTCATGCAAATTATGGAGGCAAATGCATATTATGCATATTAAATGAATACAAAGAAATAATTCCCAAAAAGAAATAGAAAAATAGCATGGGAAAAATGCAGTAGGGGAAAAACCAAAAGTAAATGGATTCAAGTATATATTAACCTGAGAATAAAGAGTCTAAAAGTTAGTGTACATTAACCATAAGAAGAAAAAGCTGAAAAAAGATTTTGCTGTCCACCTAATTTGTTGTCAATGAGTATGATGATTTATTTTTTTAGAACTTTTACTTAGTCATGTATTCAGAACAAACGCTCCCATCCACGTTTCAGCTGCCCACAGAATCCTCAACAAGGGCTGAGGCTAGCAGTCAGGAACTCAATTCTTATCTCCTTTCTGGGTGGCAGGAACCTAATCCCTTGAGTCCTCCAGAGTATGCATCATCAGGAAGCTGGAATTAGGACTGGTACCACGATAAGGGATGCATGCATTTTAACCATTGGGTCAAACACCTGCCCCAAATCAAATCATAAAATAAAATGCATTTCATCTAATAGTAAAAATTGACATATTACAAAAGTTAGAAATTGCAAACACTAATTTGCATTAATGTATAGAATGAGTTATCCTCAATATTTTCATTATAAATGCCCATTTGAAGAAGTCTCCTAGCAACAGAGAATAGAAATGCACATACAATTAAAATAACACATATAGTCATATTTCAAAAATAGCATTCCCAAATTTCAAAATACAACAACATTATCACATTATCTCATTTCTCACATGTAACACTTGAGAGCAAATTACATGCACAGTGTATTTATTACTGGTTTCTGTTCAGCAAGGAAAGATAGGTTGGTAGCCAAATATAGAGATCAAGAGATTAACAAGATATGCTTATTAATATTGAGATATATGTATACAAAATATATGGAAGCAATGATTTCAAAGGTGTTTATTTCTGTTTTTATCTTTGTATCTCTATGTTCTTGAATTTTAGTGATCTTATCTATGGAATTTAATTTAAAGTTAAAATAGTATTGTAATTAGCATTCTTCCCTCTACTCTGTCATTCTATGTGTCTTAGAAGTAAGATAAATTAGTTTGAGAAGATTAATCTTTATATTTCTATAGAGTTGACCCCAAACAATCTCTGTTAATAGAATACAGACATGAAAAAGAAATTTTCAAAATAATTTATATTGATTCAAAAGCCATTTTTACCCTGTGGTTGTATTTGGTTTTGTGTGATATTCTAAGAATTATCAGTATTTCCTGGAAATATTGAAAAAATATACTGTATATCACCAAGTTTATAAAACTGTCTTGCTTTAGTTTCCTGATTCTTAATCAGTTTCTAGATACATATTCCATGTTCAAAGTTGTGAGCTCCGCAAACTGAACAACAGGATAAGTTTTCTTGGTAGCAATTCTCTTTGGGAACAGAGGAGATTCTGTCTTTCCTTAGTGTTAGATGTCTTAGCATCAGGTGTCATTCATTTACTAACTCATCATACCATGCTGCAAATATTTAATGTGCACTTATGCATAAGACTGAAGAACAAGACAGTTAAATATCCTACCCTAATGGAATTTAAAAGCTACAGTACTTCACGTAATCCCTTAAGGCCTCATTTCATCTGACAATTCCTAACTTAATTTTTGATTGTCAAAGGTCCTAATAATTACTGTGGATGGGCAGGCATCTTCTAATCATGCAACCACATACAGATGCTTAAAATGGCAACAGAGATATGTTTCAACACCATAGCAAACAATAATTTGTAATTATAGTTGAAATATCTTTTCAAAGAAGCCTTATTATCCTATAGAATTGCACCAAAATTTAAATATTTCTAACACCTGGAAGAATTTTCTGCTATATTTTTAACAAAAAAAAATTTTTTTTTTAATTTTTCTCTTTATACAGGCAGAGTGGATAGTGAGAGAGAGAGACAGAGAGAAAGGTCTTCCTTTTTGCCGTTGGTTCAACCTCCAATGGCCGCTGCGGCCGGCACATCTCGCTGATCCAAAGCCAGGAGCCAGGTGCTTCTCCTGGTCTCCCATGTGGGTGCAGGGCCCAAGGACTTGGGCTATCCTCCACTGCCTTCCCGGGCCATAGCAGAGAGCTGGCTTGGAAGAGGGGCAACCGGGATAGAATCCGGTGCCCCAATCGGGACTAGAACCCGGTGTGCCGGTGCCGCAAGGCGGAGGATTAGCCTGTTAAGCCACGGCGCCGGCCACAAAAAATATTTTGATTTAATCTTTTTAAAATATTTATTTATTTATTTATTTATTAGAAAGGCAGAGTTACAGAGGCAGAGAGAGAGAGAAAGAGAGAGGTCTTCCATCTGCTGGTTCACTCTCCAGATGGCGGCAACGGCCGGAGCTGCGATAATCTGAAGCCAGGAGCCAGGAGCTTCCTCCAGGTCTCCCAGGCAGGTGCAGGGGCTCAAGGACCTGGGCCATCCTCCAGTGTTTTCCCAGGACATAGCAGAGAGCTGAATCAGAAGTGGAACAGCCAGGAACTGAACTGGTGTCCATATGGGATGCTGGCACTACAGGTGGTGGCCTTACCCTCTATACCACAGTGCCGGTCCCTCTGATTTAATCTTATGTACAGAAGTAGCTAAAAATATTTATTCAGTTTTCTGAATTGTATGGAAACATTTTAAAGCTTAAAATTAAGTTTGTTTTGGGGCCGGCGCCATGGCTCACTTGGTTAATCCTCCGCCTGTGGCACTGGCATCCCATATGGGCGCTGGGTTCTAGATCAGGTTGCTCTTCTTCCAGTCCAGCTCTCTGCTGTGGCCTGGGAAGGCAGTGGAGGATGGACCAAATGCTAGGTCTTCTGCACCTGCATGGGAGACCAGGAAGAAGTACCTGGCTCCTAGCTTCAGATCAGCGCAGCGCTGGCCATAGCGGCCATTTGGGGAGTGAACCAACGGAAGGAAGACCTTTCTCTCTGTCTCTCTCTTTCACTGTCTAACTCATCTCTAAAATTAAAAAAAAAAAAAAAAAGAAAAAAATAGGGCCTGCACCGCGGCTCACTAGTCTAATCCTCCACTTGTGGCGCCAGCACCCTGGATTCTGTCCAGGTTGCTCCTCTTCCAGTCCAGCTCTCTGCTGTGGCCCGGGAGTGCAGTGGAGGATGGCCCAAGTGCTTGGGCCCCTGCACCCGCATGGGAGACCAGGAGGAAGCACCTGGCTCCTGGCTTTGGATCGGCGCAGTGCATTGGCCATGCCAGCCATTTCGGGGGTGAACCAACGGAAAAAAGACCTTTCTCTCTGTCTCTCTCTCTCACTGTCTAACTCTGCCTGTCAAAAAAAAAAAAAGTGTAAGTTTGTTTTGCATGTAATTTCTAGGCATTTTTCAAAATAAATTTTAGTGCCCCGTATCAAATTCAGCTTATTCTGATATAGATTTGAATTACTGTTTTCATATTACCAGTTTTCTAAAACAATTCATATTTTAGTCAATTTTACAGTTCTTTAAACTTTTTCAATTTCTTGTTCATTCAAAACCAAGTAGGATTTGTATATTGTTATATTTGATAATTATTGTGTTGCTATGTTAATTTCTCAAATGTTGTTGGGGTGGGAAATAATTCTGACACAAAGTAATTGTGGCAACTGACGTGGTTAGAATGCATCACAAGCTAAACCCAAGCAGTACATTTTTACCATCATCATTAGGAGCACGTGGAAAGAAGTTAGAAGGAATAATGTTATTGCATATAAATAAGAGTTTCCAAGGAAAGAAAATGAGCAAGCAAAGGTTTGGACTCTATATCGAGCTCCAGGTCTCCTATCAATTGCCTGTGTGACTTTGTGTTAGAGGGTTAAACACTCTGCGAAATGATAGGATAGTACTGGATAATCTTTAAGATCCATTCCAGGGAAAAATACTGTAATTCCAATAATGCTGTAATTCAGATCTTAAAAGATAGCCCAGTCTTAATAGTGGCCTCTAATCAGAGTAATTGCTAACCTTTGCACGGTAACAAATACAACTTTTATGTCAAGTAATTCTAAAAGGTAGGGAAAGAAAAGAGAAGATCAAATGAATAGGTTACATTGCCAAAAGGAATCATAAGGTAGAGAACAAATCAGGTGTCTGCCTTTAATGCAATATGACCGTAAAGAAAGGTCAGTGCTCTAGTGGGATGTACAACTCTACATCGAATGGTTCTTCTTTGTTCAACTCAGCACATGAGCAAAGAAGTTCAATATGACTCTCAAAGGTTAGAAACTATTTGGTTAGTAAAAGTCAACAAAAATGGGTATTTCCTTATATATTTTAGAAGTCCACAATATATATATATATATTGCTAATGCACTTTCTGTCTTTTAAAATTTTAGCTATTCATTGAGAGAGAGAGAGAGGGAGAGAAACAGATAGACATACAGAGAGAGATTCCCATCTGCTGGTTCATTCCACAAATGACTGCAAAGGCTCGGCCCCCACAAGGTGAAATCCAGGACCTGATATAGTAATTCAGATCTCCTACATGGGTGGCAGGAATCCAACTCATTTGAGCCATTCCTGCTGCCTCCCAATTTGTGCATTAGCAGGAAGCCAGAATTAAGGGCTGGAGGTGGGAATCAAACCTGGGTACTCTGATGTGGTATATGGTTATCATAACCAGTGTTTTAAGTACTAGGCTTAATGCTAGTTCTTATAATTTCTTCATTTTTAAAAGATTTATTTATTTATTTGAAAGGCAGAGTCATATAGAGACAGGGATTTGGGGGGTGGGGGGATCTTCCATTCATTGGTTCACTGCTAAAATGATCACAATGGCCAGGGCTGGGCTAGGCCAAAGTCACTAGCCAGAAGCTTCTTCCAGGTCAACTACATGGGTCTCCCAAGCACTTGGGTCATCTCCAGCAGCTTTCCCAGGCTTATTGGCAGGGAGCTGGATCAGAAGTGGAGCAGCCTGCACCTGAATGGACACCCATATTGGATGATAGTGTTGCAGGCATAGGTTAAATCTGCTATGCCACAACATTGGTCCCTGATAATACCTTTTGATCAAAAGTACATATCTATTTGGGACCAGAGCTGTGCTGTGATGCAGCGGGTAAAGCCCTGGCCTGAAGCACAGGCATCCCATATGGGAGCCGGTTCAAGACCCAGCTGCTATACTTCCAATCCAGCTCTCTGCTATGGCCTGGGAAAGCAGTAGAAGATGGCCCAAGTCCTTGGGCCACTGAACCTGCGTAGGAAACCCGGAGGAAGCTCCTGGCTCCTGGCTTCAGATCGGTGCAGCTCTGGCCATTGTGACCAATTGGGGAGTGAACCATCAGATGGAAAAACTCTCTCTCTCTCTCTCTTTCTCTTTCTCTCTCCCTCCCTCCCTCTCCTCTCTCTGTGTAACTCTGACTAGCAAATAAATATATTTTTTTTTAAAAAAGTACATATCTATGAGTATATGTGAATATGTATACATACATTTAAGTAAATGTAAGTACATAACAAATGGATATTTACATAGGTAAATAGAGATGGGGATTAACCAGTTTCCAAAAAGGCTAATCATTTCGATATAAACTCATCTCATATGAGGATTTTAAAATTAATCTTTCTTCTATATTGCCAGTTTCTAGAATAGAAAGTCTGATATAAAGTAGATGTTAGTAAATCTGTTTGAATGATCACTAATTAAATGGACACACAGCATAGTGCTAGCTTTGAGCCTTCTACTTACTAGAGTAGTGTTATCACATAAACCTTAGGGCTCTGCTTTTAACATAAAATATTATTAAAGCAAACGGATTTTCACTCTATATGGAGATATTTAAACACATCTTACAATAGAATATGTGAATAGAGCTATTAATGTGTAGATGTTAAAGTAAATGTTGTCTAAAATAATTTTAACTATTATGAATTCTAGAAATTGCATATATTTTTTACAGTTCTAGAAGAGATTGGGAACAATTGTGTGTCTTTAAGTGAACTTCAAATAGCTTCAACTTTATGGATCTCTAACCTGGCATTTGACCCTACAGGAAGGTTTAAGAGTTTCTAAAGCATCATCATCGAGCATCAAGCATCAGCATTCAGCCTGAATACTAAGTCAAGTTAGGATTGTGCCTTTGTAAAAGTCTTTCAAAATGGTGCTCCCCTCTCTATTTTTTTTTTCTTTTTCCACAATGTCTAGAGCAGCAAAAAGAATAACATTTACAAGCATCTATCATATGGTCATTCTCAAGTTTTCTCTTATTGGTGTCCCATATTCATGATATGAGTATTTCCTCAAAGGAGCATCCTAGGAAACCAAGGTAAAGAGCTCAACATAGCTAGATGCAGAATGTAATCCAAAGTTATATGGAAAATCGTTTAAGTGAGCATTACAAAAAGGGAAAATTTAAGTTTAATTCCTTAAGAATCCCATAACTCTAAGTATATTCAAGTAAATGTTTAGAGTCTGTAAACACTTAGACATGTTTTCCATAGAATATAACTAAAATTTACATGGTTTTCAATAGTAAATGTATTATGAAAATTATCGAGCATTAGCAACTAGTAATTATATTTGTACCATTTTTTCAACTAAAGGAAGGAAAATCCTCTAATCAGCTTTGATGCTTTCCTATTTTCTTTGTGTGTTAAAGTCCAGTGAATCTTTCTGATAGCTTCACGTATTAAGATAAATTTTTGACAAAAACATTTTTCACTATGATTTAAAATAGCACATTCTAACAGCTTGATTGAGAACCAGTATCCCCATCTACATTTCAAGAGTTGAAACTAATAATTAATTTTAAAAGCAAAGATTCCTAGCTCTGGTAGGTATGACAACATTTTAATTGCTTTGATAATTTGTTTTCCACTATCATGCAATCTCTAGAGAGTCAGAAACAAAAATATCAGATTTATACATAAAACATAGACAGGCTATAAAGAAGAAATGGGATTTGCAAAGAGATGTAGGTATATATATATATATATATGTTATATAAAGACTTGTGTTAAGCAGTATTTAAGATGCACATCTTTCTAGACAGAAGGCACAGTCCTCTGGCATTATTGCACAGCCTTACCGAAGTACTAAGTTCACATGCATGAATTTATTATATCTAGATATAATATTAAATATAGATAAAAGAGTTTTAAAAGCTTATTGGGCTGAGTTACTTATTGTTTATAATAATTTTTTTTTTGACAGGCAGAGTGGACAGTGAGAGAGAGAGAGAGACAGAGAGAAAGGTCTTCCTTTGCCATTGGTTCACCCTCCAATGGCCGCCACAGCCGGCGTGCTGAGGCCAGCACACCACACTGACCCGAAGCCAGGAGCCAGGTGCTTATCCTGGTCTCCCAAGGGGTGCAGGCCCAAGCACTTGGGTCATCCTCCACTGCCTTCCTGGGCCACAGCAGAGAGCTGGCCTGGAAGAGGGGCAACCGGCACAGAATCTGTTGCCCCAATCAGGACTAGAACCCCATGTGCGGGCGCCGCAGGCGGAGGATTAGCCTATTGAGCTGTGGCGCTGGCCTATAATAATTTCTAATCTCTCAAAAATCCTGTGTACTTCCTAAAAAATGTCATATGAAGTATTACTTATCTTCCTGCCCAATAGGATGACAATATCTAATGAACACTGGAATCCTGGGCAATGGAAGGACAAAATTAGCATACAAAAGAAACTTTTAGACCTTCTGATCTATCCCACTTTACATATTAAGAATATATTCATTACATAAATAAAAGCATGCATAAAAAAACCACAAGGCACTTATAATAAATATCTCCTACAAACAACTTGCATAACCCAGACATGAAGTACACTCCACTTACGTGTGTTTAATGAATTTAACTTTTTTTTTATACTTCATAATTGGAAATCATGGTTTTGGGATGAATTCTACTATGAAATAATGAAATTTCCCTAGATCAGAACTATCTTCAATAGAATTTTCTTAGGTGGTTTCCTATCATCTGCTTTGTTCAATGCAGTTGCTACAAATTACATGAAACTAGAAAGCACTTACAGTATGTTTATTGCAAATGAGAATGTGAACATGTAATTTTATTTTAATTAAATGTAACTATATTTATAGATAGATAGATAGATATGTTGTTGGTAGCTACCATACTGGGTGGTATAATTCTAAATATTTGCAACAACACATTATTTAAGACATTTTTGTTAAAATATAATCTTCACTCTATTTTCTAAGATAGGCACAAGATGGGTATTTTTTCTTTAGCAAATGCTTTTCTAAAAACTGTCCAAGTAATCATTAGACCTGATATTGTATTCAAACAGAACAGTTCCTCAGTATTCTGCCCTTCACTGAAACTGGAAAATACATTTTTCTGTATATTTAGAATTACTCGTCTCTGACAATCTTTTCAGGTGAATGTTTGCTATAAACACTTAAAACAATATTGATAAAATGATACAATTTTAATATTATAATTATCATTTTCCTTGGATGCACAAAATTTAACCTTTCTAAGGGACAGTCTCCTTAGTTATTACGTGGATATGAAAAGAATATTCTCATCTCAATCTTT
The DNA here is from genome assembly GCF_033115175.1 of Lepus europaeus. Lineage (NCBI taxonomy): Eukaryota > Metazoa > Chordata > Mammalia > Lagomorpha > Leporidae > Lepus > Lepus europaeus. The sequence goes on along the minus strand of NC_084828.1, from coordinate 43,478,988 downwards.
TTGGTTTAACTTGTTTGGTTTCAATTAAGATAAATTATGATGGCCTAATGCCTCGTAACTGTGCCTGAATTGCCTCGTAAATGTGCCTGAACTTCACTTGAGATGGGAGGAGTCTGGGGTCAGGACCTCGAGGGCCGTGGAGTTCCACCTGTTTCCTTGATAGACAGGTGTTCATAATTCACGGGGAAGAACATGGCTGTCCCACCATTTCTGACTTTACATTCAACTGTTTTTGCTGTACTTACAGTATTTTTCTAAGTGTCAACAATCCAGCTTTTGAGATGTGAATCGGAGGGTTCAATCTGGGTCAGAAGTTAAACCCAGTTCCACTATCTGTGGTCAGGGAAGTGGGTGTAGGTAACAGACATCATTTTGTCCGATCTAAGCCTGATAATCAGGGAGCAGATCTCAAAAAAGACAGGGGAGAAATACAGGATGAGAGAGTGTTTCAAAGTCTGTGAACTACACTATTGCCTTGCTTTTTATTCAATAAGAATCAAATGGAACCTTAATTCACTGAAACATTATTTATACATTAGTTCTACAAATATCAACTGAGTGTCCACCAAAGCTAGGTACTATGGCTTCAGAAGTAAAAGGAAGTATAGTCCTCCATAATAAGTTTCTTATTTTTATTTTTTAAAAAGTTTCTTTATTTAGTTGAAGGCAGTATAACAGAGAGGGAGAGACAGATAAGAAAAGATCTCCTACTGTTTTCCTCCCATAGTGCCCACAACAGCCAGCACTGGACCAGGCCAAAGCCAGGAATCCACTACTCCAACTCTGTTTCCCATGTGGTTGCCAGGGATCCAAGTATTTGGACCATCATCTGTTGCCTCAGGCGCACTTGCAGTCTGGATCAGAAGTGGAGGGTGGACTTGAACCTAGGCACTCCAATATAGGATTCAAATTTCCCAAATCACAGCTTTACCCCCTGTGCTATGATGCCCACCCTCATAACAATGTTATCAATGAAGATTTCTACTTCCTAGTATCTTCCATGATATCATAGTGTTTGTATAGTTTGGGTATTGGTTGAGTATCCACTCAACCAATGTATTAGGGGCTCAGTCTCCAAAGTCATGTGTTAATTATGAGTTGATTAAAAGTGGAAGCTTGGTTCATTTTCGGTGTCTAGACATGGGCCTAGTAGTATGTCATTAGGTCATCGGAAGCATGTCCTTTGAACGTAGCTCTTCCAAGATGACTGGATATGAAAGTTTGAGTTGGGAGCAGACATTTTGACATCCTGGATTAAGCTGTTGCTTGGGATGGCCACCTCCCACATCAGAGGGTCAATTCAAGAACTGACTACTCCAGTTCCAATCTAGCATCCTGCTAATGGGCTGTGGAAAGCAGTAGAGGCTAGGCCAAGTGCATGGGTCCATGCTACCCAAGGGGAAGATCCAAATAGGGTTCCCATCTCTCTACTTGGGCTTGGACCAGCTTTGTCTGGCTATTGTGGGCATTTAGGAAGGGAACCAGCAGATAGAAGATCTTTCTATCTCCCCCCCCCCCTCTCTTCTGTGGGTGTGTCACTGTCTTTCAAATGAAGAATAATATCTTAAAAAAAAAAAAGTTTGAGGGCGCCGGCACACTGGGTTCTAGTCCCGGTTGGGGCGCCGGATTCTATCCCGGTTGCCCCTCTTCCAGGCCAGCTCTCTGCTATGGCCCGGGAAGGCAGTGGAGGATGGCCCAAGTGCTTGGGCCCTGCACCCGCATGGGAGACCAGGAGAAGCACCTGGCTCCTGGCTTTGGATCAGCGAGATGCACTGTCCACAGCGGCCATTGGAGGGTGAACCAACGGCAAAAAGGAAGACCTTTCTCTCTGTCTCTCTCTCTCTCACTATCCACTCTGCCTGTCAAAAAAAAAAAAAAAAGTTTGAGTTGGATCCAGCTGCCCTCTCTGCCTCCTGGTTCACCATGTTGTCCACCCTCTATATACATCCTGTTCCAACATCCTCATCAGATCCCAAACCAATGGGGTCACCCAGTCTTGGACTGTGACCCTCCAAAACCATGAGACAGTATAAATCTTCTTCCTTCCTAAGTACCTTCTCTTAGATATTTTAATTCTATTACAAAAAGATGACTAATACAGAGTAGAAAAGCATACAGCTTTTGAATGCAGACTTGCTATTTAATGGCTACAAAGTTTCCGTTGTGTAAGGTGAATATTTCAGAGACTTGTTATACAACATTATGCCTATACGAGAGAGCAGTATACTGTGAGCTTCAACTCTTTTTAAAGAGGGAAGATCTGCTCTTAAATATTCTTAGCATAGGGAAGGAGCACAGTCACATTTGGAAGTGATGGATATGTTTATCATCTTGATATTGCTGATGGTTTTATGGTTAAATCTATATTTCCAATTTATATTAAATTTGCACAATCTGTATTTATCAATTATACCTTGATAAAGTGATTTTAAAAAAAACGTTCTCTGTATTGTTTTATGAGCATTACTTATTTTCTTATAAATATCTTTCTTTAAAAGCATTTGTTATTGAAACACTTATGGGGCCAGCACCATGGCACAATAGGTTAATCCTCTGCCTGTGGCACCAGCATCCCATATGGGTGCCAGTTCTAGTCCCGGCTGCTCCTCTTTCAATTCAGCTCTCTGCTGTGGCCTGGGAAAGCAGTAGAAGATGGCCCAAGTCCTTGGGCCCCTGCATCCACATGGGAGACCTGGAGGAAGCACCTGGCTCCTGGTCGTTGCAGCCAATTGGGGAGTGAAGCAACGGATGGAAGACCTTTCTCTCTGTCTCTCCCTCTCACTGTCTATAACTCTACCTCTCAAATAAATAAAATATTTTTAAAAAATGAACACTTATTAAGAAAATAAAATTTCTCTGAAACGGTTTGAATTTGACTGAAAACATTTTGTATCTGATTTTTTTGTGTTAGTCATTCATTCCCTTACCAATAAACTTAAATCAAGGCATGAAGTATCATTGTTAAATGATCTCAAATAAGTTACTCTCAATTGGACTAGATAATTAAATAAGTAAACTAACAGGAAGACAAAATAGTACATACACAGGTATGATTGGGACCGGTGCTGTGGCTTAGTGGGTAAAAATGCCACTTGCAGTGCTGGCATCCCCGCACTGGTGCCAGTTTGAGTCCCTGCTGCTCCTCTCCCTATCCAGCTCTCTGCTATGGCCTGGGGAAACAGTAGAAGATGGCCCAAAACTTGGGCCCCTGCTCCTGCCCGAGAAACCTGGAAGAAGCTCCTGGTTCCTGCCTTCAGATAGGCTCAGCTTTGGCCACTGCAGCCATCTGGGGAGTGAACCAGCGGATAGAAGACCGACCTCTCTCTTTGCCTCTGACTCTCTGTAACTCTGCCTTTCAAATAAATATTTTAAAAAATGTATGATTTGTATTTTGCAGATAATTAAATAACTATTTTGAAAGCAAAAATATAAAGTAATATCTAAGAAGAAAGCATGCAGCCTTTAATTTAGATAGTAGCAACATTTACCTTAAGGTTAAGAAAAAATTCAAAAGATTTGGTATGGTGATCTCAGGAATAAAATCCAGTGTTATGAATATAAACTACACTTGATAAAGAAAGTTTTGCTATTCAATATTTGCTTTAAAAATTCATATAATTTTCTCCTGGAGATAAGTTTTATTAAGATTTCAGAACCTCTGGGTAAAAAGAGAAAAAATTATTTTATAGTCTGATCAGTGAAGATATACATTTGTTTAGTGGTTTTATTAAAAGAGGAACTTATAACATATTGCAATTAAATATGTTTTTAGTTCAACTTAGACCACATGGCATCTTCCTGTCACAGAGAAGATTCGGGAACAATATGAGGTTCTATTTTCAACTTTGGTTTGTATCACACTGGACAATTATAATCCAGGATATGAAGGATTTAAACCAAGAAAAATATTTTGCACCCACTCTGGCAATCTTTTGTAACACTAAGAGTAGTGAGTTACCCCCATAATTATACTACCAAGTTTGATTATTTTTAGTAGCTACTAAGGAAAGCAACATAAAATGGTAAATCCAGGATATTTCCAATATTGGCAGAAGTATGGAAATAATATAGACATCAAATATACTTCTATAGAGTTTGTATATGTTGCTAGTCTAATCATGGCCTTCTAGTGGACACTATTAGAATTTTGAGAATAATTTTCAGTGGACAAAATAGGCCTGTGAATAAACTGTTAAATAATAAAACATTTCTAAAGGTGAACATAAGGGCACTTCCAAACCCAGCTGCAGCTGGTACTTTAATAAGATAAAACCCCATGATTTCATTTATAACTACTGGTGCTTCATTCAGACCCAAGAATGATTTGAATAGATACTTCAGTCCTAAAATGCATTAGTTCCTACTACAATTTATGTTATCAACTAGCAGAATAAATGCATGTAAAAGGGCTTGGAGATCCTTGGGCAAAGTACTTGTTAAATGTAACTCGAAAGCAGATTTGAAAATTTTCCCCTTTTAAATTTATTTTCCCAGGGTCCTAATAAATGAAAGCTGGGCTGCTCTCCAGGTTTCCAAGCCACTAGAGCCTGATTGTTTTCTATTTGTTTCAGTGTTTAAAGCCAACAAAAGCTGCATTAAAACTGACGGTGCCAAGTAGTAACAAGCATACTTTAAGCATAGCTAATGTAGAAACCCACAGCCCCAGGTTATAATATTTCAAATACAACAGAATTTAGAGGCTACCCCCTTTGTCATTGTGTTTTATGAACAAAGCATTTTTTAATATAGCATGTTTATGAGAACACAAAAAATATTTCACTAATAACTGAACGGTAACTGTGTCACACTATGTTTTCCATGTTTTTTTGTGTTGCTTGCTATTTATTATCTTATTCCTACCTTGTTTAAACAGAACCCTTAATGGGGAGATATTGTCTGGTCCACATATTTTTGCTTCCATCACACACACACACACACACACACACCATTGGTTCTGTTGCTCTCTAACTTCTGAGAATATTCCTAATTGTACTCATTCACATTTCTGTCAGCCAGTTTTGACACAACAATTTTGTACGGTTTTCACCCCAAAGCATGAAAAATAGACATATCATATTTAAAATAGCCATTAATCTCACAGTAACATCTACTTTTATATTTTTAAATAAATAAACTAAATCATTTTAGTTTCATTAAGCCTTGGGACTTTTACTTTATTTTATTCCTAATTTCATTTAAAGACAAAAATTTGTGATAGCTTAATATTGTGAGACTTCATCATCTGAATCAAATGGAGAATATTTAATAAATTTTTGGACCTATTCATTTGTTAAGTTGAGTATTCTTAATTACCTTTGAACTAGTCTTAGGTCAACAATGAATGTGTTTCAGTTTATAAATTTTAAAGACGAAGCTTAGAAAGCTTGAAATTGTAATTCCTGTTTTTGAAAATTTGCATTAGCAAATATATACTCAGCAACAATTCGGATATAAAATGCATCTGTCACATATTTAACCATAATCCGCTTTACTTTTTTTCTTCCTAACTATATTCAGCTGATACAACTGCAATGTTAATCTTCAATTAACCTATATTAATTTGTCCAATGATTAACAGAAATAAAGCTCTATTGTGTTCCTGCAGTTGTGCCTCCCTCTGTTCATATGAGGAAAGGGTGACAATGAGAATTATTTCAAGTATTTGGAAAGAGTCCTTGACCCAGTTAACATATAACGTAAATTTTCTCATTCAATTTTCTCCTGCTTAATTTCCCATAATGTAGAGACCCCACGTATTATAAGGTGTACACTCTCCATTTCAACATCAAAAATAGACAGACATCAAAATTTGTTAATTTTATTCACATATTTTAAAAAATAGTATTTCACTAAACACAGTAGCACTTGTGATCTTACACAGATGCATGTATTATTCTGTTTATAGATAAAACTTTTCACACATATGTGCTTTCAGACCACTTGAAATAACTCCTTGATCACTCAGAGGTTGGAAACGGATGCTGTAAGATTGTATAGAAATCTCTTGCAAAGGCAAAGAACATAGGTACATGAATTTTGCAATGACAAGAATGTTAAGAATCAGCTGATCTACTCTATTCCTTGAATGGATGAAGAAACTAAGACTGTGGAATTTAATGGGCAAAACTGGTACTCACAAAATAACCCTGATTTCATATTTGTGTTCTTCTAATTGTAACCCTGGGCTTTCAAGCAAATAAATTCTCGTTTTTAGAAAGCTAAGTTTAAGAGGAATAAAAACAGGGAAAATAAAGAAAATTATAAGGGCCATGTTCAAATAAAATAGGCAAAGCTATCTGAAACCAAGAAGTCATAGGACACTGGCTCCTGGCAAAGCACTTGGAGGCAGACAGAACACAGACTCTGAATTCTCTCTTAAAGCCAGCATTCACAAGTCTTATTAAGGCAATTTCTTTGGTTATTGTCTTGCCTGCACCCATGGATGTGATCCTATCATACTCACCATTATGTATGCTTTTACTTCCTTACAAGGAGACCTAAATGTGAAAGTATTACTGGTTCCAAATCATGAAAAGCAGTTCAATTCATTCCTCTAAACTGTGATCCCTACAGGCCAAACTTCTGTCTATTTACCGATTCTATGTTTTTAGGTGTTTTTCTTTCTATTCATATTATTGATTGCTTGAAAGTATGGCTTGGCTCTTGTAGAATTTGGTATTCAATCATTGACCTGAGATGACCATTAAATGGGTCAGTTGTGTTGCATTTTTCTTAGTTGTGGATGTGAAATTGTATATGTTAGGAAAATAACTTGATCTTCAGTATATCAAACTCTTTATAATAATGATTTATAGAGGAAATCTGTGATCATTAGAAACCTGTTATTTCTCTACAATTTTTTTCTTGTGTTGTTAGATGATATTTTACTAACATTCTATTTTATCCCAATTTACTAAATTAACAATTTTTAATTTTAAATGACACATAAATTTATGCTCTGCATTATAAATTACTCTTATTAGCTATAAAAATCTACATTTTATTTAAATAACGTCTTAAAATCATCACTTTTTTCCCATTCAGTCTTTCTATGTATCTCAAAAAGTTACCTAAATGTTTGCATTTACTTTCTTGTGAATTTAATTGCTTGGCCTATGTCCTTTCTATTTTCTTCTGGAATTTCCGTCTACCAGTCCCTACTTACATGCAAATTTCTCCTCACCAGTCCTTTCTTTCAAATGCAGAGATAATTTTCTCTATATAGAACTCATTGGGAACAAAGTGTATTTTACAAGTATTATTAGATCTTTTGCTGTGACTCACTCCCATGCAGATGGTACACATCTGAAGAGGCTCTATTCTAGCTAGCAAGGATCCAGCTGATGCTCTGAAACATTATTCTCTCTTGGTGAAAACTTAGCTTGCCACTGCCTTCCCTGCTGCATTATTAAACACGAAGGAGCGATTCCCTTAATCCCAACCATCTGCTCTTCTCCTACTGAAAAGTGAAAACATCCCCTTGTGTTTACAAATGTTGCTGCTAAAGCTTCACAAATTATAAGAGATGGTTGTGAAATTTCCGTATATACCACAAGATCAAAACAAAATCCTAGTCACCATAAATCTGTAAGAAATAAACCAAATTTATATCATAGGATAAACCCAACTGTATTTTAATGTAATGCAATTATATTTAAACTGCAGCCTCAGAATGTAAATTATTTTAGCATCTCAAGTATAATATTTGCATTTTAAATATACTCCTACTTGTCCAGACTTTCAAAAGTACATACTCTAAGAAAATGGATCTTGTTCAATTCTTTTCCATTTTCACAGGTTTGAAGAGTGCACAGAATTTTAGCATTAGCAAGAGTTCAGTTTCATTGGAAATAAAGGCAAGAGAAAACATGACTGCTCAGATGAATAACAGGCTCAAAGCCTCAAATATAGGATATTGGGGCCAAATGTCTCACATAAAATTGTTGATTTTTCAGGGATATGGTTTACACTGAAATAAAAACAAAAAACAATGATACCACCTTATACCATATTCTTGTTTCCCTTACAAAATATATTGCAAACTAGAACTACCCTAGCTTAAGAGTTCCAAAATACTAGCCAGCCAATTAACCAAAACAACAATAGCAGCAAAGCATAGAAGGTCAGCATTGAAAAAGTTACCTTCACTCCCATGTTTATTGCACTTCGATTCACAATAGCATAGATGTGGACTCAAACTAGATGTCCATCAACTGATGACTGTGTAAAGAAATTGCAATACACACACACATGGTGGAATATTACTCAGCCATAAAAAGAATGAAACCCTGACATTTGCAATATAATGAATGGAACTGGGAATCATTTATGCTAAGTGAAATAGGTCATGCACAGAAAGACAATTCCACATGTTTTGTCTCATATATGGAAGTTAATATATAGAAAGCATTAACATATGTGGATATCATATTAGTTGGTATATAGATAGTTTTAAATGTTATCTTCATTGAATTATACCCTTCGAACAATATACCTTCTGTCCTCATTTTATGATTCTTGTCATGAATCCCATGTTATATGATATTAATATCCCCCTTTCAAGAAAAATAGTAGTCATGTGCATGTATACTATATTTACATAGGGAGTAAATATGGCAAACTGTAAAAGTTGTTAAACCTAATAAATTTAAATAAATATTAACTATATTGAATGTAATACCTCTGAAAAGTTCTCCCTAGTTATATTTTGTTTATAGTATAAAAAACTCCAATGGACTTTATGTTTGTGGACATCAATTTGCTTCATTTTCTTCTGGGACAGTATCTTTTGTCAGCCTTCTAATATCTGACTCATAAAGTTTATTCATTCTATGTTTAGCAAATAATCCCTTATCATCCATGTCCCAGATCCTTTTCATCTATTATTTCTCAGCATTTTTCCTTTAATTCTTGTTTCCTTCAATTTTTTATACATTCCATTCCAGTTCTAGAAGCATTCATTCTAACTTAAAACAGAATTCATGTAATTAGCTCCTGAACTGTCACAGTAACTGTTAAATAAAATTATGTTTTCTTTGGAAGAATCTTTCTTTCAAACCTTCTTTCAATGTACTCTAAAATACTATGTGTTTATTTTTCTGGTCCGTTTACCTGTCTTAGTGATTTTCTTGCTTTCAATCTACAGGTTTGAATTATTTAGGTAATGAGTTCACACTGGTTAAGCACTACAAAACCTTTGCCTTCTTAACAGCTTCCAGATTAGTTGCCTCAAGACTTTATTCCTTGGTAATTATGACAAACTGCTTTCTGTACCTTACCATGGTCTTTGGGGATATGTCAAAGACTACATCTACAGAGATGTAACCAGAAAAATATATTTCCCTAGGTGATTTTCTAGCCCTCTGGTTGGCTCTGTTGTTCCAAAAGTGTCTTAATCTGTGTCTGGTGAACTTTACAGAAACACTTCTCAACATGTGAACTGTCAATGACCTGAAAGCTAATGGCTTCATGATGTATTTATTTTCATCTGAACAAAATATACATCCCGTAAGCTTGTTCTTAAATATACAGTTCAAATAATTTCTCTTAAGATACACTTTATGCCATGTTTCTTTTGCTTATCCATAATTATTTAAAAAAAAGATTTATTTATTTATTTGAAAGACAGAGTTATAGTGTGAAAGGGAGAAACAGAAAGATCTTCCATCTGTTGATTCACTCACCAGATGGCTGCAATATCCCTGGCTGAAGCCAGGAGCCAAGAGTTTCTTCCAGGTCTCCCATGTGGGTAGCAGGAGTGCAAGCACTTGATCCATATTCCACTGTCTTTCCTAGTCCATTAGCAGGGAGCTGGATCGGAAGTGAAGCAGCCGGGACATGAACCAGTGCCCTTATGGGATGCTGGTAATGCAGGCAGTAGCATTACCTGCTGTAGCACAGCACTGGCCCTTATTCATAAACTGAAATACTCATATTATATTTCCTTAGTTCTCTAATTGGGCCCAAACTAATCTGCTGATATGTTCTCTTAAATCCAGGAGGTCTGTTTTCATTTCATTTATTCACTTCTTCTGTTAACATATTTTTCAGTAAATTGTTCTCCTCTCACTCCTTCTTTATGTTCTTTGTCATTTGATAAATTCTGAGCCTTAAGTCTACTAAATTTTAGTTAATATAGTCAGGACACTCCTGATGACTGCCATTGTTTCTATTTTCATTTTGAAATAATCACATTTCAAAATAACATTTTTTTCTTAGCAGAGAAAATCATATATCCATGTTATAGTAGTTTCATTGTCCTTGTCTCTGGATATGGAATGTATATATTCAGATTTTATTGTTGGGTTTCTATACCATATTCAGTTAAGTATAAGATCAGTGGAAAGGCAGCACATAGGGCACTGGTGAAGTATATAGAACATAGGACAGAACAACGATGACATTCAGGAGTCAACAATGACATTCAGGAGGTGTCAGAAGCATGATCATGTGCTGGTTAGAGTTCAGAAGTTCTACACCTAGTCAGTACTAGAGCTGATCCATCGTTGTACATTCTACTGGGCCACCTCTACTTTTCAGAGTGAAATGAACTCAAATCTGTTCGGCCTAAATAATCCTGATTTTTTAGTAAGGAACAAAAATATTATTGAAGGAGAACTAGAAAGGTATGAAAGCTTCCAAATAAAGTTGCAACTCTTACTTTTGGGCAATTTGTCAACCAAATTGTCAACCAAAAAACAGGGACGTTTTAAAACAGAAGGTTCTTGTCATTTCACCACCTGCCCATTCTCCCCTTCACCCATGCAAACATGTTTCCCCTCTGTAGAGTATCCTCTCACCATTTCCCTTATCAAAATATACTCTTAGGTTTGGCTCCAATGAACTCACTCATATTAGATAGTTTGTGTTTGATATAGTTTGGAGACTTCAGCCTTCACTATGGTGTTAATATTTTAATAGGGAGAGCAGTTTCAGAAACATAAGACTCAAAAGAATGAGTTTTGCCAGTAAGGTATTTAACACAACAGTCAAAAGTGGGTAGAATGGACAGGTGTTCCCAGGACTCGAGGAATACCACCTTGTCAGCAATTGCCTACCACTCATTGTCCTGTTTTTAAGGTTTAATCTAGCTGGTTCTCTATGTAGGTGCACTATTTGCACAGACCTCAGGTCAGTCCTTATGCTGGCATTTACTTCCCCTTATTGGCCTCAAAATACACCTAAGAGAATCCCTGCAACATACTGTTGCTACTGGAAACGTAAGAGTAAGCCTTCCTATTTGCTGAGTAGGTCTGCATTAAAAAGAAAAAAAAAAAAAACAGTACACAGCAGAGCTAAAGATGATGCAGAGGTACTTAGATGAAAACAGACAATTTTGCAGCAGATTGACTAACATATTGGCAGTTCTCAAATCACATCTAAAATCAGATGAAATAAGTTTCAGAAAGTTATTTAGCATGAAGAATACATTATTAAATTCAACGTATAAAATGTTAATGTAGATCTGCTGGCTCGTACTGCTGCTTGCTTCCATTTCTCCCTTCCGCAATGCTAGCATCAGAAACCAAACTGTCAGTGTGGAGTAAGTGTGCTCCCTCCAGTCAACTAAGTAGGCATGCTTTTAAAACATCATCTTTGCATCCTTAACCACATACGGGTCACCTTCCAGTTCTGCTAAGATTAAAACATCAGAGTTTTAAAATTAAATTTTTTCTATGCACAATCAACAGTGATCAGTTTTTAAAGTAAGTCTTGTATCTTTCTATAACCTGAGTTTGTAAATAATATTTTATGGCAATTATAATAGGTATGGGTGCATCAATCGCACTGATGCATTTTATTTCTTAAGTGAGTCAGTATTGGGTTTTATAAAGAATCTACTTTTTTAGACTTTTACTTTGAACTGAGGTCCATTCACATCACTTTACAAGCACACAAGTTCTTGATTTCACTGTGGGCATCTCCTAGAAGAGGCACTTAAAGAACACCAAATAAACTCATGGAATTGGATTAGGGATCTGGTACCAGATTAAAGCAAGGATGAGGAAAATGCTATAATCCAAGGATCTCAGGAGTTAGCTATATGGTATGATTCTCTGGACTTCTAATATTGGAACTTTAATTTATATTCAGTAGCAGTCTGTATCAAGGTAATTTCTCTAAGAATATGAGATTTGAATTCATTCTCTAAGATGCTTCACTTAGGATAAGGGGGAGGTGTCATCTAGCTGAATCCTTTGATTCTTTTAAATATACCTTAATCTTACAGGAGCAAATTTTTTTTTCCTGTATAGTGAATTTTTCATGGCAGATTAATAATGTGTACCATGAATAGCTTTGCTTTGGAAATCCTGGCCTTGTTTATGTCCAATTTCTTTTTTTTTTTTTTTACAGGCAGAGTGGACAGTAGAGGGAGACAGAGAGAAAGGTCTTCCTTTTGCCATTGGTTCACCCTCCAATGGCCGCCGCGGTAGGCGCGCTGCAGCCGGCGCACCGCGCTGTTCTGATGGCAGGAGCCAGGTGCTTCTCCTGGTCTCCCATGGGGTGTAGGGCCCAAGCACTTGGGCCATCCTCCACTGTACTCCCTGGCCACAGCAGAGAGCTGGCCTGGAAGAGGGGCAACCAGGACAGGATCGGTGCCCCTACCGGGACTAGAACCCAGTGTGCCAGCGCCGCAAGGTGGAGGATTAGCCTAGTGAGCCGCGGTTCCGGCTTATGTCCAATTTCTAATCTTTTCCCATTAATGAACCATCTGATAGCTACTACACTCATTTTCTGCCAGGCAATTTTTCAGCCACATATCTCCAAAATCTTTACCATCCTAAAAATTCTCAAGAAAGTGAAACGGGCTTTTTGCCCATTTTATAGATTAGAAAACTAAATCTCAGCAAGATTGATAGAAGTCGTTTTTGAATTTTCACTTGTATGATAACCAAGATCATTTTATCACAGTGAATCCAATGTGCTACCCACTGTTCATTTTCCCTTTCCCATTACCACAATCTCCTTGGATCAAGGATGCTTTCGTTCATATGGCCCTTTTCGATTGCACACAGTTAAGCCCTGATCTCACAGAGACACATGAGGTCCTACTCCCCAGAATGTGAGGGTTCTTTCAGGGTCTTTAGTGTCTTGGATGATTTCTCTCTTCTGTAATTTGTTCAGAAATGACACTTAACACCGGATTTTCAAGATAAACTTAGATTTGTATTTTAAAGATGTTAGTTATTGAAGTTGTGTGATCAAGTTGGGCAAATAGTTGTTGCATTTTCATCTTTATTAATAGATGTGAATTTAAATGTCCATGCCTGTCTGTATTTTCATATTTGTACTTCAAAAAATGAATTTTACTCTCTGCCACTGCAAAAGTGGAGACATTTGGAACTCTACTGACTCTTTTTTTTTTTTTTTTTTTTTTTTGACAGGCAGAGTTAGACAGTGAGTGAGAGAGAGAGATACAGAGAGAAAAGTCTTCCTTCCGTTGGTTCACCCCCCAAATGGCTGCTATGGCCAGCATTGCGCTGATCCGAAGCCAGGAAGCAGGTGTTTCTCCTATCTCCCATGCAGGTGCAGGGCCCAAGCACTTGGGCCATCCTCCACTGCCTTCCTCCACTTGCCTGCTGGACTGGAAGAGGAGCAACCAGGACAGAATCCGGTGCCCCAACCAGGACTAGAACCCGGGATGCCAGTGCCGCAGGCAGAAGATTAGCCAAGTGAGCCACGGCGCCGGCCTGTACTGATTCTTAAGTCAATTTTTCCAATGAAATCTAAAGGTGAAATAACACATTTATTATGAAATATTACATCTACAATTATCCTCTCTTTCGTTTCATTCATATTTTCATTGAAAGAACAGACACATTAGAATTTGCAAGGAAAATCTATGTGCTTTTCTGTGGTTGTTGTTTGTTTTGTTTCTTTTTTTTTTCTTCTGTTTTTTTCCTTAACCAGGCCTTTGCTATGAATTTCTTGGAATTTGGTTTATCCTCGATAAATGGAAAGTAATTCACCCTAAGAAGACTGTGAAACTGTTTTGTCTCAGCAGGCTCCATTGTGAAAGCCCAGCATGAGCTAGGGGGATGTGAGACAGGCCATGCTGCAGCAGACTGTTGCTGTACATTTTAAATGTTCATGAATTACTATCAGTAGATGATGGGTACGAACTGGACAAATGTGAACAGCGTGAACATCAACCACACTGTAATTAGCGGAGGCTCCCCAGTAAACAAAATCACACACCCTATTGCAGAACAAAATCTCTACAACTATAACTAAACTTAATTTCACTTTAGATTTGATTCATTAAGCAGTATCATGACCATTAATAAATGACAGCATTTGTGTTTCTATAGGTAAAGTTTTACCAAGAGCTTTTATACATATATTATTTCATTTGATCTTTTTACCACAGCCCTGTGAGATAAATGAGGCATGTATTTCCCCCTTGGATTACAAGATCATAAGGCTCAGCTGGGTTAAACAATTTGCCCAACATGGTGATTAAGAATAAAGGAACAAACTGAATTGCAAGCCTTTTATTATTCTGCTTCTTGTACCATTTTTGAAATCAACTGTATTCCAAACAGATATTCAACACCCCAAATTTTGATAAATTTCTTAAAACCGTTACATTTGATTCGACAAATCTCTCTTCATGTGTATTCTCTGATAATGATTAAATTGAATGGATAAAAATCTTTAGAGTTCCCACAAGGAGTTAGCTTAGAAGTAGCATAAGCTTGGGATATCAAGAATAATAAAGCCGCAGTTTCCTAGGGTAACTATAGAGACTCTCTAGGTTGTAAGCTTCATATGCTACAAGCCGAGCCAGTGTCTCTCACAATCCATAAAAACTAAAAATATTATTTCCCTCACCAGTAACAATGCATGTTGCTACATCATCCTTGCCATCCTGACTGGCTTGTGTTTGTGTGTGTGTCTGTGTATACATGTGTGAACACATCTGCTCTGCTCTTTTTCTCTAATTTTAAACAAATTTTGGCCATGTGATGCATGAATGGGGGCTTTATGTTTTTTCACAAATATCATCAGATGTAATAAATTGCTGCAGGGTACCTAACTGCCACACTTTAGAAAAATTGAGAAATCCAATTATCCCTTTTAGGTGCTGTGTATCATAATATATATTTATAGACAAATAAAACCAAGTAGCTAAGTCTGGAATTCCTTTGTGTTACTGTAGATACATGGTAACAACATATTATTTGCATAATATTTGTATTTAAATATGAACTTTATATGTTGGTATAAAAATGAACTCAAGTAGATGTGATTAAGGTAGAGGGATTAATTTCCTACAGACTGAAGTATACAGAATGTTCCCAGTGGAATATTATCAGTATTCTACAGACTGCTTTTGTGACACCTGGATTTTTCTTATTTTTTATTTAACACATGAAGTCTTTAAAACTATGTCATTAAGTATTGTAACAGAAGTACACACAACCTTTTATTATGTGTTTATTTATATATGTATACATGTAGAAGCTACATGACCAAAAAGCTAAATTTACACTAAATAAAAATCATTTCTCAGTTATACAAGTCAAAAATATTTGCATAATTGCAGTAATATTCCAAGTTATATTACAATAAAGGGTAGAACATCTATGTGATGCTGCATATTTCCACATGAACAGACAAAATCATCTAAATAGATGCATGTATTTAAAAATACGATGGTAGCCATTATATTGGAAAATTTTCTATATGTAGAATCTTCAAATTGAATGATATTTCAGACACAGTATTTCATTGTTTTGAATCCATCAGGCATGCTACCTCACAATAGCTCTTTTCAAACAAAAATATGACTGAACACTAACATTCCTCATTTAAACCACGGATTTCCACTGATTTTAATATATAACAATAATTGAAAATTATCTAATTCATAAATATAGTACGTTTTCAAGAGGTTTGGTTGTTACTATATGAATAGATTAAAACTTTTATTTCACTTACTCCTACACTTAATAATAATCTATAAAAAGAGAAATATCTACCCGAGTAATCTTAATGGAGTCTTAAAAACTAAATTTTGGTAACCTTGGTTGAATCTGAAATAAAACCATTGGGTTCGAGTCCAAACTCTGCTCCCAATGCCAGCTTCCTGCTAATGTTCAACCAGGGAGGCATCAGATGATGGCTAAAGGAGTTGTGTTCCTGGTACTCACTCTGAAGACTTGGACTGAGTTCCCAGCTCACCCTCTGCCGTTGTGGGCATCTGGAAATGCTTTAATAGTTTTTTTCATACCTGCTTTGGGTGTGCTGAAGACACACTGGTCTCAGAGACTACCAGTTCCCATAAAGTTCAGGAAAACCTCATCATTTCACTCTTAACACATAATTTACAAAAAGTAAATAAAAATGCAAACATTTATCTAGCATTATGCATGTATCAGTCATGGTCCTGAACACAAACACCTTTTCTAAGTAGATATTTTAACGAGCTGTATCTTACAGATGAGGAAGCTAATCTGCAGAGACTGTAGATAGATGACTTTCTAATGGTCACCAAAGATGATGTGATGCCAGGATTCCTCTAAGCCATATAATTCACTCTATTATCTCCCCAGCGTTTGTCCAAATATTTCCCAAGACAAATAACCGTGACCCCAAACAAAAGTACTTGCCGTGATTTGAATTGTGTCTTTTCCCACCCCGCCAAGAAAAAAAAAAAAAAATCACATTGAGACTTGATGCTCAACTCCCAATGTGCTGGTGTTTGGAGATGATGTGATCTTTGGGAGATAATTAGGTTTAGCAGAGGCTCTGAGGGTGGGATTAGTACTTTGACACCACCGGACCATCTTCTCTCTGTCTGCCATGTGAGAACACAGCTGGAATATAGTTGTTTACAATTCAGCAAGCAAGTCCTCACCAAAGCTGGGTTGTGCTGGCAACCCTGATTTTGGACCTCAGCCCCCAGAATTGTGAGAATATATATTTCTGTTGTTTAAGACAATATATGGTATTTGGTCATGACAACTTGAACTGAATATGACAGTGCTCATATACTATGTTAGGAATAAACTGTACTAAGTTTGCTTTGCTTAACAAGCAGATCAATTAATTATCAATTAATTAATTTGCTTCAGCAAATTTCAGATTCATTTGTTTAATTCACTTAACTATGTCTTCTGACTTGTTGCAACTTTTCATGCTTTGTTCTGTTTTGTTGGTTTTTTAATAACAACTTCAAGTGAAATATTAGGATTTAAACTTTATTATGACCAGACAATCCATTTAAAACCTTCAGTCCACCTGCCTTTGAAAGCTAAGTAATACGGAAGCTCACCAAGCACTTGCAACATCTAGTGATGTCTTTACTGGACCCTACTGTTGTCAAGATATTTCCTGGGGAATTATGAAGCCACTGGGAAATAAAGAAATGATAGCCTAACTTTCCATGTATAAGCAAATTCATTCAGCTCCAAGCATAAGTGGGCAATCGCTCAAGTGTTACATGTTCGATTCCAACAGCATCTTAAGTTAAAGGTAGTTTAACATATGGTTGTAATTGTGTTGCAAATATGGAAAAAATAATGTATTTGATTAATGGCTGCACATGTTGAAACAGGCTTGCTCCCTCATAACCTCTTTCATTTTTCTACTTCCTACTCACTCTCAAAAACCTTTCCTTTTCCTAGGCAACATCCTTGATTTCTTCAGAAAGGATACATTCTAATGCTTACATGTTTATGTTTAGTGCTTATTACAAGGAAAATTATCTTTATTTCAATAAGCCTGTTTTAATATATTACCTTTTTTCCAAAAAGGATTTCAAAAATATTTGCATGCTTATTGTTCAATATTGTTTGTGGTTGTTCTAATTAATGAAGAATGCATTGAAAGAGTTATAAAAGAACATTCACATACATGTGAATTACTAAAAATAGAGATTTATACACATGTAACTTCATGTGATTGGAAACCATTCCTGAAAAATAGACAAGTTTCTAAAAATAATGTGAACAGAAATCATTTTTTAAAAATTTATAAAAACATTCCATATAATAATGTTATGTACAATCTCAACAAGCTGAAAAAATAAACTAAAAGATATGCTATAGGTCTAAAAAACTTCTACTCTTTCAAAATGTGGTTTTAAATTATTGTACATTGGAATGAATATAATAGGGCATTTAATAACTAACATTCTAAGCTCTTAATATTTGCAAACAATGTTCTAAACTGCTTTATATTTACCAACTTACTTAATTCTCAGAATTGAAATATGAGACAAAGCCAATTATAGTAAAATATTTAGAAAGTAATTTGCAAGATTTTTGTCATTGGATTCATCCTGCATTATTGTTTTAACAAAAAACATGAATTTGTTAATGAAATATGAGGAAGGTGACTTGATAAATTCCCATTTATCAAAAGTCTTTTATTTGATACCAGAAAAGATAGCAAAAATAGGTCAATATTTAGGTCAATTATACCAAGACCCTCCCTGGAATAAATCATATCTATATTTGAAAAGGAAATTTGATTAGTAATTTATGCAATGCTAATTAGTTTCTAGCCATAAGCCACCTTTACCACCCACATCACCCTCTCATTCCAATACCTTTGGGTTAGTTCTCAACTTATTCTGAAAGTTGTTTAACCTAAAATGTCTTTAGGGGATAATTTTCTAACCACCTCTTAGACTACCACCCACAGTTTCCCACAAACTGAAATGAATCTGAAAGCATGTTTCTTTTTTTCTTAAATGGAACAAAGGCAATTTTAGATATGAATGACATAAGTAATTTGATATATTCTATTAGAGATATTGTTCTCTTCTCTGTAAAATAAGATAAATATATCCAAATAAATTCTAGGTAGATGATATTTTAGTAAACATTTGAAATTACTATATGTGTCAATAATAAATAAATTTCAAAACTTTATAGTTTTAAGCAACGTGACTGACCTTAATTTCAAATAATTGGTATAAGATGAAAAAGCTAATGGAATTAATTCCTTACCACTCTCAAAAGGCTGATGCCAAAGCTATTGATGATCATTCAGCTGAGTGCAAATATTTGCTATTTGAGGAATTTGTAGATCAAGCAACCTAATTGTTGAATTCCTCCGAAATGTACATAGACTACAAGATATATATGTACAGACTAATATGAACACCTACTCTCTCTCTCTCATACACACACACATACACACACATATAAATTTAGAGACGTATATTGATGCCATTTTTACATAAGCAATATATTACTTTAAATGTTTTCCATTAGGAAACTGAGACTAATTTTGTGTTACCATTTTGATAATTACAGCAACTAAAAATTTTTATCATTTCTTGAGAAGCAGAGATACAGATACTCACAAATGCAAACAAACAATGGTGGGGAGAAAGAGGGAGAAGGAGAGAGTATAAGAGGCAGAGAGAACACTCCCTCCCATCTACTGGTTGACTCTGTAATTGCCTGTAACATGTAGGACTGAAGTCAGGTGGTGTGAACTCAACCCATGTCTTCCACTTGAGGTGCCAGGAACCCAGTCACTAAACCATTACTACCACCTTCCTGGTTGGCAGGAGTCAAACCCAGGAAACTCATATGTGGAACGTGGGCCTCCTAACTGGCATCTTAACACCTGGGTCCAACATCCAGTCCTAAGAAAAATGTTAAGAAGTTGATTTTCTCACTTTATTCTGGAAATCAAAAGAATGTTTACTCAGAATAAATCCATAGCTATCGCATTACATGCTAACAAACTTAACCCTATTGTTAAGCAGAGTGGAGTCATAGAGTGAACTGACTAAACTTACTTTCAAGTAGCCTTTTTGAGGTTGGAATGGATTTCTACAAAGACCAGCCAGGAGACATCCATGTGAGAGATGGACTGGATCTAAACTTAGGAAGTGACATAGGATCAAATGTTCCTGGAGTAGGTAAGGAAGAAAAGGGGAAGAGAATCAGGATCAATAGATGCCTGATATTCAAAAGACTGAAAAGAAAATGAAAGAAAAGAAAATTTGCAAGAATTATATTTTTAAGGCAGAATTACAGAATTATAGAAAGAGAAGAAGAGACAGAGAGATCTTCCTCCACTGATTCGCTCCCCCAAATAGCTGCAATGGTTAAGGCTGGGCCGGGCAGAAGCCAGGAGACAGGGATTTCTTCTGGATCTCCCAAGTGAGTGGTGGGGGCCCAGGGACTTGGGCTATCTTCTGATATTTTCCCAGGCACTTTAGCAGGACGCTGCATAGGAAATAGAGCAGGCAGGACTTGAACCGGCACCCATATGGGATGCCAGTGATGTAGGCTGCGGCTTAACCTGCTGCACCATAGTATTGACCCCAAGAATTAATGTTTTTTTTTATTAAACTTTTATTTAATGAATATAAATTTCCAAAGTATAGCTTATGGGTTACAATGGCTTCCCCCCTCCCATAACTTCCCTCCCGCCAGCAACCCTCCCCTTTCCCTCTCCCTTTCCCCTTCCATTCATGTAAAGATTCATTTTCAATTCTCTTTGTATACAAAAGAGAATTAATGTTTTAAGAGCGATGTTATACTTTTAGAAGACTGCATTTTAAAATTGTAAATTAAATTCATGATTCAAATTTCTTTGTTCAAACCCACTTACATAAATATTAGTTTCTTTAGATGTTACCAATGGATCTAAAGATACCTAGAGAATGTATTTGTTTACTCATTTGTCTTTAAGGAGAAAATAAAACTTGAAACAAGCTGCAAAAGTTTACTAGCTATGGACGTCAACAACCCAGATTGCGCTTTAATGCTTCTAAAGCTATGATTCTTAATTTGGAACATTTCACACTTAGTTAAATTTTAATTTTTATAACCCTGTAAACTCAAAATACAAATAAATACAATGTAAATTTGTGAATGTCTTGACTTTATCATCATAGATTAGAGGGTATAAGTCTGATATCAACAGCAATGAAATTAGAAACTAATCACAACTAATGTTAAATAAAGATGGCATAGATCAGAATGTGTAATCTGATTTAATTGAAATTTAAATTCATAGTATGCAAAAAACAAGCATGCAATCATCCTTTCCTCCTTTATCAGCACACATAAGTAATGTCAGGTTGCACAATCAAATTCCATGGCAAAGGATCACGATGCTATTTCATGAAGAATAGATATGGAAAGTGATGCTGATGAATAGATTATGGTTTCAAGTGCTTGAACTACATAAAAATTTACATTCTCATGGTGCTGTTAAACAAAATAACTCTACAGTTGATATGTTTAGAGTATTTTTAAAAAATTCATGGCCTTTGCTGTGTTTTTAACCTCATAAAACATCTCTATCATATCAGTATGGAAATCTAGTTTAAAAGAAAAACCTAAAGTCTACCTCAAAATAATATTGTAAACTAGCTGTTGCTATGGTACTAGGTTGAGAATCAGCGGTGTGTCTTTGGATTTAATTTTTAGAGCATGCTCTTTTGTCCTTTTAATTTTGTTTTGAAATGACTATATAATCGTCAGTATGTCTGAAATTGCAGATTCTCACTTTTCAGTACATGGAACTCATAAAGGAAAAGTCGGGAAAGCAGATTTATAGGGAAATTTTATATAAATTCTAGAATGTCAAGAAGGATTTCTCAGTGGAAGATGAGACCTGGTTTTGGGAAGAATGAACAAAATGTATTTCCTAAAGTATATAATTTTTTTCCAAATTCTTCTTGTCTCATTTTGCAAATAATTTTTAAACATTTATTTATGCCCCTACAAATAATTGTTTATGAAACAACAATTACAAGATATGCAATAACTTTTATTTAAAATGTTAAAATAGGGGCTGGCATTGTGGCACACTGGGTTAAGCTGCCATCGGCAATGCTGGCATCTCAAGCGAGCACTGGATTGAGTCCTGACTGTTCCACTTCCAATCCAGCTCCCTGCTAATGAACCTGAAAAGCAGCGGAAGCTGGCCCAAGTATTTGGGCCCCTGCCACCAATGTGGGAGACACAGATGAAGCTCCTGGCTCCTGACTTTGGCCTGGCCCAATACCAGCCTTTGTGTCCATTTGGGGAGTAAAGCAGCAGATGGAAAATCTCTGTCTCGCTTTCTCTTTTTCTCAGTCTCTTCCTTTCTCTGTAGCTCTGTCTTTCAAATAAATAAATAATTCATTAACAAATAAAACAAATAACAATATAGATTTCAGAGAGATTAAAGTGCTAAATTTCAGGTATTAAAATGTGTGTCTGGTAACAGAAAATTAAAAAGAAACCTATTATCTAAATCAGCTAAAAGAAGTTCAAGATGGTAAGTAGTTCATGAATGATGAATCTACAGTGTGAAATGGAAAACCTATTGTAAGTTAGCTAACATAGAGAGACAATTGCTAAGACACACAGATATGGTATATAGATTTCATTGTCCGTACAGGAAGTTTATCAGTTCGTTGGTAGAGACAAATTTTCTTCCTGCACTTGACATCTAGGAGAATTTTTTCACAATGGTTATTGTGGTCAATTAACAATATGACTTTTGTCTCTTATTATATTCCATATGTTGCCATCTGTTCTTAGCGGCTCTTGGTGAAGATGAAAGGACTATTACAATGTAGAATGCAGGGTATTTTTTCACATGAATATAGAGGGGGATGGAGGGTAGTAGAGTCCAGGTGAGTAGTTGTCTGAGAGTTGCAGCAATACTCTTCAAAATGAATGGGTCATTGAAATAAGGATTTTTTTTCAAACTTTTGGGTTGGAAAGAAATGTATAATTTTGGAAGAAAATATGAGAATCAAAATTGGATTACCAATTCCATAATTTGAAAAGTTAAAGCATTAAATCCAAATGAGTGAATAAACAGCCTCACTGTACTATCATTACGGTTTTATAAAATAAGACAATACTTTCAAGAGAGAAAATTTGATTATTGTACACCAACATGTGTCTATGACAGTGTGTGGGTGTGTGTGAGTGTGTGTATGGAAACTATGATTTAAGGTGGCTTTCAACAAGCACTGCTTTACACTTGTCCCTAAAAATTTTTTGAGTCAACACTTCAACATAAGCTCTACAGCAAGAATACTGATCTTTTGTATCCAGAGTTGTCAGAGATTCTTTGTTCTCTAATGAGCTCATAATTGTGTGACTTGAATTTTTTTCTCACCTTTGAGGCCTGGATGTCTGCAGTTCTAAGGTATTGCCACTAGATGGAAACATTGCTTATTTCCTCAGGCAAAGGTTCTAACGCAAACAGGATTTTTTTCTAATAGCTTTCCATTGAAGACATACATTTAACACGTAACTCAGTTTTATAATACACAAATTATATTTAAGACAAAGTTAACAATTTAGAAATGATACTAAAAGCTTACTTATTATCTATATAACAATGCAAAACCATTTACTGAATAATTTATTTTGGTTAGACACCTTTCATGGATTGTAGTAAAATGCACCAAATCCTAAATGAAAAATATTAGTATCTCTATGTTATTAATAAGGGAACTGAGATTCAGAGAGATTAGAAATGCTAAGAAGTCTTCACATTTCAACTTTCGTCTACATTGAGAAAATCACCTGCAATCCTAAACTTATGCCATGCTGAGTAATCTGTGGTTTTCTGAAAATTCTTATTACACATATACATTACATGTATATATACATATATATCACATTTGTGCATATACACACATACATATATCATACAAGGGTCAGCTCAAATCATTATTTCTGTGGAGGAAACTATCCTATTATTAAGCCAAATTCTAAAGAATTCTCTTATGACATCATTTTCACAATATTGTCAAGTCTTCAATTCCAGGTACTTTATATAATTTATCTATTTCATTTTTAAAAATTTTCTATCTCCTTTAGCTAACATAAATTTCCCATGCCATTAGCACATCAAGCTACAGTATTAACAATCACTTTTAAGTATATTTTTGGCACTTCAAAGTCTTTTGGTTGAAAAATGCTAACTGAAACTAGATTAAGCATACAGTAAAAAGAACTTATTAGTACACACAAATGGCAATTACAAGCGTAGTCTCATTTAAGTCAATAGCGGGATCCTGACATCCATAACATTCTTCACCGTTAACTCCAGTTCATTCTCAACCTGACACTGGCAGGGAAAGAAGGGCTACTATTAAACACCTAAGTATCCTCAGAGAAGGCAAATTGAAAAAGAAGAGAATGACTCTCCCTTCCCTAGCATCCATTTCATCTCAATGAGGCACTCTAATTGTCCAAAGTGGGCTACTGAACAACTTCATCAAAATCATCTGGAACAAGGAGGAAGAGAAACGTCCTCAATGTGCCAATGGGTCTAAACATACGTTAGTTTTTCCACATCCCTTTCAGGAACTCAATTACTTGAGCCATCACTGTGGCCTCCCAGGGTCTGATTAGCAGAAGGTGATGTCAAGAGTTGGAGCTGGCTATACAACCCACTATTCCAAAATGGGATTCAGTCATCTTAACCCGAGTCTCACCCACTAGGCTAAATGACCACCCCTTGTACTCATATATTCTACTGTACATTATACTGAGTTGGAATTTTGTTTGACCTGAGATCATTTGCACACTTCTATGCTTCTAAAGGAGATGAAATACTAAGTCTTTGAAGGTTAAGAATGCCTGGAAAACTGAATGTATTTTGGGTCTATAGACCATTCAAACAGGGAACACTTTTTGCAGATGATCCTGCCTAGAGAAAGAGCCGAAAGACAATCTTGTGACTGTGTATCATTTTGCAGAATTGGAACAGAATATTTGGACAGAGAAGTGGACCCAAAATGAAAAGAACACACCAAGTTGCTACAGGCAAACTATACACACAGACTAACATCCTCATTAGCAGCACAAAGCTAGAAGCCAAATTTTTGGTACCTTAGCAGCACCCAAGCCAAAGATGTACTAATTAGACACAGAAATAAACTGTGATGCTAAAGCAAACCCATCTTTTGTTTATGATTAAGCATTGAGTGACAGCAGTGAGTATCAAGAGAGCCAAATTCCAGTCTTGACTAATAAGCAGCAAGAGGGTGTCCAAGCCTGAAACACTTGCCTGCACTGAGAATCAGAAATATATCCTTTGCCTGGGAGTTAACTCTTCCACTGAACAAAGTCCTAGCCCATGTAGCTGAGGCTACTGGGTAATATGATGAGGTAAATGGATGCCTAGAGCAATCAAGTAAAATATTTCATACAGACTACATAGTTCAGTATAGCCTGAGCTGTAAATAGTAGAAGCTGAAATTTAAAATAGGCATGCTGCTCGTCACGGGGCAGCAGGTCCAATAGAGCTCCTCAGGGCCTGCCTGGGGAGCTCAGGGGCCAAGCGGGATGATGAGTGTTGGCGGCAAAGGAACCACACCAGAGCCAGGAGATCAGTCAATGCCCAGGGCACAGCCAGGTTCTCGACTGTATTGGGAGAGGAGGAGCTTTTATAGACACAGAAAGGGGGCTGTCCAGGGCACAGGGGAACCGAGCCAACCAGCTGAACAGTAAGGCAGGACAGGACGTGAGCCAGGCACGCCCTCAAGGGCCTATCACAGCCGAGGACACATACTGTCCACGAATACGGAAGTCTCCTGTCAGGCTAGGTACCTCCCCCGGGGGCCATCTTAGATTGTGGGAAACGCTGAGTCACTGAGATGCGGAAGTGTGGCCTTGTGGAGCGAAAGCTTAGCAACTTTGTTTCCTTTTCGGTTGGAGCCCCGGCATAGGCATGCACTTCATACATATAGTATTACTGTAGAATGAATTGTTATCAGTGTTGTGGTGGGGATGCTGGAAACTGGTCTCTTAAGGTGGACATGACAGACAGAAAGACCAGCAAACAGACATGAATAGATATTAATAGTCAGTGAGATTCTGAAGAGAGTAGGGATCAAGATCTAATCAATTTGTAGCATGTCAGCATGCCACTGTCAATATCATACCTTTATCACAGATACCTCAGAACAGAACCTTAACCCATCTAATTCATTTTATGGCCAATAATGTGTACAAGAAAAATTGCTATCATGAGATCACATATTTATTCACAGCAGTAACCTGCATTAGGATTCAAGAGATTTCTAATCTAGTGTCTTTCACTGTATTATATGAATACCTATTGCAGATAAGGGAAATGTAACCATTGGAAGTACATATTTTTATATTATGTATTATTGACATTTGGATGTTGAAATGACTGATTTTTTTTTGTCAAATGACATTAGCTTTCTCATTCCCAGCAATGAGATCTTTTTTGTTAAAATATTTCATTAACTAAAAGTATTGCATTTGATGTAGATTCAGTTCTAGTACTATGAAAATGTATTTAAATATATGTATACTTGTAGGCATGAATATCAGAAGCTATTTTAGCTCATATTTTTAACAAAGATTTGTAACATGAAAATGTACACAGAGTTATGAAACAGAGCTGTTGTAAGTTAGCATGGCATTAATTATACAACTAACACAGACCATGAAGTTGGTTACATTGGCACTGAATACTGTTAACAAATTCTGTGCCTGATGGTCATGCCATTCCGGACAACAAATCGAGTAGGACTGATAATGATGAGCTGAATACTTTCTAGAAAGCAGATTCCCTTAGAAAACAGTCAGCTATCTGCTCAGCAAGGCCAGAAGCCCTTTTTACACATGATGTAATTTATCAACAACTGGACAATGTAAGCATCTTTGGGAAAAATAATCTATTAACTAAAGTTCCCAACAAAGCATGAAAAAAAATTTTAGCCTATAATGTGATTTAAGAATTCTTTATGCTCTAAATATTTATCCATAAATACACAGAACATACAGATATGTATGATGATCTGTGATATAAAGGAAAATTTAATTATTTTAATCCATCAACTTATTTTAAAATTTCTATATTTTTCATTTGTGTTTAAACACATACATGCACCTAGAGCTAATATTTCCATAAATCAGTGGCCTACAGAATTTCAAAAGAAAAAAATTACACTGTTTGCATTAGACTGCAAGGTTTCTACATATAAGAGTCTAAGACAATAATTTTATTTCATTAAGCTTTATAACTTACCTGAAGAAAGCCACTTAGGGGAAAGGAATTATACAAAATGAGAATACCTGACATAAATTATTAATTCCTGGAAAGTACATTCATATGGATAATTTATTAGTTTAATATTCTTACTTTGCCAATTCATGGATAAAATGATTAGAATTTTATGTCAAATGGAGGTCTCTGTATGGAACCATTATTTCAGCAAGTGCATACAGAAATGAAGAGGATAACAAATGCAGAGAGCAGCAGACTGGGTGCAATTGATGGGAATTCTAGAAAACGAAACAGGAGTTCTGTGTATGAATCTATGCTTCAACAGTTTTGCATAATTAATGCAAAAAAGAATAATAGTAATGATGCTGTTAACATTTGGTTTGTCTTACAATGAAATAAATGGTTTTCTGGTAGTTCTTTAAAATCTCCATTCGAGATACCTTTTCTAAGCAGTGAATCTTTTCAATAGCATTGCACACCTGATTAGATTCACACGCAATCTTCCTAATAATTTCAGTGGAAGATAGTGTAGAAGATAGATTATCAAGTAATCATATACTCTCCCAAAACAAGTTTTATTGATTTTCAGATTTGTGGCAATAGATTATATCTGTAATGAAAGAACCTAGAATTCTGTATTTTTCCCTTAGATGATAAAACTACCATCTCTAATAATATAGGGTATATCCCATCACTGTTAGGTAAGTATTTTTCAATATTTTAAGTGTAAAGTCAGTTTTTTAAAAGCTAACTATTTTTAGATTCACAGAGAGACTATTATGACTGAAGAAACTCTTATTAGAGTATGGAGAGCTTTAATGCTGTCATATACACTTTAATATCTCTCTGTATAAGATTTAAATCTAATATATGTGCTATAATTTGTACTGGCGGAACCTAGTAGTTCACCTTCTGAGATGATGATTTTATTCCTGTTTGAATTGTGATATTATTCTATAATATCAGGGTCTTATTAACTTAATACTTGTATTTTACAAATATAGTCATCTTTCGGTATCTACAGAGAATTGGATCCAACATTCTCCTGGAATAACAAAATGTGCATATATTCAAATCCCTTATTTAAAGGGGCATAGTATAAAAATTGTGCATCTCCTCTCATGTATTTTACATTACCTCTAGATTGTTACCAATACCTATTGCAATGTAAATATTACATAAATAATTGTTATTCTGCATCATTTAAGGAATAATGACAATAAAAATGGTGTACATATTCAGGTTAGATGCCATTTTAAAAAATATTTCCAATCTATTATTTGTTGAATCCATGAATGCAGAGCCTACAGATATAGAAGGCTGACTATATTTCCACTGTAATACTGAATGTTCTCCTGGAAGCATTCATCTTAATGTGAAACTATTAACCTGTGTTTATTTAGGCTTCTGTTGGGACTAAAACAATTTCCTAAAAGTGAAGAAAAATAAATGGGAAGACACTAATGAGTTAGATAGCAGGTAAGCACATTGTTAAATAAATACATAGACTAAAAAACACATTGGAGTTTTGTTTATTTTTTCAATTACTATACTGAATTTTCAGATTAATCTGTTATATGTTTAAAATACACAAAGCAACCTATCTTACAACATTTCTGTTATGATTTTGAGCTCTGAAAAACAGATACACATCTGAGTCATAAAAATGAGTTGTGTTTTCAGGTAATAGGGATACTCTGCAGCTAGAGATGAAAGGAAATGGCTGTTGGATTTCAGTCAATCAGCCAGGTCTCTTTTGCTAATCTAAAATTGCCTGGAAATATTGAATAATGTATTTACAAGACTATAAGACACTGCCAGCAATTCTTTCCAACCTTAGTGTAACTGGCTCAGTTCAAGTCTTCACTTGAACAGAAATCACTGAAACATATTTCTAAGTAACATCACTGGCTCAAGCTTTTCCCCATTTCTTTCCATCTTTCATTTCTTTGCCATCAGAAAGTTTCTTCTAAAGCAGAGATCTAACCTAATCATCTACCATTCAAAACTTATTGCAGCACTACACACCTATCAGAAGAACTAAAAATAATAATCATAAGGACCATATCAAATGCTGGCAAAAGTGCACATCCTGCCTTCTCAGGTATTGCTTGGGACGTCTAGAACAATACAGTCACTTTGCAAATGCAGTTTGATAGCTTCTTACAATGCAACTGAGCAATTGTACCATTAGTCACTTATTACACAGAAATAAAACATACTTGCACAAGAATCTTTACACAAATGTTTCCAGTTGCTGTCTCTTTAAAGTCCCAAACTAGATACAATTCAGATATAGTTAAAAGACTGAATGATTAAACATCTTTTGGCATATTCTTACCATAGAATACTGGTAAGCAATAAAAAGAAACAAATTATTGGTATATGTTATGATTTGGATGAATCTCACAGGAACTAGACTGAATGAAAAAAAATTAAAAGATAAATATTATTTCATTTATGTAAAATTTGTTAGTGATGAATGTGGATCTGGAATGTGGAAGAAAGGAAGATAAGTGTAGTTATAAAGGGACTACACTGTAGGTTCCTATGTTGACAAACTGATTCTGTGACTTGACTGTTTCAATGTAAATATCTAGATTGCAGCATTTTACCATAGTTTTACAAGGTGTTGTATACAGGAAACTGGACAAAGGGTGCATGGACTCTGAATTATTTCTTAAAACTCTATATGAATCTGTAAGTACAGTAATAAAAAGTATTATTGTGATATAGAAGGTTAAACCAAGTGGCACCAGCTACCCATATCAGTGTTGGATTGAGTCTCAGCTGCTCCACTTTTGAGCCGGCTCCTTACTGATGTACCTGGGAAAGCAGGGGATGATGGTCTGAATGCTTGGGTCCCTTCTACCCAGTGAGAGACCCAGGTGGAGTCCAAGACTCCTGGTTTTGGACTGCTAAAGCCCAGATCATTGTGACTATTTGTGGAGCAGACCAATAGATTTCTCTCTCTCTCTCTCTCTCTCTCTCTCTCTCTCTCTCCCTCTCTCTCTCTCTCTCTCTCTCTCTCTCTCTCTCTCTCTCCAATCTCTCTCTGTCATTCTGCCTTTCAAATAAAGATTGTTTTAAACAAAAACAATCTGTGATGATTTCTCAGTGCCTAACGAATGGAATACAAACTCCACAACATTATATAAGAGTACTTTTGAAAGTTTGTGTAAAATAGAATTAAAATGTGCTTATTTTGGTGAAAAATTTTTTTCAAATCCATGCATACTTTTTTTCATCATACTAATTTTCTGGGTGCATTTTGAAGATTCTTGGACTTAAAGATTTTCAGAATATTGCCATATGATATCTTATATACATATTACTTTTTGCTCGCTCCTCTTGCCTTGTATGTATTTTAGCTATCATCTATGTTCGTACATGTTAAACTATTCAGACTAACTCATGATTGCTTGTAGCATGACCTCTTTCATTAGCAGAGAATGTTAAAGACACAGTCTCTGTCCACACTCTGCCCTCTCTTCCCATGCCAAACAATATGTACTAACAAACAATTGTAGGATTCCAACCAGGAAGAATATATAATAAATTAAACAAAACAGTGAGCCTTTCTTTTTATAGAAATTATATAATCTGGTTGTTAAGAAAAATAATCTCTTAATTTTAATGTTTATGCTATTATTTGTACCCCATTATAAAAGAACCTAGGTTTGTCACTCACCAAAATGCATGCAATATAGCAATCTTAAATACATCAAAGAGAAGCAAGAAAAGATTTTTAAAGGAAAAACTATTGAAAAGAGTAAGATAGTAAGTACATATAACCTGCATGTTCATTTCTCACCTATAGTCAGTGCTATTTATAACATGTGCAACCATGCAGCAGCCTAATGAGGTCCAAACACAATGATGACATTGTATCTTCAACATTCTAAGCACCAGAAACTCTTTTACATGCTTGTAGATGCACAGCCCATTGAATATTTCAGTGCTACCCTGGGATACAATGATTTCCATTATACAATAAAGAAATAAGGTCAGAGGGATAATGTGACACAAACTACCTGACTATGAAAGATGTGCATTTATGCTTTTAAAGATGGCAAACATGAGCCAGTGTTGTGATACAACAAGTTAAGCCACCGCCTGCAACACCAGCATCCCACATGTGTCAGTTCTAGTCCCAGCTACCCTATTGCCCATCCAGCTCTCTGCTAATCTACCTAGGAAAGACATGCATCATGACCCAAGGATCTGGGCCCCTTCTACCCACATGGGAAACCTGGATGGAGTTTCAGGCTCCTGGCCTAAGCCTGGCCAAGATCAAGCCATTGTGATCATTTGAGTAGTGAACTGGTAGATAGAAGATTCCCTCTCTATTTCTCTCTCTCTCTTTCTCTCTCTCTCTCTCTCTCTTAATCTCAATCTCAATCTCTCTCTTCTTTCTGCTCTGTCTCTGCTTTTCAAGTAGATACATAAGTCTTTAAATCAACACTGGGAACTTATTTGACTATAAACTTTGTAGAAGTGATTCAAAGAGGAAAATCAAGTCAATTAAAAGTCACAGTGTTCAATATAGAAAATTGTATTTAAAATCACATATGTCCCTAAACCTGAGGACAGAGACTAATTTTTGCTGTTCTTCCTAATAAAAAGAACCCTACTGGTAAACAATATTAGTAACATTCTTGCCATTTTTGATTGCAATTAACTTGGTTATCAAATGATGCCAAATGGATTGCCCAACAATTTGTAGCCCCTACTTGAACTAACCCAAATACAAATTCTACATCCTCAGATTCTAATATAGTAAATATATATTCCAAATTTTGAGTCATTAAGGTGGAACAAAATGCTTCTATAACTTATCCTCCCTGAGGTCGGACTGCAGCCTAACCTGCATGCTCCATCCTGCACTTACCAAGTGTTCTTTCTGCTGGTCATTGTCTTAGGTAAAAGCAGACACAGTGCTCAAGAAGGCAGCTTGTTTATTTGAAGATTCAGACAAGTTGAGAAATATATTCTGTGGATCGCTTGTTCTCAAGAGTATCAGAACACTTTTACTTACAGTTGTCTAACAAAATTCTGTCCATTCTCACTACACATACACATAAAATTTTAAAGTAGTATCTCACCATGAAAGAGTTTCAGCTATTAGGTAGTTTTGATATATTGTATAGAAAGGAATGTTTTGTTTAGGTACTAGTGCTATTACATTGATGCATGTGGTAGAGGTAGGGTCATACTCCCTAAGGAGTACAGGTGTAGGAATTACTTACTCTATTATAAACCTAAGTCAATATTTCTACTGAAAAGAGAGGATTTGGGGATTATTCTTTTATGAACTTCCATTTATGTATTAATATTTTAAAATGTTTCTACTTACACTTTTGCTTTATTAAATTATGCATTTTTCACTTGCCTTTTGGTTGTCTGTGACCATCTTAAAATGAGATTAAAAAGGAAGAGGCAGGCAGGATAAGAAAACATATACAGACAATTAACACCTTACCAGACAATTTTAGAATGGGGGAAGAGAAATAAAAATCTTTCTGATGACTAAAAAATAGATCAGAGAACTTGATAGGCTAATCAATTGGCTCTCACCATCTGCATCTGATCATTTTTTATTCATCTTTGAGACATTTAGATAAAATGCGTCATTTCCTGCATTTTATTTTTTTAAGATTTATTTATTTGAAAGGTAGAGCTAGAAAGAGAGAGAAAGAGGAGAGAGAGAGAATCATCCATCTGCTGGTTCTCTCCCCAGATGGCCACAATGGTCCAGGCCTGAACCAGGTTCCAAGTGCTTCTTCCAGGTCTGCCACTTGTGTGCAAGGGCCCAAGCACCTGGGCCATCTTTCACTGCTTTCCCAGGTGCGTTATCAGGGAGTTAGATAGGAAGTAGAGCTCCCAGGACTTGACCCTTTGGGCATATGGGATGTCAGGGTTGCAGGCAATGGTTTCTCCTGCTATTCCACAGCGCCAGCCCCCTGCTTTGTATTTCTATTGATGACTAGTTTTTGTGTGGAATTTTATATAAAATCTACTTAAAATCCTGGGAAATATAATCAAAATTTTTGCTACAGAAAATTTAGGGATTTGATAGTCTATTTCAGAATTAAATAGAATACTTGGTTGAGCAAGAATTTTGATTGCTTAACAAAATGAAGTTTTAAGTTTAAGATGTTATTTTCTAAAAGCGTAGAACCTTACTGATGTTCTACAGCTGCAATGAGACTTGGGGAGAGAGGAATGGTTTCAGCCTCACTGTCACCCCTTGAATCATTTTCTGCACTGTATATTCTCATGAACTTACTCATAATATGCTGGAGCCCTTAAACCAAAAAAGAAATTGGAAAGCTTTAAAAAGAAGAGATGAAGTTATGATGGAGTTAATTAAAGGTAAAAGAATTTGAAATATTTTTAATTAATATTTGGTTTTCTGTAATCTAATGAAAACTTTCAAGAACATAAAGTTGTTGGATTTTCAAAAATAGAAACTCTCATTATCTATTTTAGAACTTAGGAGAGATTGACAGAGAGATTGTCTTCTCCAAGCTTACACCCCATTTAAGTGGCAATTTAAACCTGTAATTTTTTTTTTTTTGTTAGGGGGAAATTGTTCACAGAGAAAAAAAGAATTTTTAAAAATCTAGCCGTACTATTTTTAGGGTAAAAGAATAACATACATCAAATGTAGTGTGTTTACTTAAAAATAAACAGTTTTGTGCTCTACGATGGTTCTATTTATTTCATTAATGAGTGCCACATTTGATATGCCTTAGAAGTACCCTGAAGATACAGTGTTCCTTCGGCAGACACTATTAACCAATGTCATATTGCAGTTTTCTTCATATACAAGCAGAAGCCTCAGGAGACAAAGATGAAACATCTTACAGGAAAGATTATATGCTTTAAATGTCAGTCTGTTAAACACTTCTGTAGATGGTTCATGCAAATAGCCAAAAAATGTGCTTCAAATTATATTT
Source organism: Lepus europaeus (assembly GCF_033115175.1). Taxonomy (NCBI): domain Eukaryota; kingdom Metazoa; phylum Chordata; class Mammalia; order Lagomorpha; family Leporidae; genus Lepus; species Lepus europaeus. Next base: position 43,445,047 of record NC_084828.1, on the reverse strand, counting down.
CAAAGTACTTTTCCCTCTTAGACAAACAAGTTGGCAGAGTTGGCAGATACACACACAAGTTATAAAGACAAACAACTACGAGCAGTTATAAATAATGCTATTCAATGAACATAAACAGAAGAACTCCATAAGGTATAGATAAATTGGCATGACACCATCTGCAAATAAGGACACCATAATCCAGGTAACTGTTTGTGTTCACATGACCAGTGAGTCCTTGTCCAGCTCCTAAAGTTGTCATATGTACTTCTGATTGGCATCAATTAGACCTTATGCATACATGAAGCTTTGAGGTGTATACCTTGTGTAACTCTGGGATGATTAAGATCTTTTCTTTGTATTACATCACACTACTCTTTAGTGAGGCAATTATTCAACATATAGTTCATCAATTCCAAAGTCCATATTAAAAAACAATCCTTAGGTGAATTATTTCTTAACATCTTAAGATAGTTTTCATTATTCAATTACGAATCAATAGACCACTACATCAATTTAGTATTTTGTTCCTCCTTTCTTATATTTTGAGACATTTAGTATTTCATTAAAAGTGCTTTTAGAGAGCTCAGCAATATCTTTTTCTGGGTTATAGATTAATAGATCAAGAAGTACACATGATAAAATATTTAGAAATTTGAAAATACTTCAAAAAGTTCATGGAAGAATGCAGTTTAAAAATTGATGCCAAAGTTTTTGAATTCCATGCATGCTTTTTTACAATGTGCATTTTCCATGAAGTGTCTGAAGACCCCTTGTATGCATGGACTTCAACATTTTCTCCACCAAAATAAACTCATCTCCTAATTCCATTTTCCAATAACGTTTTGAAGTATACTTCCACACATGTTAGTGTACAATTTCATGCCCTAAGGATAAATTTGTCACAAAGCTCACTAACATTAACAGTTAAAGTATAGGAAACAAAGATTTTATAAGCCATTAAAAAAGCAATCCATAGATCCTGGGAGAAGCAGTTGAGAGACAAGAGCGATGGATTGTTAGGGGTATGAACTGATTGAGTTAACCACATTCATCAGATGTGTCAGACCAAAGGAATATCCATGCAGGACTTTCATGCTAAAACCTGCCTTCTTGAGGCACGTCTCATCTCTAAGACTTCTGCCTTGCAGTTATCATTACAGTTCAGCTATTTTCAAAGAGAATGCATTGCTAGCGATGTGAATGTCCTTAATGTTACAACACCGTATACTTAAATATGGTTAAAGTGGTTAATTTGATGTTATACATAATTTTAAAATTTTAAAAAGTTAATGGGGCTGGAGAAAGAGGGAGAACTCATCATGCTTTCTAAATTATCACACAAAACTCAACGAACAACTCTGACATTCAGTTTTTGAACAAAAGTAACCCAGTGTGAATGAAGACAAAATATATCCCCAGTCCTGAATATATTTACAAAGGAATTTAAGGAGGGGTGTTATTAAAATATTTAGGTTAAACTGAGGACTTGAATGAATATAAAGCACGTGATTCATTGAAGATCTAGGTATTGTTCACATGAAAGTGTGTTGATGATGCTTATAGGGGTCCTTGTCCTGTGAATCTCTCTGCCTATACAACACCATTGCTCTCAGCACAAATGACAGTTTTGGAGAGATTGACCATTTATAGGGAAGTTTAGTCACTTGTGCCATTTTTGGTCTCTAGCCGACACTGTACAAGTCTGAATCATGCTATACACTCTCCTTTCAGGTACAGAGCTTTCTTTATTGCCTCTTTCTTCTGTGGCTCCACAGGTAAATGAAGGTAAATGTCTTGGAACCTATTTTTTAGGTTTCCAGGAAAATTAGAATTGTCATTAATGATTTCTAGTGGTCCTGTATAGCTCTGGACTTTTGTTCACGGGGTCATGCTGGCCTGCATAAAGAGAACTAAAACTGTGTTGATCTACAATATATACACCTCCCCTTTTAATTTGTACTACTTTCTTGGATTTTATTTTAAAATAGTTCAAATATATTTTATTTGCTCTCACTTTCAAAAAATAAACTTGTCTTTTAACTCTGCTTTTCCATGAATTTTTGTAATCAAAGATTTTATTTAGTTAGTTGAAAGATAGAGTTACAGAGAGAGAGAGGGAGGTATCACTCATCTGCTGGTTCACTCCCCAGATGGCTACAATGGCCAGGGCTGGGTCAGGCCACAGCCAGGAGCCAGGAGCTTCATCAGGTGTCTCGCATGAATACAGGGGCCCAAGCACTTGGGCCATCTTCCATTGCTTTTCCCAGGCCATTAGCAGAAAGCTGGATCAGAGGGGAGCACAAGAGATTTGAACTGGCGCCTATATTAGATGCTGACATCACAGGAGGTGGCTTTACTTGCTATGCCACAATGCCAGCCCTTTGTTTGTGCTTTTAAAGGGTAATGAAACGATTTTTCTCTTGTCTTGAAATTCCTAACATATTGTTTTCCCAGTATTATGGACCACATGTTCTTTGCATTGAATAAAGCTAGCCTTACTTGACTGACTAATATTTTGGTATCTTGCATCTCTTGACTTAGTTACAACTACAAGTAGCTTTCAAAAACATGGTTCAAATTTCATATTTTATACAAAAATAATTGTCTAGAGAATAAGCAAGTTAGCATCCTTATGATGTGAAACAGTATTATTTATTTCCTGTTCTTTTTTGTCTTCTTATAATTGAATGACATCAGTTGATTGGTTAAGTTTTGATTTCATGTTTCAATTAAATTATTTCCCCAGCCTACAAAAAGTTCCTGCTCACAGAATATGTGGAATCATTTTCTAAGTCATGTAAGTTCTTAAATAGTGGTGTGAATAGGTAGGTAAGTGATTTCACATCAAATTCCATTTTAATCTACTTACTCAACTCCTGAAAATCAATATTACTATAAGCAGATTTTACTGCTGGTACTCTGCCAGACTTGATACCATTTGAATTCATTTTATGTGGCTCTGTCCTTCTCTTAACCCCAGCATAATTTCATGGTTTTAAATAATTTATTAAGTTCACTTGCTTGGTGACTTTTTACATTCTGCTAGAGTTGTGTTGCTTAATAATTTTCTAGTAAAAGGAATATTATTTTTTAATGTGTTACTGTAGTATCAGCTTCAAATTATAAATTGAGTAACATGATAAAAACCAAATATTACTGTATTGTACTGTGATCACATTTCAAGGAAAACTGATTAGAAAATGTAAGAACATTATTTCCCTTCTTGTAGAATGACGTTCCTAGAATAAATGTCATTAAGACACAAATTAGATATTTCTACACACCACACAACTTCACAATAAAGAAAAAAGGAAGACTGGCTTAGTTATATGTGAAAAAAATCAGAAATGGGTTAGGTTGCAGATTTAGGCAAGGGTTATGTGGCATAATAAAAACAAAGTATAATAATACATTTTATTAATTACCATCTACATTTGTTCTTCCTTTATTTGGAGGTAGGTGCAGAAAGGTGACTAGAGGAAAAAAATGATTGTATATTTTTTAAAGAATTATTTTTTTTCTTTGAAAGACAGAGTTACAAAGAGAGGTGGAGCCAGAGAGAGAGGTCTTCCATTCCGCTGGTTCACTCCCCAAATGACTGTAATGGCCAGAGCTGAGCTGATCCAAAGCCAGGAGCCAGGAGCTTCTTCCAGGTCTCCCACATGGGTGCAGGGGCTCAAGGACTTGGACCATCTTCTACTGCTTTCCCAGGCCATAGCAGAGAGCTGGATCGGAAGTGGAGTAGGCGCCCATGTGGGATGCTGGCACTGCAGGCTGGGGCTTTAACCCACTGCACCATAGCACCGGCCCTAACTGTATATTTTTCAATAAATTCATTTTGGGGGCTGACGCTGTGGCATAGCAGGTAAAGCTGACATCTCATATGGGTGCGGGTTCAAGTCCTGGCTGTTCCTCTCCTTATCCAGCTCCCTGTTATGCCCTGGGAAAGCTGCAGAAGAGGGCACAAGTACTTGGGCTGCCTCACTCACATGGGAAACCTGGAAGAAGCTCCTGGCTCCTGGTTTCAGATCTGCCCAGCTCTAGCCATTGTGGCCATCTGGAAATGAATGAGCAGATGGAAGACCTTTCTCTCTGTTGCTTCCTCTCTCTGTCTCTAACTCTCTCTCAAATACATAAATGAATCTTTAAAAACATTCATTTTTATAATTTTAAATTTATTTTCATTTTATTGGAGAGGCAGAGAGAGAGATCTATACACTTGTTGGTTCTCCCAGATGCCTTCTACAGCTAGGGTAGGGACAGACAAAAGCAAGGAGCCTAGAACTCAATACAGATCTCCCATGTGGGTGGCAAGGACCCAAGTACTTGAGTCAACATCTTGTGCCTTTCAGGTGTTGCATCAGCAATAAGCTGGATCAGAATCAACGTAGCAGAGACTAAAACTCAGGGATGTAGCTATCCCAAGTGGCAACTTAAATACTTCTCCAAAACCCTGCCCATGTGTATATATTTTACACAGTCCATACAATGTGGAAAGTAATATATTTTCCTAGAAATTATTAGAAATGGAACTAGAATTAAGTTTCCACCATGGGTCAAGAATTATACTAAATACTTCATGCATGTGTTCTCACTGGAAGTAGGTACTGTTATCCTAATTTTACAATTCATCATCATGAGAAGATTCACAAGACTTGTAGTCAGGTGAGGTTATTCCATGGGACCTTTCTTTTTCTAATTTTTTTTTTTTTTTTTTTTTTTTTGGACAGGCAGAGTGGATAGTGAGAGAGAGAGACATAGAGAAAGGTCTTCCTTTTTGCCATTGGTTCACCCTCCAATGGCCGCTGCGGCCAGCTCATCGCGCTGATCCGAAGCCAGGAGCCAGGTGCTTCTCCCGGTCTCCCATGCGGGTGCAGGGCCCAAGCACTTGGGTCATCCTCCACTGCCTTCCCGGGCCATAGCAGAGAGCTGGACTGGAAGAGGGGCAACCAGGATAGAATCCAGCGCCCTAACCGGGACTAGAACCTGGTGTGCCGGCGCCACAAGGCGGAGGATTAGCCTGTTAAGCCACGGTGCCGGCCTCTTTCTCTAATTTTACACCAATCATTCATCCATGTTGAGTGAACAGTACCCAGCTCCAACTACCAAGGTGGACACATTGCTATGTAAATACATTTCACTTTAGGGAGCCAGGATTTCCCAGTCCATTTATAGGGAGCTGGTCGGTTAAGCCACATTCTATGGTGCATCATTCCATATCTGTGTGCCAATTCCAGTTTTAGCTATTCCACTTCCAATCGAGCTCTCTAATAATGTGCCTAGCTAGGAAAAGCAGAAGATGGCCCAAGTGATTGGGACCCAGTACCCACGTGGGAGACCCAGATGGAGTTCCAGACTCCATCTGGAACTGGGAGATGGAAGATACTACCCCCCTATCAAGACATACTGTCAATGTGTGAGACTCTACCTTTCAATGGAAGGAAGGAAGGAAAACAGGAAGGAATAAATCTTAGTGTTTTTTGTTTCTTACTATTTGCTGAATTGTTTACTTAGTATAGTGTTAATATTATGAGTATAAAATAGACTGAGAGTAGATCATTGTAAAAATTAAAAGAAGAAGTGGGAAAGGAAGGAGGAAGGAGTTTGGGAGTTAGGGTGGGAGGGAAGATAGGGTGGAAATTATTACTATGACCCTAAAACTGTATACATGAAATACATCAACTTTGTTCATTTGAAAAAATTTTAAAAATAAAAACAAAAGTGTCTTAAATTTAAAAGACTTCTGTTTCTCACCTGTAATGTGACATTTTTACAAAATTGTCTAGATTTCTCCCCACCATTAGTATCATTCTTTTTTATTTGTTTTCCATTCTGGATCACTGAGAAGTGCCACTTCTCAAAATTGAAACACTGACATAAATATACAGGAGTAAGATATTTAGTAAATTTGAGTAGAGCATTAAATTGGTTAAACTTTAAATATTGATATTTCTGGCCTTTAAAGTTTTATAATTGAATACAATTTCTATCCCAATAAGGCAGGCACAATAAAATTTTACAGAATAAGTGAATGAATTAAGAAACATGTTTTTGTTCACGGCTGTATTGCCAGTGCTTAAGACAGTAGCTGGTACACAGAGGGCACCCAGACAACTTTGTCCTGTGTGTGATGAACACATGTTGTGTCTATCGAGATCCTATTACCATGGAGGATTAAATCATCAACATTTTGGACTCCTGGGGCTGGCCGATGGTCCATAGTGGGCTAAGTCTCTGCCTGTGGCACCAGCATCCCATATGGGTGCTGGTTCTAGTCCTGACTGCACCTCTTCTGATCCAGCTCTCTGGTATGGCCTGGGAGAGCAGTTAAAGATGGTCCAAGTGTTTGGGCCCCTGAACCCATGTGAGAGACCTGCAAGAAACTGTTGGTTTCTGGCTTTGGGTCAACTCAGCTCTGGCTGTTTCGGCCATTTGGGGAGTGAACCAGTGGATGGAAAACCTTTCTCTCTGTCTATCTGTAACTCTACCTTTCAAATAAATAAAGTCTTAAATTAACACATACAAACAAAACTTCTGGATTTCCTTGGGAACAAGAAGTTGTACATACTCTAAATATATTTTTAAGTAAGAGTTTCTCACCTAAGAAATTCTTTTATTAGATGACATTACTGTTGATAATGGTCTCAAGATAATGAACTTAGTGTTTTATTTAAAGTGCATTATCTATTGTTTTAAGAGTTGGAAAATATGAAACATTGAAGTGGACATTACAGTGACTAAATAAACTGAAGTATAACCACACATGAGTATTATCTAGCATCTGGAAGGCCTGCACACAGATAAATATCAAAACTATAATATTGAGTGAAAAATAAAGTTCAAAAGGGATTGTATAGCACAGAGTTGTCACTCCTTCAGCCAAAAATTTTGATTCCCTTTTTGAAAATCTCTGCATCATCTAGGCAGTGAGCATATAGCAGTCAACACTACCATTAAAGTAAATCCTAAAATCAGTACTCTGCATTAGCATTAGCATGGCTACATAATAGTGCAATAAAATTCAAAGATACAAGTGACAGGGATTATCACTATGTTTACTTCATTTTTTTTAAAAAAGTGATGAAAATGTGACGATACATTGACAGTTCAGAGAGCTGAGTTCATGAGAAACTGCCGATCTACTTTCATGTTTTAAGGTTTTACTAATGTTATAAGCAAAGCTGTAAAACTTAGAATGCTTGCATATATAAATGGGAAATGGTAGTTCTTTGGTGGCTGCAAGCTGAGAACAATGGTCTTCAGCAAAAAGTAGAGTACCAGCAACGCTCATTGTGAAAACTGGAAAGGCCAGCTTCCTGTCCTTGTTGGACTCAGGCTTTGGCCTGGCAATCCTTGCTTTCCATTTGAGCGTTGACTTTTCAGTCTTTCCAGCATCCTCCAGGCAGTGTGTCTGCCTCATCTGTGACGCCAACTCCTTTGACCATGTGTTGGCTGGATTTGGCATCAGTAGTATAAGAAATAAGCCAAGCGCTTGAATCTGTTTTCTTTCTTTCATTCATTCTTGCTTTCCTCTCAGTTTTTCAGGCAACATCCAGGGCTTCAGCTCATGCCCTGGCAGTTTCTTCCTTGCTTGGACTGCCCCCACTAATGGTATCAACACAGAGTGACGATTGCCAGAGACTTAGGTTCTGCGGCACCAGTGGTCTTGCAGATCCTCCAGCAAGTGCACCTGCTGCTGGTGTGGAATCAGGCAGCTGATAAAACTATAATCCACTCATGGTTCACCAGCTTAGCTCTGAAAGCAACCCCAGGCACGTAGAAAATGTTTTGTAGAAAGAATGAAGCCATTCCCAGGCATTTTTTTTCCTCCGTGTAATCCTTTTCCCACATTTTTCTGACCCATAAACAATCATCTTTAATGCATTTCAGAATTAGGAGAGGGGTGAGTTAATGCTGCAAACTGAAACTGCGATTCACAGATCTTCCCATCCTGAAACAGTTTAGCCATCCACGCAGGTTTGTTTACATTAGGTTCTTCAGGGAGACTTATAAAAAGGTATCTGGGGTAAAATTTCCCTCAATAGGGTAACTCTAATGTGATGATCATTTCTTTACTTAAACACCTATTTAAATTAATGTCTTTAAAAACTAGTCCTCTGGGTCTGGCGCTGTGGTTAAGATACTGTTTGGAGCCCCAGCATCCCACATGGGCACAGTTCAAGTCCTGGCTACTCCACTTTTGATCCAGCTCCCTGCTAATAAGCAGGGGAAATCATCTGTGGAGGATGGCAAAATGCTAGGACTCCTGCCATCCATGTGAAAGAAACAGATGAAACTCCTGGCTCCTGACTTCCACATGGCCTGGTCCTGGCCTTTGTGGCCATTTGGAGAGTGAACCAGCAAATGGAAGATTCTCTATCTCTGCCTCTCCCTTTCTCTCTGTAACTCAGCTTTTCAAATAAATAAATAAATCTTTTAAAAAAATCACTGAATGGGAATTTGCCTCTCTCTACCTTTCATCAAATCTTGGCCTATTTACAAACTCAGGAGAAATCAAAGTTGACTTGTTACTGGAGAATCATGGCTTAAACAATACAAGTGTATTTTTAAAATGTAACATGGTATTCTGATTACTTAATGCTCCCCTTAAAACGGGACTCCAACTTGCTGCTAATACAGGCTCTGGAAAGCAGTGGTGATGGCTCAGGTGACTGGTTTTATGCCACCTATGTGGAGAACCTAGATTGAGTTCCTAGTTCCCAGTTATAACCTGGCCCAGTTCTGGTCATTGTAGAAACTTGGGGAGTGAACCAGAAAAAGAAGCCCTCTCCATTCATTTGCCTCTATCTCTTTCCCTCCCTGTGTGTCTCTGATCCCCAAATAAGTAATTGCAACTTTGTTTAAAAATATGTGAAATAGTATTTAATATATATGTGTGTGTGTATGTATGTCTATATATTAGCAAAATAGAAAACTAAGAATTTAGGCTATTTCCATTTAGAGTTTGAACTCGAAAATGTATAGAAAAGGAATCTCACATATATTTGGTTTATCGAAGTTTCTCAAGAGATTTCTTTTACAAACACAAAGATAAAATCTTAAAAAATTTGATTTGCATATTAAAAGTAAAATTTTAATATGACTTAGCTAAAATAATAATTTATGTAAAAATGCTTTTTAGTTTCATTCATGCCAGATATGTTCACGAATTTATAATATGTCATATGTAACAGCACACAGACAATTAGATACATAGAAAATTCCAAATGTTCTTTGGAAACAGACATAGGCTATTTGAAAGGTATTTAAAAATACTGTAGAAACTACATGCCTCAACAAACATAGCGTAGGCAAGGCAAATATGATTCTAACTCTCATATAATCAAATGCACATTTATCAGTCTTTTCCTTGGCCTTTACAAATGGGTTTGCCTTACTGTCTGTTGAAGAAAATCCATTTTTTTTTTGGCGAAGTCTTTATACACAGGAGATCTGGTTTGTTTTGACAAAATTAAAATTTAAAGACCACTTCTCTTCATGATTGTTTTGGTCCCTTCATGACATTAAATGAAGGAGATTCTTTAAACATATGGAAGGGTTAAGGTGCCATCTGTATGCTGCTTGGGCTGTCATACAAATTCAATATTGGAATGGCTTTTCAATCAACACTCCTTCAAATGGAAAAGTACAAGAAATAGATGTTCAAGTTGGGTAATAACAACTAAAGTTGCTATTCCCAGGTAGCTGCAAGAGTATAATGTACAAATATTCACACATTTACATAGAAGCTATTTCGGAGGTTGTGACTTTAAGGACTGATAGAATTATCAGAGACCTAAGTGCAGTTCTGAAAAGTTCTGAATTAACTCATTTTGTATTTTGTAATATGTATCTTGTAAAAAAAAATACATCATCACATTAGGTATCCTGGCTTGATATGTTGAAAGTCATTTTGAAAAGAAAATTGTTGGCCGGCACCGCGGCTCAATAGGCTAATCCTCCACCTGCGGCGCAGGCACACCGGGTTCTAGTTCTGGTTGGGGTGCCGGATTCTGTCCCGGTTGCCTCTCTTCCAGGCCAGCTCTCTGCTGTGGCCCAGGAGTGCAGTGGAGGATGGCCCAAGCGCTTGGGCCCTGCACCAACATGGGAGACCAGGAGAAGCACCTGGCTCCTGCCTTTGGATTGGCGCGGTGTGCCGGCTGCAGTGCGCCAGCAGCGGCCATTGGAGGGTGAACCAACGGCAAAGGAAGACCTTTCTCTCTGTCTCTCTTTCTCACTGTCCACTCTGCCTGTCAAAAAAAAAAAAGTAAAGAAAATTGTTTCTGCGTTTTATAACACAGAATCAACTTCATTATTACTACTTATTTTCTATTCATCAAATAGTGGTGTTTATCTTTGCCATTGTTTGCTGAAAACAATGAAATTAGCTCATGGCTAGTGTAAGGTACAAAATGAAGATGCAAAGCAACAGAGCTAGGCTTCTTCCTCCAGATATATTTATATTTCTTGTAATAATTCCATCCTATCTAATGAGCATTGCATAAGTACTTCTAGATTACTATGAAAATGCTCTGGGATCAAGAAAAAAAGATGTGAGCTGCACAGTGTATTTTAGACTTCGAGATCAAAAACTATGAATTGTTTCTGTACTCGTTAGGGAAAAATTTACTAAAGAATTTAGTATCCATACATGGAGATCAATAGTTCTCAACATGTCATTCCTACAACAGCAACACAGCAATAACCAGGAATTCACTATAAGGGGTAAATTAATTGTCCCAACTCAGACTTATTGAATCAGAAATTTGAGGTTGTGTCCACTGCAATCTGTTAGACCAATTTCTCAGAGTGATCCCGGTACATTCTCTAGGTAGGTAATCACTGATGGGAATAACTTAAGCATATTCCTAGATGCTCACAAATCAAATATCTCATTTTTTCTGTATTTCCTAAGTTTCTACACAGGGTATTAAAATCAACTAGTTGTGTTACTGAATCTAAAAACACCCTTCCCACCAAAAAGTTTCCATCAGTCTGAAGCAAAAGACAAAATCTCTAACGGGATCTGAAGAGCTCTCCATTCTTCCTCGCCTCCCTTCGTCTCCAGGCTCATCATGACCCAGGCTTCCCTTTGTTTTCTTTATTCCAGCCATAGGCTGTTGAACATCCGTAGCCATATCATTTCACTCCACAGTTCTTTAGTACATGTCTGTCCCCAAGTTAAAAACAGTTTAGACTTTCTCTGCTAAATTTCAGCTCAATTTTATATTTGAATTAAATCATCATTTCCTTAGGAATCCTTCATTGACCTCTGTGATTAACGTGTTCTTATTATTTAATCTTGTAACTGGAAAGATCTGTCCTTTGAAGTTTGCATGGCAGTTGCACTTCTATAATTACTGATAACATTCATATCTGTTCTTCCCCCTCCACTGGATCAGCAGCTGCATTTTGGCAGGGAACTGCCCTTTGATCATGTATTGAGTCACTGAAGGAACGCATGCATGCGTTCCTTTTATTTTATTCTTAAAAGTTTCAAGCATGGCATGATTTTTCATGAATTAGAGAGTTGGTATCTTTTCCTTTTGAAGAACAAGTTAAAGGATTTTCTACCTAAGGAATATTTTTCACCTTTTATGAACGCATACACACACCAAGTAATACGTTGTTTAATGATGGGAACATGTTTTGAGAAAGGTGTCAAATAATTTCATCGAGAGAACATCACTGAGTGTATTTACACCACTAAGATGACTAAGCCATTCCTGCATCATCTCAGGGCTCACTGTCCAATATTTGCTCGTTGTTGACCAAAATATCATCGTGCAGTGAGTGATTGTAGATGCAAGCATGTATCACTGAAATTGTTATCCACAATACTTTCCAGCTTTGCTAATATCGACCCCAAAATGCTGGGGTCATTTTGGGAGCACCTTGCTAGAAAAGTGCTATAAATTCTGTACCCTGTCTTCAAATGTCCACTTTGCATATAATTTCAAGAAAACCACAGCTTCCAAAATTCAGGTAAAACTATTATTTTTAACATAATTTTGTCCTATGAATTCCACTCTGTCTTACTTTAAATTATTTTTAGCTATAATTAACTCACTTAGAAAAAGAATGTGATAAATTCCTAAATTATTCAAGCTATATAAAATGTTTTGGTGGTTATTCACACTTCTCCTCCTCCTCTCCTTCTCTTTATCATTTTCCTTCTTCTCCTTCTCCTCTGTTTTGCAAATTAAAGATGTCAAGTTAAAGTCTAGTGTGGAACCTAGAAATCAATGATTTCACATGCATGTCCAGGTAAAAGGGTGGACCTAATTCCTTTAATTAACAAAACCAACAGAACATTAAGGGAAATAGTATAACATGTTCATTTTGTAGTCTAGGAATAAGCATTCATAAACCTTATCCCACGTGGGTGTATCATGTGACATATTACTCTTACACATCTTTAATCAGAAAAAAAATCTACAGTACATGTTCTAAGTAAAAGGAAAAGTTATGAAACATACTAAAATAAATTCCAATGAGATAAATAGTAACATGATCCACTGATATACTTCAGAATGAATATTATCTGTGCTCTAGGGTTTGCTTAAATTCAGAAACTCAATGAATGAGAAGATAAGTAAAGTCAAAAATGAATGATTAAAGCTTAACAAGGCTTGAAAAAACTCTATCTAAATCAGGATTACATACAGATGCACAGGATGAGAAATCACCATATTTTAGCTAAAATATGCATCTAAATAAAGAGCATACATAGAAATCATTAATTTAACTGGCATTAAAATTGATTGAGTTTATTCTAATTTTACTTGTCTTTAAAAACATCATTTCTAAACACTGCATTAGCCAACCTAAAATCTGGGGAATCCATTAAAAAATATTTAAGTTTGTCACTGCTCTCCCTATACTTTCAAATGTAAAATAAAATGTAGAGTAAGAGCAAGTCACCCCAGTATAGTAATTATACCAATTGTGTGAATACTTTATATACTCAAAGTGCTTTGAAATATGTTTAATACTATATTAAGTACATGTGAACGTAATCATAGATAATTGCCAATGTAGTCATGCTTTTCCACAATTGAAAACAGTCTATATTGCTTCCATTACATTTCCTGTATTTAAAAAAATAATATAAATAGAACATAGTTCGTGTATTCCATAGATACAGTTCTAAGAAGATAATTATACTTCTCTCCTTTCTTCCTTCCCTTAATTCCCCCTTTCTTCCCTTCTTACTTTTTTTTTAATTTTCACAATAACATACTTTCAATTTAATTTATAATCACAGGCTTAATGTACCACTAACCATAATGTTCAACAAGTAAAAAGTAAAAAGTAGAAAGCCCACTGTTCCACAGGAATATAGACAAGGGCACACTCTTTATATTGTAGCTGGCATTTACAATGTGAGATAATGGTTTTTCCACAAGATCTTAGATACAGTTTTTGAGATTTAAAATAACTACCTTTGTCAAGATTTGACAATTTGTGATAAGGAAAAGAAGCAGCACTGCTTGTCTTACAGCGTATTTCCATTGACTTAATGTAAAAATAATTTCTATAATCAAAAGTAATTATGTTGTATGTAATATACATAAAAGAAGAAGGAAATTAATCTATCTTGCAATTTGATGTAACTTCAGTGCGCCGATCTGAAGCCAGGAGCCAGGAGCTTCTTCCAGGTGTCCCACATGGATGCAGGGGCCCAAGAACGTGGGTCATCTTCTACTGCTTTCCCAGGCCATAGCAGAGAGCTGAATTGGAAGAGGAGCAGCCAGGACTAGAACTAGGAAAAAGCTCCTAGCTCCTGGCTTCCGATAGGCTCAGCTCCAGCTATTGCAGCTATCTGGGGAATGAACCAGTGGATGGAAGACCTCTCTGTCTCTCTGCCTCTGCCTCTCTGTAAATCTGCCTTACAAATAGATAAATAAATCTTAAAAAAAAAAAAACCAACAGTACAGGAAATCATTTATTTATCTTTTTACAATGCAAATAATATCCTGTGCATGCTTAGGCAACTATATGGTGATTTACAAATCAGGACAGGCATCAAAATTATTGAACTTAAAAAATAATTTACAGTGTCAATGTGAATAAATTTTTAGATTTTGACAATAGATTTAGTCCAATAAAATAAGGTTCTTTATTCATGAATAAATTTGAAAGGTATTCAAGCAGGATTCCTAAACCATTTTATTCTGAATTATTGGTTTTATTTATCATCAGGTGCGTTTTATTATTTTAATATCATTTTCACATCACTTTGTGGTAACCTTGTGACTGCATTAAAAAAAAAAAAAACAAGAAAGGAGATCAGAGAAAAGCAGGACAGAGAGTGAAAAGTCAACAAGTGTATTTCTCTTAAAAGAATTTATAGGGAAATAACATTACAATCACATTTATCTTAATACCTCAACATTTCTTCTAAGAATGAACTGGTGATAAGTATAAAAAATTAAAACAAAAATTTTGTGTTAAAACAACATAGAAATGTACACATTATGTGGATATCTGTGTCTATAGAGAGGGTTAAATGCAGCCTTCTGTATCTCTGAGTTCTGCATCTGCCGATTCAACCACCTGCATATCAAAATTATTCAGAAAGTAAATTGCATCAGTATTGAACACAGACTTTTCTCTTGTCATTATTGACTAAGCAATTCAGTGTCAAACTATTTATATAGCATTTACATTGCATCAGAATGTATAAGAAATCTAGAGATGATTTGAAGCATAAGGAAAGGTGGGAGTGGGTTATGTGCAAATAACTGTACCAACAGCATGGATTTTGCTATAGGTAGGGTTCCTTGCACTAATCCCCATGGATACTGAGTGACAACTACATTTAATTGTAGCTAGAATGATCTCCATGAATGGACAATGCGCACAAAGGTAAAAATCTCTCTCCCATATCAAACTGTTAAGTTTTTCCTTAAAAGAAACAGAACCAATTTGTGGCTTAGCATTTCTGAATCTAAAACACACAATGCAGATTACATCTTTTAAACTCTAGAAATATTGGATAGTTTGGATATATGGTAATATATCAGAGAACAAACACTGGACCAGACTGCTTGGATTAATTCCAGCATAATATGTGACCTTGAGCTATTCATTCATTGCTCCCTACCTCACCAGAAAAAGGCTACAATAACATTTGCCTTCAGAAATGGTTGTGATTTTGTAATTAGCCAATGCATGGGATTAGTTCAATGCCTACTACACAGCAATGTATTTGTTATCTATTATCATTGTCATCTTTTTAAATTAATTATTTTTGCACTAAAAAATGACATTTTGGGGTGGGTGTTTCGTGCAGTGGTTAAGATGCCACTTGGTGACACCCATGTTCCATATTAGAGGGCTGATTCAAGTACCAGCTCCACTTCCAATTCCAGCTTCCTGCAAGTGTGCACTCTGGGAGGCCACAAGTAATGACTCAGGTGCTCAAGTCTGTGCCAGACCTGATTTGGGTTCTGGGCTCCTATCATCAAAATAGCTGAACGAGATCTATTAGGGAGTGAACCAATAGATGGATCATCACCCTCCCAACCCTCTGCCTTTCAAATAAAGTGAGAATAAATAAATGAATGATTTTGAAAGATATTTACATTTCTTCAGTAACTAGAGAGCATGAACATTAAAAATGTTTACTAGATATTTGTATTTCATCTTACAACAAAAACCTGAGTCTATTCCTTAATGATCATTTACTGGCCATTCACTTATTACCCAGAACATGGCTGAACTCTATTAGGTCTTTGTATATAAATATCTCTCTTGTTATTCTTATGCCTGCAATTCTGTTTTCTTTATTTATTTTCATTTTCTTTGAAAGGCAGAGAGCGACTGAAAGAAGAAAGATGGAGAGAGGGCTTCTATCTGCTGGTTGAGTCACCAAATACCCAAGGCTGGTCCAGGTGGAAACCAGAAGCCCAGAATGCAATCTGGAACCCCACATGAATGACAGGGATCCAAGCACGTGAGTGATCGTCTGCTGTCTCCTAGGATGCACATGAAGCTGGATTCAAAGCAGAGTATTATGGACTCAAATCAGATATTCTACGATGTGTTGTTAGCGAGTTAACTGCTGAGCCACCTGCCTGTCCTGCAAGCAATTGTTTTTAAGAGCAAGAGCAGTTCAAAATTAACTGTCAACAACTATGTGTCCAATTCAGTATTTTCCCAAGTTCTCCTGTTACACCTGCTTTTTGCATATTCCCTATCTTTGTATTAGTTTATATTCAATATAACATTCATCCCACTACTGTTAACTTTGCGGGTTGCTCTGCCCTTCCCTGGGTTTCTTGGCTAATTTGATGTTGGTGTCAGAAAATGCATTCCACAGATGTGAGTCTGCCATTAACAAAATACTGAACATGGGCTAATACTGACCCCTTGAGATTCTTCCCACAGCTATCCACTTGGAGACTTTACATTTATTGATTATGCTTACTTGACTTTCTATGTCCAGATTTTCTTTCAGGTATTTATCCAATTAATTTATAGACATCCATTATGTAGCACTATAACAAATGCATTTCTCAAAGTTAAGCATGCAGCAACCTTTCATTACTTTTATCTCCTAAGTTAGGAGATATGCCAAAGAAGGCTATTACAATGTATGACGTGACCTACTTTTAATAAATTCACATTTGCTACTTACTTTATTAGACACCTTTCTCCTCGGTGTTCACATTTGGACTCTCTAATTATCTGCTCAGCCAAAGACTTCTAATACATGAAGGCAATTTAGGAAGCAAGGAAGTAAAGCTCTGCAGACATCTCAAGATACAAAAATAAAGACAAAAGGAAGAAAAAATAGTACTGCAATTCAAGAAGGATTTTCCTTCCTGTAACCTTCAGCCTTAAAATTGTCTTTAAGATCCTAGGTTATTTCTAATTTTGGTCTTCAAATTACCTCCCACACATTCTAGACAGCCAGGACAGTCTCTCTTTGCTTTTTCTTATTATTATTCTGATTGTTTAATGCATTGCAAATGGGAACTCTGGGACTCTAGACTTCTCTTTCCCCTTGAAACCTCTAAATAATTAATTAGACTGTCGAGCTCTCACAGCTGCAAATTTTCCCTTCATGTTGGCCAGGGTGGCACACATTTATCCTTAGGCAAAGCCAAGGGCTAAAACTGTTTCATATTAGCTGAACATTTTAGACTATGGCATGCCATATCTGAGGTCATAACATGAAATCACTCAAGCCCAATGAAACAGGGTGAATTCAAGACAGCTTGAGCTAACCGTGAGGATTAAATGGGAGTTCCAAGCAAGCTGTCAGCGTCTTGAAATCTAAGTCACCTGTGATTTAACAAGGAGGTACATGTTTATTTTCAGAGTGCTACCAAGGAGAGTGAGGCCCACAGTCTCACACAATACACTGTCTAAAGTGTTCCAAGGGAGCAGAGATAGATGGTTCCATACTTTTGATGTACACTCTCCAAAAATCTGAGAAATGCCTGACGTGCTTTTGAAATATCAAAACAAAAAACGTTACAGAAAGCATCTAAAATGAATTCTCAAATGCTGCTACTCTATTGACTGCAAGTAAGTAATAGGGGCCTCTTTTCCCAGCAGACAAACAGAGCAGCGCTGTGGGAAGGTCCACCTCCCTTCTGATTGGTGGAGAATTATCAGGAAGACTACAGCCCAAGGCTCAAGTCCGGAGAGGTGTTGGGCCCTCAGCGAGTGGCGGTGCCCTTCGGGCAGGCCACAGAACAACAGTAAAGGCGGCGAGACGAAGGCAGTTTTCTAGGCTGTGTTCTCTGGGGTCTGTGGTTAGACAAAGGGTTCATTTTTCAGCGGTGTCTTAATCTTCCCAGGCAGAATTGGAGGCTTTCTCTGTAATAGTCAACGCTCTACATTCTGTATGCTGTTCTGTGGAACAAAGATAAGCTCTTTGGTCGAACTTAAAACGAATACATACAGCTCTTGCAAGCGTACACCTACCAGACTTAGAGTTTGCTCTTGAATATTTGTGAAAGCACAAAATACAAATGGAAATGAGCCAGTTTACTAGGAGGAAAAAAATCCAGAAACTCCAGGCATTCAGTCTCCCCAGCAAAGCAATCATTTAGGGATACAATGGGAGAGGATGCAAATTAATTTATCCATGTTATGCACTCCTCATCTCTTGCTGTGTTTTCCTCTTACAATGAATACATTCTATCAAAATAATAATGAATTATGATAGTTAAGCAAGTAATATTGTCTGGTCCAAAATATGATAAGTTCATTAGAAAGGGCATTTTTTATTCAATCACACTGGAGTGCTATGAACTAGGAATCATTCTCATTTCAAATATAGAGAAACTAACTCTGTGAAGTTAATTAGCTATCTACAGCTGACTTACTAACCCATGTAGTAAGTGGTAGATATTAGCTTACAATTCAAGACTAATAATGGAAAACAGAATCATAAACAAAGCAAGAACCTACATTCTCTGTTAAATTCCATATTGCATAACAATTGTCCACATAAGCTTAAGTAAGCTATTTGGGTCCCTATCACTGAGTGGCGATGGGGAGCTTTTGGCTTCTCTACTTTCTGCTAACTTGGTGACTGTGGAGATGACTTGTGCTCTCCGTGCTAAGCTCTGTGCTGAAATTTGAAATTTTTCTTCAAAAATTCATTGTCTTAATCATAATGAGAATCAAAGATTGTTTTCAGAAGTCTAGATAAACGTATAGCATCTTGGTTAAAGTGGAGATTCAACTTTGTGGTCGCTAATGTTTACAGCTGTTGCAAAGACTCATAATTTTTGTTTGAGCTGGAAAGAATGTGGGCAATGAGCAGTTCCTTTCCAAATGTAAAGTCAAAGATCCTCTAACAATGGATAATGGATATCAAAAGAGTTCTGGAGTTGATGGTACAACCTAGGGCTCCTGATTGCCAGTCCAGCTTACTTTCCAGGATATCACAGCACTTCTGATGACAAAAAATGAAGCTAGTCTTGCTGAATTATTAAATGTTGCAAGTGGATTTCAATATGTAATTACAGCTTAGCCTCTGATTTAATTATTTGGATAATTCACTTCATATTTTCTTGGTTAATTGCTGCCATCCATCGCACTGTATAATTCAAACAATCATAAATAGCAGCTTGAATTTTATGAAATCACCATGCCAAAATTTTCAAGTGCTTAGCACTGAACAAATATTTGCAAAGAACTATCCATTTGTTAGATACTATATTACAGATCTGCTAGTACTGCCTTGTGAAAACATGGCTTTCAAATGAAAATTCACATCAATTTAACAAATGCTTCTTTCACATTAAGTATTTTAATGTATATGCTTATGAAAATAATATATATTTAAGAAAACATGTTTTTAGTTGCCGGAATCCATATTTTCAGACATTTTAAATGATAATGAAAACAAACGCTTTTACTTTAGTGGTAACAAGCTTACAAAATAAAAATGAATAAATACTTTGTGTAAACAATGCCAAATAGAAACATTGTGACAGAAAAAGGTTGGTGTTGGGAGCAAATCTATGGCATAGTGTGTTAAGGTGTCTGCAATTCCTGCATCCCTTATCAGCGTGGGCTTGAGTCCTGGCTGCTCCACTTCCCATCCAGCTCCTTGCTAATGCACCTGGGAAAGCAGTGGAAGATGGCCCAAGTGTTTGAGCCTCTGTACCCATGTGGGAGACCCAGATGAACCTCCTGGCTTCATACTGGCCAAGCCCTGTCCATTGTAGCCATATGGGGAGTGAATCCAGTGTATGAAAGATTTCTCTCTCTCCCTCTCTCTCTCTTCCTCTCTCTCTCTCTCAGTCTGTCTCTCTTTTTCTTGGAGACTCTCCTTGTTCCTCTCTGTAACTCTGCCTTTCAAATGAATAAATAAATCTGGAAAAAAAAACAGAGATAAAGAGAAAGTTGGTGTTTGATGGAGGTACTTCTGTTAAACAGGCCAAGTCAGGGCTTGTATGTCTCAAAATATCTTTTCTCATTGACTACTCCTTGAATTATGTAATACTCCATTTACCTTAGCTGGCCTCTTTTGACAGTACAATCTGTGCTTCCACAGTGAAGGAGGCAGACAGGAGCAGGGAAATGACCTCACTGAAGCAGTTCTCATCTCAGTATCTGATGACTGTGAGTCAGCTGCAGCTGATGTTTGTAACTCAGTTTACTATCTCCTGCATCTTTTTCCAGTCTTTCTATCCAATTAATCATCTATAGATATAATTTAATGTTAGCAGTGTTCTTTATGATTCCAGTAAATGCATGCCAACATTTACTAATGTTATGTTATATTTATATTTCAGACATTTTACTGCTGGTCAACTTTAAAAACAAAAGAAGGAAGTGGAGGGTGGGGTGGGTGGTGGAAGGTGAATAAAGAAGGCAGAAGAGTTTCCTGCATCTGTTTGTCCAGGGGATGTAAAGGAGGTGGCATGATCAACTGTTTTAATTGTTTATTTGAATTCCAATTTAAATAAGTCTGGATGATGCTATCAAAGAAGCAACTCAAATTGTAAAAATTCCAGGCAAACCTCTGTATCTCTGCAGGTGATTAATTGCCTTAAAAAATGAAAGAGGTGTCAAGACTGACAAACAACAGGCCTACCCAAGATTTGCTCAGCATGATGCTAAAATTTTGAAGAACATCCTTATCAGATCACCTTCTTAGGTATGTAAAATCTATATCCCAGGGAACTGAGCAGAAAGGCAGTGAGCAGTATAATTTAGGTTGTTCCTAGGAGCTATTCCTGGAAGATGAGCTGGTGTGGTCAGATATATTTCAAGTAAATATGTTACTAGAGTCTATAGAATATGTTACTTAATGGAAAGAAAATAGATACTTCCCCAAGAGCTGTGAATTTCCCCATGTGTGGTCAGCTGCTCTTGTCCTGGGAAACTTGATGGAAATGAAATCCTTGTAATTCTTAACTATACCTTCTCATCTAAAGACTTAGATGTTTGGTAGATTGAGATAGAATAAGACAGAGGTCCTGGATCTTATTCATATGATCTGGCAGATAAAAAGTCAGAGTTAATCATTTTAAAAAATTCTTATAGAGGAGTGAAGGAGGAGGAAAATTTGCCCTGGTAAGCCTGGTTTTTATAGTACTGGTCGTTAAGTCACAATTCTGGCCCATGATTGGGATGTGCAACAGAGATGAATGATTCATCAAGGCTATTCTGCAAATATTGGATTCAAAGGACACACACATGAAAAAAAACAAAACTTACAAATTACTTAGCGTCAAGATAGTATTGAATTATACCTCTGGGCAATGAATTGGTCAGAGATACTTCCATCTTAAGGCTACAAATTTGAAGGAGGAAGTATAGAGTTTGAATTAGTAATATAAAAATTGGAACCATAAGGTATAGTTTGAAATCTCTCCTTATCCCTTCTCTAATGGTTTGATCTTGAGCTATTCATGTTTCTAAGACAAAATTTTCAAATATGGAAAAAATAAGATTTAACGCATTGCCTGATAAATGAGTGTAAATAAAATTTTACTCCCACACAATAAAAAGCAAGAAGCATTTATTTATTAATTCCTGTAGTCATAGATTCAGGAAACCCAAAATGTTATATTTATTTCTAATATTATTTATTTCTAATATTATTAACTGCAACTAGTGCACCAAAGAATATATCATCATGAAGCTTTCTTCATTTGGGTTCTCTCTGGCTAAAGACCCATAATGCCTCAAGCAGCTGCTAAAAGTTAAGGAACGGGCTTGGATAAGGAGCAGGCCTGGGTGGGGAGTGGCCAACCTAGCAGCCAGTGGAAGTGGAGATTCAGGGGAATGTGAGCACGGTTGACCACAAGCAGGAGCTCAAAACATGGTCCCTTCACTCCCTCCTTCCTTATTTCTTTCCCTATCATCCTTTCTTCTCTGTTTCCCTTCTTACTTTTTCTCTGTTTTGGACATATAGGACATTATATAATCAACAAGTTTGGCTTTAGCTATGATTTATGCAAATTCATAAAATTTGTACATTGTCTACTATATGAAATCTGGGAATCCCACTCTGGTAACAGAGTTATCACATCAATTGGCCCATTCTATTGCATCTCTCTTTGAACTTGTCTTGGGGCTTCTGTGTATTTTCACAGGTAATTCTTTTTTTAAATTTTATTTTATTTTATTTATTTTTTTATACAGGCAGAGTTAGACAGTGAGAGAGAGAGAGAGAGAGAGAGAAAGGTCTTCCTTCTGTTGGTTCACCCCCCAAATGAGTGAAAAACTACCGGAGCTGTGCCAATCTGAAGCCAGGAGCCAGGTGGGAGGGATCCTGGTCTTCCATGCGGGTGCAGGGCCCAAGCACTTGGGCCATCCTCCACTGCCTTCCCGGGCCACAGCAGGAAGCTGGACTGGAAGAGGAGCAACTGGGACAGAATCCAGTGCCCCAACCAGGGCTAGAACCTGGGGTGCCGGCGCCACAGACAGAGGATTAGCCTAGTGAGCCGCGGTGCCGGCCTTCACAGGTAATTCTCTAAATCAGCACCATTTTCCTCTTATAATTACAAACTCATATGCTTCAACTAGCTGAATAAACCTTCCTGTGCTTTGCATGTGCGCACTGACCTGATTCTGAATGTGTCCTCCTCTCTATTTAACCAGAACACACCCATTCTCAAAGCAGTTATACAGTTATTTTTTAAAAGATTTATTTATTTATTTGAAAGGCAGAGTTACAGAGAGGCTGAAGCAGAGAGAGAGAGAGAGAGAGAGAGAGAGAGAGAGAGAGAGAGAGAGAGGGACACTTCCATCTGCTGTTTCACTCCCCCAAATGACAGCAATGGCCAGAGCTGGGCCAATCCGAAGCCTGGAGTCAAGAGTTTCTTCAAGGTCTCCCACATGGGTACAGGGGCCCAAGGGGTTAGGCCATCTTCTACTGCTCTCCCAGGCCATAGTAGAGGACTGTAATAGAAGTGGAGCAGCCAGGACTTGAACCAGTGCCCACATAGGATACCGGCACTGCAGGCGGCAGCTTTACCCACTATACCATAGCTCTAGTTATGTAATCATTTACTGAAGACTTACTCAACATTAATTTTTTTCTTATAAGTTGTGCTAAATTTTAATTACCTGCCATCTTAACTTTTCTGTTTTTACGTCCAAGCATTACATTTGATGTCTGATTTGAAAAAGAAAAAATTAAATATAATAATTTTAAAAAGAATTGGAAAAAATGGAAAGATACTTCATTTGGAGATGAAAGAATGAGTACTGAATTAATTTTGAGATGAAAAATGGACTCAGGACATTGAGATGCAGTGAAGTTTCAGTGAATACATAATGTTTTAACATTCTATGTTTTTAGTAAAGGAGTTTGCTATAGTCTAAATGTGTCTCCTAGAATTCAATCATGTATTAAAAATTTAATTCCCACTGTGAGAGTGTTGGGAGGTGGGAACTAATGGGAGATATTTAAGCCTAAGTGGCCTGCCCTCAGGAACAGACAAATGCCATTACATAAAGGGCTCATGGCCAAGAGTTCCCTATTTCCCTTTTGACGTCAGCCATATGAGGACACTACAAGAAGGTCCTCCCTGGACACTGGTGACTCAACTGTGTACTCTAGATGTGGGAGCATATCAATGTCTGTTCATTGTAAATTACCCAGTATGTTTTGTTATTGTAGCACAAAATGGGCTGGGATACAGCTCTGGGATTTTAAATATGGCTGCAGGAGGCAGTGTGTCTGTTGTTATGTGTATTTAGGAATCTGCTTTTTTTCACTTTTTTTTTTTTTTTTTTTTTGCATAGGAAGAAAATCAGGACATCTGCTGCTATTCAGAAGAATGAATTTCCTGAGGAAGTAACACTGTTTTTGCAGAAAAATTTGTGCAAGATCTTGAGTTCTCTAGATATTCTGTCATAAAACATGAAGAGAACATCTTATGCTAAACTGATAGAGCTTGTCCACTGTAAACACTATGATTTTGAGAATGCTACCCTGATTGCTTAACAATGTACACAAAAGAGTTGAATAACTGGAATGATTCCATGAAGTCATAAAGTGTTGCTCACTTACAAGTAAAATACCTGCCACTCTCGATTTTTAGGATTAATACATTTGAACTTTTATACCCATTTCCAATAACTGTCTAACAGAATCAAATGCATCTGAGACTATTACATAGTAGAAATGACATATTAGCAATACTGAGAATATTTTTATTTACAGTAGCTGGAGAACATAAAGTCATTTCTTCTAATAGCTGCATCAACATATTAAAACAAGCTTGACAGGATAGATAGCTAGGGGATGGTCTGTTCAAAATACTACTTAAAGGTGGATTTTTATTCTGCTGGAAGACCATTCTTATAACTCTGATTCAACAGTGGTGTGGCTATGTGGGTACTGAGACTTCTTTAAAAGTCTGCTAAACATAGTATGTAAGTTATCCTACAAGGTGAAAAGGTAAAATGCCAATGAGAAAATAATGTTGTAAAGAATCATTGATTTCCTTCTGAAGGAACTATAATAATATATTGCACCATCCTGGAACATAATAGTTTTTTTTTTTTTTTTCCAATCAATTGCTTATTTTTTGTTAAGATAAACTCCTTGTTTGAGGCATAGGACCAACTTCTCAGGGTGAGATTAGAGAACTCTGGCAGGAAGAAGTTTTCTTTGTGTTTCTTTAGGTACTGAGAGTGCTGGTCTAAGCTGAACCACTGTGTGAACATTCTAGAGCAAGGATAACATTTTGTGGTTCAGTGAGTGAAACAGCTTTAAAATCCGGAAGAGATTTCACAGGACTTTTTCTTCATTTTTTTTTTTTTAACAGTAAAATATATGCCATCAACCCATGGGAAGGGACAAGCCATAAGTCACTCTGGAGATGGCAGACAAGGTCTTTGTAGAGGACAACTGAGTAAGAGACGCTGCTGTACTTCTATGGAAGAAGATTTAGAGAAGCTGATTTAATGAAAATAAAAAAAACCTTAACATTATATGCTACCTGTTATATGTATATTTTTCTGTCCAGAAGTATAGTATTGTGTGCCAGCCTCTGACTTTAATATTTTACATATATAAAATTGAATTCTGTATGTATTTAACAATTTAAGTTTTCTTTATTGTTTATGTGTGTACAGACATATATGTGTGAATATGTATATATATGCAAATATGATGTATGTTTATATATGGGATGAATCTTTCATATATATGTGAAAAATAAAGATAGATGTAAAAGTACATATACTTTTGTCAAATTGAAGATTATTTAAGGGAAAGATTATATTCTAATAATTATTTTATTGAATTAATGACTAAGTTGTGTCCCCATCTCAAAATTTGTATGTTAAAATTGTAACCCTCAGTGTGACCATATTTGGAGATACAACCCCTTTATGGTTAAGTGGGGTCATGATTTAAAGAAGTAATTGAAGTTAAATGTGTTCTTAGGTTGTAGCCTTGTCTAATAGGACTAGTGTGTTTGTAAGAAGAGACACTAGGGCTATGTATGCTCAGAAAGAGGACCATGTGAGGGCACAAAGATGGTCATCTACAAACCCAAGAGAGAGGCTCCCAAAAACCAAGACTGCCAACACTTTCATCTCAGACTTCCAGTCTCTAGAATCTTGAGAAATAAATTGCTGTTGTTTAAGTTACCCAATCCGTGATACTTGGTTATGGCAGCCTAGCAAACTAATAAAGTAGCCATCATAATAAGTATTTCATATAAACAAATATTTGACAAATTGGACAACTGTCAAACAAATCACAGAATGGAGGAAACATGGGATCTATCTTTCCCTGAAATACAATCTACAATTTGGAAGGATCTCTGTGTGGTGGACAGAGTACAGCATAGGACTCTAAAATCAGGTCTAGATTCAAATTAGTGTGCTGTTCATGTTGATCACATTTACACTGATGTGAGAGCTGAAAACATCATGGGTGACCATATTTATCACCTCTAACCTACTTTAACAGCCACTATGTTTTAAGTAGTGTCAAGTCTAACATGACAGGAATATCAATTTTGTTCTTAAAGTTGTCAATAAAATATTGTTGGATTCTCTACCAGCTCTTGTGTTCAACAAATGTCCACAAAAAAACTAAATCAGTATTTTGAATCAGTCAGACTCTACAGCTGAATTAGCCCTTGATAAGAGATTGGTGTATTAGCCCTTGATAATTAAAAGAGATTTGAGGGATTCTTATTTATTACAGGTTATATCTTTATCATATAGATTTTGATGAAAATGAATATAAACCTAAGAGATTTGATTAGGCTTTCACGATAGCATGAATAATATGGCAATATGAAATTTGAAAATAAAGATCCCATTAAAAGCACAATTGATGGGAATAGATTTATCATGATGAAAATCTTGAGGGCCTCCTCTTAAGCTCTGGTCTCTGTTTTACTCTTCCCTGAAATTATTGTATTTATTTCATGAATCAGATATTATCATCTCCAGTCATATTTCTTTTCTAACTCCAGACTAACATATTGATCTTTCTAGGTGACATTTTTACTTTGAAGCCACAGAAGCAATTCAAACCTAGTATTTCCAAAGCTGAAGTCTTGATTTTATCTAACTACACCAAATGTCTAGTATTCAATCTTACCTTGTCCACTTTCCCTTATTAAAAAAAAAAAAAAAAAAAAAAAAAAACTGCATCTGCCCAGTTGTTTGAGCCCAAAAGTGTGTTCTCTTTAATTGATCTGCTTCTCTTGTTCCATCGATTTAATTTCTATTCTTTGGGGGAGAAGATGCTAATAATGGAAGAATATTGTGATAATAAAAACAAAACAAAACAAGGCCCCAGGCTGTGGCGTAATGGGTAAAGTTGCTGCTTGTGTTGCTGGCACCCCATATGGGTACCAGTTGAGTCGCTGCTTCTCCACTTCTGATCCAGCCCTCTGCTATTTCCTGGGAAAGCAGCAGGTGCTGGCCCAAGTGCTTGGGACCCTGTGCCCATGTGGAAGACCTGGAAGAAGCTCCTGGCTTTAGCCTGGCTCCGGCGCTGACTGTTTTGGCCATCTGGGGAGTGAATCAGCAGATGGAATATTCTCTCTCTGTCTCTCCATCTCTCTGTGTAGCTCTTTCTTTTTTTTTTTTTTAAGATTTATTTATTTTTAACTTGAGATTCAGAGTTACACAGAGAGAGGAGAGGCAGAGAGAGAGAGAGAGAGAGAGGGGTCTTCCATCTGATGGTTTACTCCCCAATTGGCTGCAACGGCCGGCACTGCGCCGATCTGAAGCCAGGAGCCAGGAGCTTCTTCCGGGTCTCCCACATGGGTGCAAGGGCCCAAGGACTTGGCCATCTTCCTCTGCTTTCCCAGGCCACAGCAGACAGCTGGACCGGAAGAGCAGCTGGGATTAGAACTGGGACCCATATGGGATGCCGGTGCTGCAGGTGGAGAATTAACCTACTGTCCCACGGCGCCAGCCCCGATAAATAAGATCTTTTTAAAAAAATAGCAGCCACTGACAAAACCAGGGACTATTAATAATGATTTCATTAAACTACATGGTGCAGCTCTGACAGAACAGAATTGAAGAAGGACATAAAACGAGAGGCATATGACACTTGTAAGGTAAAAGGTAGAGAAGCTAGGGATAGAATAGCAAAGGAATGTCTCATCAACAGTAGAGAAGTTAAAAGAACTTGTGAAAACTCTGAAAATCTCATATATTCTGGAAGCATTTCATAGCAATAATCTACAAATGGGGATTCACTTTTAAATTTTGGTATTATTTTAAAGTATTCTATTGTATGACTAAAATTAGTGGACCATGAAATTTTAAGATATATTTTCTGTTGTATCCAGATGATTGAATGTCATTACAGTTATCTATGCCATTCTTGTGTTTCAGTATGCTTATCAAAGGCATGAAAACACAAGTCCAGCACTGAAAGAATCTGAAGAATCTCATACCACGTTTATATTTTGGAAATGTAATCATAATCATTTTGATCAGTTGTCATCATGAAAAGTCTAAATGGTTATATCTCTGATTTTTCTCCTACAGATATTAAACGCAGGCCTTCCTATAAAAGAGAAGGCAAAGCAAATCATAATCCAAGTGTTGTATCAGGAAGCTTTTCCGTCTCAGAAATATATATGCAGTCTTAAAAGGCATACGTTGCTCCTTCCTCTGCCTCCCCCACACAATGTTATATATAGCTCTTCACGATAATGTATTCCACTCACGACACTACAGTCCTGAAAGGTCAGTGTAGCTGATTAGGCACTCGTTCCTGTATCCCAGCCATCACCTCTCTCACTTCCCACATCAGACTGAAATGGCAGAATCCCAAATACATCCGACAGAATCAAATCTTCCACTGCAGCAGCGAGTGTGGAGTGATTCGAACACTCTGATTTTATTATAAGCAGGCTGGAAATTGCATCAACAATTTCCTGACAATAGTTTTCCTGATAAAAATTTTATACGATACCGTAGCTGCCATGTGACCTCCACCTATGGCTTTTAGCTTGGGAAGCTTTCCCAGCATCTCACACTTCTCGGTGATCTTTTTTTTTTCAAGTAGTAAAACAAACATGAACAAAGTAGGCTCTTTCCTGTTTCATTCATGAAAGCAACTATGGTGAAGTGGAAAGGGCACTTTGAAGAGGTGGGTCTGAGTTTCAAGACAGTGATTCCCAACCACGCAGCCTTGTACAGGGAAACTCAGCATCCCCACCTGTATCACGGATCTAATTGAGACTCTCATTTCCTGGAGTGTTTGGCAAGCTGGGGGGATCCAAAAGAAACCATGATCAAGAAAAGAGTGTAGACACTGTAAACAAAATATTAGCCTAGGAAAAGGAATGTATGGGTAGGAGTTCTTGTTAGAATGGCTCCTGGCATTTCTAGGAATAACTTCCTGTGTCTTCTACCCAATACCTCATGTCTCCACAAGATCTTATAGAGGAGAAATAAAAATAGCAATATTAGAACAAATTTTACATATGCTGCTTTACATTAGCAAAGGGCAGAATAATATAATTTTTAAATAAAACAATATAGATCTTGGCTTGAATCAAGCTTTTGCTACACATAGCCTGGGTTAAAATCTTGGCACTGTCACTTGCTATCTGTGATCACTGACACTTTAGCCAAACCCCCTAAGTCTAACTGTACCAATCGCAGGATATAAATGGTACTTGTAAGTCAAGGTTATGATTATGCTGAAATAAGTTGAAGTTGAATTTCCGATATGTAATCACTTGTTATTTCACAGTAGCTAAAATTATTTTATATAGAATCAGACATAAAATTACTAAAGCAAATTGGTAGTCTATTTTACCTAAATTAGAATATCACTCAATTTAATTTAATATAATCTTGACAGGTTAAAATAATACTAAGTTACAGTCACCAAAGAGGATAAAGATTCTATTGTGGAAAGAAAACCATTTTCTTCTCTTTTTAGCACATTACTGTTTCTGTGGCACACACAGATGTACACACACAAACGTGCTTTCACCAATCAGCGTTGACAGCAACGTATCATTTAAACATATGTTCTATTCTCTGCCTCCCTTCAATTCTACATAGAATCAGAATTGCGTTTGAAGCTAGGATAACAGACTCAATTCTGCTCATCTCATTTAAAAGAATTATTTTTGCAATGTTAATATATGCCAATGTAGATTAGTCTATGTACACTGAATACATTGACTCACTTAAAACAGTGACCTAACAGGGTGTGGTACCAGTGATTTCAGCATCACAGCATGTTACAATTGGTGTAATTCTGTTGAACTTAAAATACCTATGATCATTTGAGAAAACATTACAAATTCTGTGAACTGAGCATACCTTTTCTCACATCCCACAATTACTTTTTTAAATAAAGAGTCAAGAAACAATTCTTAGAAATGTAAAAAGTTATTTACATAATATTTTACATAACAAACTCCTTATGAGACATGAGAATATTAAAATTTCAAAAGTACAGTCACAGCAAGTGGTAGGCGAGGCATGAAGATAAATCAAATCCTATTTTTTGCCATGCTGTGAAAAGACTGCTGGCTTTTAATCATCCTGATGTGCCATATGTAAATTCCATCAAAAAAGAAGTTTGGTAAATGTTATATTACAGAACCACAGGGAACAAAGCTATTTATAAACATCAATTAAAATACATAGCATAGTCCAAAGTCATTAATAATATCCTACAAATATGGCTCTACATATCTCGTATTTACTAAATCTTTCTCCTATTTTGATGTGCAGATAGGTCTCTGAATTCCCAAATAACTACCCAGATGCTTCTAGTTCACTCAATGTCACTGCTAAATTCCTAAGTGAAAAAGCTACAAAGGTTTCTCATGTAGCAATCCAAGGCATAGAAAATGTAAGTCAGAACAACTTCAGAAAAAGGAGCTTAGAAATAACTTGAGGTAAACAATGAGAAATAAGAACTTATGGTCAAATCCTGGAAAGAATGTATCACCTTTTATTTAAGAAAAAAAGTAAAAAAGAAAACAATATATCAGTCAAAAGTACTCAAAAAAGTCAATATTCAGTACAGCATCACTTTGAAAGGGAGAACAGTTAGTGCTAAAGCATTAGCAAGCCAATTGCCATGTCTTATTACACATTTTTGTTTTGTCTGTTCAACAGTTCCTTTTCAATTTCTCTTTTGGAATGAATGGCAGGTAGAGGTTGTTCCTTCCTGATATTTGAATATCTTTATTTTACTAATCATCTCTTCAACATTTCTCAGTCTTACCAGTTATCTTCAAATAGGGTTCACTTCTGTAACTTAAACTCTTACACATGGAATGTCTGTTTCCTTTTTATCGTTTTCTTTTACCCCTAGATCTCATGCCAGGCTGAGGCTTCTCCTCCTTTCTCACATAGGACAATTTCCCATGGCATCGCTGGCTCAAACAAGAGCCCTCTTGATGTAGTCTTTGTTAAAACACCCAGGTGCCCCACAAGGACCACATGAAAATATAGGCCCCTACCCCTCGAATATTCCTTTCCACACATAGCAAGTGAAAGCCCTTCATCCTTCAGGGTTGTTCTGCTCCCAGGTGGTTTTTTCACCAACCAAGCTAATTTCCCTACAGTGCCTTCTAGAAATACGTTTTTGCCTGTGGTGTCATGCTGAACATTTCCCCTTCCCCTAAAGCTGAGTATCAGTGGACAGAAGGAAGGGAAGCTGCTTTGAAAAGAGGAAATATGGCATCCTACCAGGGAGACATGCAGCACCAAGTATCACAGAGGTAGACAACATAATTATGCTTATCATTCCCCATGACCAGAGGCAATGACAAGAGGGAACAAACTCCTTCAAAGGGGATGGCATCATGTTAGATAGAAGGAGCAGCAATTGCCACAAAAGATGCTCGCAAAGCCATGTTTTATTTATAGTGTAGCACAGCATTTCAAACAGAAATTGCCTAATTCAGAAACGACTGCAAACCACAGGGAAAATGAAATCAATATTCCCAGGTGTTTATTTTAGATGGACAATTTTCATGTAAAGAGTTTATTATCTAAGGCCCATGAAGGAGTTGTAGCAGAGAGTTCCAAATCTCCAACATACTCAGTATTCGCATGTGCAGAAAGTGAATCCTGTCATATCTGTTTTCTGATTAGGAGAAATTTAATGCTTCGGTTCTTTGTGATGTTTGTTGTTTTGCTGTAACTGGTGTGTAGATTGAATGGCAGGTGACATTTGATAAGATTTAAATAAGGTAAGAAATTAATCAAATTAACATACTGCTTTTCTAGAGTATAATGAGTCATTTGCATATAAAGTGTAATCGAGTCTGTAAATACAAAATGAACTTTAAATTACTAAGGAACATCGTGAAGTGCATTTGTTACGTGCTATAAAACAGACATGAAGAAAAAAAATCCTGAAAAGATTCCCAACTCCAAACTGATTTATGATACATTTTGTGGCTGTAATGTCGAGCTTAGCTGCTGTAATTCTCAGCAATCCCTATATCTAGAGAATTTATGACTTCAATTTGACACAAACAACAAAAGTAGCCACTCATTACAATCATTTTCCTAGCTGTCTCTACAAAAGCACTTAAAGCTATCACACTACAAGGAGATCCCAAGATAGGAGAAGATAGGGGCCTTGAAACAAATTTGCTCAAAACATAAATTACATAGAAATTAAAAGAATAGAAAGCAAAGGTCAAGAGCTTCTCATGCTAATAGTTCTAGAAAATGCCTGTTTGACAATGGTCTAGAGCTGGGGCCAGCAGACTGCTTTCATAGGAACAGAAAGCAAATACTTTGGGCTTTGTGGGGGACACTTTTATCTGTCACAAGGGTCTAATCTGCCTTTTCAGAGTGAAGCAGTCATGGATAACACTTAAACAAAAGGGCATGACTGTCCCAATAAATCTTTATTCACAGTAATAGGCAGTGGCATGGATTTGACCAATGGCCCAAGATTTACCAATACCTAGTCCAGAATAGTGCTGTCCTATAGCACTTTCTCTGATGATGCAATGAACAGTTATCTATTTACCTGTGGCTAGTGAGGAATTGAAATGTGCTAGTAAGAAACAGATTTTTAATATATTTTTATTTTTATTGAGATCATTCAACTTTAAATAGTTCCTTGTGGTCTCTGTCTACCCTATTGTCCAGGATAAGCACCTGCCTCCTGCCTTCGGGTCAGCGCGGTGTGCCGGCCGCAGCGCGCCAGCCGCGGTGGCCATTGGAGGGTGAACCAACGGCAAAGGAAGACCTTTCTCTCTGTCTCTCTCTCTCTCACTGTCCACTCTGCCTGTCAAAAAATAAAATAAAATTTAAAAAAACAGGTAAATGACAAGATCTCTGGGAAACACTAACATTCTAAGAAATCATTTGCTTTAAAAAATCAGACATCACAAATTTCAACAAATGCTATTTAAACAGAATGTAATCAGTTGATTCCTAAGTGGATAATGAACTTTTTCCTAAAGAATACAAAAAGGAAAATATTAACATATG
The DNA here is from genome assembly GCF_033115175.1 of Lepus europaeus. NCBI lineage: Eukaryota > Metazoa > Chordata > Mammalia > Lagomorpha > Leporidae > Lepus > Lepus europaeus. Next base: position 43,412,149 of record NC_084828.1, on the reverse strand, counting down.
GTACACATCTAAGTAAATATGGAGATTTTGTATTTATTAGGATTGAACTGCAATATTTCATTTTCATCTTAGCTTGTATGACAGTGGCATTCTAAAATGATAGGCTTAGAATATTTTATAATAGTAACAAGGTATTTGAAGAGATATTACCAACTGATCTGAAAGAAGGTTTGCTCATGTCCTAGAATTTAAGGACTTATTCCAAATTAAATAAAGAGCATTGACCAGAATTTAAACTAACTTCCGCCATCCAGATGGCCTCTGTGGTGCATGGCTTCTGATCTGGCTAAAGATCAAACTCACCTTCTGCTTCTTGTTCTGTCTCTAGCTGGCCCTTGATTATAGCTAATGATCCTCTGCTGTAATAATTCCTTAATGCACTGTTCATCCTGTTTCTGTCTGGACTCACAGGGCTTTAGTTCTTTCAAGAGAAAGGCAATTGTGATGATTGCCAAGACTGAAAAAAAGGATTCTTGACTTTGTTTTTTTATAGAAAAATGATATGATGGATTTGCTCATGCCACATACCACTTGAATAATGTTCCTAGAAGTCAAATTCTCACTTATGTCCTGATTTGATAAGTTAGTAGAAAATCTATGTTCTGCTGGAAAGACACATTGCTTCATCAGAAATATCAGAAAAATTAGATTTCAGTTAGGTGTCAATGTGGAGCATTTTAAAATATGCATGGTTCTCATTGAAATCATTGCTCAAACTCACCTGCCATACTAAAGATTTCTGTATCAGAGATCTATCTCTAGTATCTGCTTGAGATCACAGAATGAGAAATACAGCTTGCTTATAAAGGAAATTACAAGGACCAACCTGCCTAATAATTCATTCAGCAATGGCCAACATGCAACGACCCAGCTTCAGTGAGATTTTTAAAGTCAGCTGCATTGCTCAAAGTCAATAAAGTCCAGTTTCTCCTGCCATTTGCCACCAACCACTGATGCTTCCATTTTTAAAATTGTAAAGTAGTCTTTACATGGGTAAGGATTTATGGATGTGAGTAACGGGAGTAGAGTAGGAATAACAAACTAGTTGAGAGCTTAGTTCACAAATAGTGATTTACTCCACTGGAGTGTTTAAAGATATTTAAATTGCAAATAGTCTGTGAAATGCACTTAACAATTTAAAGAAAGAACAAAAGATGAATATTTTGCTCCAGGGGACAGGGATGGCACACATGTGCTTATGAAGATAGTGCATTTCTCAATTTCAGAAATTTCAAGCCAACAGTAACAAGTGCTTTGAATTATTTCAGTTTGAGCAAGGAAAATACGGCCTGCAGTTTCTTCAATTTTAGTATCAAAACCCTGCCTACATCATCACCTATCTTTATTTTTGTCATTTATAAATTATTTACACATAATCGTGTACCACTTAAAAATCACCGAAATGACAATCATTATCAGCAATTAGAAGGCTGATTTATGAAGAATGCTTATTTTGTTTTATTTTATATATACATTTTTATGATCTGTCTACTTTGACATTTTAGATTATGGATATAGTTTTGGATGTTGGGGAAATCATTCTGAAAGAGGGTGAGTACCTACTCAGACATGTTTGTAATCACATAAAACACTTCGAGAGAAGGAGACAGGAAAGCAGAGACTGAGAAACCCACAGCATAGCAAATAAGCATAGTAGGAAAAGAGGTCTGTTTATAACTGTTAGCAGAGTTATTTAAAGTAAAAACATCCCACTTAGGGAGTAGCCTTTGGCTCAGCAGGTTCAGCCACTGCTTGTGCTGCCAGCATCCCACACTGAAGTGCAGGTTTGGATCCCTCCTACTCCGCTTCTGATTGTGTTCACTGCTAACACCTGCCTGAGAAGGGAGCTGATGATGGCCCAAGTATTTGGACCACCGTTGTTGTGTGCATTTGGAGAGTGAACCAGCAGATCGAAGGTCTCTCTCACTCTCACTCTTGCTTTTTCTCCTTTCTCTCTTTCTCCAATGCTCTGCTTTCAAATAACATAAATAAATATATTCTTTAAAAACCCTCTGGATACAATTTAACACTAATATGCATTACTGTACAATCCTTTCATCTCTTCTGTTTATGTCTTCACATTTACTCTTCAAGTGGTAAATCATCCTCAGAGTACAAAAACTGACATCTCCCAACAGTGTATCAGAGTTCAGAATGCCAAAACAAGAAAACAGTAACCACGGCACCAAACAAGCCTCATTATGTCTTCCAGGGTCTTGTCTTCAGAGGTGAGTGAAAACTATTATAATCATTTTCCAACTTACTGAAATCAAGAAATTAGCACACTTAGTCATGAGTATGTGAGGAGAAAAACTGAAATGAATCAAAATAATGATCAATCAGAAGAACAATAAAGAGCTGCTCTTATGAGACAATTATCATCCCAGTAGAAGAATGGACAATGAATATCATGCACCTGTAAAAATTAGTGCCAAAGACTGAATGGGAAGAGAAGGAAACCAACACACACTGTGTCAAAGGCTTTAGTGTATTCAATTTCCAAAATGATCTGAAAAAAAGGTGTGTTTTTATATTCATGGAACAGGCAAGGATTTTGAGTTTCAAGTTCTAGTCCCGGCTGCTCCTTTTCTGATCCAGCTCTCTGCTATGGCCTGGGAAAGCAGTAGAAGATGGCCCAAGTCCTTGGGCCCCTGCACCGACTTGGGAGACCTGGAAGAAGCTCCTGACTCCTGGCTTCGGATTGATACAGCTCCAGCTGTTGCAGCTATCTGGGGAGTGAACCAGTGGTTGGAAGACCTCTCTATCTGTCTCTGCCTCTCTCTGTGTAACTCTGTCTTTCAAATAAATAAAATAAATATTTTTTAAAAAGTAAGAAAGGCAGAGAGACATAAAGACAGAGATTTCCTCCTTCAACTTTTCTCTTCACAAATGCCACGCAGCCATGCCTGGGTCAGGTCAAAGCTAAGTGCCTGGAACTCAGTCTAGATCACCCTTGTGGGTAGCAGGCATACAAATATTAGATAATCACCTGCTGCATTCCAGGGTGAGTGTAGCTGGAAGCTAGAATTGGATGTGGAACCGGGAATCAAACCCAGTTGCACTGAACACGTGCCCACAGGACCCCCCCCCCCCCACCAAGGTCAGACAGAAATGAGATTTTTTTTTTAACATATCACACTTTGATTATGAAACTTGGGTTGGTGCTGTGGTACAGTGGGGTAAAGCCACCACCTGCAGTGCTGGCATTCCCTATGGACTCTGGTTCCAGTCCCGACTTTTCACTTCCAACAGAGCTCCCTGCTATGGCCTGAGAAAGCAGTGGAGGGTGGCCCAAGCACTTGGGCCCCTGCACCTACATGGGAGACCCAGAAGAGGCTTCAGACTCCTGGCTTCAGAACAATTCAGCTCCAGCCATTGTGGCCATTTGTGGAGTGATCCAGTGGATGGAAGACCTCTCTCTCTCTCTCTCTCTCTCTCTCTCTCTCTCTCTCTGCCTCTCTGTAACTCTGCCTTTCAAATAAATTAACAAATCTTAAAAAAACCTCATGTAATTCTAATTGTAAGATGCTATCTTTCCTTTTCTCCATTTACTTGATAAAAATAATTTACTAGGTGATTTCTGTGTTTTATACCCTGCCTGTACTATGGTTATGATGGTAAACAAAGAAGACATGATCCCTGTTCCAGCAGAGTATGACAGGTGTGAAAAATATTACTCCATAAATAAATGCAATTAAATGCATGTTTGTGACTTTGATAAACGTTGTGAAGGAAGACAAGTATTTAATTTATAAGATATCAAAATTAAAAGAAAAAAATAAGACAGGAAGGTGGAAAGAGGGTGGGGGCATGAAGTACCAGTATGCTCACAAATCTGTGTATATGAAATACATGAAATTTGTTCATCTTGTATACATACAAAAATTTTTTAAAAAAAGAAATCCCAAGAGAACATCTCAATGAAGTAACATCTAAGCAGGGACCTCACAAGGAACTTGCCAGGTGATCTAGCCTGAGTATCCTAAGCAAAGAAGGACATAACGCACAGAGTCCCTGATTAGGAAACATATTCTAAACACTTAGAAGGTCAGTGTGAACATCAAACAATGAAGGAAGGGAAGAACCACACATGTGGCCGTAATGGACAGGTCAGAGAGAGCAAAGTGGAACATAAATTAATTTCACTGCAATGGGTAACCCCTGAACAACTGAAACAGAAAGGCATGTTTATTGAATGCTATATAACTTATGGTTTTAAAGAATGATCATTCCAGTAATTAGGATCTCACATAAGTGAATATCACACTGAAAGTGCAATAAGGCCTTACAGAAATGAGGGTTAATTTAATCATTTGCTGGATGAATGTAAGGGTGCAAGACAAGCCAGGTTGCTTGCTTTGCTCTGACACAGAGAGAAGTGTATGTGTCTGAATGCCACCCTACTTAATGCTCACCTAGTTCATCAAGCTTGGGAATCCCAAAAGCATCAGGTTGTCAACTCCAAGAAGTGCAGGTGTACTTAGAAAAAGCCCAATCAGTAGATGTTCCGAATACCTTTCTGGCCAGCTGGGTCTAGAGTATGATTCAGTCAGAAATTCCAAGTACAGTCTTAAGATCTCATCTCTTGGGACCAGCGCTGTGTTGCAATGGGTTAAGCTGCTACTGGGATGCTGACCATCCCTTATGGGAAAGGATTCGGGTTCTGGCTGCTGCTCTTCCAATGATGTCCCTGTGAATGTCCCCAGGAAGGCAAGAGAGGATGGCCTAAGTACTTGGGCCCTGTCACTCCCATGGGAATCTCAAATGAAGTTCCTGGCATCCGGCATTGGCCTGGCCCAACCATGGCCATTGGGGGAGTGAATCAGTGGATGGAAGATCTCACATTCTCTCTGCCTCTCTGTCTGTCTCTCACTCTCTCTTACCCTGTCTTTCAAGTAAATAAAATAAAATTTTTTTTAAATGTTTCATCTGTTTATCTCTAGAGCCATAAGTACCTGTAACATGCAATTTCTTTTTTTTTCCTGAACTTTAATTTCATTTGTAATATGTTTCACCAATACTTTCCTGACAGAGTAGTTATATGATTAAAGTGGTAGATGTCAAGTTTTGCAACTTTTCAACATTATTTAAAGCGAAGGACTCTGGTTCAGGTCCCATCCTATTCAAACAAAAATATTTTGGGGCCAGCGCCATGGCTCACTTGGCTAATCCTTCGCCTGTGGCGCTGGCACCCCAGGTTCTAGTCCCAGTTGCTCCTTTTCCAGGCCAGCTCTCTGCTGTGGCCCGGGAAGGCAGTGGAGGATGGCCCAGGTCCTTGTGCCTTGCACCCACATGGGAGACCAGGAGGAACCACCTGCTCCTGGCTTCAGATCGGCGCAGCATGCCAGCCACAGCGGCCATTTGGGGGGTGAACCAACGGAAAAGGAAGACCTTTCTCTCTCTCTCTCATTGTCTAACTCTGCCTGTCAAAAAAAAAAAAAAAAAAAAAAAAAAAAAAAAAAAAGAAACGTTTTGAAAGTAAACATAGTTAGTGGTTATTGCTAAAGGAATTGTGTGTTTTGCTTTCTCTGAAATATTTCTTGTTAAAAAGGAAATAAATAACAATCATGGAATGGTATAGATCTGGGATCAGTGTGGAAGAAGTACATGGACTCGAGTCAACAAAATCAGCCTCTTGCTTCCAGCGTGCTTCCCCTCAAAGGATCATCTTTCATGCAACCATTGCCGTAGTAGTCACTACTACGGGTCAGCTGTAGCCATAGTTACAAACCTTGGATACCAGGTCCTCTTCTAAGCTTAACCCTCACAGGTAAGCACGTTAACTGCTCCCATTTTATTGGTAATAGGTTTTTTTTTTTTAAAAAAAAAAAAAAGACGTTTTGTAATTTGTTGAGGCTGTCTAGTTATCTAGTAAGAATGCAGAGATCTGATTGGGAGCAAGTTACTCCAAATTCTGAGCTCATTACTAAGTTAGAAAGAAGATTCTGTGTGTGCGTGTGTGTGTGAGAGAGAGAGAGAGAGAGAAAGAGAGAAAGAGAGAGAGAGAGAGAGAGAGAGAGAGAAATGATGAGAAATGTTGATGTTTCCCCAAGTTACTAAAGGACTAAGTTACTCTAGCATTTTCTTAGAAAACCGCATGCCTGGGCAAATACAGCAGCAGCAAAGGGATGCATGGCACTCAGGGCACCTGTGATAATTACAATAGGAGGGTGAGAGTAGAGCTTCCTAGCGAGCAGAACATGAAAATGTAACAAGACAGATCCCAGAGAGCTAGAGCAGTGGAAAAATGGGCAAACTTGAAAGGTGACCTAAAGGTGGATTTCTGTGCTAGTGAAATTGTGGCAAAAGCTGCACGTGGCTCTCTAAGTACAGATAGAAGACAGAACCAGACAGAAAACCAGTCTGGAAGATCATATATGAGAAACGGACCATTAAAACATTTATACTTTAGAATAGATAGATAAGAATAGATAGAAAGATCAACTCAAACCAGAATAAGGGAAAAGGTCACACTGATAGAGCAAAAATATATATATATATATTATTTTAAGGAGAAAAAATGCAATCTTCACTAAAATGATTCACAGGGCTACTAATGCAAAACATTTTAAAATATTACCATAAAATGGTAGCATGTGATTTCTAGAGTAGTTGGGACATTTGCCAGGCCTCTGAAATGCTGCCTTTTTGACATTGTCAATTTGTAGCAGACAGAAATTTATGTTGTGTCATAAAAGATAACCAAAAAATGCTGAGTCACAAACTAAAATATATGATAGTTACATCTTCATGTGTATTCATTGCCATGTTTTTGCAGTACATAACTAAAGGACTTTTGAGAATGCTGTAGCCAAAACCAATACATTAGGGTATTTAATAAAGTTTACATACACATTTTGCAAAGGAAATTAATTACATTTATGCAGAAAAGCATTCTGAATATTTACTATATTTACTATGATGAAAGTCTGTAGAAATAGAAGGGTATTCGGTAGATTCCAAAGAGTAATTGATATAAATAGTGTATGAAATAGCAAGTATGAGTGTACAGTATTTAAAAATCCTGGTATTAGATTTATATCTCCAAAATTAAAATGTTCCTAGAAATTATGCTATGAAAAAGAGGCTTAAACACTATAGAAGGAAATAGAAGAATGCAAGAATTAAAAGTGAAAATAGTTCAAACCTACAGAAAATGCTTACTCATTTTGAAAATTCAGCTCTGATCATTTAACGGAAATCCAGTTTCCTTAACTATAAATGGTGGTAATAGGGAAGTTCTACAGTTTCAAGCAGGAGTTACATCGTGGTCTCGTGCACCTGCTGGACATGCAAGTTCAGCTAAGTTGATATAGAACCAAACCTATTCCAATGGAGTATAAAACAAGCTTTTAAAAAGTCAAGTATGAGGCCGGCGCCATGGCTTAACAGGCTAATCCTCTGCCTTGCGGCGCCGGCACACGGGGTTCTAGTCCCAGCTGGGGCGCCGGATTCTATCCCAGTTGCCCCTCTTCCAGGCCAGCTCTCTGCTATGGCCCGGGAAGGCAGTGGAGGATGGCCCTGCACCCGCATGGGAGACCAGGAGAAGCACCTGGCTCCTGGCTTCGGATCAGCGCAATGAGCCGGCCGCAGCGGCCATTGGAGGGTGAACCAACGGCAAAAAGGAAGACCTTTCTCTCTGTCTCTCTCTCTCTCTCTCTCACTATCCACTCTGCCTGTCAAAAAAAGAAAAAAAAAAGTCAAGTATGAATCACACAGTTTCCTTCTTGTTTGTCTTCATTATCATCTTGTAAGCTTGGATTTTTTTTAATTCAGCTTTTCTTATGAGGACAATGAGCTTCAATAGGCTATGTTATTTGTTCAAAATCACAGAGATACATGCCTGGATTTTAATCCAGGTCATCTGATCCCAAATCCTGTGTTTTTATTATATCTTATTAAAACATTACATCAAGGGTTTACTTTGTTTTGTTTCAAATCTATTTCCATAATTCCTAGTACAAAGCGGCTTGGGACTTCAGAGCTAGACAACTGCTTGTTTGGGTGTGTGTACGTGTGTGTGTGTGAAAGAGTCAGAGTATGAATGTGTGTGTGTATGTGTGTGTTTGACAACAAAGCATTGCTATTTATATAGAGAATGTCTCTACTCTTATTTCAAAAAGCCAAAATGAAATAAAGGAAGCCAGATGTACCCTCCCACTGAAATAAACAAAATATATGAAATACCAGCTTGTAAAACAGTGTTTACCAGGGGAAAAATGACAGTGAGCCCTGGAAGATGGAAGATACATGACATGAGCCTTAAAATACTCCACTTTACTGTATTGAGAGAATTTCCAAATTCCACTGCAGGGACAGGAATCACAGGAGGAACCTGGCTGACGTCCAGCGTGGCTACAGCTCTCAGAGAAGAGTGCCAGAGACAAGAGATGGCTGAGTGTTTCAACAAAAACACTAACAATGCAGAGTGAAATTTATAAATGTGTAAAGATCAAATTATGGCATTCTTTGCACAAAGGTTGAGATAAGAGAAATAGCAGTATAACGTGCTTTCTTTACATGTGAAATGGCATAATATCACTTAAAATTACAGTGTGATAGGTTAAAGACATAAATTATAAACCCTAATGCAACTACTAAAATAAAGAACTATTTTTAATATTTTCCCAAAAGATAAAAAGGCACCATAAAATATTCAATACAGAAGAGAGTCATATAAAAAGGAAAATGTGACCAAGGAAAAATGTATTGAAGACAAATAAGATGTTAAATTTAACCGAATGAAAAGGAACAATATACTATAATATATCAGATGTTACAAAAGCCATACCTAGGAAAGAATTTATAGCATTTGTACTCTTGTCCTAAAAGAGGAAAGCACACAGATCAGTGACAACAGGTTTTATCTTAAGAAACTAGAAAAATAAAAAGAATACACGCAGATGTAAATAGAATCATAGAAACAATAAACATCACAATAGAAATTAAGAAATAGGAAAACATTGTCCCAGCATAGACCCAGTGAAGGCTTTAGGTAGGCATTCCTCTTCAGAAAAAGAGAAGAGAATACAGTTTGAGTGGAGATTGGTTAGTCTTTAAGACTCTGCTTGAGAAGTTCGCACCCCATATTGGAGTGCCTGGGTAGTCTTGCCGCTGCTCCTGACTCCAGCTTCCTGTTAATGCACACTCTGGGGCATAGGGGCTTTGGTTCAAGTAGTTGAATCTCTGAGAACTGTGTGGGAGATGTGGATTGAGTTTACAAACCTCTGGCTCTTGGGGGAATGGCCTAGTAGAAGAGAGCTCTTTGTGTAACTCACTGTATCGGTCTCTCTCTGTTTTTCAAATAAATAAATTTAAAAAATTAAAAATATATCAGCTTTTATACAGTGACTGAATTTCACTCACATTTAGGTACTATTTCTTTACTAAGGGTAATTCAATCATGGCTATAGGGAAATTTTCAGGTGAGTAAGCATCTAGATATATATTTTGGGGGCCGGTGCCATGGCTCAGTTGGTTAATCCTCTGCCTGCGGCGCCAGCATCCCATGTGGGTGCCAGGTTCCAGTCCTGGTTGCTCCTCTTCCGGTCCAGCTCTGGGCTGTGGCCCAGGAGGGCAGTGGAGGATGGCCCAAGTGCTTGGGATCCTGCACCCGCATGGGAGACCAGGAAGAAGCTCCTGGATTCAGACTGGTGCAGTGCTGGCCATAGCAGCCATTTGGGGAGTGAACCAGCGGAAGGAAGACTTTTCTCTCTCTCTCTCACTGTCTTTGTCTCTACCTGTTAAAAAAAAAACAAAAAACAAAAAACAAACAAACAAAAAAAAAAGATATATATTTTGGAAAGAGTCCTTTTCCTAACCAACAGAAATGCAGATGTTTTTGTGTGTGCATATATCATTTCCACTTATCATTTTGTTGGCTGCTTACCATATGCTTAAGCCTTTTATCTATAGTATTATTTTTTCATTTTTATTCATTTTTAAAAAAAACTTTTATTTAATAAATATAAATTTCAAAAGTACAACTTTTGGATTATAGTGATTTTTCCCCCCATAACCACCCTCTCACCCGCAAACCATCCCATCTCCTACTCCTTCTCCTATCCCATTCTTTATTAAGATTCATTTTTAATTATCTTTATATAGAGAAGATCAACTTAGTATATACTAAGTAAAGATTTAAACAGTTTGCACTCATACACACAAAGTATAAAGTACTGTATTATATTTTTATGTTCAAACTGTCTGAGCAATATTGCATTTTTAACCCTTTTTATAGTAAGAAATGAAATACATAATTCCTGTATCTTGCCCTAGATAAAGCACAAATGATTAATCTGAGAATCAGATCCAGACACATCTAGATCAACTGTGTTCTAAAACACTGTGTTTTTTTCCTCCATGAGATGAAATGCTTTGCAATTATTCTTTACATTAATTCCCTATACAATGAAAGCTTTTTATTTCCAATATGCTCTGCTTCAAGTGTGAGAAATTACTCAGGCTGCATGGGAATCTGTGCTAACCCCCATGCTGCCCTCAAGTAGTTCACAGCTTCTTGGGACATCTGTGTTCAACCAAAAATTTAATATTGTGAATGTCAGAGGACCTCGTTAGAATGAAAGCTTAGTTTTTACACTTCCCTTGGGTTTCCTTTCTTTTCTACATAGGATACAAATAGCGTTGCCCAATTTCTGGAAGTATCTTTGTTGTTGTATTGCATATTGCTTGTTTGATTTCTTGCATTAAATTCCTAACATGCCTTTCCTTACCTAGAGCCTTCTTTTCCTCTTTTATCCTTCCCTGGGGATTCCTGGTGCTTGGAATCCAGAGCTATCACCTTATGTTTCCCCATTACTTCCTAAATCCTTGGATTTGGATTTCTAGGTCCCTACTCCCCTTCCTAGGTTAGACTTCAGAACTAGTACTGTGTCTGATCATTGCTCCCACCCCAAGAGCAAATTCAGAACATTCTTGGCATCTTAGTGGAAAAGTACAGTGGGAAGAAGTGACAGTTAATGATCTATGGGTTTCTTTCTCTGTAACTACATTGTCCAGACATGAGTAGCCTTGTACCAATGATAATTAATTGCCATTTAGTTTTGAAATATGAATATATGCTGCATTTCATTTTGACTCCATTAATGTTTCCAGGGTTATTTAATATAAATACTCTTATGTTATAAGGGATTGACTATGAAGAAATTACCATTTCTTTTGCATCAAATTTATGACAAGAATTACATGTACTATTTTAATAAATTCTATTTAGTAACATTATAAATATAACTTAGAAATTAATTGTCAGGAGTAGAAAAATAATTTGAGATATTTTCAGATTTTTATTAAATAATTGTCATCTAGATATTAATATACCATTGGGCCAGATGAGAAAGAAAAAAATAAAGGCAAGAGAAACAGGAAAGGGAAGGCTTAATACACAGACCTATACTGCCCATCACAAAGCAGAAAGTAAAACCTAAATGAATGAACACAATAGTGGAGTAAGAAGAGATTAGTGGGATGAAATAGATAAGAAATCTACAACAGCATAAAAGAGACTGAAAGAAGTACTGTATTTAACAAAAGAGGGTTATTTTCCCCAAATCCACAAGCATTACCTGAGAGCCCTGTGAAGATCATTTACTAGCTAGAATAGTTTCTTCCTCACTTCTGGTCTCACACTGTTAAGGGAGACTCGCGCTCCCATTAGCAAAAGTGGCTCAGGACAGCATCCGTTTTCATCTCCTGAGCATCACCACACGAGAATACAGAAAAAAGACAGAGAGCTCCCTGTCTATTCATACTCTCTCACTGATTTTCTGAGTGACCTTCCATAAATCTCTGAAACTCTTTGCCACAATTCCCTCACCTGTCAAACATGAATGAATTCTGTGAACTCACTGACTATGTAAATTAGCTACATGGTTTTAAATTTTCTGCAGAAGATTGGTTATCTGCATTGTGCTTTAAATAATAATTAAGGAGCTTTAAAAATCCATTTTGCTTACTTTTGTTAATCTTTAATTACTTTTCATTTTCAAAATACTCATTTAAGAAAGGAAATGCTTTCAGGAAGAATGCCTTGCTTACAATATGAAAGCAAACAAATCCTAAACAATGTTTGGTTTCAATAAACAAAGATGCAAGCAAAGAGTGACCTCTGCCACCACACTTAGATAGAACTGACATCAATAACATGTAGCAGGTGGCCGATAATACTGAGTGTAAAAATGATTATATGTAAAATATGATTATAGTTAGCTAAGATCTATGAAGCTTTCATACATGGATAACAGTTCTTTCAGGGAAAAAATCTAATTCTTCAAGAAGAGGTCATTTATTATAGTTGCTTTAGTTCTGTTATGTAATGGATTTGCCTAAAATCAAGAGAAAATAAATGATAAAACAGTGGTATATTCAAGCTAAGCAGAAACACAAGCAAGCATATAAACACTCACACTGAAGCAGCCTCTTTATGCAATTGTCCCCATATTATTAGGAAGATTGAATTTACACTGATTTTCTAGATAATTCCTTTCATTTTCATTTTGTGAAGGAAAATCGATTAATTAGGAAAGGTAGATCTCTGAATAATCTTATAAGTCAATGTGAGAATTCAGGGTGCATTATGTATCTGGAAGGTGATAATTAATCTTCTTTGAATACAAGTTACGCTGTATCACATTTTGTTTCTATAGAATAGTGCAAATTCGAATAGGCAACTGAAAACACCTAACCTAACTTAAATCACAACTTAGTATGGTACTAAAATGAAACTAAAAATTTACACAATTTATAATAATGATGCCTATCTCTTAGTTCACAATGATTTAAATGTTCTTATTGGTAACTTCCTTTCTGATACAGAACTTGCAAGAGTTCATAATATATTTAGCTTATCATTACATATTAATTAACAGCTACTAGTTTTTTTTAACCACAGTCACACCTGTTGTAAGAATTACTTCTATCCATATGATGATTTTAGTAAACAATGTATAATAATTTTAAAGCTCATTTTCTTAAAAAGAGATTTTATGTAAATCTTAGGAAATTCTTTCTAATAGAAAAAGCAAAGAGAATGTTGTTCACATTTACTACCAAGTCAAAGAGAGAAAGCTTATATATGTAACAATGTCCATTAATCAATCATATACACTAAGCATGTTATAACTAAGAAACTGGGTTAATCATCTGCCTGCAGCGCTGGCATCCCATATGGGTACCAGTTCTAGTCCCAGCTGCTCCTCTTCTGATCCAGCTCTCTGCTGAGGCATTGGAAAGCAGTGGAGGATGGCTCAAGTGCTTGGGCCCCTGCACCCGCATGGGAGACCAGGAAAAAGCACCTGGCTCCTGGCTTCGGATCGGTGCAGCTCCGGCTGTTGTGGCCATTTGGGGAGTGAACCAACGGAAGGAAGACCTTTCTCTCTGCCTGTTTCTCTCACTGTCTGTAACTCTACCTGTCAAATAAATAAATAAAATCTCTTAAAAAATGATTTAACATATGGATATTTCAAATAAGTCTTTAGGAGCAAGGATACTGTTGGCAGATTTTAGTGCATCTGATTAAGAGACCTAATATTAAGTATTAAAAATACATTCTGTTTTGCAATATATTTTACTTTTTTGTTAGTGAGATAGAACTTTCTTCCATTAGGCAGTCTCCTAATTAATTCAACAGACATGACAAAACAACCTGTACCGAATTGCTTTCTCTAATTTCTCTTCATATTTTTAAATAGCGCCAGGAACTTCACCAACATTTATAGTATTTCATCAAAATAGAACACTATTGTAGATATGTGTTAATTTTAACTCTAGAATAAAATTCAATGATGTTTCTGGTTTTGTACCGCATTTTAGTCATAAGCTTATGGTCCAAGCTTGCCTAGGACTTAATTTCTCAAAACGTGCAGAAATTTGATGTCATTCTTATTAAATATTATAATGAGGCAGGCTATTATGGCATCATGAAATGCTTGATCACACTAATAAATGTTCAGTATTGCAGTGAACATGCTGGGTATTATTCCAATGTAAACAAAAGAAACTAAGCTACAGTTCTAGTTAGCATAAGACACAAATTATATAATCAAAATATCATCCTAAGGTTGTCAGCAAAAGACAGTTGAGCAAATAATTGGCTAGTAAGAATGCCCAATATTATTTTTGTAGAGTAATATTAAAAAGAAAATAATTAAATACATGTATTAACTTCAAAAGAAAGATACTGCTTAAGTAAGAGTTTATTTTATATTCTTCTTCTTCTTTTTAAAGGTTTGTCTATTTATTTGGTAGTCAATTACACAGAAAGAAGATACAGAAAGACAGACAGCTGCCATCTGCTGGTGTACTACCCAGATGGTCCAACTGTCAGGGCTGGGCCAGACCGAAACCAGGAGGCAGGAGTTTCATCTGGGTCTCCCAAATGGGTGCAGGGGCCCAAGCACTTTAGACCATCCTCAGATGCTTTCCTAGGCCCATGATCAGGGAGCTGGAACAGAAGCGAAGCAGCAAGGTCTCAAACTGGTGCCCATATGGGATGTCGGAGTCACAGGCAGTATCTATGCCACAACGCTGGCCCCTGTATTCTGCATTTTAAAAATAATCACCAAATATCTTTCATTACTATATTTGACTATGTAAGGCAAATTGAAGGTGCTGGTTGTTTCTCTGCTTACCATTTTCAGTTAAGCTTTGGTATGGACTTAAATCTCTTCTAATTAAAGCTATTAAAATTACAAAATTGAGACTGGCTAAATGGATGAAAAGTCTATGCTCCATAATGTAGACTATTCTGCAATGCCTCATTATTAATGGGTTTATAATATACTTATATTCAGTGATTTTAGGAAACTGATGCAATGAATCTGAATAGTTCTAAAGTACTCTGAAAATCACAAAACTTCCTTATTAAAGGAATATCGTAGGTGGAATCTTATGATGGTCCCAGTATAGATTAAGTAATGTACCCTGGAGATATCATGCATTAATTAATGAAACTTGTAAATTCTACTTTACAGGAAAAAGGGAGACAGGAGTTTGACATAGTGTTTAAGATGACATCCTAGATACTTGCATCCTATATTGAAGTGCCTGGGTCCATGTCTCAGTTCTTTTCTCTTTGCAGCTTCCTGCTGATGTGTACCTAACCAGTCAGCACATGATGACTCAAGACTTGGGGCTCTGTCACCCACTTAGAGCACCAAGATTGAGTTCTGGGCTCCTGGCTTTGGCCAGTCCTGATTCCTTCTAATTCGCATCCTGGAAGGCAGGAGATGGTTGCCCAAATACTAGTTTGCCTGCCACCCACAGAGGAGATACAGATGGAATTCCCGGCTCCTTGTTTCAGCCTGGCCCAACCTCAGCTGTTGCAAGCATCTGGGGAGTGAGTCAGCAGATGGAAGATCTCTTGTTTTTGTCTGTCTCCCCGTGTCACTCTGCCAAATAGGTAGATAGATAAATAAATGTACTTTTTGTTTTTATAAAAAGATGAATTTGTTGAGGGATCAGAAAGAAATGAAGAAAGAGTTACTTGGAAAGTTGGTTCTTGTAATATAGTGTCAGAAAACACAGCTGAATTCTGTACCATAGTCATGAATCTTTCAAAATAACTAAGGTGCTGCATTCACTATAATATTAAAAGCACTACTATCAAGAAGGACAGAAATGAACTCTATATTTGTTTTACTCCTATCACTGTTCCCTCCCCCAAAATTAATAATTCAAATCAGTTGATGAGACAAAACTTAAGTAATAAGTGAGAGATGATCTGTCTCAGTAATAAAAATCTGCTCACTATTTAGAAACTGCAGTTCATGTAACATATAAGCTGCTTTCTAAATTATTTTACTTTCATTATTCTAAATAATTTATCTTTCATTATTCTAAATGTCTTTTTTGTTTAATAAATGAATTTAACAGACATTTAAATAAAGTGTTATATTTTAAGAAATATTTTTATTAAATTATTGAGGAAAGTATTCTGAGGGCATCTTTGATACTGTCTGTACAACTAAAACGGCAAACCAAGTGACTCAAAAAGTGAATTTTAAACTCACGTTTGGCTGTGACATTATTAAAATCATGGTAATGATAGAATTCTAATAATATTGACAGCCAGATCTGATTTGAAATGACTGAATAATTTAGGCTGACACAAAGAGTTTTCAGCCAAGATTAAACATGTGGGTGGAGGTAGATTCCCATCGATAATGGCACAGCAAGTACCAAGGGCTATGAATTCTGGAATGAATTCAAAATAATTTCCAGTATTTTAATCATCTATGTTTGCAAAACCAAAATGAGTTGTTCTGGAACAGCTTCAAAATTCTAAGGATTAAATTAAACCAAAAGTACTTGTAGCCTTAAGATTATTTAATAAACCTTTCTTTAAGCATTTATGGATAAAAAGGAATACATTTGAAATTCAGATGCAACTTTTTAAATTCTAAATATCACATTCTAAGCACATTCTTTTGAACTTAGGATAACCAGAGTTGTCTAATTGTCTATATACTAATATACCAGGAGAGAATTATCCATGAGTAATGAATTTAAAAACTATACAGGAATAATAGAAAGTGGGCAATTGCACAATGAGTTAGAAAACTAAAAGAGGTAGAATAGTAGAATAGTTTTGGGTAAAATACAAATTGTAAGTTGTGAGAAACCATTTAAATTTAATCTATTGATTTGCCATTGCTTTAATTCAGTTACCAATGTCAAATCATTAAAAGAAGTAGTTCAAAGGCAGTCACTGTGGCACAGCAGTTTAAGTTGCCATTTGGATCACCTGCTTCCCACATGGAAGTGCCAGTTCAGGTCCCAGCTACTCTGCTTGCACTTCAGCTCAATGCTAATGTACCTGGGAAGCAGTAGATGATAAATCAAGTACTTGCATTCCTGCTACCCACGTAGGAGATCAGTATAGAATTGGAATAACTGACTCCTGGCTTCAGTTTGGCCCTGCCCCATTTGGTGCAATTATTTGGGGAGTAAACCAGTAGATGAAAGATCTCTCTTTCTGTCTCTGTCTGTCACTGTCTCAAATAATTAATTCTAAAACAAAAACTTTTAAAAACTTTAAGTTTAGGGAGTTCACCAAGGAAAACAGAACCCAGCATCTGCATCCAGGAACTTATGATGCCATAGGCCAAATTCACAGAACAGCCTCAAATATTGGAGGAATGTGGCATGGAGGCTGAGAAGAGGATGCATGGTACAAAAACTTTCTCCTGGCTGCACATCAACTGTGACTTGAAGCTTTAAAACAGTTAATCATTTGTTTTACAATTACATTTGATTTCCTTCCCAAAAGGAGGATGACAAAATTGCGCCTTTTAAAAATTAAAGCTGCCTCCATTTTCTAATTAGAAGAACAAAACAAATGCTAAATTGCCTTATGTTATTTTTAGAATAAGGACAAACGCATTACCATTGCTCTAGAATTTAGAAGTGGTGGGAGGATATTTTAAAAACAACTCCTTCAACTTTGAGGAAGGGATGGCACAGTCAGCCTATCCCACAGAAACACTTAGGTAGGAAAGATCCAAAAGGGAAGGTTGGCTTTGTTAACTGATCTCACTCTCTCTCTTCAAACTATAACCTAGAAAGGATTGGTCACCATTATTGCTGAGAGTATTATTCTGAATAGACTTAGGTTTCCACTTTGATTTCTAGGTCAGTCCCTAAATAGATATCTATCTACTGATCACAAAGGAACTGAATTGGGGCCATTGCTGTGGCTTAATGGGTTAAATTCATAGCCTGCAGCACCAACATCCCCCTATGGGTGCCAGTTCAAATCCTAGCTGCTCCATTTCTGATCCAGCTCCCTGCTTATGCACCTCAGAAAGCAGAGGAAGATGGCCCAAGTGCTTGGGCCCCTGCACACATTTGGTAACCTAGAAGACGCTCCTGGCTCCTGGTTTCTGCCTGTCCCAGCCCGAGCCATTGCAGCCATTTGGGGAACTGAACTGGCGGATAAACGATCTCTCTGTGTCTCTCCTCTCTGTAACTCTGCCTTTCAAATAAATAAGTAAATCATTTTTTTTTAAAAGGGACTGATATACTAAAACACTAGATAGATGATTATGGTACTAAAAAACAACAAAAACCCATCATTATCAAGTATCTTAAGCATATATAGTTTAGTATCATAATATGAATTTTGCTTCCATATTCAAAAGGACAGTGATTCTTTGAAGGATCTCTACAGAAAAGGAAGATAAGTTTCTCTTTCAGTGAATGGGCATCTTATCATATTGGATTATTCACATGTATGCTGAAAGAAACCACCTAGAACTTTGCTGGAAAAATAAAATCATTGTTACCAAAATAGGGAAGGATAAAATAGCGAAGAAATAAAAGTTAATTTCAAGCTTCAAAGAAGATATTATAGGTAATGGAGTTTAAAATAAAATTGAGACTATAAGAACAATTAAGAATGTCCCTTTAAGGAGCAATGCGTGAGAGATTGTGATTGCCTCAAATTGTTCATATTTGCATAGAAAAGGTCACAAGATATCATTGAATTGTTAACACTGAACAAGAGACTTCCCCAGAATAGGAAAATCAGACAAGTATTCCATTACAGGATATCAAGGTCTTCTTAGAATTACATATATGTAATCTCTATTGTCATATTATATAATTTTTATATTGTTCCTAGGACAAACTTTTATGTCATTTCCACAGAAAACTCTGGGTCAGAATTCTCTAATCCTCAGCATGATATTTATCCTAAATTCCTGTGTGTCCTCACATAAACCATGAACCGCACTGATTAGCTACAATTATGCTGGCTTTTATTGTGTTGCAGCATATTACAAAATGTGAATAGAGAATCAAATAAACAGTAGTGTTTGTCTCTGGGTATTTTTCTCATTACAATTCTTTGTCTATTGTGACAGCTTTGAAATACAATGACAGACACAGAAAAGAACATCTTTCTGAAAATATATGTTGTTGTGTTTTCATTAAATTTCCAAGAGTATTAAGAGAATTGCCAACTGGAAAATAAATGACTCTAGCTGCCCTAAACATGAAAGAACTCTAGGTCGATTTATACAGTGACTCAAAGGATCTGTCCATTCCCATCCTTATTAAAGTTAATGATGTTTGACCCAGTGTACAGATATTTGTTTAACCAAAGACACACACAACTGTGAATGATATTTCCTATTCCTAAATAACAACAATATTATCTATTACAGATATATGTCATGAAAGTAGATCAAATTGCATCTGAATTTCAAGGAAGAGCATCTGCTTGGAGGAAATCAAACAACAGCAGATGTTGCTAAATCAAATAACTATCAATCTTAGACACATAATGTCATTTTTGGGGATTCACATTCAAGTATAGTCACAAATGGACAAAGAACATGCATGAAATCATCTGGAAAGCTTATATTAAGTAACACATCAATTAGTTGGAATCCAAGTAACAGTTAATGACAGTAAGACTTATCTACTCTTTATTTAGAGGAAAATTAGAACAAAATAAAGTGATATATAAGATGGTGAGAGGTTTTTTTGGTTGAATTTTTTTAGGTTTTCTTTTTAATTGATATTAATACAAAGAGAACAGCTTGCATGTACTTCATAGGTACAATTCCAAGAAGATAAACATATTTCCCTCCCTCCCTCTGTCCCCCTCCTTCCTTCCCTTTTTTGCTTTCTAATTTTTGCATAAGCATAATTTCAATCCACTGAATAATCACAAGCTTACTGGTTCAGATTTTTATTCTTTTGTTTACATTTAAGTTCCTTTTTGTGAGAGTATCTACACATGTATATTTTATGAAGTTTTATGATCATGCATGCAATAGATGCATAGAACCTAATCCATGGAACAATTTATAATTATCAAAGGACAATTAAATATATTTTAATTCTGTATTTAAACAGATAACTGTGCTAATGTAGTTTTAGAATATTATTTTTAAAATAAAGTTTAAAATCAAAATTCCCCATTTAAGATTTATTTAAACAATACCATGAGACCTTACTTGAATTTCGGATTTTTATACATAGAACAAAAGGTGAAAGTATTTCATTTTAAGGTCAAGGAACAGTTTTTGAATGTTTATTTCCTTAAAATTATCTATATATTTAATTTTCATTGTAAATCATGATCATATTAGAAAAATGAACTTTCTCTTAACAGATGCATTTTATATGAAAGAAAATAATTTTTAGAGTTAAATATATTATTTCAAGCATGTTTATGAAGCTAATCTAAGTAGCTGTTACTGAAGCATTCCAGAGAAACAAAGCATTGAGGATGTTCTTCATACTTGCTCATATGGCAGACAGTACCTTATGCCAACAGAAAGAGGACTCATTTAGAACGGCTAGACACTAGTTCCTAGTTTTGCTTTGTTTTTAAATGATGTACTTCCTTCAACAGAGTTCCAATGACTCCCAATAAAGGAAAAGCAAAGAAAGGTAATTAAAGGCTGGTGAAACAATTCCCAAACAATAATTCACTCCTCTCCTCCATTTGATGCTATAAAGTTTTGTGTGTGTTACTATTCACATCACTACCATAATTTTTTATTGGAAATAAGTGTCAAAGTGTCAAAATGAAAAATAAATTATATCTATCAACATAATTATTATAAATGAAAGTTAACTGTAACCCTTTCTTATTAAAAAAATGGTTGAAGCATTCATTTGGATGAAAAAGAAAACCTTTGCTCTAACAATCAGAACATTATTTACTTTCTATTATAAGTGAATGATGCCAACTATTCCTCTAATTAAAAACATTTTGTCCTTTTCGGAGAGAATGACTTTTCCTTGCTGCACAGTCCAACAGGACTAAATTCTAAAGCCCTGTAGGTTTCTTAACCACCAATTTGGTGTCTTTGTCCCCAAAGGAATTAATTTTGGCTCTGCCCCCCAAAAATCCTGCTAGACCAAATAGGATATATGCTCCTACACGCTGTCCTCCAACTCAAAAATTAGAAAAGCGTGTTCAATGTGTAGGAATTATAAGCACTTTTGTTTTAGGGGTAGAATGAATATTTCATGAAATATTGATTTAAATGTTGCAAATATTTCTAGAAAGTATTCAAACTTATGTTTCCTCATTATTGTGATTAAACTTGTCCTTTGTTCTCTGTTGTGAATATAAAAACAGCAAGTAGACATAATTTAGAAAAAGTAATACTACAACTTTTATAGACCACCCATATTTCCTCTAGAAAATGATTTACAGATTTTTTAGGGGGGAAGTTTTTCCCATAAATGTTGATAACTTATCTTTGTAATGATAAGTAATATCAATTAGTATTACTCATCTTTAATTTGCTTATTTGAATGATGTTTACAAACTATGTATCCTTTAAAATGGCATCTATATAACTACTTTCTAGTATTTTTTTATAAATTTATTTTAAAATGTAATATGCTATAAAATATCAATATGCATATTAACTAAAAAGTTTTATGAAAATAAAGAGTTTTATGCTTAAAATCTACTCTGATTTGCATTTCTCACCATAAAGAGATGCCCAACACCATTAGCAGCTAATATCTTTAAAACTACATGTAATAAAGATTCAAATGTTGAAAGCTTGCAACATCAGCACCACAATAGAACAAACAAAAATTGAACATTGGTATTTTTTATAAGTATTTTCAGTCTGGTTTCAAAAAAGAAACTTGATTTAAACAATTTTCCTCCAAAATTCCACATATATTTACATATCGAGCACTTCTATGAAATATAACTATGTCATTTTTTGTTTTGCTTTACCTTGATGCAGTCTGAGTACACAGGAATGATTAATGTGCTTACCTAAAACAGAAATAAATAAAACATGCTATTAGTTTCAGAAGGATATCATATTCTGCTTTGCAGTGAACAAAGTAAAATATGTTTGATAACAATCAGCAGTCTCATTCCTACCTCTGTTTTCCTTTGTACCCAAAGGATTTTTATGGTTGTGATCAACCCAATGGACTAAGTCATTTCCCAAACTGGATAGGCAAAAGAGCATCAAGCACATTTTTCCTGAGCTGAAGACATTTATTTTTGTCAATTTTTTTCTGATACCAGTGAACAATATCATATCAACCAAATGTTTGGTGGGATTGTATTACTTCTTAAATGATTTTAGAAACATTCTTATTCCCAATGCATTGTCCCTGGTTCTACTATAGAATAATTTATACAGTCCACATTTACCTGTCTTGGAAATTTTAGAATGTTGGTCTGTTTGGAATCAGGTTCAGTGGAACATAGTTTCCAAAGAAGTATGCTGCTTGTGAATCAGAATCACAATTACAGGTACATATTAGGACTACAGACATCACTATTTCCTATAGAAACTTGGAGGCAAAGCCAAATAATTAAAAAGTTGCTATCTTTTTAGAGAATAGTTATAATTATTTGGAGTGAATATTTCCTTTATTTGCGCCTGCTTCCAAATTTGACAAGGGAGCCTAAATCTTTAGGTCATCTTGGTTCCTTACTGTGGGTGAGGTGTGGCTTTAAGTTAGGCATTTTACATTACCTGCAGAAGGAGGACAGCTATTGTAGGGTTCCAATGTGTGAAATATCAGTATATTAGCTTTGATGTACTCTATAGAATACTATACAGCAGTCAAAAACAATGAAATCCGGTCATTTGCAACAAGATGGAGGAATCTGGAAAACATTATGCTGAGCGAATTAAGCCAGTCCCAAAGGGACAAGTATCATATATTCTCCTTGATCAGCGACAACTAACTGAGCACCAAAGGGGAAACCTGTTGAAGTGAAATGGACACTATGAGAAACAGTGACTTGATCAGCTCTTGTGCTGACTGCTGATGTACAATGTAATACTTCATCCATTTTAGTATTTTTTTTTCTCTGTTTTGTTCTAGTACTATTGGTTGAACTCTGTAAGTAACACACAATTATTCTTAGGCGTTTAAATTTTAATTGAAAAGTGATCCCTGTTAAATATAAGAGTGGGAATAAGAGAAGGAGGAGATGTACAATTTGGGACATGCTCAATTGGACTTGCCGCAAATGGTGGAGTTAGAAATGTGCCAGGGGATTCCAATACAATCCCATCAGGGTGGCATGTACCAGTGCCATCTCACTAGTCCAAATGATCATCTCCAGTTCACAATTGATCACACTGATAAGTCTAAGAGTCAAAGGGATCACACAAACAAGACTAGTTTCTGCTAATACTAATTGATAGAATCAAAAAGGGAAAGAAAGATCCATCATGGGAAGCGGGATACACAGCAGACTCATAGAATGGCAGATGTCCTAAATAGCACTCTGGCCTCAGAATCAGCCCTTAAGGCATTTGGATCTGGCTGAAGAGCCCATAAGAGTATTGTAGGCATGGAAAGCCAAGACACTCTGGAAAAAAAAAAAAAAAACAAAACAAAACAAAGCAAGGAGAAGGAGAAGGAGAAGGAGAAGGAGAAGGAGAAGGAGAAGGAGAAGGAGACCTAAATGAAAGATCTCTGTGAGTGAGATCCCAGTGGAAAGAATGGGGCCATCAAAGAAGGAGGTACCTTTCTCTGAAGGGAGGAGAGAACTTCCACTTTGACTATGACCCTGTCGGAATAAGATCAAAGTCGGCGAACTCAAAAGGCCTCCATAGCCTTGGAAACTCATGACTAGAGCCTAGGGAGATTACTGACGCCATAAACAAGAGTGTCAAATTGTTAAGTCAACAGCAGGAGTCACTGTGTACTTACTTCTCATGGGGGATCTGTCTTTAATGTGTTGTCCAATGTGAAGTAATGCTATAACTAGTACTGAAACAGTATTTTTACACTTTGTGTTTCTGTGTGGGTGCAAACTGATGAAATCTTTACTCAATATATACTAAATCAATCTTCTGTATATAAAGATAATTGAAAATGAATCTTGATGTGAATGGATTGGGAGAGGGAGCAGGAGATGGGAGGGGTGTGAGTGGGAGGGAAATAATGGGGGGGAAGCCATTGTAATCCATAAACTGTACGTTGGAAATTTATTTTTACTAAATAAAAAATTTAAAAAAAATTAAAAAAATATCAGTATATTAGCTTTGAGGGTTAAAACAAAATAAATATATTTGAATCTACATTTAAAATTCTCATATAATTAAATTGGTGAAATTATTAGCTCCTTATTCTTCTATGTCCTTTAGATATGTGTTTTATATTAAATGTTTTAAACTATAGTGTATTAACCCTCATTAGTTCTTTATTTTATGTCCTTTATGAGTGCCTTGAACTTAGAAATTACATTTATCATTTTGACTTCAACATGTAACACAGTATTAGATATGTAGTAGAAATTCAATATTTTTATAGAATTAATGGGCAGATGACCCAAAAAATACTTGAACTAATCAAATAGTGAAAGAAAAAGAATTAGTGGGACCAGTGTTGTGGCACAGCAGGTAAAGCCACTGCCTGCAGCATCAGCATCCCATATGGGTGCTGATTGGAGTCCCTGCTGCTCCGCTTCTGATCCAGCTCTCTGCTATGGCCCAGGAAAGCAGTAGATGATGGCTCAAGTACTTGTGTTCTTTCACCCGCATGGAAGACCCAGAAGCATCCCCTGGCTTCTTGCTTTGGATGGGCCCAGCTCTGGCCATTGGGGCCATTGGGGCCATTTGGGGAGTTAACCAGCAGATGGAAGACTTCTCTCTCTCTCTGCCTCTGCTGCCTCTCTGTAACTCTGCTTTTAAATAATTAAATAAATCTTAAAAAAAGAAAAGAAAAAAATTGAACCTAGGAAAGCTTAATAATGAATACCCATATTATGCTATTTGATTACTTAGCTTTTATTTGGTAATGCTAAATCCCAAAAATGCAAAAAATTTCATTAAGCTTTTTAAAATTAAAACTAGAAAAAAAGCAACAGCTTTTTGTGATTCAATAAACTGGAATGCCATATCAACAGAACATTAGGGAGCAATTTTTGGCAATTTTTGGCAATTTTAGGCATATAAAGCAAAAATTCTAGGTTGCTATTTAGGAATAAAATTGCAATTCATTTTACATAATGTCTGTTTTGAGAAGTAGGATTTCTAATTGGGATATGCTGGTTTTCCAATGATAGCGGTTAAAGCAAGTTTGCACATTTTAGGTAAGTTTTAGTTTTCTTAAGTTACATATCTCCAGCATGTAAAATGGTGGCAGTACAGGTTGTTCTCATTATTTCTTTTGTATATATTGCAAAGAGACTTCTGAAGAATTCTGAAGAGGATGAAAAGATTCTTAGATACACATAGTACTTTATGAAAGAAATTCATGAGCAGCCTATTACTTTCAACCACTTTTTTTGACCAATTACTATTCCTTTTTGTTTGTCTTCCATTAAGTTAGTTGTGCTTATAGTATTTATGTTCTTTCTTTGCTCCATTATATATTGAGATAATCTTGGAAGTGAGCTTAGACTGCTTTCTTTTTTATTATTTGTAGACTGTCCTAGATTTTTATTAGATGGCACATTTTAAATTATTATTACCAGAATTATTAGGGAGATTGACAATCTGTGAGTTTTTAACATAAGATTCCCCCAATATTTTATAATAAGCCAAATACTATATATTTTTGTAGTGCTATATTAGAGGAATAGGTATTTTCATTTTACTATTTCCACAATGTTTAGATGGTGTTCAGGACATGGTATGATTTTTAATCTGTTAGACCGTGGTCTGAAATCAGGAGCCTATTCATAGGCTGGTCTTAACTCATTGTAATGTAATTGTTTATTATTGTCAAACATTCTACAATGTTCTGTAAAATATGGCATTGCTAACCTCACCATCATGGATGAAAAACCACAATTAAATTCACATTATAGACATGAGGTATGATACATAAAAGCCAAAAGTAATTAACGTAACTTGAATCTTTTGAGCATATCATTTAATTGTGTCTAGACCTCTTTTTTGAAATATAGTCACCAGGCGAAGCTAAATAGAATATCAGCTTTCTAACCAGCCCACAGTAGCCTCCCAGGTATACATTGAAATATTGTTTGGGTCATGATAGTGATACTATTAGAGATCATGTTTCCAACACGGCCTCCAGACAGCTCTTCTGGAGAGCTGTGTCAACATTTCATGGTGACTTCCACTTTTCCTTGATAAGTCTATTTGTACACCCATTGCTGGATTTTGTCTTTTGAATTCTTTCATTGTAAGCCCCTCCTTTTTACTTTGATTGGATTTTTTACTGTCAGGCTAATGTCTCTTGGTCCAACCTCCAAGTAACTGATTTTGGATTTCTTTTGAAAAACATAGATTGTGTTCTTTAATAACACAGTTGCTTATACATATCTAAAAAAAAAAAAGTCTCTTCTTAGAAAACACATTATTTAGTACATAGTAGGAACAAGGGATCAATAAACTGGTCCCATAAAGGGCCATAGTTTGCTGACCAACAGTTGTCTTGAGGACAATATCTTATATAATTTATTGACTCATGATATCACATCAAGGGCAATTAAAAAGTCAGACTCCCACACCTGTGGTTTGTGCATCCTTAGATTCAGCCAACTGTGAATTGAAAATATTAAAACTATATGTTTGCAGGGAACATGTGAAATCTGGTTTTATTTTCTTTTTATTATTCCCTACACAATACAATAATCAGTTACATAGCATTTAAATTGTATAAGGTATTATAAGTAATTCAGAAGTGATTTAAAGTATTCATATATGGTAGGATATATGTAGGTTACATGCGAATTTTACATCATCTTATATAAGTGACTTGAGCATTTGCAGATTTTGGTATTCTTAGATGTAGGGCAGAGGGGTCTTTGTGAATCTTCCACAGATGTCAAGGGGTGACTGGATGTTATTAATAGCAAAAGGGTATAATAAAGAAGTAATAAATGTTCATGGTTGCCTATTTCTGAAGTGGCTATGAAAAAACTTGAGGTTTCATCTCTTTGTACTTTACTTCCTGATCTACATATTAAAGGCCATTAGGATAATCTCGAAAGAACTTTTACAGTGGGACATGTAAGAAATGTGAGAAATCATTACTATTGATAATAAAACTCACTGCTATGTAAAAATGCGCAAAAACATATCAGGGGGAAACGTAACAGGCATTTATATCTCTTATAACTCAGGTAATCAGTAACTTCATTTTTTAAAAATACTAGAAGATGGCCGGCGCCGCAGTTCACTAGACTAATCCTCCGCCTTGTGGCGCTGGCACACCGGGTTCTAGTCCCGGTCGGGGCACCGGATTCTGTCCCGGTTGCCCCTCTTCCAGGCCAGCTCTCTGCTGTGGCCCGGGAGTGCAGTGGAGGATGGCCCAAGTGCTTGGGCCCTGCACCCCATGGGATTCCAGGAGAAGCACCTGGCTCCTGCCATCGGATCAGCACGCTACCGCGGCGGCCATTGGAGGGTGAACCAATGGCAAAGGAAGACCTTTCTCTCTGTCTCTCTCTCTCTCACTGTCCACTCTGCCTGTCAAAAAAAAAATACTAGAAGTTTTGATGTGTAATAAGTAAACAATTGCTTTAATTATTCCTGAGAGAGGATACGCTTATTAATTTAATTTAGTACATTTTTGAGATGATGAGAATATGATGGTATGTAAAATTCCATAAGTATGCTATTGCTTAGGAACTTGAAAGACTAAGCTTTCTTTCCTCACTCATTTAAGCACCATGAAGTACTAAAACTATAAAGTCAAATATGTTAAAGTTACATTCTGTCAAAAATTTAATTTAATGGGAGAGTTTTACTTGTAGATTTACAAATCATATACAGTTTTAAACTGTTTGGATATAAAGAGTCTACATACAAAAATATCACCAATCTTACTATTTAAAAATAAGTAAATATGGATTTTAATACAGAAATAAATTAGGTTACAACATGCCTGCATAGCATAATTCAAATATAAACTCAGAAATAAATACTGTTGGTTACCTTCTATACTATCCAACTAGTATAATTAATGTTTTTAATACTTGAAACCTTGTTTTATTATCAAATGGTAAGTAATTTTATTATAAAGAGCTAAGTGTTAGCATACTTATGCTCATGGCTGCTATGCTATAAAAACATATTATAGTACTTAATTCCTTAAGCATAATGTTACTTTTAATGAAAGACATGAATTACATATAACAATTATTGAAATAACCATGTCAATATTTATTTTTTCATGAAATACTTGCATATATCAGGTTAATTATCAATAATTCCAAAAACACAAAACCTGAGCACACTGAAGATCAAATATCAGAAAAATTTTTTTTCAAATTAAAACACAAACATTGAAATTCTTTTCTAAAAACTTGTGCTACATTCATTTTCTATTTCAACATATGCTGGTGAATTTTGACCTTGTATTATTGAAAGCAACCAGGAATGAGGCTGGAAAGTTAGTGTTGCATATCCTGGTCCTACTCACACATTCTAAATAGATGTCAAACCTATTCACATCACTAGGGCTGGTCAAACTTGTTTATATCATTTAGATCTTCTCTGAATTTGACTTTCCACTGACTTTCAGAGTTACAAGCTAAAGAGCAGCTAAATTAAGCAGAACAAAACAAACAGCACAAAGCAAAGGGAACACTGAAATCCAAATCTACCAGTTCAGTGAGCATATGGTGCTCTTCTCGCCAAACTCCAGATGCAGATTTGAAATGTACAGAACAATACATCCCATACAGTGACTGAGAAGGACAAATGCAAGTGGCATGGCTGACTCTTCTGTACATACCTGTCCTGACACCAGAAATGTTATAGCTACTATAATAAAAATTTTAATTTTCACTCACCTCGATTGAAAAACTTAAGCAAATTTATTTAACTGTATAAGCATTGAGGACACTTGAGACAAGAGTAAATATGATCTTTAGAGGAAAAATAAGATTAAACTACAAACTTGAAATATCAGAAAAGACCACAAAAAGCAAGAAGAAAAATACTAGAGGTCTTTAATCACTGCTTGACTAGTGAAAATAAAACTAGTCAGAGTGTAGACAATTGCTATATTCTTGATGTTTCCAATATTCACACTTTTGATATAATTTTTTCTACACCTCTCTATGATACTCCTTTCGTTAACTAGTGCACAAATAAAAATCTTTTAGCATAGTATGTAATGTATCTGTAATATATTTAAAAATTCCTAAATTAATATTTACATTGGTTGCCAAGTGCCTCTTCCATCATTTTGTAATTATTGATGTTCAAACTATAATATCCACTGTCAAACATCAAGACGAAAGAAAAAATTAACAAATAAAGCCACCATGATTGCTACCCTAGCAGAAATTCTATAACTTGCCTACTTATCCTACATACCCAGAGTGTTTGAGAAACAAAAATGAAATAAGCAGCTATCACCCTGCACCAAGTGTATGAAATTTTTCTGGCCTGATTAGAGACTGTTCTTCCCTGTTTTTCCAAAACTTCTCAAATGGTTCTGATGAGGAACAGAGAGAACTTGTTCTAAAGTCTCAAATGTTGTTTCAGTTCACCCAGTATTGATGTTGGCCATTGATTTCTCTCCTAGTCACCATAACAGCATCTTTGATTGCCTGTGATCAATTCACAGTAAAGAAATGCATTGTGTGTTGTGAACCTGCAAAAACATTTGTACGTATGCTATACATATTTATGAGCTTCCCACCAAAACACGAATTTAATAAAACTCATTTTATACTTCTGGTATTTTCTATTCTGTTCTATTTTTCTTTAATGCTATATATAAACATCACAACTATTAACTCATCCATGGGTCACAATCTTCAGTTTGAATATTACTGGGAAGTTCTTATTCACATGTGACACATTCTGCATGAATATACTATACCCTAATAAAATTAGTGCAACAGAGGGAAAATTATCTTTGTCAAATCCGGATCTGCCATTTATCATGTTAGTTATGTATATAGTATTTCAAAAAACTAAGTTTCAGTGAGCATGTGTATTAACCAAGTGCTAGCAACAGTTTCACAGCTAAATTACATACACCACCTACCATCTGGACTCACCACACGTTTCTTGAAGGAAGAATGTCAGAACATTGAGGGTACTTTTACATATTTATCATTTGACCTGATTAAGTCCAATTTTCCAAACATGTGAGTGAAGAAATACACAACATGGTGTTAAAAACACACAATTATGTGTTAACTATTCAAGTATTGCCTAACACTAAAATAAAAATACTCAAAGTACTCAGCAAATTCCTTCAAAAATAAAGAAAAAATTATGCCACTGTAATCTAGCTTGCATCACATTCACATGAAATGAAAATAAATATTGTCTAAACCAATGAAATGTAACTTTCTACCATTAATTTCTATGTAATGAACAAAATCCTTAGCATTCTACAGTGCATTGGGTATGAAATCCTAATATTTCCTTAAATATGTTAAAATTATTACAACTATTTTGGCAATGTCTTGGATTTCCAGAGCACATTTTCCAACATAAGAATAGTTACTCAAATCCAGAGGGTAAAACACCAAAATAAAATCCAGATATGTAATGATTACTCCTTTCAATATACTTAGCAAAAAGCTCAATATACAGCCATTTAAATATTTTTAGCAGTTCACTCAGTTTTCCTAACTCCACTAGTTTTCCTGGTTGCCACTTTTTCATATAAAAATATTTGAATAAGCAAAAAATCTTTTTATATTAGGAGTATAGTTAGGTATGCATAGATAGAGTATCATGGCTGGAAATGCAGGAACGTCTCAATCTCTTCTGAAGCTGATAACAGACTTGCAAAAGAAAACAAAAAACTTCTCTGTGATCTATATTCCCCTTTTGAAAAAGTCACTTAAATAAATCTCAAAAAAAAGGTTATGTCATGAGGGAATGGGGAAGTACTTTCTGTTGACATAAACAGTAATTGATAAGGTTTTCTTGAATACTTTTATAGAAATACTGATGTATTGCACTCAGGATTCCTAGTTAGCTCTCATTTCCTTTCAACTTTTGCCTCTGGATAAGCTCAACTATTCCCAGGAAGAAACACTGATCAAGTACATTTGTCATGCGAGCAACTATAATAAGGTAATTCATCATAGTCTGTCAGAGTTTTATTCTAGAAAGACTGCTGCATTTTTATCCTCACTTAAAAATCTGCTGTCACTCCTGCTGAAAGTTTGGTAGACATTTTGGACATGTTTAAAAGCCCTTCCAAACTGATAGTGGCAGATAATTAAGTTATCAACTATCAAAGCTCCTTTTTTTCTTCTTTTTTCCTACAATATGTATGACACCATGAACCCATGTGGCTGGTTTAATCTGACCTGTTCAAGGACTATGATCCCCTGTTCCCTTCCCTTTTCTTTCTTAAAAGTAGCCAATGACCAAAGTAATTCACAATGACAAATGAAGCCTTTCTCTAGAGTCTAATTGAGCAATTTTGTTTTCCTTTGCAGGACCTGAAATCCACAACATTCTGAACACCATTCACTAAGGTGGCAAGAAACACCAGTTACAAGAAAACTAGGCAGATAAAGGGTTTCTAAAGAACAAATAAATAAACTCTGTGTCAGTGTACCATGTTATAGCTCAACAGTATTTCTTGTCATTCAATCCATCTTCTCAATTACTTACTCCATGTGTGTCCTTTGCTGGAAAACCCTTTCAATGAAGTCTCATTCTGATGCGAATGTTACTGAACCCTAAAGTCTCAGCTGCTATTCTCTCAATCTCTTTTCTGGTACTTCCTGCTTAATTCAGAGTTTAAAATTAGATGTTTCTTAAAAGAATACACAAATCAGACTTCTATCAATTTAATCATATCTTTATGAACTACTTTAAAATACATTTAAGAAAAGAAATGAGACATCATTAGTGGTTAATGACTGCAAAAAAAATGAGCATTATTCACATAAAATACACATTTATATCATTAACTAATTATCAAACCCAAGAACATGTTTTCATTAGTAACAAAGCATTGCCCAGGTAATTTTAAACTAAGGTACACGTACATATATGTGTATTTATATATATATATATATAATTTAATAGCTATGCTAAAGAAAACATGGTGTACATGTACTTGTACTCTGCCTCTGAAACCATTCACATGGAATCTGACACATCACTATCATTCTGCTCAGTCTTTTCCTATCTTTTCAAAAAGAAAAGATTTCAAACTTTCTAAATGACTAATATGTAATGTCAACCTCACAAGTGAAGTAAATGCTAAATTATCCTAATTGCCACATTTTCATAAGTTCTCCGTGATTGCTTTGACCAAATCATTTAAGGCTTGATATAAAGACTTGAAAATAAGACTGAATTGAAATAATAATGTGGATTTCTGAGTGGTTGCAAACTCAATGGAAGCTCTTTTTCTGAATGTATAATCCCTCTGAACATGTTTAAAATATTGGAGCTCACCTAATCTAAGATTATATGCAAATGCATAGAATCTAAAAAGTAAATGGCAACATTGGTAAATACAGAGTATTTTAATAAAGTTCAAATTTATGATTTTTTAAAGATTTATTTATTTAAAATTGAGACAATTTTGTGTCTCTATCTAAACAATAAATCTACTAAGATCTTTACTGCAGCTTAACTAGTAGGAGATCTTTAAAGACTTGACTTTTTTCACAGACCAAAAATCACACAGCCTGGAAAATCAAACATTATCCATTTGTAAGACTCACTAAAGAAGAACACAAATTCCCTGTGAAAATGTTGCATCATCACTTGTATTTATTTTTTATACTTTTTCCATCACACTGTCCTTAAAGAACAACAACAAAAAATCCAGTTGAGAAATGGGCAAAGGACTTCAATAGACAGTTCTCAGAAGAAGAAATACAACTAGCCAAGAAATATATGAAAAAATGGTTAATATCACTAGCCATCAAGGAAATGCAAATCAAAACCATAATGAGGTATCACCTCATCCTTGTCAGAACTGCTAAAATCCAAAACACAGAGAGCAATAATGCTAGTGAGGATGTGGAGAAAGGAAGCACTTTTATACTGTTGGTAGAAATATAAATTAGCACAGCCACTGTGGAAAATAATGTGGAGATTTCTTAAAAAAAAAAACTAGAAATAGGCTTGCCATATGATCCAGTGATCCCACTACTGGGTGTACACCCAAAAGACTTGAACACAATGTGTTGACGAGATTCCTGCATTACCATGTTCATAGCAGTACTGTTCAAAATAGCCAACATTTTGGAGTGGATAAAGAAAATGTGGTATATACACCATGGAATATTATGCACCTATAAAAAAACAATGGAATCTATCCTCTGCAGCAAAATGGATGCAACTGGAGGAAATCAAATTGAGTGAAAAAAGCCAGACCCAGAAAGACAAATACCACATGTTCTCCCTTATATCTGGGAGCTCAAATTTAAAAAAAAAAAAAAAAGAAAGAAGAAAGGAATGTCTGTGTATATCAGCATTATTGCAAATATAGTTTGTAAAACTTTGTTTTATACATTTGTGAAATCAGTGATTAAGAATATTATACTATTATAGTTTTGGTGATCTGTGATTACTTTAAAATTTACTGTCTATGTGTGAAATGGTCACTTTATAGCCATTGTCTTTACTCTCACTAAACTAGGGTCTTTTTGCATTTTACTTGTTAAACTTCTTATTTGGTGAAGTAGTGATTCTTTTTACTGTAATGCAAATTTAAAATATTTTATCTCAAAAACTAAAGAAAGAAACGGGAGAGGAAGGAGGATGGGAGGGAGGAAGGAAGGGAATATCATTATGTTCTTAGAACTGTATCTACATAGGTCTAAGAGTCAAAGAGATCACATAAACAAGACTAGTGTCTGCTAATACTAAGCGATAGAATTAAGAAGGGAGAGAACGAGCCAACACAGGAAGTGGGATACACAGCAGACTCATAGAATGGCAGATGTCCTAAATAGAACTCTGGCCTCAGAATCAGCCCTTAAGGCATTCGTATCTGGCTGAAGAGCCTATGAGAATATTTTAGGCATGGAAAGCCAAGACACTCTGGAAAAAAAAAAAACCTAAATGAAAGATCTCAGTGAGTGAGATCCCAGTGGAAAGAATGGGCCATCAAAGAAGGAGGTACCTTTCTCTGAAGGAAGAAGAGAACTTCCACTTTGACTATGACCTTGTCTAGATAAGATCAGAGTCGGCGAACTCAAAAGGCTTCCATAGCCTTGGCAACTCATGACAAGAGCCTAGGGTGATTACTGAAGCCATAAACAAGAGTGTCAAATTGTTAAGTCAACAACAGGAGTCACTGTGCACTTACTCCTCATGTAGGATCTCTGTCCTTAATGTGTTGTACAATGTGAATTAATGCTATAACTAGTACTGAAACAGTATTTTACACTTTGTGTTTCTGTGTGGGTGCAAACTGTTGAAATCTTTACTTAATACATACTAAATTGATCTTCTGTATATAAAGATAATTGAAAATGAATCTTGATGCAAATGGAATGGGAGAGGGAGCAGGAGATGGGAGGGTTGCGGGTGGGTTGGAAGTTTTTTTTGGGGGGAAGCCATTGTAATCCATAAGCTGTACTTTGGAAATTCATATTTATTAAATAAAAGTTTTTAAAAAACTGTAAAAAAAAAAAAAAAAGAATGTGCTTTGTTAGGCCGGCGGCGCCGCGGCTCACTAGGCTAATCCTCCGCCTTGCGGCGCGGGCACACCGGGTTCTAGTCCTGGTCAGGGCACTGATCCTGTCCCGGTTGCCCCTCTTCCAGGCCAGCTCTCTGCTGTGGCCCGGGAAGGCAGTGGAGGATGGCCCAAGTCCTTGGGCCCTGCACCCCATGGGAGACCAGAAGAAGCACCTGGCTCCTGCCATCGGATCAGCGCGGTGCGCCGGCCACAGCGCGCCTACCGCGGCGGCCATTGGAGGGTGAACCAACGGCAAAAGGAAGACCTTTCTCTCTGTCTCTCTCTCACTATCCACTCCGCCTGTCAAAAAAAAAAAAAAAAAAAAAAGAATGTGCTTTGTTTGTGTCATTGTGATTGCTGTGGTTTTGTGTTTTAGAGAGAAGTGGTAAAAACATCTCAAAATATGTGATACAATTCGAATGTTTAAGTACAAAGTTTGCAATTATAGTCAGAATATGAAATCTCAGGTACTATAACTCAGAACTGGTACTCAACATATTTGTATCAATGCTGTCGCTCTTCCAACAATAGCGTAAATCAATGAAATGTCACTTTTCTGAATCTAATATACATGAAAACACTTTCATTTCCTAACATTTGAAATGTTGTAATTATTTATTCATTAGTATTTAATTATTTAATTGTATGTTTATTTGGGGGGGGATATTTATTTATGAGAAAGAGAGAGAAAGAAACAGAGTGCTCTGGCTGATTCACTCTCCAAATGTCTGCAATAGCCTGGCCTAGGCCAGACCAAAGCCAGGAGCTGGGATGTCAACCCAGATCTCTCTCTTGAGCGACAAGGACCCACGTACTTCATCCATCACAAGATGATACATTAGCTGGAAGGCAGAATCAATCAAAGCCAGGCACTCTACTGTGGAACGCTGCCATCTTTACTGCGAGGCCAAATGCTGGCTCCAACTTTGCTTCTTTTTAAAGTAATATATTTTACTCACAAATACTCAGCAAAACTGCCTGCCTAGTAAACACACACACACATACACACACAGACAATAGTCATAGTTCTGTCTTATAATGTCACCACGGACACTTGTGCATAATAAGCCATGCTCTTTGGGAAAACACAAGATTGGGTTCATTTGAACCTCTGGTCAAATATGTTTGTCAGTCTGTCAATATTAACTTTGGTTTATTTGTGTTTCAGTTTAAAGCTACTTTATGTGATATGTAATTCTGGAAATTATATGTGGCATTATTTGTAATAAAATAGCATCTGCAATTGGCTTAGATTTTTCCTGACTGAATAACATGACTGAACCTTTCTTTGCTTTCAGTTTTACAGGAGTGTTCTCTCTAGGCTTTTTTTAAAAACCAGTTGCAATGACACAAATCCACAAATTGAACTGTTTTCCATCTTTACCGAAGCCTCCTTGTGCACCACAGATGGTACTTCAGCACTTTCCAGAGCGGTCTCACATACATCTCATGAATTTTGTCTTACCACATTATTGATCTAGTAACATTTAATTCATAGATAACAGCATTATAGTTTAAAATCTGAAGGAAGCTTCTCTAGCAGCGTTTTCGTTTTCTTCACAAGAGACTTGAAAATCATTTTGCAAGCAGGAACACAAGACAACACTTTAACACAATGCATATGCAAGAGTTATCTGTATCCCCTTGCTTATAGCAGTTCAATTTACAATGGCTATGATGTGGAATCAACCCAAATACCTGTCAGCTGGAGACTTGATAAAGAAATTATGGGATATGTACACCATTGGAATACTACACAGCGATAAAAAAAGAAATCCTGTCGTTTGCAACAAAATGGATGTAACTGGAAAACATTATAATTAGTGAAATAAGCCAGTCTCAAAAGGAAAAATGTCATATGTTCTCCCCGATCTGTGGTAACAAATAGAGCACCTAAGTGAAACTGACACTTTGAGATGCAAGGACTTTGAACAGCCCTTGTCTCAACAGTGGAGGAGCAATTGTTTTTTTTTTTTTCTTTTTTTTTCCATAGTATTTGTTGAACACTTTACTTAGTATAAAGTTGATCTTATGGGTATAAGTTACTTGAAAATAGATGTTTGTAAAAAAGTAAGAATGGGAATAGGAGAGGGAGGAGGAAGAAGGGTGAGAGTGCAGGTGGGAGGGCAGGTAGAGTGGGAAAAATCACTATGTTCCTAAATTTGTACTTGTGAAATACATAAAGTTCATATACGTTAAATAAAAGGTTTCTGGGAAAATAATTTTTATGTTAGAGAAACAAAGTAGATGTTTTGAGACCAAGCCACACATGCAATATCTAAATTGATAATACAGGACTTTCCCTTTCGTCTTGAATTCCTTTGGGTCACCTGACATTGTACTTTTACCTAAATGAGGAAACAACCAAGAGTGTGAATCCTTCCGTGAGCAAGTTTTATAAATCATTCCAAGGTTATATTTAAGCAATTTAGGAGTTTGTCTGTTCTTTAAATTATCTGCCTCACTGATCCCTTTCAAAAATACAGTTCATTGAGCATGGAGTGAATAAAGATATCCATGGGAGAGGAGAAAATTAACATTAGTTGTAGCTCTGAAGAGTCTGTCATTGCCTGCTTCCTTACAGCCAATATCTATTTCTCTTTTAACTTCTTGCACACTATGTGGTTGGAATTAAATTTATAGGTGGTAGTGTTTAAACTCACTTGACTTTCATTGTAGATTTATCTGATTTGGAAATGTACCAACACAGGAGCACACTAATATATTACACACCAAAAAGGGAAATCACTCACGCTCACACACTCACACACTCACACACACACATACACAGGGGGAGAGAAAGAAAAGAATTAGGAAAAATGAGCTATCAACTAGTTATTGATATATGGTAATGGTAAAACATAATACTTTCAAACATATAAATCATGTCAAATGCTTTCTCCCTATTCATCCTTTGGTTGATTGGCGTTCAGCAGTGTGACATCAGCAGAGGCCTACAAGAGAATTATAGCAATGCATTTTCCCTAGGGCCACCATTTACACTATAAATTATGAATGCATTATTATGCTGCCACTTTGGTTTTGAAGAGCTTATGTTAATTAAAGGCTAAGAAAGCACACAGGAGGCACAATTACTTTTAATTAAGATTAAAATAATGCAGCATGTCAATATAGTCCTCAATGGGAGTGATGACTTAATGTGTCACCTCATTTCTTGTCTTTGTAATACAGCCATGTCGAATGCTTGTTTCCCCTTTCTTGCCTTTTTAGGAGATAAACCTCAAGGTCACTCAGAGATCAACTTTTTGTCTGACATATTGCTGTATACAAGCAATTACAAAATATACCCTTTGTACTAAGTGTTTTAGTTTCTGAAATAGATATGAAAATATGAAAGCAAGAATTGATGTTTTAGGAATATGAAATGATGTTGGCGATGATCATCTAAATTTTTTACTAAAATTGAGACTTTTGTATAAGCTTAAGTGAAATAACAAGCTTAAAGCAAATGAACTGGAACTGTATTATAAGACAAAGATATTTAGCTATGGTATTTCTTTAATATGAGATTTTAAATTTTGTTTAAATTTTGTTTCTCTCATTTTAAGATTAACAAACTTTTCTTTCAGCTTAAAAGTAAGCTGAACTGATTTGTTTATCTGTTTCTTCCTAATTTGCTACAAAAGTGAATATTACATAATTGAGTCAACTTTGTTTCTTTAATTTAGAATAAACTTAATTTCCCAATGTTAGTAAAGTTTCCCAAGAAAAGTGGGTTATTCTATGTAGTTAACAAATGTTATTTTTCTGTAAAACATTAAAACCTTCAACTCATGACATTTCCAGGCCATAAACCTTTAGATTTTGCTGTTTTGTTGCTACATGTGAGGATTTATTCCTCTTTGAGATAAAATTTGTCATAAGACTGTAAATGGCAATTTCCATTAAAAAGGAAACTTTTCCTTCCATTTTATTTGTGAGGAGAAATCACACCTCACCTAGGGATATGCTCAGGTGACATTTTCTTTCATTCCTGCCAGGAATGCAAACCTCAGAGTTGAAGAGAGATCTAAATGTTTAATTTTGTCACACCAGCAACCCAATAAACATGCAAAGTAGGGACCACATTCATGAGGACAGGTGAGCAACACAGAAGCCTCAGGGAACACAAAGCCTTATATGCGTAGATGGGCAATGCCCAAGTTAACAATGCTGTGGCTGGAGCGGAGTCTGAAAACACAAAGTCACAAGGAAGAAAGTATAATTAAAATTTTTCACTTGACCGTTTACTTCACTTTAATTGGCAACTTCACACCTGAGCTTGTTTTAATGGAAAATATTCTATTTTTAACAGGAAACAAGGTTCCTTTGAAGATCATGCCCATAAAATTACATAAGAAAAAATGTGCAGGGTGAGATTAAAAAAACACAAAATTCAATGCCCATTGATATGTACAGTATAGACTGAAACTCAACTTATTTTAATTGGGCACGTTTGTACATATGTAATTATCAGTTATGTCAGAACAACAGAGAAACTTGAACACATGGGGAAATAATAGAGAATTAAATGTGCAAGGAAAGGACTGACTCAATTTTAGTTGGTAACCACCAAAATTTCATTTGGAAAAACCTTAAAACCACAAAGTCTCTTGAAATGAAACTAAGCTGACTGATCCTCTTCTGCTTGAATTGGATGCCAGAATATATAAAATGATTGTATCTGCGAATATCACTAATATAATTTGCAAAAACTACATTTTAGCACACCCAACTAAAATCAGAATCAATAATAAACAATTTCGTCTGGCTTTTGTTAGATAGGAATGTTTTATGTGGGTATCTGAAGGCCATAACTAATGGCTTCTTTGCTAACCAAAATTCTCTCCAGGTCCCTGTGGACTGGTTAATAGTTTCTAATTTATAGAAGGTATAAAAATATAAATAGTCTATTACCGGAATGAGTAAGGGCTTACATGCTTCCTTTCTCTTTCTCATCAACCCTGGCTTACACAGATAGTTCTTTTATTGTCTGCCAGAATTTTGGAATCTTTAGTATTGCTTCTGTTTTGATATGTTAATTTCCAGATATACTGGCAAAGTGATATGTATTGATGACACTTATTAATTCAAATATAATTTTCCATGTTGAACATTGTGTTTGCTACATTATGGCACTCATTAAAATGATATGTGGATAATTCTATTCCATATAGAATATCTCTCTACCTGGTTGCATTCCATTTGTAGAGAGAAATGTCTTCCTTATACTTATGTATCAAGAAGGGGAGGAAATCAATAAATGTATCCCAACTGTAAAATTTTCAATAAGTTAAATAAATTATTCCAGATATTATTTTAATGCTTCGGTTTAAAATGAACATTTTTTGGAGAGGGGGGTGGGACAGATGTTTGGCTTAGAGTTTACGATATACAAATACAATATCAAAGTACTTGAGTTCAAGTCCTGGCTCCACTCTTGATTTCAGTTTCCTGCTAATGTGCACCGTGGGAGCAGCAGATAATGGCTCAAGTGCTGTCTTGATTGGGTTCTCCCGTAGTGGCTGGGAGTAAGGCAGCGCGGAGTCACAACACATACACCAGGAGTCAGGTGAAAGCGGGCTAGAGGTGAGCAGCCCACAGACTCCTTGATTTCAGGAAATACATGTGCTTATATAGCCGAGGCAGCCAATCCAGTCAGAGGGAGAGCCATACTGTAACCAATCACTGCCTGTTGCTAAGCAGACTCCTTTGCCAGGTGGATCCTGCCACCACTCTCTGTGCAGCTGAGCACGCATCTCCCTCGTTCGCCAGCACCATCTTGACATGGTCTGCTCATTACACATTTCCCCCTTTTCATTTATTTTTGAGCAACAGGAGGTATGATTCATGGCCATACCATTGTTGACCCCATTTCCATGTGGACTCTTCATGCCTGTCTTAGGTTGTCCCCCAGGGGATCTTACCCATCATTGGCTAACCAGCCCACTAAGAAGACCACAGGTGTGCTTGCTCAACTGGGGGCAAGAATGAGGGAGGATGGTAATTAGGAGCGGTATGACAGTATGTAGGCTGTAGGCTGTTCCAGCGGCTGACCAGAGTTAGCGAGGCATAAAACTGTAGCGGATGTGGCTGTGAGCAGTTACTCAGGGTGGAATGTTAGGTTGGCAGTTTGACAATTGGTAGCAGGTGGAAACCTGACGAGGGACTGGAAAAGAAGGCTTAATGGCCAGGCAAATGGAAAGAAGAGGGGCCTGGAAGTGGCGTTACACCTCCAGACGGTGGGTGTGTTCGTATCACTGGGTCGCCCTGACCAAGGACAAGGAAAGGGCCTAGGAGGGGGTTCTGTGCTCATCCTCACAGAACCGTCAGCACACAAAACACCAAGGGGCCGCTTACCGAATCTCTAGGGGGACACTCGCAGAGTCCGAACCTCACTCACGGGTGAACCCATGTTGGGTGCCAGATGTCTCGTTTGGGTTCTCCCCTGGTGGTTGGGGGTAAGGCAGCATGCAGTCACAACACAGACTCCAGGAGTCGGGTGAAAGCAGGCTGCAGGCGAGCAGCCCACAGATCCTTTATTTTAGGAAGTACATGTGCTTATATAGCTGAGGCAGCCAATCCGGTCAGAGGGAGGGCCATGCCATAACCAATCACTGCCTGTTGCTAAGCAGACTCCTTGGCCAGGTGGATCCCGCCGCCATTCTCTGTGCAGCTGGGCGTGCATCTGGCTCGTTTGCCAGTGTCATCTTGGTGCGGCCTGCTCATTCTACCAGGAAGTCCTGGCTCCACTCCTGATGCCAGTTTCCTGCTAATGTGCACCATGGGAGCAGCAGGCAATGGCTCAAGGGGTTGGGTCACTGCCACCCACATATGAGAGACTCAGATTGACTCCCCAGCTTCTGGCTTGAAGGTGGGTTAAACCCAGGCTTTGTGGCTATTTGGAGAATGAACCAACTGGTAGAAGCTCCCTGTTTCTTTCTTTCCATTTCCCTGCCTCTCATAAATAAATAAATTTTCAAAAAGAACGTTTGGGAGCACAATGCTATTTCTCAAAAGATAAGAAAACAGGAATTTGCTGCCTTTTAAAATTTTCTGAAAATCAGAATGTAACGAATAATATAAGTAGAGGTTGACCTAACAGAGTAAATGAGTAATCTTTTCACCATGGCGGAGGCTCATGGCTTCTCTGACAAAGGATTACATGAAGTGAAGCAGATGAAACCTGTAGGTGGTTGGCGGAGTGGATGTGTGACCGCTACTGGTACCTTGCCAGGAACAGATGAAGCAGAAATGAAGACATAATGAAGCTTGTCACACAATCTAAATAAATTTTCTTAAATGTCTTTGAAAAATAACTTCAGAAGTTATTTATGCCACATATGC
Organism: Lepus europaeus; assembly: GCF_033115175.1. NCBI lineage: Eukaryota > Metazoa > Chordata > Mammalia > Lagomorpha > Leporidae > Lepus > Lepus europaeus. The sequence continues at coordinate 43,370,224 of NC_084828.1, read as the reverse complement.
TCACATGATGTGATACCCCATTTCGTGATTATTTTTATAGTTATAATTTAGCAGAAAAAAAAAACCACTATGAGGCAAATTAATTCCCCATGAAACAGAAGCTATAATTTTATGGAAATAAGTTCAAGTTAACAAACTAAACAATCTCCTTGACATTTGTATGATACTTTGTTATTGGCTTATTACATTAAATTTTTTCCTGATCTCAACATTACCCTACTGTACCCGTTCTGTTCAGAGTGGCACAGGTTTATCTCTCAGCCATCATATAGCTGCAGGCATGGTTGGTCCAATATGCTATATTTTTAGGGCTCTTTCTGATATAAGGCTAGGGCTTTCCATGTTTGCTCTGAAAATGAACAAAATATCACAAATATCAAACACATTTGTCATCCGCACAAGGCACTCTACCAGCTTCAATTTATTTGATGCAGTGCATGATTTGTGGACCTTGAGGGTCTGAAGAAAATGCTTTGACTGAAAGTGACAAATGGTAATCTAAGTATTCTGAGAGCAATTCAGAGCAAGAAACATATTTCTTTTAAATATCTAAAATACACTTTAAATAAAAATAAATTAAATCTGCATCTACCTAGATCTGGCCTATAAATGACTTTCCTATTGTGTGTGTTTGTGTGTGTGCACATGCACGCAGCTGTTTGAATTCAAAGATATTTGTACTAGACTATTTTTCCTTCTAAAAACTAAAGATTTGACACTTTTCCTTGGAAAAGGTAGACCACATATGTGTTTTAAGGACTTTGAATGGCAGTTGTATTTGAGAGGCATTTATTGTGAGACATCTCAGAAATAGTCAATACTTTGTGATACATAACAGAAATAAGAGTGGATACTTGAAATTTAGCTGATGGGCTGGGTGTCTGGCCAAGGTTAAGATGTGGGTTAGGATGCCAACATCCTATGTTGGATGAGTCCCATATTGGAGAGTGATTGAGTTTGATACCCAGCTCACACCTGCAGGTTCCTGCTAACTTCCCACTAATGCAGACCCTAGGAGCCAGCAGTGATGGCTCAAGTGATTGGGTTCCTGTCACCTACCCATGTAGACCTGGACTGAGTTCCTGATTTCATGGGGAGTCAACCAGTGGGGATGAGAGCTCTCCTTCTACCTCCATACCTCTCCCTCTTTTTCCCTCTTCCTCTCAAATTAAAACAATGACTAATAATAAAAAAAAAAAGAGCTGACTTCTCAGCAAAATATTGAGTTAAAAGGTATTTTGATTAATTGCACTTTGAAAATTTACTTTGAATATAGAATAATTATGTATTTATTTACTGAGAGTCAAGAAGACATAGAAAGAGAGAGAAACAGATATAAGGAGAGAGAATATCCATGCTGTGGCTCACTTCCCACTTGCCCAAAATGGTTGGTGTTGAAGCTGGGAGCCACAGTTCAATTTAGGTCTCCCATGGAGCAGGAATCCAACTACCTTAGGTATCATCTCTGCCTCTCAGGGTCTCCAGTAGCAGGAAGCTAGAATCAGGAGCCAGTAGTGGGTACAAACCCCAGCACTCCAATATGGGCATGAGTGACTTTTTAAAAAAAGTATTCATTTATTTAAAGGACTTAAAGGGGCCGGCACTGTGGCATATCAGATAAAGCTGCCGTCTACAGTGCTGGCATCCCATATGGGCACCAGCTGGAGACCCAACTGCTCCTCTTCCAACCCAGGTGTCTGCCATGGCCTGGGAAAGCAGCAGAAGATAGTCCAAGTCCTTGGGTCCCAGCACCCATATGGGAGATCCAGAAGAAACTCCTGGCTCCTGGCTTTAGTTCGGCCCAGCTCCAGATGTTGCAGCCATTTGGGGAGTGAACCAGCAGGTAGAAGAACTCTCTCTTTCTCTCTGTAACTCCACCTTTCAAATTAATAAATACATCTTTTAAAAAAAAAGAGTTACAGAAAGAGGGAGAGACAAACAAAGAGACCGAGAGAGAGAAAAAAAAATGAGGAGAGAGATATCTTCTGTTTGCTGGTTCACTCCCCAGATGGCCACATGGCTGCAACAGCAAGGGCTGGACCAGGCTGGAGCCAGGAGCCAAGAGCTTTATCCAGGTATCCCACGTGGGTGGTAGAGGCTCAAGCACTTGGGCCATCTTCCATTGCCTTTCCCAGGCCATTACCAAGGAGCTGGATCAGAAGTGGAGCAGCTGGGACTCAAATCAATGCCCATATGGGATGCTGGCATTTCAGACGATGGCTTTACCTTCTACACTGCTACACCAGCCCCTGGGGACATGGTGTTTTAACTCATATTCTTTTTTGTTTATTATTTTTTTAATTATCCAATGCCTTTTATTTATTTATTTATTTGACAGATAGAGCTAGACCGTGAGAGAGAGAGAGACAGAGAAAGGTCTTCCTTCTGTTGGTTCACCCCCGAAATGGCTGCTCCGGCCAGAGCTACGCTGATCCAAAGCCAGGAGCCAGGTGCTTCCTCCTGGTCTCCCATGCGGGTGCAGGTGCCCAAGCACTTGGGCCATCCTCCACTGCCTTCCTGGGCCACAGCAGAGAGCTGGACTGGAGGAGGAGCAACCGGGACTAGAACCCTGCGCCCATATGGGATGCCAGTGCCACAAGCAGAGGATAACCAAGTGAGCCATGGCGCTGGCCCCTTAACTCATATTCTTAACCACCAAGCCAAATGCCTGCCACTTTAAATGTTTTGACTTGTGAAAAGTATTTTTTCTCCAGAGGAAACACATGTTTGAATTTGAGGTAAGATGATTTAAGTCTTAAATCTATGACCTTAGATGTGTGATCTTGTTCTATCATTATAGACAAATTTCCTAATTCATTTGGGTTCAGTCTCTTTTGTGTAATGGGAACAAAAATATGTATTCAATTTACTTTTGTGTTTATTAAATAAGGAATTATAAGTAGAAAAGACTTGGAAAAACAAAGGACTCTAGGAAAATAAGGTACAAAATTCACAAATATAATCAACTTATTTAGATGGTTGGTGATATTTCTTACATATTATCATTTATATTAACACCACATATTATTTAGGATTTAAGTTATAAATATGAAAATAGATGGGACTTTTTTAGTAATATATGGACTGAAGGAACCCAAGGGTTTATTTTTGTCAAAGAAAAGCCTCCATATCATCTTGGTTCTGTTTACTCTTTTTAAGGTTTGCTGGTTAATTTGTAAGTTAGCGTTTCAGGGTGGGGGGTGAGGAGAGAGAGAGATAAATCTTCCATCTGCTGGTTCACTCCCCAGATGGCCAGTGCTAGGCCAGACTAAAGCTAGGAGCCAGTAACTTCGTACAGGTGAGTGGGCAGGGGCTCAGGCATTTGGGCCAGCTTCTGTGGCTTTTTCAGTCCATTAGAAGGCAGCTAGATAGGAAGTGGTGCAGCTATGACACATGCCCATAGGGGATGTCAGCATTGCAGGTGATGCTGTGCCACAATGCTGGCCCTTAACTTGGTTCTTTATTGCTGACTTGTTTCATTTAAATTTAGAGTATATCTTCACAAAACAAGAAGCTAAATTTATAGACAGACATTATTATTCAAAATTCATTTATTATTGCTGATACATTAAGGGATGTTAGCAAATTATATGAAGTAAAATTTTGTCTATTTTTTAAACAGAAATGCATATTTAACTTAAAATAATCCTAAAAATTGAAGCATTCTCACCAGAAGTTTACAGAATGAAACTACTGTGTTATCAAGATCTCAATCTGAAGATATACTGCGTGGTACAGGGTTAAGAATCCCATATGGGCATTGGTTGGAGTCCTAGCTGCTCCACTTCTGATCCAGCTCCCTGCTAAGGTGCCTGGTAGAAGCAGTGGAAGATGGCCCAAGTGCTTGGGTCCCTGCACCAATGTTGGAGACCCAGAAGAAACTACTGGCTCCTGGCTTCAGATCTGCTCAGCTCTGGCCTTTGTTGCCATCAGGGGAGTGAACCAGTGAATAGAAGATCTCTTTCTCTCTCTGTCTCCCTCCCTACACTTCTCTCACAGTATCACTACCTTTGAAATAAAAACAAATAACTTTTTTAAATTTATTTTTTAAGGAATACAAATTTCATAAGTAGAACTTTAGGAATATAGTAAAAACCAATAAATCTTTTTTTTTTTTTTTTTTTTTTTTTTTTGACAGGCAGAGTGGATAGTGAGAGAGAGAGACAGAGAGAAAGGTCTTCCTTTGCCGTTGGTTCACCCTCCAATGGCCGCCGCTGCCGGCGCATCGCGCTGATCTGAAGCCAGGAGCCAGGTGCTTCTCCTGGTCTCCCATGGGGTGCGGCGCCCAAGCACTTGGGCTATCCTCCACTGCCTTCCCGGGCCACAGCAGAGAGCTGGCCTGGAAGAGGGGCAACCGGGATAGAATCCGGCGCGCCAACCGGGACTAGAACCCGGTGTGCTGATGCCACAAGGCGGAGGATTAGCCTGTTAAGCCATGGCGCTGGCAACAATAAATCTTTTTTAAAAAAGAAAGAGATACAAAATAAATAAATGAATTGTATTTTGCTTTAAGAATTTGGTCTCTATTAATATAATCACACAAGGACAATCTTAACTTTTGCTTGTTAATAACATGACAGAAAATTTCAGATTTTTATAAACAAATGCTTTCTGACTTCAATTCCAATTTTAAAAAATGATGTAGAATGCTTATATTTGTCTTCCTTCTACTTTTAGTACTTTTAATTACTCCACGATGACAATACTAAAACTAAGGTCTTTCATTTGCTGAATAGATATGATACTTGTGTATTAATTGCACAGAATTCTCAAGATATTATCAGTGGTAGTATAACACATGCACAAAAATATTTCATGGCATAATATTCAGGAAAAAATTAGTAAGCTTAGTAGTGGAGCATAGAAAAGTATATTATTATTGCTATTAAATGAATGTTCATTGTATTTTTTTCCTTTGTCTTAAAAGGATGAGATACAAATACTGACTCAGTCTTCACTAGTTTCTAAAGAAGTACAGAACCAGAAGGAATAATCCAATCCAAATCATCTCATTATCCTCAGAAAGGTCAGCAACTAGAACAAACCAGAAGCTGATGCCTAAGTATTTCAAAAACTCCTGTCATGGGTACTACACTCAGGGGTTTTAATGTGCGTCTGCAGCTGTCCTAAAGAAACCTCAACTTTGTAACTTAGATTTTTAAATTGTATAAAATCTGTTGCTATCATGTCAAATACACAGAAATGGAATAAATGTGTTGCAACATTTGTGGGGAGTAATTTAATTCATATGCAGTTTTCTTTCCCTCAACTGACAGTCAATAGCATTTGAGCTAGGAAGAATCTGAACAAGTATCAGTCTTAGTGGATTCAACTTTATTCTCAGTGTGGCATGGGTGACCTTTCAACACCCTTAACAGAAGTATAGTTCAGTATATAAATTCAGACAAATGGCATTTCTTTATCACATTTAGATAAAATTTTATCTGAACTGTTTTTTAATGTATAAATTATCTTTAAAATTGTTATGTTGGCAAGATTCTGTACAATAACAATAAATATCTGTACTTAAAGGAAGCATTACAAATAGCAGAAAATGGGGTATGAAAATTGAAAGGGAAATGAAGCAATAGTTTACACTAGCCAGAAATGGAAGCAATGGCACCTTAGATTTTAGCATTGATAATCAAAGAAAAGAAGAAGGTACTGTTAAGGCAGGTGGGTAGATGTTAGCCTATGTGTGTAAGAGGGGACAAAGAAATTGAGAAGTTTAAGGAAGATAAATTTATGTGCAATGGAACTAGGAAACAAGTCCTCAAAGCAGGATCAGGCTCTTGTCTGCATTCCGTAGCCCAAGATGTCCTCACCTGTCCTTTATCAAAAGGAATTCACTGAATTAGGGAGCCATATGGCTGGTCCCACAAGGTTGTAATCACTGGACTGAAGGAGTCATTTCCTTCTCCAAAACCTAAGAACCCTTATGGCCAATCTTGTCCTTAGGGATTTTTTCAGGGGAATTCCACATCCAAAAATTCCCCCACCCAGACTCTCTAAGAAGAGGGAGGGGGCAAGAAGAAATGGGGAGCCACACTCATGTCCATCAAAACCCCAGTCTGAATGTAGACTTCTCTATTCCTTTACTGACATGCCCACCTGTATTAACAGGTGTAGAAATCTCTGTCTTTTCATTTTTCCAATAAAATCCTTTGAAAATCATATTCTGGTCTGCTCCTTCACTGGCCACATTCTTTGTCCTTGATAGAACAAGTTCCCAGGGGTCAAATCAACTACAACAGTACGATTTGTTAGTTTGCACAGAACATTAAATGCATTGTTCCCTTAGTTTTTTATGTATTCATTTCCATAACACAATGAACACTGCAGTATACTTCCTAGCATGCATATACTAATTTTGCATCTTCTGATATGAGAGAAACAAGCAAACTTGGAGGGTCAGAATACTTTTGGAAATGCAGAATTGGTGATCACTGAAGTTGCAATATCATATCAATGAAGAATTAAGCTAAGAGTTTGTAGAAACAGAAGAGAGTTTATCCCTGTAAATCTATAACCAGACAATTTTCTCTTTCCGGATCATGCCTTCAATGTTGTAGAAGGGATGACGCACTATGGATTTTAACTTTTCATGAAGAGTACTTATATTCTATTTTTTTTTTTTTTGGACAGGCAGAGTTAGTGAGAGAGAGAGACAGAGAGAAAGGTCTTCCTTTTCCGTTGGTTCACCCCCCAAATGGTGGCTATGGCTGGTGCACTGTGCCGATCCGAAGCCAGGAGCCAGGTCTCCTGGTCTCTCTTCCTCCTGGTCTCCCATGCGGGTGCAGGGCCCAAGCACTTGGGCCATCCTCCACTGCCTTCCTGAGCTATAGCAGAGAGCTGGACTGGAAGAGGGGCAACTGGGACAGAATCCAGCACCCCAACCAGGACTAGAACCTGGGGTGCTGGCGCCGCACGTGGAGGATTAGCCTAGTGAGCCGCGGTGCCAGCCGCTATTCTATTTTCAAAGGAGATAAAACTTAAGAATAACAAGGTGGAAATATTTTGACCTTACAATCCTTCAGATTTTATAAATTCTATAGAAATTCATGCCTGAGACTCTGGTATTCATTCACTCCCATTCTTTTAGGGTGGAGTAAGATACTTACATTCAGAGTTCTTTCTTCCAAACAAGAATTTTCTACCATAAAATAACTTTGAAATATATACATTCCAATACATTTCACTATAATACATATACATCTACAGGGTAATCATATCTGTTGGAACCTTTTTAATAGATCCTATTGGAAAACAGTTGCTATTTTGTACTCAATTGCTCAGTTTGATGTTACAAAGTAGGGAATAAGAAGGTGTAGTTTTTCCTTGATAATAGCTAAAATTTTCTGACTGTTTGGGTTTCATCTACTGAGGTGTTGATGTCAGAGTTGGATTAATTAACAATCTTTCCTCCCAAGGTATTATAACATTCTCAATATAGAAATCAAATATATTTATTTAAATAAGATCATAACAGGCATAGACTATGAATTTATGTGTGGGGTCAAGAATGTTTCTATTTCTTATTATTTTCCTCATAATTACCTATAAAATTCCTTATAAAATATATGCCTTGTGATGCAAATTATATATACTTTAAAAATTAAAATGTCATTTTAAAAATAATTCTTAGAGATGAAAGAATAATGCTTTCAGAGCAGTTTAAAGTTTAGATCATTTCAATACTTTGCAATGTAAAAATTAAAAATTGTATGTTTCACCAGAGAGCAAATCAGTTTTACTTCAAATGAGACTAAGTTACCTGCTGTGAACCAATGTCATGATTTTCTAGTCTACTACTCTGTTCTTAACTCAGTAGCAACAGATAAGAACAAGTTTTGAAGGTCATTATTAACTTTAAGTGTGAACCATACTGAATGTAAAATGCTGTTCCTGATGCTAGCGGAGCCTTTGAATTCAGCAACAGTAAATTGAGATTTTGTATTACCACATACTCATCACCTTTTTTCCATAAACATCACAGTATTTCCGATGAATTACCCATATGCACAGAGTTAAACATGCCTACTGGGGTGAAACGTTTTCTTTTTCTTATAATGACTCTTAGAGAAGGAAAAACATAAACCTGAGCACTTTAATTTATAGGTTTTATTCAATGCAATTAAAAGGCTACTTTTCATGTTAGTAAAATATAACTATATTGACGAGGGTAGTTTATAAACAATTTTTATTTTGCTGATGTCAATTTGAATTCCGGGGGCTCAATGAAATGTACAGATGCTGTTTCTGCCTGTAGTTGTTCAAATAGCTGTGGCCTACTGCACGTTCAGGCTATCGATGTGTTTGATTCATTCCTATGGATATGGTTAATTTTTTTTCCAGTTATCAATCACTTGCTGGTGCTCTTTGAGGAATAATTTGAAGCCTACATCTGAATATGTGTAGTGAACCATGAAGGAATGGAAGTTAACAATGTATTGGGCTGAAATTGAAACAGGAATTTATAGAGAGAGGCAAATCCAAAGGGTTAGGAAGTCAGAATATCTTATTTTTTACAATGTATGGTAATCTATTCTCAAACTATGGGACAGTAGTTCTAATTTTCAACATTTGTGGCATGTAGGCATTTATACAATTCAGCATAAGGTGCCTGAATACCTGACATGTCTGCTTCCCCTTTGCATTCATAAAACTTTGATGGAATTCAGATTCTCACTAAACATACACTGGATATAGAAGCATATTCTTATTGCCCATTGAGAGGGCATAAAAGCCAGCACACCGGGTTCTAGTCCCGGTCGGGGCACCGATCCTGTCCCGGTTGCCCCTCTTCCAGGCCAGCTCTCTGCTGTGGCCAGGGAGTGCAGTGGAGGATGGCCCAAGTGTTTGGGCTCTGCACCCCATGGGAGACCAGGATAAGCACCTGGCTCCTGCCATCGGAACAGCGCGGTGCGCCGGCCGCAGCACGCTACCGCGGCGGCCATTAGAGGGTGAACCAACGGCAAAGGAAGACCTTTCTCTCTGTCTCTCTCTCTCTCTCTCACTGTCCACTCTGCCTGTCAAAAAAGAAAAAAAAAAAAAACAAACACATGCTAACATTCAAATTCATCTTGCATTCTGCAAAATATAAATTCTCATCTAATCATTTTGATTGTTAGTTTATTAAAAAGTCTCCATTTGTAAAATTTGTTATCCTTGGACTGGCACTGTGACAAATGAGTTAAGCCACCTTCTGTGTCTGAGCACCAGTCGGAGTCCAAGTTGCTCCACTTCCAATTCCGGCCCCCGCTGATACCTCTAGGAAAGCCGTGGAAGATGACCCAAGTATTGGGCCCCAAGGTCAGATTTATAACCAAACCAACTACCTTTGTAATAGAGTTAATTTTCTAAGAAAAGTGAAGACTTTAAGACACACAAATAGAAGCTCCTGGCTCCTGGCTTGGGCCTGGCCCAGTCCTGGTTGTTGCAGCCATTTGGGGAGTAAACCAGCAGAAGGAAGACCTCTCTATGTTTCTCTCTCTCTCTCTCTCTCTCTCTCTCTCTTTCTCTCTCTATCTCTCTCTCTCTTCCTCTCCTTCTCTGTCCATATTTCTGCCTTTAAAATAAATAAACCTTTAAGTAAAAAATGAAACAAAAATATTTTTCCTCTTTAAACTTTCATATTTTGAAAATAATTTGTGGGTTTTCAAATCTATGCAATCATTACTGAACTCCATTGGCAAATCTTTTGAACAGCAGCAGATAGCATTCCCCATAGAATGAGTCAAAAATCCAGTCTGTCATACAACTAAAAAGTAGATTCAATTTGAGTTTATAAAAAAAAATGGTTATTATAAATGGTTTATAAAAAATGGGCCAATAGGAATCAAGCATAACAAATATATTAATGATTTATTATAGTTGGATTTTTAGGATCTGAAATTAGCATCACACTGTACTTGTGTAGTTAAGGTCAGCAATTGCAAAGACGCATGGATGTGGCTTTGATTTGCATGCATAAAGCAGAAGCTAAAAGACAAAATTCTTATTTGTACATATACTTCTCAACTAGACAAATCTTGTTAGCAAAAGTCTTGTTAGGTGATGGTCAGCATGAAAAGTTAGCTTCAAAACATGGAGGGCTGTATAAGTTCATTTGGAGGAAGGGTAGGCCTCTAGTCCCGGAGACCTAACATCTGTTTTTTGCACTATTTTCCTTCAAAGGTTTCTATTATTCTAAGAAATCCATACCTACTAGGTTACACTTATATATAATACAAAAACAAAAGCAATTCCTGGATAATTATTGAGGATAAGCAACACAAATAATCAGAAAGCTTCAATGGTGAAGTCATTGCTATTTGATGAGCCTTGTGAGATACACAATAATATATAATTATCCACTCAAAAACCACTGCTCAAACACTTCAAGAAAAGTAGAAATTTGCCGGCGCTGTGGCTCTCTAGGCTAATCCTCTGCCTGTGGTGCTGGCACACCGGGTTCTAGTCCCAGTCGGGGTGCTAGATTCTGTCCCGGTTGCCCATCTTCCAGTCCAGCTCTCTGCTGTGGCCCGGGAGGACAGTGGAGGATGGCCCAAGTGCTTGTGCCCTGCACCCGCATGGGAGACCAGGAGGAAGCACCTGGCTCCTGGCTTCCGATCAGCTCAGCGCACCGGCCGTTGTGGCCACTTGGGTAGTGAACCAACGGAAAAAGAAAGACCTTTCTCTCTCTCTCTGTCTAACTCAGCCTGTCAGAAAAAAAAAAAAAAAAAAAAAAAAAAAGAAGAAAGAAAGAAAAAAAAAGAGAAAAGAAAGAGAGAGAATTAAAAAAAAGTAGAATTTATAAGATTGGATCTTTATTAAAATAAAGTTGCAAGTATGAGTTAAACATCCATAACTTACATAGACATTGGATTTGCTTCCATGCTACTCTGGAATACTAAAGAAGAAATGTGGCTATTTTCAGAGTAAAAATTTAAAGAAAGAGAGAGAAAAAGATCCCAGAGAACTGAATAGTTGAAACATAAAAATAGAAGTTCCTAACAATAAGAATATAGGCAAATTTGGTGACTCAATTACTTGGGAAATTATAAGTCTTGGAGTTGTAAAGACAGAAAATGCCAGAAGATAATTGTGACTTCTACTAATGAGTTACACAACAGTAATTTGGAAAGACTTTTTAAAGTAAGAATATCAATTGTGCAAAAGAAAGAACACCTCTGGTTTCAAATATATTATTCCTTCTTTGAGGCTTTACAACATAAATAATATTTTATACATATCTGAATGTAAAAGACTAGAAATACTCTTACAGATATAAAGCATTATAACATTTATATTATATTATTATGCTGATATAGACATAGGCTTGTTTTAGATATATTTATATGTATATATTAGTGAAACATATTAAGACGTCCATATAGAATTAGAAATGTTTTATGTTGTTCTTTGTTGTACTTTAAAAGATGCATACTAGGTCATTAATAAAATTGATTTAATTTTCAAATGTGCAACTGATATATGATCAAAATATGGGCCAAATTGATTGTTCATAAGAGATATATGTACACTAATCTGTTTATCTATACAATATATACACATAAGTACTTGAAAAATCACAAAATAAATTATGACTAGTCTCACACTAATTTACAAAAAATCATACCCAATTAAATTTGGCAAATTCAAAATATGCAAAAATATTTTTTTTTGACAGGTAGAGTTATAGACAGTGAGAGAGAGAGAGACAGAGAGAAAGGTCTTCCGTTGGCTCATCCCCCAAATGGCCACCACGGCTGGCGCTGCGCCGATCCGAAGCCAGGAGCCAGGTGCTTCCTCCTGGTCTCCCATGCGGGTGCAGGCGCCCAAGCACTTGGGCCATCCTCCACTGCCCTCCCAGGCCACAGCAGAGAGCTGAACTGGAAGAGGAGCAACTGAAACTAGAACCCGGCACCCATATAGGGTGCCGGCTCTGCAAGCGGAGGATTAACCCAGTGAGCCATGGCGCCAGCCCAAAATATGCAAAAATCTTAACATTCACGAGATCTCTTACTATTTAATGGGTCCAGAATTTCTGTTTTGGGTAATAAAAGGGTTTTGGAAACAAATAGTTGTGATAGTTGTACAACATTGTGAATATAATTAGTGCCAATGAACTATATTCTTACAACAGTTAAAATGGGAAGTTTTATATTATATATATATTTTACCAGCATGATATAAAATTAAACATGACTTAAAATTCAACTACAGTATTTCATATTTTGGGTAAATTACATTTAGGGTAATGCAGAAAGAGAGCTTTAAACGTGCTTGTAAGTCAAGATTGAATATGCTCATATCAAGAAAGTGTGAGATAGAGTGAATGATTTTATCATTATTTAAAAGGTCCTCAACTACTTGTGTGCCTTTAAAATTCTTCAAAAAGTTTTGTAGGACATACATAGCATTCTGTTTTCTGAATAGATCTTTTATTTTCAAATTGGAGTTCACCTTATTAATATCACAATTAAATATTATTTCCCCTTCTATTATTGTTTCATTCAAATAATATATAAAAATATGTTTATTTATATATAAATGTTGAAAAGCTCTGATATATAGGGAATGGAAGTGTACTGCCTGGTGTATAATGGTGTTATAATGCCCTTTATATAATAATGCTTCCCATATATTAATCTAAAGGGGAAAGTCACTCAATATAAGCATGGCTGGGGTTGGCACTGTGGCACAGTGGGTTAATGCCCTGGCATCCCATATGGGTGCCGGTTTGAGATCCAGCTGCTTCATTTCCAATCCAGCTCTCTGCTATGGCCTGGGTAAGCAGTAGAAGATGGCCCAAGTCCTTGGGCCCCTAAACCCACGTGGGAGACCCAGAAGAAGCTCCTGGCTCCTGGCTTCAGATCGGCACAGCTTCGGCCATTGCGGCCAATTGGGGAGTGGACAAGCAGATGGAAGACTTCTTTTTCTCTTTCTGCCTCTCCTCTGTGTAACTCTGACTTTCAAATAAATAAATAAATATTTAAAAAAAATAAGCACAGCAAGAATGTGCTATGTTCTTTTTGAAAATATCAAAGTATATATCAAAAGTTTAAAATAAATTATTACATAAATTCCTCAGAGTTGCAATTTGCCTTATTCCAGTCATATGTCCAGCACAGAAATATGCTTAGCAAAGACAGAATACTATGACAACAGTAAAAAAATCAAGGAAATTGCTTTAGAGCCCATGCCCTTCAAAATTAATGCAAGAGAAAATAAATAAGACATGTCACTATTTCATTATTTCCTAAACTCCCTGGCAAACTGGCCAAAACTGTAACTTTAATCCTCAGAAATATGACCATAACCAAAATAAACCCCTACTGTTTCATTCAATGTGAAACTTGGAATGTTAGTTGGTTTCCAGTGCTCTGACTGGGAGTGAAATTGGGCTGTTGGTACTTCCTGGCAGTAGGAGCAGGAAGGCTATCCATAGCCTAGAAATGCCAGGAAATCTAAGTCAGCATTAAGGAACATTACTTGCAAACTAAATCTAGAAGAAATATTTTGCATTTCAATAAACTGAGTTTTCAAAAACTCAGTGTTATTTTTTTTTTCCTAACATATATGATAATGACTCATCTTGAACACTTTCCCCTTTTACACTGGTGACACAGGAAATTGCCCAGCAGGGAGGAGAACAGCATACACTGTTCCACTGATCTCTGTTTACTGTTTTGTATTTCCAATTCTTTCTGGCTTCTTTTGAAGTCAAACTTTCTTCCCAATTCACAAAGAGCACTAATAACATCAATAGCTTTTGCATCAGGGTATTTATATTTTAAGAGTAAGGGGAAAAAAAATGAAGTTCTTTTGGTTACCTGAAAGAAGAAAGTTTCAGTTTGATTGGTATCTTGTGCTGACAGAAATCCTAGCACAGGAATTTAAATATGCCCGAAAGAATTTGACATTGTGCTAGGGGATATTAAACCATTTTTTCCACCTCTAAAACCTCAGTGGTAATTTTTATTATCATAGTGCAAAATACCTTCTCATTGTTCCCACCCCCTAGCCAGTAAGTTTATGGGTAGAAATCACAAAAAGCTTTACTACTGGGAAACAAATAAAAATGCCCTTTCTGACTTCTTAATGAAATCATTCCAGTTTTTATTCATCACTTTAATAGTCATGCTGTTAGCAGATTGTATCCAACTAAGAAAGTGATTCATTTAAATAAGAATCTATTCACTCCTGTAGCATTCATAGCAGAGGCTTAAGCAATATGAATAAAAAGAACGGGAACGTGTTCCTAGATCCTTGGTGATGAATTAACCTTTTAAAAGGAACCGTGACTAATTTTGATCACACTTGTCACTGAAAAACATTCTAGATTGGGCCTATGCCATACATGAAACATACACGTACAATATGCTCATTATGTATCATATATGTATATGCTGTATGTGTGTGTAATGGACATTTTCAGATTAATATATGCATTTCAGATTTAATATATGTAAGTCTAAATTTTACAAGTAAATATAAACGAACTCATAATTGGAAACATAGCCGTGTTTATTTCTGCTTTGCTACCTCCTCTTTTATGCAAATATAGACCTTAGATTATAAGATGAAAGATGAATCAAGTTCAGACTCCAACTGTGCTGAGAAAGAAAACATTCTGTGCTTATGATTTATGAGAAAACATGTATTTTTACTAAAAATGAAAAGAGCATTGTTGATGTAAATATTTTGAGACAAAAATTAAACACATAAATAGTACAAGCAGTTTTAAAAATGTTGATAGTTTTTGTTTTTCATTTTTGTATTCATCTAGACAAAAAAAATGCTTTGCTATACCTTATAACTGAGGGCATCCAAATGATTAACGTATAATAAACTGCCTATGTCATTATCCTGCTCTTCAAAGACAAAATGATTTGGTCATGAAATGTTGCACTGCACAAGACTCAATGACCAATACATGCTATAGGTAAGGGGTTATGGTTTAATTAGATCTAGAGATAACAATAGCAAACAGTTCATAATTACTATGGACGAGGCAGTCTTCTAAATTTTCTACAGGTATTAGCTCACTTGAACATCGCAATTACTCCAAGAGGTTAGCAATGTTATTCTACCCATTTTACTGATGATAAAGACTGGAAGACTAAATATGAGGCAAGGTATTTACCTGAGGTACATGATAATCTTCCACAGTAATGAATTAGAAAATGGAGGAGTCTGGATCTGAATCAACAAAATCCATTCTCTTAACCATTTCATTACACTGTCTTTTATAAGGATTTAAAAATATGATCTCAATAATGGATACAATGAAGTTGATGAAATAATTGATGGAGTTTACAGGAAAATTAAATTTATAATGAAGGAGTGATTAAAATTAATTTAATTAAACTTTGTGAAAAATGCAGTCAAAATTGGCAAATCACAAGGGCATAGACAATGACCCAAATAACAGTGTCTTCTCTGAAATTTATATGTGGTTGGTTGTCTCTGTTATCCAAAAAGTAAAATTATACTTATCTCTAAACCATGAGCCTGTATTAGCAATTATCTTTTATAAAAATTTATTAGAGAGGGCCGCCATTGTAGGGTAGCAGATAAAGCTGCTGCCTGAACATCTACATCCCTTATGGGCACCAGTTCATGTCCCAGTTGCTCCAATTCTGATCCAGCTTTCTGCTAATGCATTTGGGAAAGTGGCAGAAGATGGCCCAAGTGCTTGGACCCCTGCACCCATGTGGGAGACCCAGGTGAAGCTCCTGGCTCCTGGCTTTGGCCTGGCTCAGCACTGGCCATTCTGGCTATCTGGAGAGTGAATTAGGGATGGAAGATTCTTTCTCTCTCTTTTCCTCTCTCTCTATAACTCTTTCAAATATATATATATATATATATATATATATATATATAAACTATATATATATAGTTTATATATATATATATATATATATATATATATAAACTAACAGCACTAAAAAAAAGTGTTTGAGAGAAAGACAGAGACAGAGACTCAGACAGAGGAGAGCGTCTCTGTACAGCTCCACTCTCTAAGGCCTACAACAGCCAGGGCTGGGCTGGAGCAGAAATGAGGAACTCAATCCAGATCTTTCACAGGGGTTGTAGAAACCCAACTACTTGAGCCCTCACCACTGCTTTACAAGGTTCACCTTAGCAGGAAACTGGAATCAGCAGCTGGATTCAGGTGTTGAATGTAGGCACTCTGATATGGACACAAGCATCCTAATGGCAGTTTAACTACAAGGCCAAATGCACATCTCAGAATAATCTTTTAAAGTTCTACTTCCTATGTAAGAGACTGAAATTATTCAAATATTTTTCCCACACCTAAATTTTCATGTTTAAACTGAACATAGCAAGAAATCAAATAACTAATTATTAAATTTTGATTATATTGCCAAATTTAACTAGATTTCCAAAAGAAATTTGGGAATTCAAAACAGAACAAATAATTTCTTCCAAAGTTTAGGAATGAAAGTTATCAATAAACTATCCTTTAGTTACTGCACCAAAGAGAGCCACTTGGTTAACTAATTAGCAATAGTTATTATGAATAACTCTAACAAGTCTTTAGAGTGGATTTTAAGCAGAAACCTACCATTTTAAACAAATGATATCAAAGATTCAATCTAGGGGAGAAGCAGTGATAGAGATACATGGAAATATGAAATTGTGTTGGTTTTGGGAGCAGACAAATCTGAATTTAAATCCCTGCTCTGATAGTCTCTGGGTATATGACCTAGAGATAGTTATTTAATCTCTTTGAACCCATTATTTCTCTCCTCTGTAAAACAGCTAATATCTTCTTTGAAAGGTTACTGCCAGGATTTTATATAATAAAATTATATGTAGCAGTTAAAACAGCTTGACATACTATAGGCATACAAAGTGACTCAATTCCTTTCTCACATAGCAATTACATAAATTTCTTTTCTAACATCTGTCCTGTATCTGGGAAGTTCACCAAAAAGAGAAATGTTTTTCACTGTAAGATATGTTTAACACTTCATACCTTAGGGAAGTGGCCAAAGGATTAAGTGACCAATGTTTAATACACAGACGATGGGGCTTGTATGCTGGAAGAGTTCACAGGTTTAGTAACAAAATACAATCTTTTCTTCTGCCAGTTTCCCTATAGTAATCTCTCACACCTCCTCCTTACTTCATCCCCTAATTCTTTACCACTCCACTTCTCTAGATTTACAATTCATCAGATTTCAATGCAATTTCAAGGCATTAGGAAAATGAAACACTTTCACTTCAATAAAACATTATAGGGCTCATCCCTTATTAAACTTGTTTCTGTAATAATTAAATTCCCTAGGTTGCTTATTACCCTAGGAAATGGATAAGTTCCCATTTTAAAATTTCATTTTCTGGTCAATTCTTCCAACCAATTGTGAAGATAAAATGAAGTGCCAAGTACCATTGCCACTTAATCCAACAAAACTTACTCATTACTTAAAAACATCTTGCTCGATCACCATAGTAACATACTCATATTCTCAGAGACTATAAAAACAGGTAACTCAAATATTTAAAAATAAAATCATTAATAACAGGACTTAATTCTTTCATACTTATTAGGTAAATAAAAAGCTTTTCATATTATTACATACTTTGTTATTGTTATTGAAATCACTATTGTTGAAACTTTGAAATTTTTAACATCATCATAAATATTTTCTGTTTAATCAATAGACTTTAAATCTAGACCTTCAAACTATACTGAACTCTTATCTCTGAACTGCTGTATATTTTACTGTGGAAAATTTTTATCAAAGGCATGTGAAACAGTTACATAAATAACTAACATAAGCAAGGCCTGTGTGACCAGGAAATGATCTATCCTAATTATCATAAATAGAACTTTCATTTAAAATTACCACATAATTAAAGAGGACATTAAGAACATATAAGACATCTCATATTATGGTTCAATAAGTTAATTTTTCAAAATGACTCATTTCAAAGTGTGATATCCTACTAATATGCTCATGGTGAGTTTTTCAATTATGTTTGTTAAAATAAATAAATCCTTAAAACACTTTAGAATTTTAATATTATGCTGTAAACCTACTCTGGAGTGATTTATGATCCTACAGACATATAGAGTACATGTTAAATTATTCAGAATCAGACTAACTCACCTGTTGATTATACAGGTTTCACAGAGCCTTCATACTCCCTACAGAATCTATTGCGATAAACACAGAAGCCATCATTAAGCCAACTGTGATAGAAAGATATGTGCTTCATGAAAACCCTGCCCGATGAAATCATTCTACCTTGTCCTATCATTTGTCATCCTAACACTTAACATTGTGCAATAATAGTATCTTGTTCTTTTATTTTTTTGTCTAATGTCTCTTAAAATATAATCTATGTGGAAATGGAAAAGAATAATAAATACAGGGGAAGAGGTTCTACTCTTCCAAAATCAACAAAAGGCACAATACATATTCTGAACCACCTTTAGTTAAGTTCTCTGTATTCACCTCTACTGGTTAAAATTTAGCACATTCTCTTTTCATATTCATCATCTTAAACATTCCCCACTTTGGATAATAAGCATGTTGACAAGCCAGATGTTGAAATAAGCACTATTAAAAAAGGGATTTTCTATAAATAGCTACTATTGCTGTGTTAAAAAAAAAAAAAAAGGAGAGAGACAGACCAGTGAACCATTGACAAGGAAACTTTTAAAGTTTTGTCGTCATTAAGAGAAAAGAAATACATTTTTTTTTTTTGACAGTGTGGTATTCTTGCCTCTTGAGGTTTAGGAAACATATACCTAATGGTTATGCCTTGAGGCAAAAGTCTTAACTAATCAAGGTACTAATCTGTTGCCCAATGTAACATGCTTCCAACCACGTGAGCTGAAAACAGAATGTCATTAAAGAGGTTTTCCATGTGGTTGTTTTAAATACTGCAATACAGAGGGAATGATTTTCTGTCAGAATAGTTGTGATTTCACGAAAAATAGATGAGGAGGTATGTGTCTGTGTGTGTCAAACCTTTGCTATTGCAAAAAGTATTTTCAAACTCTTCAGGTCTTATTGGTGCATTTAAAAATAGGCAGACAGATTTAGATAGAGATCTAGAATAATGTATTTTTCAAGGATACTAAGATTAAAAGTAGATTCCTCCGTGGTTCGAAATTATTTGGCCGATCATTAAAAATAAGTCTATTCTGTGTGTGACAATTGATTATTAAAAATGAAGGGATAGATTTTAACAGGTGCAGTGATTTGAAGAATTTTTATTTTCTCTTCTATCTTTTTATTATACTGGCAAATAGTTGTCCTTGGCCTGCAATAGGCAAGGTACATACCACATGGAAAGCTCATAAAGACGGAGTGAATCAGAAACAAGTTCATTTATCAGCCCTCTTCAAATCGGCTTTCTACACTCTCATTTGCAATATTGCAATATTCCTTTATAGAGAATAACATCTTTTTAAAGTAGAGAAGTATTGTTTTTCATATATACATCGTTTAAAAATAGCGGTGGCTGAATTCTTTAGCATCTGCAGCTTGATACTGGGAAATATTTATATGTAATTTGTATGGCTAGAATAAAAGTTCAAATTGTGCTACCTGTTTCATTCTTTCATAAAGAAGTTCTTTTCTTGTAACAGTTCTTAAAATCTTGCATGTTAGCATACCAATACAACTTTACCCAATAGATACAATTTATATTTCAGTTTTACCCAATAGATACAATTTATATTTCAGTTTGTCAGCACTGTTGAAGCAAATCTTTTTTAGAGGGTGAAAAAAACAGACATCTCAATAGATGGGTGAATCATCTGAGGTAGTGTATAATTAGATTGAAATATGGACAACCTGCATATAATTTTCCGTCAGTGATTCATTATTTTGTCTTATTTAGATGATAGGCAGACTTTGTTTTCTGTTTTAAATAGCTATATGCAATTAATATAAGACATTTCAGCCTGAATATTTTGAGTATTTTCAGCTCTCCAAAATAGTAAACTCTCTCAATTGATTTAAATTAAATGTAATGAAATATGCCATTTAGAAACATAAAATAACTAGAAGCCGTGCCTGGCTGTTAGCATTTCCTTCACAAATATAAATTTCCACATTTTTACACATTTAATTTTGTCTTTATCCTCATCTTAGCACTTAAAATGAATAGATAAATGTTATACTTCTTCAACATATTTATAATTAATGTATTAGGCTGCATATATACATTAATTTAGGTCTTAATATCTAATTAATTGTTATATAAGTTTATAACAGTTTAGCAAAAACATTTATTCTTAATGCATGACAGGTAATGATTACACATGAAGATTGTACCCAAATCAAATAAATGGAACACATATTTGGGCCCTTAAAATACAAAAAAGGATAAAAGATAAAAAAAAATTTTCTTCCTATTGCAATGGTTATTTATAACTCAAGATTTTTATAGGAGTTAATTACCTTACTTTTGGCTTTAAAATTAGCACAATATAGCCTTCCAGTTGATAGAGTCACATAGCTGGAGAGGATAGATTGAAGGTCAAGTTCAGATCCACCAGAAGCAGGCCAGTGCCAGGTACACGTCTGTATTTTCATATCACAATGAGATAACTGAGGCAAACCTCATTTGGAAAAGTCTGAATATCTGAACTCTACACGGTCACTGAATTTAATACATACCATTCTTCAGTTCAAATCACCTAGAAATAATATGGATGCTTGCCTAACCTATATCCTACAGGATACACACCTTAGGCATTTAACCACTACCTACTTGGCTGCTTGTGACTTTTCCAAGAAAATTACTTTTCCCTGTGTCAAGGTAGATCTGAGAATGTTGTGATCACACCAATTGTGTGTTACTGGGATGTCAGTAGGAGCAACATTTTTAAAATCCAAGAATGGGGCCCGGCGTTGTGGCATAGTGGGTAAAGCTGCAACCTGCAGTGCCGGCATCCCACATGGGCACCGGTTCAAGTTCTGGCTGCTCCACTCCTGATCCAGCTCTCTGCTATGGCCTGGGAAAGCAGTAGAAGATGGCCCAAGTCCTTGGGCCCCTGCACCCACGTGGGCGACCTGGAAGAAGCTCTTGGCTCCTGGCTTCGGATCAGTGCAGCTCTGGCTGTTGTGGCCAACTGGGAGGTGAACCAGCAAATGGGAGACCTCTCTCTCTCTCTCTCTCTCTCTCTCTCTCTCTCTCTCTCTCCTCCTTTTCTCTGTGTGTAACTGACTTTCAAGTAAATAAATAAATTTAAAAAAAAAAAAAGAAATCCAAGAATGATGAGTCTAGCATTTAGGAAAATTACAAACACTTGGAGGTCCTTTTTTGGCCAAAAAGGAAGCAAACATGTATAGACAATACACACATAACTAGCTTATTTTTACATCTTGAATCTTCAAATTTTTCCAGCACTGTATTAACTGTTTTAGACAGACCCCCTCATTAAGTCTCATAATACCTGTCACTGTAAAAAGATGATATAAACCATGATGCTTCTCTTTTAAAGGTACATGTACTTTGAAGTAAATACTTAATGTAAAAATAAGTATATCTGTCAACCTGGCTGGACCATGGTGATGTTGGTCACACAGTATTCTGGCTAATTCAGTGATGATGTTTTCTGGAAGTGATTAATATTTAAACAGATGGATTAGGTTTTCTTTAAGTGGATGAGGGTGGGCCTCATGCGATCAGTAGAAAACATTCATAAAAGAAAGATGGACCCACCCTGAGCCAAAAAGGAAGTCAGCCAAAAGAGTACTCCAGGGCTCCAACTGAAATTCTTCCCTCATCTCTGTCCTACGCTATAGATTTTGGATTGACAAACCTCCATCGTAATGCGAATCAAGTCTTTAAAATCTCTCTCTCTCTCTCTCTCTCTCTCTCTCTCTCTCTCTCTCTCGGGCTGGCGCCGTGGCTTAACAGGCTAATCCTCCGCCTTGCCGGTGCCTGCACCCTGGATTCTAGTCCCGGTCGGGGCACCAGATTCTGTCCCGGCTGCTCCTCTTCCAGGCCAGCTCTCTGCTATGGCCCGGGAAAGCAGTGGAGGATGGCCCAAGTGCTTGGGCCCTGCACCCGCATGGGAGACCAGGAGAAGCACCTGGCTCCTGGCTTCGGATCAGTGAGATGCACTGGCTGCGGCGGCCATTGGAGGGTGAATCAATGGCAAAAAGGAAGACCTTTCTCTCTGTCTCTCTCTCACTATCCACTCTGCCTGTAAAAAAAAAAAAAAAAAAAAAAAAAGAAAAATCTCTCTCTCTCTCTCTCTATATATATATATATACACATATATATACACACACGTATATATACATTCTATTGATTGTGTTCATCTGGAGAACCCTAACTAATAAAAGCAATGAGGATAAAGCAGTAACATTTAATAGCATATTTTATCACTTAAGATGTTTTTCATTACTTTAATGACTAAAAATTCTCATAATCTTTCCAACAACTCTTAGGGAATGCAAGAAAAGAATTTTATTTAATGCTTTACAAATAATGGAACTGATGGTAAGCTAGATAAAATATCTGTGGTGACAAGCTAACAAAATGCAGTGCTGGATTTGACCTCGTGTTTTGTAATTGTTTGCATAAAGACCTATTTTTTTGGCATTTTAAAAAATTATTTATTTATTTGAAAGAGTTACACAGAGAGGGGAGGTAGGGTCAGGGAGAGATCTTTCATCTGCTGTTTTATTCCCAGATGGCCACAATGGAAAGCACTGTGCCAAGTGAGCTAGGAACCAGGAGCTTCATCTGGGTCTTCTATATGGGTAGCAGGGGCCCAGTCACTTGGGCCATCTTTTGCTGTTTTTCCCAGGCCATTATCAAGCAGCTGGGACATGAACTGTGCCCATATGGGATGCTGGTATGGCAAGTGGTAGCTTTCACCTGCTATGCTGCAATACCAACCACTATTTTTTGGCTTTTATAAGACATGAATTTGCCTAGTCCTTGGTATCCTGTAACTTTTAACCTTCAATTCTTTAACAGAAAAGGAAAGTCACAACACCAATATAGAAGCCTTCCTTCAATATCATTCCAGAGACCTTTACTTAGCAAATAAAAGAAAGATCAGGCCGGAGATAGAAATGAGTGACACCTCATAGCTTTATTTTCTCTTTTCCTCCATAGTTTTACAAAAACAAAGAAGAATATTTCTTATACAGTTAAATTAAAAACTTATTAATAAACTTGGTTTTAGCCAAAAGTTTAGCATAGTTCGAACACAGAAATACTATACTTATGAAAACTGACACAGTGTTTACACTGCTAAATACCCTCCTCCTTATTCTGTTACATTTTGTGAATAACCTTGACAAAATAGAGAGCAAAAGAAGGTGATGTTCGAAATAATAGCTTCTTCCTCTACATTTAATAGAATAGGTATAGGAATTCTAGCTCTTCTTATGTGATCTGAAAAGAATAAAAATAAACTGTATTTCTCCACACTTTAAACTATTTGATTGCTCAATGCATTTCCAAACAAGAAGCCTGACCCAAGGACAAGGGAAGAACTTGTGAGAAGCAGCTGTTCCTTCAGGAACCTGAATCAGCAGGGCCTCGCCTCAGTCCCTGGTTAGGAAAAATGGCAACTGGAAGAATCTCATTTGTATCTCCTTTGTAAACAATATGACTCCTTTAAGGAATCAGAAAACTTAGAAGCATACAATAGAGTTCTCATGGGACAACTCTTAAGTCTTTGATTAAAAAACCTGAGTTATTTTAAAATACTATTTTATGGGTCCTGCACTATGGCATAGTGGGTAAAATCACCACCTGCGGTGCTGACATCCATAGGAGCTCTGGTTACTGTCCTGGCTGCTCCAGTTCTGATCCAACTCCCTGCTAATGCACCTGGAAAGCAGTGAAGATGGCTCAAGTACTTGGGCCCCTATACCCACATGAGAGACTCCTGGCTCCTGGCTTCAGATCAGCCCACCTCCAGCTATTGCAGCCATTTGGGCAGTGAATCAACAGTTGGAAGATCTCTCCCTCTGTAACTCTGCCTTTCAAATAAATAAGTAAATGTTTTAAAAATGATATTTTATAAAAAGTATTCTCTAGGTTGTGGGATCAAAATGCTTTCTTTTCATGCACTGTAAAGAAAGGTACATGATATTTTAAAAAGGCATTGATCCTCAGGTGTAAGGAGAAGTAAGGAAGAAAGAACAGAGGAGGGGAGAATAGGAATTGTTAGAAACTGGGAAACAGGGGCCGGAGCTGTGGCGTACCAGGTAAAGCCGCTGCCTGGAGTTCAGGCATCCCATATGAGTGACGGTTCCTGTCCCGGCTGCTCCACTTCTGATTCAGCTCTCTGCTATGGCCTGGGAAAGCAGTAGAAGATGATTCAAGTCCTTGGGCCCCTACACCCACATGGGAGACCTGAAAGAAGCTCCTGGCTCCTGGCTTCAGATCTGTTCAGCTTCAGCCACTGTAACCATTTGTGGAATGAACCAGCAGATGGAAGACCTTTCTTTGTCTATCTCTAATTCTCTCCATAACTCTTTCAAATAAATAAAAATAATTTTTTTAAAGAAGCACCACATAGGAGAGAGAGAGAGGTAAATCTTTGTAAACTATTGTTTACAAAGGCACTATGAACAAGTTTCCCATGTAGGTATAGGAGCCCAAGAAAAAGCCCTAATGGTGCTTCTTTCTTTTTTATATTTTTCATTTAGATTATGAGGATATAACTCCACATAATGAAGACATCAAGAAAGCAAGGCAAAAAGCCATTAATTAGCTCTACACGCTTAGAAATACTAATCTCAGAGTTTACCATATGCAAGGCACTATTCCAATAACTTAATGTATGCTAAGTCATTTTACCCTCACAATCCGAGGAAGCACAGTGAAACATGGGGCTCAGAGAGGTACAGTTTGTCTGAATAGAGTAGGCTGAGATTTATATCCATGTAGTTTTGATCCACAGTCTTTATGCTAAGTAACTACTCCATTGTGAGGTTGTAAGGAGAGTAGAAACTTAATCCAATGAAGGAATGTAAAACTGGGGCTTTGGGAAGTGATTAAGTTAGATAAGGTCATTAGAAGAAAACCCTCATGACCAAATCCCAGTGTCCTTAGGAGAAACAGTCAGACACGTGTGTACTCCCTATCTCTTGCCATGTGCATTGTCCTAGGAGGCAGTCAACAAGGAGTCTATCACCACATGAGGCCCCTGGAACTGGCATCTCTTGTACTGTGACAAATATATACCTCTCTTCTTTAAAGGGTAGCCTTCCTCAGGTGTTTTGTTACAGTGATGAAAAACAGTTCTCTATGAACTTCAGTCACCAACCAATATTTCCATCATTATTTGGAAATACTGGAATTAGATTGAAATATTTCAGTGTTAGTAAAAAGATACTTTGTTGTATCCACTGTATGTAAATTATTGCCATATAACATGACCTGAAGCATGTTAAATAATGATGTGATGTTGATTTCAACATATTTAATTTTCCATATATTTTAATCAGAATAAAAATTATATAAACATCTACACTCTCACAGCATTATCTACTTTTTCTTATCACTAGAAAGTCGCCCAAGTTGCAAAAAAATAATTTTGGGAAAAAATCAATATAAACAAAATGTGACTTAAAAACAACATGGTACTAATTATGTGGTAGGAGCACCTTGTCAATTTTGTTGAAGTTTTTTTTTTTTTTTTTTTTGACAGGCAGAGTGGACAGTAGAGGGAGACAGAGAGAAAGGTCTTCCTTTTTGCCATTGGTTCACCCTCCAATGGCTGCCGTGGTAGGCGTGCTGCGGCCGGCGCACCGCGCTGTTCCGATGGCAGGAGCCAGGTGCTTCTCCTGGTCTCCCATGGGGTGCAGGGCCCAAGAACTTGGGCCATCCTCCACTGCACTCCCTGGCCACAGCAGAGAGCTGGCCTGGAAGAGGGGCAACCGGGACAGGATCGGTGCCCCGACCGGGACTAGAACCCGGTGTGCTGGCGCCGCAAGGTGGAGGATTAGCCTGTTAAGTCTTGAACTCATTTTTCATGAGATCAGCATGTTTTCATATCTTGCTTTTGTGTGATAGTAATTAGTTTGAATGTTATATTTGAATTATTAATAAAAAATAGTTTTCCCATAGTGATAAAGCTATCTATAGATATGACCTGCATTTTGAGCTCTAAAATCTTTTAACTAGTACCAAATCATATTTATCTTTGTCAGTTCCATCTTTATATTCTGAAATCAAAGAAATAAGTACTTCTTCAAAATCAGCATTTCACATGTTAAGAGATATTGTTCTACTATTGTAATAGAATATTTGTAGAAGATAGGATATGCTTTTGGACTCCAAAATCAGTTTAAATTCCAACATGAGAGTGCTTCACCACCTTCATTTCACACGTTAAGTAATGAAGTGCAAGTATTTGTTTCTCTTGGCTCAAGACTTTTCCAGGTACATCCAATATCTCAGAATTGAGGAACCAAAATTTGGTTAACCTGATGAGACGAAGGTCTGTTGTCACTTGCCTTTGAAATCTCTAAACGTTTCCTTGATACAGTACATAGAGAAATTTCCAAAGCTGAGAGCCAGTTAGTGTAGCTTCCAGAAACATCTCTTTGTAACACCTCCTTAACCGTGGTTTCCTAATCATTATGCAGAAGAATTCACTGCCTAATTAAAGAACTGGTGCAGTGATGAAGATAAAGAATACAGAGCAGGGCTGCAAGCTAATCTACAAGCAAAACACAGGAGCTACTTGTCAGGAGTAAGGGCATATTTTATCGACAGCTGTGTCCAATAAGGATGAGTTATGCAGTAAATATTTAATACTAATGCATTTCTGCCATGATTGTTACTTCCTTCATTATCTCTCCCTGTATTCAGTAAAATAATTAATACAGTCATTCATTGAAGTTCCACTTTAAATACCAGAATTTTTGAAGAATAATGTTCATTTTCAATGGGAATGTTGCACTCATTGTAGGAACTCATGATTTATATATCCAATGAAATAAATGCACAGTTAATCAAGTTAACTGTTTATTGGTTAGATTCCATTTTGTGTTTATGAAATATATACAATTTTAATTACATATACATGAGAGAGAAAGAGAAAAAAATGAAAATTTTTACCATTATTGTGTAAAAAAATGATGGCTCAATACACAAATGTATATTTAGCAGTAATTTGTAAAGGTGCTAAAGACATTATGATGGACTGGAAGAATGCAAACTTTAAAACCATCTGTTCTATCTTTGGTTAATCAACAGTCAATTTACTTAAGGTCTTGAGACTTCTCCTTTTATTTAAAAAAAAAAAATGAGAAAACGGGAGGATGGAAGTACCAGAATAGTTATCTGCTATGTGGTGTTTATAAATAAAATGTAGGCAGAGCAAATCTGTCATGCTAGACTTTTAATAAATTATAATTTTCTCCCCTGATGTAGAGAGATGATACCAGCTCCAAATATTCAAGCTAAAAGAGAATAACTAATACTTCAAGAATTTTGTTGATTTTTATAATGCAAATTCTATTTAGATTCTTCATCTCAAAAATATATTATGTATTTCTAATATGACTCAGAATATGGAAAGTCAATGGCAATGCCATAATAAATCAGATGCAAGAATATAGAGTAGGGGGGCCGGTGCTGTGGCGCAGTGGGTTAAAGCACTGTTCTGAAACACTGGCATTCCATATGGGCGCCAATTCGAGTCCCGGCTTCTCCACTTCTGATCCAGCTTTCTGCTATAGCCTAGGAGAGCAGTAGAAGATGGCCCAACTCCTTGGGCCCCTGCACCCATGTGGGAGACCCAGAAGAAGCTCCTGGCTCCTGGCTTCAGATAGATGCAGATCTGGCCGTTATGGCCATCTGGGGAATGAACCAGCAGGTGGAAGACTTCTCTCTTCTCTCTCTGTCCCTACCTCTCTCTGTAACTCTGTCTTTCAAATAAATAAAATGAATATATTTTTTTAAAAAGAACAGAGTAGAATGAATTGTGTATTTCTTTATCTACATGTGTGACTAGAAAGCTGTATCTACACAGATTTCTATCTACATACAAATATACCAGCATCTGTGTTTTGGTAAAAATCTATTATACATAATGTGCTGTACACTGTTATTTAATGCTATAACTAGTATTCCAACAGTATTTTTTCACTTTGTGTTGCTATGTGGGGGCAAACTGTTGAAATCCTTACTTAATATATACTAAACTGATCTTCTGTATATAAAGAGAACTGAAAATGAATCTTGATGTGAATGGAAGAGGAGAGGGAGTAGGAAAAGGGAGGGTTGCGGGTGGGAGGGAAGTTATGGGGGGGAAGCCATTGTAATCCATAAGCTGTACTTTGGAAATTTATATTCATTAAATAAAAGTTAAAAAAATCTATTATACAGTTCATCCAAGAATACATAGAATAGGCAGAAAAATATTTGGCATAATATAAAAAGAAAATATTTTAGCTATGAAGTAGATGAATAATACAAAAAATTGCAAAATAAAAAAATCTGGAGGAAATTATGTTAAGTTGAAGAGTTAAGCAGAGGAAGACAAAAGCTGCATGCTCTCACTTATTTTTGGAAGCTAAAATGCAAGTAGATGTACAAGAAGTAGTGAAAAGAACAACGGCTATCAGAGCATGGGGAGCCTGGGGTGAGGCTGCAGAGAGGGTGGTTCATGGGAGCAATGGTGCGTTTGGAGAAATGGCATATCTCCTCACGTCCTATAGCAGAATAGAGTAGCTGGCTGACAAAAAGTTAGTTGTATACATCAAAATAGCTAGTCAAGAGAATTCTGAATGCTCCTAACACAAATAAGTGACAAGCGTATAAGTTAATAGATATTATGAGTTATCCTGATCTGATCAGTACATATTGGATACATGAATTAAAATTTCACACTGTACTCCATAAACATCTACAATTATGGTGTCAATTAAAATAAAGTATATTTTTAAATATATTAAATGTTAACTTAAAATGGTTTGAGCACTACCTGTGGGTATTACAGTATTGTTAAAAATATATTATTTCATGAAATATGCTTTCAGAAGAAAGCAGAAACATCTGGATTTCTTTAGATTTAGTTCTAGCTTCTTTCATCTAGTTTCACAGGTCTCTTTATTGACATGCTTACTACAATTACCTGATACATTTATCTAGGGATGAACATCATTTTAATTGAATTTATATTCATAAATTCCTTAACTTAAGGAATTCTTTGATTCCTTATCGATCCATAAAAGAGAGTAAGATGACATGGTATTTAGTATTGTACAGGTGTGTGTCTGGTGCAGCAGCCAAGATGCTGTGTGGGATACATGCATCACATTTGGGTTTGAATATTGGCTTCTCTTCTGGATCAGCTCCCTGCTAATGTGCACGTCCAGAGGCAGCAGGTGATGGCTCAAGTATTTGGATCCCTGCCACTCATATCAAATACCCAGACTTTGCTCCTGGCTTTGACCTTGTTTAGGCCTGGCAGTGTGGGCATTTAGGGAGTGAAACAGCACATGGAAGATTTGTCTGTCTCTCTGCCTCTCAAAAAAAAAAAAAAAGTAGTTTTCTCTTTCATATACATGCTGATATTAATCTTTGAAATGCAGATATTACAAAGAATGTTTAACAAAATATTGAATTTTATATTTCCAATGCCGATTAGTCATACTTTGTCTCTCAGAAATAGAACAAACTTTCCCTAGTAAAAGCATCCCTAGTAAAAGCATATAAGAACATTGAAAGTATAGCTAGGAAAAGAAAATGGCGGTCAATTTTCCTTATGTTAGCTATGAGATTTTTACGCTCCTTTGTTTACTATAAGATGAATCCTCTTAAGGAAATTTAACTTTATAAAATGCTCCAATACACCAGTGATTTGAGCAGCTTGATGTATGTTCTGCCCTTTAGTTCGGGCACTTGGCAAGGATTGCTTATGGTCCACCTAAATTTGTTGTTTTCTCCTTCTGTATACTAATATATTCATAGCAGGGCAGATGGCTGCCAGCTTTTCTTGAACTTAGTTGTAATTAAGTCTGTGTTAATAGAATTGAGTGGAAGTGAAGTGTATCACTTCTCATTCAGGAGTTAACATTTGCTCATATATTCTTCCAAGTTCTTTCCTGCAAGCTGGAACAACGAATGAGCAGGTAGAGAGAAGGCAGTACTCTGGCAGGGGTGGGGAACATTTCTTGGCCAAGGGCCATTTGGGTACTGATGACATCATTTGTGGGCCATTCAAAATTATCAACTTAAAAATTAGCTTGCTATAGCTTATTGAATGTTGAGTCTTGCCTGCAGGAGCCTTGGCAGGGCCAGACCAAATGATTTCATGGCTTCTGTACGCCCTACACACAGGACATTCTCCAGCCCTGATAGAGGGACCACTTGATAAAACCTGGATCCCTGAGTGATGATATGAAACTAAGCCAGCCCTGTGGCCTACAACACTGCCTTGCTTCAAGGCTGTTTGTGAGACAGAAATGTAAATCTACGTACTGAAGCAATATCTTTGTTAGAGCAGCTTTTAGCCTTTTCTCTAAGCCATACAGATTTCCACTGAATATCATAATGAATAAAAATACCATGAATAAAACGACAGATCTGCAGCTAAAGCTGTGGAATCTTCATGGCTTTTTGAAGTTGTTTTGCACATATCTGAAAACAAAGGATATTGTTTCAAATTAATTGGGTATGATGTGTTGAACGATGGACTTTTTCTAAGAGCAGATGATATGCAGTTTAATTTTGAGAGATAAATGAGGAAGCTGAAAATGAAGAAACTTTTAAAAACGTTGGCCCTTTATGTCTGGCTTTGTTGGATCTTACACAAAATGGTTTTCTTGTTTTTGCCACTCCAGCTGTGATTTCATCTGAAATCCAGCAAAACACTCACTGTATCATTGAATGATAGATCTTAAAATCACCTTTAACCTTAGCAAATATTTGCATTATCTAGAACTGAATCCTCTTTAGTATGTCTCTGAAAAATTGTCATAGTCACTCTGTAGATTTCCAGAACGGGCAAGATTACTAATTTATATCTTCTATTTGAGTTTGCTAAACTCTCACAAACATTTTTCTAAACTGGGCTCCATAAAATGTTCTGTGACTCTTTCCTCCAATCTTCTTTTGTTTTCCTTATCTGCTCAATGACAAGGTCTATTTTCATTTCAGAATATTGGCCTATGGCAGGCGCCGTGGCTTAACAGACTAATCCTCCGCCTTGCAGCGCCTGCACACCGGGTTCTAGGCCCGGTCGGGGCGCCGGATTCTATCCCGGTTGCCCCTCTTCTAGGCCAGCTCTCTGCTGTGGCCCGGGAAGGCAGTGGAGGATGGCCCAAGTGCTTGGGCCCTGCACCTGCATGGGAGACCAGGATAAGCACCTGGCTCCTGGCTTCGGATCAGCGTGATGTGCCGGCCGCAGTGGCCATTGGAGAGTGAACCAATGGCAAAAAGGAAGACCTTTCTCTCTGTCTCTCTCTCACTATCCACTGTGCCTGTCAAAAAAAAAAAGATTAAAAAAAAAAATAAAATAAAATAAAAAGAATATTGGCCTAAGTGTTTTTAAGTACTGGAAAGTTATCCCAACATCCTGTCTTTTGACCTTTATTGCTAGGGCACTTGCTCATAGGAATTTGTGTATGAATTTCTGTGTCAGCACCTCATAATACTTACAGTTCTGGCATTGTTACTTGGTTATGGGAATGTATATTTTCTTTACATAAATACTTAGTGAGTTCTTTGATGGCACAGTAAAATAATGATATGCCTGATTTTTCTGAGACTCTAAATCCCAAATCTATTAAATACTTCCATTTTATCCCTGGGGGTAAATCAGATAGGCAGTTTGAATATAAATAGACATTATTAAATCCAACAGAAATTTGAGTTAAGTCACTTTCTGTACTGAGGAGTGAGTGGTCTAACTGAATTTTCTGTTTCCTACCAACATCAGCTCTACTTTCTGAAAATGTCCTTTGCCTAGTTCTTCACTCTACATCGACTCCAAGATCCAATATAACAAGAAAAATATTGAAATATCTTTATTTGTCTATACTACTACTTATCAAACCCCTTCCATATGACAGATTGAGTTCTAGACACTTGCACATTTTTGAATAAACAGACTGTGTTAACTCTTCGAACTGAAATGCTATAATCCATTTTAGCCTAATTGAAAAGACAAGATTTCTGGTTTTCTCACTTTAATTTTCACCAGTGATGTTGCATAATACATCACAACTTCTCTCTCATTGAGAACTGCAGCTCTGCCCTGAATCTGATAGCTTCAGGCTATTATCACAGCTGAAGTTACATTCTTCTGATTCTCTCTTGCTGGCAAATTTCCTAACGTCCTCTCTGTTTCAACTTGATTCCCAAGTAATTGGGTATGGATCATATTTGGTAATGTTTGAGTAAACCCAGCTCCTAGCTACTTATAATATTTTCATTAAATTGTTGGGTTCCTTTGGTCACTGTTTCTGCACGGTGTGGCTGTTCACACAAGACTAGTCTTTCCTGTTCGATTTCCAGTTTCATTGATCAACAGCTTGTTGCTTCACTCCAGCTCCCTCCCTTACATTCCGGATAGATGTGATCAAAGTGTCACGCATAATGTTTGACTTTAAAATATACACCACTTTAACCCATGCCCACAAATAATTTTATTTCACTGTCTTACAGAACAGACCCTAAATAGATATTTGTAAAGATAATTTCCAATCTACTTCCATATCAAAATATCCCATAGTCTGTTTAGCAAAAGTCATTGTTCCCTACCTATGAGTCCACAGCACCCACTAATCCTTTATACATTTCATTATTACTGCAAACTCCTGCAACTTTAAGCCTTAACACTTTCTCTGAGTTCTATAGGTTAACACTATAACAAGTGGTAGGCTAGAATGGCAGGGAATTAATGCCCCTCCCTACAAAGCTCCTTCAACCAATGTCATATGGGGTGGGGTAAATATTCACAAATAGCCAGTGTTCTTACTCTTGGGTTGGAACACTCTAGCCTGGTTTCCGTATATTGCGAGTTTGCCAACGAGTTTGAGCTCCAGTTGCCCACAGCACCCCTGATGCTGTCTTCCCTTACCAGGATTCTTCCTTAGATTATAATCAGTGTTTCCAGGTATCACCACCTAGATCAAAACAAGGAGAAGGAGAAGGAGAAGGAGAAGGAGAAGGCGAAGGCGAAGGCGAAGGCGAAGGAGAAGGAGAAGGAGAAGGAGAAGGAGAAGGAGACCTAAATGAAAGATCTCTGTGAGTGAGATCCCAGTGGAAAGAATGGGCCATCAAAGAAAGAGGTACCTTTCTCTGAAGGTAGGAGAGAACTTCCACTTTGACTATGGCTTTGTCTAAATAAGACTGGAGTTGGTGAACTCAAGAGGCTTCCATAGCCTTGACAGGTTGGCAAATTTATAATTTAAAGAAACATTTGTGGCAAGTTATCAACAATAACTGTCACCCTATGCTTCCAATGTTTCCTGTTTTCAATAGTATAAAACACAATGCATTGCTTAGAATCAATATAAGTAGCATTTCTAAACTATTTCCTGATATTTAATTATGTAATAACATGAATTGAAAATAAATTTTATAAATAAAACATACCAAAACTGTAAACCCTAAGATTGCTATGTTAACTATTTTAGCATTTTCATACTTAATGACAAATTATGTCAACAAATAGTTTAGAAATATTCAAATCATTCATTTGTTGCTGGTGTTCAGTTTTATTTCTAACCATCTAATTCTAGCTTATCACAGATTTACATAAAAAAAAAAGACTACATGGGGCTGGCGCTATGGCGTTAACCCACTGCCTGCAGTGCCTGCATCACATATGGGTGCCAGTTCTAGACCTAGCTGCTCCACTTCTAATCCAGCTGTCTCGATGGCCTGGGAAGCAGTCAAAGATGGCCCAAGTGCTCGGGCACCTGCACCCGGGTAGGAGACCTGGAAGAAGCTCCTGGCTCCTGGCTTTGGATCAACCTAGCTCCATTGTGACCACTGGGGGAGTGAACCAGTGATTAGAAGACCTCTCTACCTCTCTCTCTGTTTCTCTGCAACTCTCCCTTTCAAATAGATAAACAATTCTTAAATAAATAAAATAAAAACAAGACTATGTATCTTATTGCCAACATAGGGCAGTCCTTGTAAGAATTTAAGTGATGTGGGGCTGGAGCTGAGGTGCAGCGGATTGACGCCCTGGCCTGAGGTGCCAGCATCCCATATGGGCGCCCGTTCAAGACCAGGCTCCTCCACTTCTGATTCAGATCTCTGTTATGGCCTGGGAAAGCAGTGGAGGATGGCTCAGGTCCTTGGGCCCCTGCACCCGCAAGGGAGGCCCAGAGGAGGCTCCTGGCTCCTGGCTTCAGATTGTCGCAGCTTCTGGCCGTTGCGGCCTGTTGGGGGGTGAACCAGCGGATGGAAGACCTCTCTCTCGCTCTCTGCCTCTCCACTCTCTCTGTGTAGCTCTGACTTTCAAATAAATAAAAAATTAAAAAAAAAATAAAGTTCTAAACCATCTTCATGATGGAATCTAT
Organism: Lepus europaeus; assembly: GCF_033115175.1. NCBI lineage: Eukaryota > Metazoa > Chordata > Mammalia > Lagomorpha > Leporidae > Lepus > Lepus europaeus. The sequence continues at coordinate 43,335,722 of NC_084828.1, read as the reverse complement.
TAACATTATAAAAAAAAAGAATTTAAGTGATGCGTCTGTCTAAGGGGAATTTCAGCCCCATTATATGTGCCATGACATTGTTTTCCACATAATTTTTAGAGAATTCTAGAAAAGCATGAAAGCTGGCAGTTATTCTCAATCCTGGCTACAGGAGGCCAATTCTCTGCTGGATTAAAAGGCTAAGTAAACTCCAAGAGAGTATGCGAGAGGACAGTAAAAGCAATGTCTCTTTCTTCTGAGCTCTAGGAATTCACATTTTCCAGCTCTATCAGCTGAACATCCAATGGATGAATGGAACTGATAGGAAAGTAATAATAATTTTATTTAAAAATTAAAGCAAATGATTGAATTCAATATTATTTTGTTTAACAAAATGCTTAGCCCTTAAACATTTTCACCTGAATATTTGTCTTCTAATATTACACACATCATTATTCTGATATCATTGTCTATGGCATTAATGGCCAATATTTTCCATTGAGGATAAAACTATTCTCATTCTATGAGTCAGGGTAGTTGGCGTGGAGGTGCAATAGATAAGTTAGAATTGATGACTGCTGGATATGGACAAAAAATGGTGACTACCTCATTCTTCCACTAGAAAAAGTCTGAGCTTTTTTTAATGCAAGTCTTCTCATTCTACTTCTGCTAAAAATAGTTTCGCATGGATACATTTCCCAAAAATTCATGCTCTACTTATTTAATATGAAATAATTTGGAAAAACTCCTCCTGAAATTAACCTTTGATGAAATTATAACCCTCAAATGACAAAAACGTATAAAATTGGGGAAGATAAATTTAGTCTGAAATTACTGAAAGCCTTCATTAAGCCTTAATATATGCTGTCAGCTTTAAACTAAATAATAGATGAGATTTTAACATAATCAGAAGAAAACTGCTGCTACCTGCCTCTGCTACTGTCACAATGAAATTGACAAGATAATTTTGAAAATAAGGCTTTCTCCAAGTCACTTTACGGATCTGACAAGCACACAGTATTTAGAATTATATCTATTCATACAGAAAATGATTTATCTACAAGGATATAAGATAGTTGAGTGGCAGATCAAATGCATTCTCCTTTAGAGAAAGTACTGTTACTTGCTTTATCAAATGAACACAAATGCTTCATACGATAGCAATTCTTTGCTTCCAGAAAAGAGTTTATTTTCCACCCTTTTTGTAACAGCCTTCAAATAATCTTTGTACATTTAGACAATCTTCAAGTAATCAACACACACACACACACACACACACAAATACACACATACTGAGTTACTGTTTTCCTTTGCATTCACAAGTTCTCCCATTATTAAAATACACAGTTCTAATTATGACTAGCATTAGGAAGCACTGAACTAGTCCTTTTACTACAAGAAAATGGTACAATAGAACAAAGAAAAAAATGTAATATGCCTAATTTACATGAATGGAAGACCTGGATTGAGTTCCTAACTTTTCTCATTACCTTAGCCTAATGTTGTCCATTTCAGGCATTTGGGGACTGAACCAGCAGATGGGAGCTCTGTCCATCAGTCTGTCTGCCTTTGTGTTCCACTACCTCTCAAATAAAAATTTTAAAGAAGGTAAATGACTTGAAACCTAATTTAGATAGTCGTAATTGATGAGTAGATGATGTACAATAAAATTGATTTAGTTATAGTAATATCTATCATTTGACATTTTTATTTATTAGTTATTATTCTGAACTTAAAAATGGAGCTCTCAATTTTACTAAATGCCCAAATGATGGGTGTAGTGGCAATTATTAAAGATTAGTACGTCTCAAACCAGCTCTCTGTAGCACTTTGAAATAGTATTTAAGCAAAAATCTGTTTCATTTCTTAAGTTCCAATACTTGGTTTGCTTGTTCACATTACTTTATGAATACATAGCAACATCTCTTACAGCCAATCCATCATCTATTCTTTGGAGTAAAAGAGAGTGAAGGAAACCTTTTTTTTTTTTTCTATAAGATATCTAGTAAGCCAAACTAAAGTATCTATTTCAGAATTTAAAAAGTATTATCTTCATAAAGCATTGAATGTGATTTTTTATTTTTTCATTTTCTTTAAGTATAGAGCTTTAAAATTAATATGATGTGCCATGACATGATGAAATCAATCGCATTCTCGTATAAACTATATTGCTTAAACACAGAGAAAAAATCATTTCTATTACTCTTCCATCTGCCTAAAATGGGACAGGGAAGAGACACAGCAGGGAGAAACTCATGAACTCACCTGAAAGTTAAGTACAATAGACAGGTCACAGTTTTGAATTGCCAACTTTGATGTGTCTTTACTTCTATATTACAAATCATGTCATATTCAGAAAGTTTAAACGTCGTGGGATCTATTGAATACTGTCCCTGATCTTCAAGAAACTTGAATTTCCAAAGAGAAATACAGATGGAATTTTTTTGCCTTTTTGCCCTTTTCATTAAATATCTCCAAGCAAAATGTTCAAGATGGAGGGGGAAAAAAATGGAAGTTTCAGGAGCTGAACTGAAGTGATCATAGCAAAGGAAATGTCCGTTTTTAAAAAGGAAAATACAATCACATTTCAAACCTATCTAAAGTATATACATATATGGGAAGAAACAGATTTTTAGCATGTCATGGTTATTTATAAATATCTAAAAACCTTAAGTAATTAGGTCTCATTACTGAACAAAACTCTTTTCAGAGCTTCATGGCTAGACCATGCTCGTTACACAGGAAGGTGAAGTCTTATGCTTCCTTGCTCATACTCAATCTTAGAAGAATTACTTATTGATCATCGGAGGAGAGAAAGGCAATATACGCTCTACTGAAGGTATAGTAAGATTTAATTGCACGTTAAACATTTTACCTCAGTAACCTAAAGACATACCCTCTTTAAAACTTTGAGAAAAGAATAAACATGAAGTTTATTGCAATTTTCAGATCTTACTATTTTTGGAGGCATTATTAAAAAAGTAGTCTAGGATACCGAAAGTTTTATAGAAGAACTAATACTAGTGGGATATCAGATATTTGGTAATGTTAACCTAGTGATACATGCAGTAAAACCACTTGCTATATCCAATTGTCTCCGTATTCCTGTCTAACAATAAATCTCGGCATTCAAGAATACGGGCATTCAGGGACCTGGGTTGGAGGTAGAAATGTAGATTGATTTTTAATTTTACTTACTTAATTATTTTATAGGAGAGGCAAAAAGAAAGAAAGGGAGGGTGGAGAAAAAGAGACAGACAGACAGGGCTCTCATCTACCAGTTCACTCTTCAAACACCCATAACATCCAAGGCGGGACCAGGCCAAAATCAGACACCAGGAGCTAGAAACTCAATCCAGGCCTCTCAGGTGGCAGGGACCCAACTTCTATCACCTTTGGCTTCCTTTGGTGCAAATTAACAGGAAGCTGAAATTGAGAGTAAAGGTGGTACTCAAGCCTAGTCTCTCCAATACTTTGCTGGCGTCCCAAGCCACGGTTTAAGTGCTGTGCCCAAACCTGTCTCTAGAGTAATTTTTTTTTTTTTAATTTCAATCATAGGCCAGCACTCTGGCTCACTAGGATAATCCTCTGCCTGTGGTGCCAGCACCCCGGGTTCTAGTCCCGACTGGAGCGCCAGATTCTGTCCCGGTTGCTCCTCTTCCAATCCAGCCTTCTGCTGTGCTGGGAAGGCAGTGGAGGATGGCCCAAGTGCTTGGGCCCTGCACCTGGAAGGGGGCCAGGAGGAAGCACCTGGCTCCTGGCTGCGGATTGGCGCAGCGTGCCGGCGGTAGTGGCCATTTCGGGGGTGAACCAACGGAAGGAAGACCTTTCTCTCTGTCTCTCTCTCTTTCTTACTGTCTAACTCTGCCTGTCAAAAAAATTCAATCATAGGCACATACTTATTAATATATCTTTTGAAAATATGCAAATAATTAAAATTCCTTTTCCTTAAGGAGAAATAATGAGATAATGTGAATCCACTGAAACTTCAAAGCAGTGGATCTCAGGCAATAATTCGATGTTTTTTCTCAATGGATCTGACACAGAAGATTCTTAACCAAGCATCACTGAAATACTGAATGCACATTCCCTGAGAGAAGCAGATTGTTCAGACCAACCAAAGCCCACCCAAGCCAAGTTAATGTATAGCCTAGCACAACTAGCTTTCTTGTTTTAGAGAAACCCAAGGCATAACATGGTGGAAAAAGTTACCCTCTGTCAGATCTGAGTTTTCCAAACATGAACATCTGTTCATTACTCCTCCCAAGTTAACACTGAGAAGAAGGTTCAGCAATGTGGTCATATTAATTTTAAATTAAAGAAGATTCACATGCTGTGATGCTGTTTAATGGGAGCATACAAAGAATAAGAAAGAATTGTGATACCTACAAAAGCCACTACAATTCAGCATTTACTCTTCAGAAATTCCTCTTTTTCTATAATTTTAAACAATATTTTAGGCTAAAACTAACCTGGGATATTTTTATATAAAAGTTTATTTCTATATGTAAGTTACATTATTTCTAAATATTTCTAAATATTCCAGAAGGTATTGATGTACAACATTAGTTAGTGCTTTTTATCTTTAGAGTCTAAGTGTTAAAATAATTTAAAATAAAACTAACCTAGACTAATTTTTGCAGCATGATGAGTTATTTCTTTGCAGCATTGATGTCAGCATGATATAATCTCTAAAACAAATTTCAAATAAAGTCCATTATGTGATAAATCACACATGTGCTTAACAGATGTGTGTCAAACCAAGCAAATTTTCAATAACTTCTGTGAATAACCTGGGATACTTTTCCAGGATGCATCTCAAGAAATATTATTTAATGGAATTGCCATGGTCTTGGTGTTGAGTTAGAAATGTGGTTTTGTTAGATGGCTCTTGGTCCTGGGGGAGCAAGTTTGTAGAGTGAAATTCACAGGAGGCTAATTCATGAGCTCCAGTGCCAAAGTTTCAAATTCTATTGGAAGGATATTATAGGGCTTGACAACTGGGACAAGTCATTGGCAAGGGCATACACTCCTGGGTAACCAGGTTCTCTAAGGAGATGAAATTATAGATTAGACGTTTCTCTCGAGAGCACAGAATTAGAACAAAGGGAGTTGAAAAGTCTTAAGGGATCATTTTATCAGACAGTGGTAACCTGATTAATTGCCCTTCGTTTCTGTTCTGCTGATGTTTCTATCTCAATAATTGGGCCAATGTACTGTGGAATCAGAGCACCTTTCTCGGGCTCTGTTTCACAGAAACCATAGGTAATGTGGACCCCTAGATGGTCATTATATTCTTCCTGTACTGCTGTAATGTCACTCTTTGCTATATATTTATTAAATTAGATTTATCTGCATCTAATAATTGAAGATGGAGAAATGAGAGTGATAAGACAGCAATAGAGGACAGGAAGACAGACAATGAGAATTGTATTCTTTCTTTCACAGGATATAGGCAACGCAAAATGTGTGATTTAGAAATCGTTTGTGAAACTGAATAGAATGGATTAGAACGGGTTAGCAAGGAGAGAATGAAATTTCATTGTAAAACCAACCTAAAGACATTGAAAACTTGCATTTGGGCTGTTGTGACAATTCGGGATGGAAATAAAGGGACAGGTAAAGAAAGATTTTTGGATTAGAAAGTTTTAATTCTTTTCTTCTGAGTTATACTATGCCTATTAAGAGCCTTAGACTCACTGTGGCTTTAAATGTGTGTGTATGTGTGTGTGCATATATGTATATATGTATATAAACTAAAATAGCAAAAAATAATTCAGTAAAAAAAATCAATGAAAATGAAGCTCATCTGAAGTTGCAGGAGTAGAAAATAGCAGTGTAAAGAGAAATAATCTCAAATTATTGAAAAGTAGTCCTCCTCCTTGCCTCTGATCATGATAGCTGCTTGTCTTTAGCTAAACTTGCTGACTTGTGTCTGAAATCGCACAGAGATTATCCAGCAAAGTATAATATTACAGGTTGCTGGGGTGACTGGGTGAGAGCCAGGTATTTTCTGTGTTAAACTATTGTGCTTGACTCTTCAAAGTGTGGCCGCTACCTGCTAAAACAGGAGCAAAGACTCCTTTGATGCAAACGGAAAGTGAATGGGGACAAGGGTTATACGGGAACTTTTTGTATTCTCTGCTCAATTTTGCTGGGAACCTAGAGCCGGCTCAAGAAAATACAGCTGATTAATTTATTGCCAGACTATTCTTTTTCTCAATCAGCGGACAGAGTTCATGTTCGCTGCAACAAGGAAGAATTGATCCTCTCTTGCCCCTAGAGGAGACTCCAGAGGGGAGTCTCAAGTCTTTGCCACTCCAGAAACAACCTCACAGTTTTGTTCTCTGCTTCTGACCAATCTGAGTGCTCTCCTTCTCCCTCCATCTCTTTCTCTCTCTGAAGCTAATTCCTTAAGGGAAGGTCACATTTTTCTTTAATCTAACACATATCATAAGTATGAACATAATATTGCAAAGACATTAAAAGCAGTTTATAATAGAAAATTTGCTTACCTTCATGATGGTGGGGTGGCAGAGGCACACACAATGAATGTATGCACACACTCACACTAATATAAGGGACATTTAAAATACAACAGGTAAGATCTATTTAATTTTACCGAATTTCCTCTTTACTGTTACCAAAACACTTTTTACCTTAAAATGATCATAATGGTCAAATAAATGCAAAAAGCTCACAATGAAAATTTAAAGGGACCTACACAAAACCAAAATTAAGGGGCATGCCCACACCCTTTAAATCTCCTTTGGAAACTAAAGGTTTTTCTGCCTTCAAAAACTTCACTTATATTTTAGAATGCAAGACAGCATAAAAATAGCTTTTGGAGGTCTTTTAATTATAGATCAGTAAGTGTGTCTGAGTGCAAAATCAATTATTAATTTATGTAAGCTGAAAAATTGGTATTTTTTATAAAGTTGGTCTCTCTTTGCAGAGTGGTTCATGATTTTTGGTAAGAAAATAAACAGGGTCCTGTGCTGTATCGCAGCAGGTCAAGCCAAAGCCTACATTGCAGGCATCCCTTATGGGCATTGGTTTGAGTCCTGGCTGTCCCACTTCTGATCCAGGTCCCTATTAATGCACCTGGGAAATCAGCGAAAGAAGACCCAAGTCCCTGGGCCCCTGCCCCTTATGTGGGAGACCTGAATGAAGCTCTTGGCTCCTGGCTTTGGCCAGGTGCAGCTTTGGTGAAATTGTGGCCGTCTGGGGAGTGAACCAATGGATGGAGTATATTCTCTTTCTCTCTCTGTAACTCAGACTTTCAAATAAAAATAAAGAAAGAAAATAGACCAATAATAATCTTTCTGAACCTCTACAGCTTCACTATTTTGAGAAATAGTCACAACATAGAGATAGCTTGAGTTGGACTATCTGAACTGATAAAGTGTAGCATGAACATTAAAACGGAAAGAATACAAATACTAACTTGTCAGACAGTAATTTTGCAAGCTGGTTTTCAATTGTTGAAGGTGTCAGGACATGATGAGGAGCAGTGGAGGCAGAAGAGATGAAAATATTTTCCACAGTATCTAAGGTTTTCTCACTTACAATCTAAAAATGATTTATCTTTTGGTCAAGTAAATCTTTTTAAAATATGTTAATCTTTCTCCCACTGGCACATATAAAATAGAAATAAAGAGATGAAACAATGCAGGCACAAAAGGCCGTGTTTGGTGGACATAAAACCAGCATCAAAGAAGAGAAAAATACAAGCACATCTTAATTCACACTATATATAAATGGCACCAACAATCAAAAAGGCATGCAGAGTTCAAACTAACTTACTTTTTAATCTCTCTTCAAAAGGCAAAGTAGTGAATGACAATCAAATATGAATAAACTGAAAATGAATCAGCAACAGAACCAGTAATATACAATTAACCATTTGCAATTTTAAAATAGTAAAAGAAGGAAAATTATCAGTTAGAAATAATACAGTTTTCCTCAAAGTATCTGCTTTAAATATTGTTTATGTCAACATCTCGGTAGGGCCACACTAATGTCACACATCTGTGACTATAGGTTTTTATTTGTTGAGCATGCCTCCCAAACATCATTTCTCAACTGCTGTTGCACACAGATCAGTCCCTTCTCCCCTTCTCTGCTGGTATGGCTCACCACCCTTGACGAGGTTTGAAAAGGCCTCACACTCCAAGTCCTAGTCTGTCTTGCTAAATTCTTAGGTCAGCAGAAACACGATATCACATAAAATCATGTCCAATTTTCTATAAGTTAAATGCTACAATTTCCTTTAAATTGTTTGAAACACTGCACGAAGGGAAGTTCTATTTGAATCCTGAAACAGATTCACCACCAAAGTAATGCAGCATGACAATGCTACATGATTCACCTCTCACACAATGCTCTCATTTTAGTACTGTTTCCTCCACTGTGGTTTTCAAATGTGTTATTCTGGTTCACACTCATAATGAAATTTTCTTTTGTTTTCTTGTCTGCTTAAGAATCTGAACAGTAAAACCAGAAAGACTATTAGTGCTGACCTAGTCGCAGAGGAAGAAGGTAACAGTCTCAGTGTTTGGCCTCACTCATTCTTTTCTCTTTAAATAGCTCCTAAATGACTATGCCCCAGTCCTAGAGTGGAAGCAAAAAGGTAAACAGAGAAAAAAAAATCAAATTGATCTTTGCCTGCATTCTGAAAAAGAATAGCAAAATGCGGGTCAATGTGGCCTTTACTAATTCTCTACTTTGCAACTCAGGTGGTATACAGGTAACCACAGGAGAGCAATACATGTTTGTTGAACGAATGGATAAAACTTTCAGACTACTGTGTTGCTGATGGGGCCCAGGCAATTGTTGTTCACTCTGGGACTCTCCATTATGCAAAGACTTTGTTCCCACAGGCAAAGGAGTGGTATACCACAAAATAATCAATGCATATGCTTATCAAGTGTCTGTTAAATATAAGGCATAGAGCTAGGTGTTTCCAGAGAGCAATAAATAGAAAAGATCCTGTCTGTTCAAAAGAAGGCCATTGTTTTGTAGGATAGACAGGATAACTGTATCCATTGCAGCAAGACACAAAGCAGAAAATCAATCCCACTAGAGTATGAAGTACCTTAGAAGTGCAAATGAACAACTGCATGTGTCCTGTTAGGAGGATCACTAACAAGGAGCTAGTTAAGGTAGACCTCAACCAAGGGAATGGATCTCAAAAGGAGAAAGGTAGACAAGTTTTTGATAAACAGATAATGTGTTTCTGAGTAACTGTAATTAGTCCAGTATTCCCATAGAAAAGAACTGTGATAAACAAGAGTGGAAAAGTACTCAGGGATTCTCTTGGTGAATCTTTCATGACAGAAGAATTCTATCACATCTGTACATGCCACAAAAATGTTTACAAAAAGAATTCAACTGTTCTGTGCTTGAAGAATTTGAAACAATAATCTTTAAAACAGAAATCAACTAAAAACACAGGGGCTGGTGCTGTGGCATAGTGAGCTAAGCCTCCACTTGTTACTTGTTTCTGATCTTTTACTGTGCCTAATTGACCAATTAAATTTTATCATAGCTATGTATTTATAGGAAAATAGCATAGACATATCTGGTCCCATACTACATGTCTGGTCTCAGATATCCACTGGGGCCTTGGAACTCAACCTCCATGAAAAGGGGAGTCTCCTTCGGTACTCATTATTACAAATAAATGCTAAGCTTCAACTTACACTATTTATATCTTAATTTTTAAGTATCTTCTTTATTCAGGTCTAAAGAAACAATGTTGACTTGATATGCATTTTAAGTTACATGCAGATTGAGATGAGACAATGTTAGAGTTGAGAAATCAAAGTATAGTAAGATACACTACTAATGTTTTAACTCTTTCTTTTGACATTACTACTCAAAAGTAAAAATACAAGACTTTTAGGGGAGGGACATTTGGCTCAGTGGTGAAGATACCACTTGGGGCACTTGGATTCCATATGCAGCCTGGATCTGAGTCCTTGCTCCACTTACCCAGCTTCCTGCTAACATGCACAATGGGGTGCAGTACATGATAGTTCAAGCACTTGGGTCACTGCCACCTCCGTGTGCCAACCAGGTTCCTGGTTCCTGGCTTCAGCCTGGCTCAGCTCTGTCTGTTATGGGTATCTGGAGAGTGGCCCAGCTGGTGTAATGTATCTCACTTGCTCTCATTCTCTCTCTCCCCTCTTTCAAATAAAATGCTGAAAATAAAAAAAAAATATATTCAAAATAAAAGATATTTATAATACACCTTTTAAAAGTCTGATTTTTAAAAAAAAAAAAGATGTGGGGCTGGCGCTGTGGCATATTTGGTTAAGGATCTGCCTGTAGCACCAGCATCCCACATGGACACCAGTTTGCAACCCATTTGCTCTACTTCCAATCTAGCTCCCTGCTGATGGCCTGGGAAAGCAGTGGAAGATGGCCCAAGAGCTTGGAACCCTGCACCTGTGTGGGAGACCCTAAGAAGCTCCTGGATCCTGGCTTCAGGTTGTCCCAGCTCCAGCTGTTGCAGTCATTTGGGGAATGAACCAGTGGATGGAAGACCTTTCTGTCTCTTCCTCTCTCTTTCTGTAACTCCAGCTCTCAAAAAATAAATCTTATACAAAAACTTTACAAAAGTGTGTAGAGGATTAGAAAATACCAAAACCAGCCTGATTATCACAGTGTATCTGGAATTCAGAATTGTTCAAAATTTGACATGTACACATTTGATCCAGTTTGCCCTTCACTCCAGCTATCAGCTGTTTGTAAAAGATAAGCATTTACATGTTACTTAACCTGATAACTTTAGTCCTTTTAATTGTTGAAAGGAAGACATAAAACGAATATGATCTGAGGAAAATCCATAATTATTAATTCAAAGAACTAGGATTCTTGAATCTAGATTTTAATACTATTTTGTATGCATCTATTTTGCTCTTGATCTGAAAGTTAGTCTTCAGTTACCTATTTCTTGAATGTCAAACATTGTTATGATGAAGTTGATATTAAAAATCAAAGTAAAATTTGCTTACATGTGAGTAATCAGCAGAGAAAATATTTTCAATAATTGTTCAAAAGTGAGAAATATTAGTTCAACACTTTAAAAAATACTTCCTAGAAAAAATATTAAGGTAAAAAACAAACTTAAACCACTTCTTGTTGTTAACTCTTGGCAGAAGCTTATAGTAATGGTCGTTAGGCATGTGACTATATTTAAATTTCCTATTAGTTTTTTGCTTTATTATGAAGCTATTTCAAGACAGTCATAGAAAAATGGAATTAAAGAGGGCCCATTATCCATGAACTTCAATTTTTTTGTCTTTTTTTTTTTTTCGAAAGGCAGAGAGACAGATTGAGAGAAAGTGAAGACAGAGAGACAAAGATCCTGCATCTGCTAGTTTACTTTCCAAATCCCTTAACAGTCTCGAGATGGTCCAGGCTGAAATCAGAGCCAAGAACTTAATCTAGACGTCCCACATGGGTGGCAAGGACCCAAGTCCTTGGGTCATCACCTGCTGCCACACGGGTTGCACATTTGCATGAAGCTGGAATCAAAAGTGGAGATTTGAACCCAGGCATTCTGCAGTGAGGATGTGGGCTTCCTACTTGGCCCCTCCTGCAACAGACACCCATCTTTCCATGGACTTTTTGAAAATCTCTCATAGGTATCTCCAGACAAATTTCAGATCGATTTTCAGCTGTTCTTAATGAAATAATCTGAACTACAGGAATATAAGAAACAGCGAGGAAATCTAGATCAAGCAGAGTTAATTTGGTTCCAAATTATGTCTCTTCATTTTAGAAGTCCAAGAAACAGAGAAACAGAAGTATGTAGCTTATAATTAAAGATTGGCACACCATTCACCAGGAAATACTTGTGTTTTCTTAGAGCTCAAACTCCAAAGTAATGAATTGTGTGTGTATTTGATAAGGAACATTGAAAGATATTTTGTGCAATGTGTTCAATTGGTTTACAAAGGATTCATGAATCTTTATATGATCGTATCCACTCACATATGAAATGTAATAGCCAAGTGTTACATAATACTGTCTACAGTACTGTGTGGTCTAGAAATCCAACTTACTAGTGACTCAAGTAGAGATAGGGTCAGATCTTAGGCAATGTCTAGGAATGGCTGCCAAATAGACTATCAAGCTCAAATATCAATTGTGTCAATGAGGCTTCAGGCTGTCTAGATAATGGATAGTTCAATATGGTGTCTGCTGATACCAGCCAAGGCTGACTTTTTTGTAATAAAATTGCTTCTAATCAGAAAGTCAGTAAATATCAGCAAGGTATGCTTCAGAAACACAGACATACAGACCTTCTCCTTCAAAAGCAACCTCTGACCATCCCAGGAGTCAAATTTAGGCTTCAGTTCAAACTCTGCATCACTGAACACAGAAAAAAAGTGACTTGATGTCACTTTATTACTTTCAAGTAGCAGTCATTATTTTTCTTTGCATATAGTTTTTAGACAATATTGATCTCGGTTCAATTGGCTTGGATAATTTTCTCTATCTTTGTAATCATGTGGCAGATTATGCCAAGAGATTGACTAGTTTATCTGTTAAACACACACACACACACACACTTACATATGCTATTTTATTTCTGAGTCAAAGCCAGTCAGATAACTGTTTGAGGCTTGTGGGTATTGTACTTCTGCTGGCTTTTGTCCAGCACTTAAAACGGAATTCAGTCATTAATAGAATCCCCCTTCTGCTGAGAAGACCCTTTGTGAATCTTCCAGTTGCACATACAGGATCCTGTGATATTAAGTAAGCGTTACAATGGACGTACTAAAAAAGAGCATCCATATGCCACAGACAGTCTGAATTGTGTTAAATTAGTTTCTGTTGGAAGTCTTTCTTTGCATATCTGTACCCATGCTATCAAGTCCATCCAGACCTTAGGCTTATGTTCTTTAAACTGCGATATTTTTCTACTTATCAACTTAACATGTTCTTTACTGGAAAACTGTGACAGCACTTTCTTTGAAGACATCAGTAGGGTGGATGTAACAGAATATTGTTTGATCACAATATAAAACCTGTTTTTGTCAATTAATTACTCATGCTATGAAAGATGAAGGTAATAAATGTGACAAAATAATAATTAGTGCAATTAGCAACATGTACTTACTTAGCGATGTTTCCCTTACTATTCTTTATTTTTAAATTCAAAGGGAATTTTAAACCTTTTCCATTTATGTTTTATTGTGTCTTTAATTTTTAAGGTTTTTCTTTTTTTAGCTAAACTAATTTAATGAAGGAGATTATACTCATGGAAAGGCTACTTTGGGGAAGTATATGTTGAGATTTTATTCAACCTTTTAAGGTATTTTTAGGTTATAGATATTTGGAAGTTGGTAGCTGACCAGAGCATCGAGCTTATTTGTACAGTAAAGCTGTTTTGATTATAAATCTGGATCACACAGACTACAATGAATTACTGTAACCAATGCAACCATAAAAAGGTATGGCAGCATTCAGTCCTTGAAGCATCTCATGAAGTTGTCAACTACAGCATGAAATTCTCAGTTCAATTTGTGGTGATTCATGTGTTCATGTTTGCTTGATGACTAATTTCCCTCACTCAACTCTAAACTCCCTAAAGACAGGAACAAAAGCTGTTTCGTACAGTTCTTTACAACTTCAGCTTGATTCATAGTGTGTTTTCAACAAGTGTTCAATGAATTAATGAGTTTGTGTCATTGGATGAGATATTTTTGTTGCTGCATTGAATGTGTAAATTCAATTTGTGAGCAAGGCATCCTGACTGTGCTTTTGATCTGATGAGTAATTTGATCACCATACTTTGATACCACTGGACATCTTGATTTTATATCTAGTTATTTATCAAGCATTATGTTCTGTCAAAGATACTTTTTAATACCTTCCGGCCAAGGAATGGTAACTGTTTATATGTTTTTAGTTTCTTGGCCAGATTCTCAAAATAGCCCCTTCATTTTCTTGGTTACCCTATTTCTCTCTTTTTTTTAAAATTATTTTTTATTTATTTGACAGGTAGAGTTACAGACAGTGGGAGGGAGAGATAGAGAGAAAGGTCTTCCATCCACTGGTTCACTCCCCAAATGGCCGCTACGGCCGGTGCTGCACCAATCCAAAACCAGGACCAGGTGCTTCTTCCTGGTCTCCCATGCAGGTGCAGGGGCCCAAGCATTTGGGCCATCCTCCACTGCCTTCTCAGGCCATAGCAGAGAGCTGGATTAGAAGAGGAGCAACCGGGACTAGAACCCAGCACCCATATGGGATGCTGGCGCCACAGGCAGAGGATTAACCAAGTGAGCCACGGAGCCAGCCCCTACCCTATTTCTCAGTGTGTCATCTGTTTGCTTGGTGAGATTCTGTCTGCTAGAAGAATTAATTATATCTCTTGTATTTTTTAATGAAGACTATGGGTTTAGTTTTAATTTGGATAATTATTTCCATCTAGTTAATTTTTTCTTGGTTCCTTTTTTCAAATCTTAAATATTTCCTATTACATGTGTCATTTACCATGTGAAATATTGTAATTTTTAGTTTTAGTTTGTATGATTGTTTGCATGTGTAATTGTAATGAATGGGGTAAAAGTCTAATCAAAAGTTGCAGAATATACAATTTGCAAAAATTGTGATGAAGGCCCTCTATGTATTTCTCTATCTCTACCACTCAAATTAAAATAAGGAAATGTGATGTTTTAACAGAAATATGCATTTTATTTATTATATTACATGTTTGAGTACATATTTAGAAAAAACACAACAAAAATAAAATGAAAAAGGTTGTGCCTTTAAACTTAATTGCCTATATATGTACATACACAGTAATAAAGTTATTTTACAGTAAAGAAGCAAAGGTTACCTGTGTATGGCTTTGTTTTATAATATTTTTGTAATGTATGAAACATTAGGAATTTTGCTTTTGAAGAAGTTAATTGGGCTCAGGTTTAGTTTCCAAATGACTTCTAGTCCAAATGTAGGTGTGTATAACTGTTCATGTCTCTGCTTCTATCTATATAAGAGCAGTTCTTTTCACAAAATTATAAATAAACACTCTACCAGGCCATGGTTCTTAGGCAAATTTTTGGTAACCACTTTATTACATTTCCCCAAATGGTCATCTTTTTTTCTTTTTGTTAAAAGAATGCCACAGCAACTCATGTTCTGTAACAAGACAACTTCCAAATGGAAACTGCCCATGACGTTTCACCTGAAGATTATACCTTAGGATGAACTAGGAGAGAATTTCTACGGAGTCCAAGAGAAAGAGAATTTTTAAAAAGCTCTTTAAAAGAACAAAGTCTGAGAGTTTGTAACAATCTTTTTATTAACAGTGTGTGTTATAGGTGTTGGAAAACATGCAACAGATTATTAGGGAGATTTTTTAAACAACACAAAGTAAAAGCAAAATCAAAACGAGCACTCATGTGATTCAATAGCATTCGAGGACACCAGGACGTTTTCCTTCAATGCAAACAGCCCCTTTTCTCCATTATCTCAAAATATCCGCTGTTACCAGTTGCTGCCACAGTGGTGTTTTCCTAACATCTTCTCAGGCTGAGGAGCATAAAGTGGTAAAACCCCTGGGCACAACTTAGAAGTTGTGGGTACCAATCCTCATTCTGCTTTTCATCCAGCGCATGAATGCTCTCACAAAGAATCAGAAATCCTTCAATCTTGGGATTTTAATCTATAAACTAGGCTTTAACAAATTTCCCTAACAATATCAGTATGGTTTTTAAAAATCATGTAAAATAACACCGTGGGAGCATTTTCAAATGGTCATGTTGAGAAAGGTAATGTATGATTTCAGCAAGAGATTCACATGAGAAAGCAGAAGAGAACGTAAAAGATATTTCAAGCTGGAATGTGAGGAAGCACTGCTCTCTAATTTCAAGCCAAAGTCATACAGACTTGTGAGAGGGTGAACTAGTGAAGCATTTAGCTTAGAAATTGAGTGCTTTGGACTGCACATAAGTACTTTAAAACTCTTCTAAATAAATGCTTCCATATCATCCATTTCGCAGGATGGACCCCTGGTGAAATGACACTTCATATTAATAGCTAAATTATTGACCGCTGTTAATGTGTTCCTAAATGCAAAATGGACTTAAAGATTTTAAGAATAACGCAGTTAGGCAATAATTCAAATAAGATGTCACTTAAAAGATATCAGCCCTGTGCACAGAATAGCGAATACTAAACTGGTAATTTATTCATTCACTAACGAATAAATTCCCAAAGCCCACGAAGCCCGAGTCTCTGCGTTAGGCACTCAGGGAGATACAAAGAGAAATAAAACCATGACTTCATGGACGGGAAGGGAGGATATGATGTGCTTGTTACCCTAAATTGCAAGGAAGAGAGTGAGATGTACTAACTAAACTGCAGTAAACGCTAAAATAAGGCAGTACTGCTACTTCAGGTTTGAATCAGGAAGGAATGTTCTTTGAAAATTTTAAAAATCAGATGGTTATGGAAAGCTCATGGGAATATCTTCTTTTTCCTAAAATAAGTGCTAATGTCTTAAACAATTTGAGTATTTTATACTTTAGGTTTTGATCATTGGACTTATCTAAATGCTGTCATTTAAAATATTATAAGATATAGGTTTATTCACATTCTCTCTGAAAAAGACAGCACCAGGCTTTAATTATTCTACTCTAAGGTTCATTTTAGAGCCCAGTTGTTGTGGCAAAATAGTTAAACTGCTGCCTGGGATGCTCTTAACCCACATCAGAGTGCCTGAGTTCATGTCCTGGCTCTACCTCCAATCCAGTTTCCTGCCAAGGTGCACACTAGTAGACAGCAGTGGTGGTTCAAGAGTCTGGGTCCCTGCGGCACAGGAGAGCGACCAGGATGGAGTTCTGGGCTCCCGACTTTGGCCTGGAAAAGCCCTGTGCATTGCAGACAATTGGCATGTTGATCAGTGGATGGAAGGGCTAGCTCTCTTTTTCTGTCTCACTCTCTCACTGTCTCTCTGCCTCTCTCTCTCTGCAGCTTTGCATTTCAAATAAATAAAAATGAAAAGATAACAAAACTTTTTTTAAAAAAAGGTTCACTTTAGGTTGAATACCTTTTAAAAATTATAAATAAAATATAAATATAAATCAAAAGCCCACAATCGATTCATCTCTAGATGTGAAGAAAAAGTATAAATGTTTACTCTGAAGAAATTAGAATTCTAGCTTCAATTTAAGTTTTGATTATCTATCTGACTTTGTGAATCAGGATTTAGAGCCAGAGAAAATATATTGAAGGCTAGAGTTTATTCAAAAAAATCAAAATCTTATTAAAAGAGTCTAGCTGCTTATATGTTATCTCATTGACTCCTCAAAATTATTTCATTAAATATGTTTAACCAAGAATTAAAGAGATTAAAAAACATGCCCAAGTAGCATGGCCTGAATTCAAATACAGATCTGTTTAATTTGAAGTTTGTACTCTTATCAGTTTATTTTATATTTTTCTGGTGAGACAAGTTTCAGTGAGTTAATTTATGCTTGCTCAATATCTCAAAAAAAATCTAAGCTATACAGCTTCAATAAATGGCATTTATTTGTATGGTATTATGATGTTTTTATATAAAGGTATAATAATTTGTAGTCAGAAGTTTTCTAATTATACTTTCATGAAATCACAATATTTCAGAATAGCCAGATATCAAATTTCATGGATATACACTTTCAAAGTTGGTAAAAAGGAAGCACTCATTCTATATTTTTATTTATTGTGGTATTTATTTATTTTATTCTTTCTTATTTATTCTACATTTTCTTTTTTTTTTAACTTTTATTTAATGAATATAAATTTCCAGTGTACAGCTTATGGATTACAATGGCTTCCCCCTCCCATAACTTCCCTCCCACCCGCAACCCTCCCCTCTCCCGCTCCCTCTCCCCTTCCATTTGCATCAAGATTCATTTTCAATTCTCTTTTTATACAGAAGATCAATTTAGTATAAAGATTTCAACAGTTTGCACCCACATAGAAACACAAAGTGAGACATACTGTTTGATTACTAGTTATAGCATTAAATCAAAATGTACAGCACATTAAGGACAGAGATCCCATATGAGGAGCAAGTGCACAGTGGCTCCTGTTGTTGACCCAACAAATTGACACTCTAGTTTATGGTGCCAGTAACCATCCTAGGCTGTCGTCGTGAGTTGCCAAGGCTATGG
Source organism: Lepus europaeus (assembly GCF_033115175.1). Lineage (NCBI taxonomy): Eukaryota > Metazoa > Chordata > Mammalia > Lagomorpha > Leporidae > Lepus > Lepus europaeus. The sequence goes on along the minus strand of NC_084828.1, from coordinate 43,317,564 downwards.
AAGCCTTCCAAGTTTGCCGACTCTGATCATATTTAGACAAGGTCATAAAAGACCGAGTGAGGATAGTAACCAATGATCCTAAGAGTGGCATTTACCAGGTTTAAACAATTATACAGCATTAAGTGGGGAAGAGGACCATCAGTACACACAGGTTGGGAGTAGAGCCATTGGTGGTAGAGTAGAGGTTATGATTACAAAGGAATGAGGCCCAAGTGTACTAGACAGGGCCTAGAACAAAGGACAGAGTCATTATTAGAGGAGCTAAGAAAGGTGCTGTCTAAGCTACAAGTAATTTTTCTGATTGAGAGGCAAATAGAACCTGATAGAAGGGGCTTGATAACAATCTGGTGGGCTTTAGGCCTTGTAAATTCAGAGGCCCAGACCTATCTATCTCTTCACATGGGGTATATCCTAAGGGAGGTGTGAACCTCCTAGGGGAAGGCACTCTGTTGACTTTCATTACTTGGCTGGCCTGGGAGGAGAGCTGGCCAGGTAAAGGCAGGGGGCATCTCTAACAAGAAATTTACAGTTCTGCCTGCAATGTTGCTGACCCTACTTGACCATCCCCTCAGCTGCAGTGGTCACTTTGGAAGTTGGGCTGAGTGAAGGGCTTTTCAGCTTAGAGCCAATAAGATCTGTGGCTCTGACCTGGGCTTCCTTCGACTCCAGGGCAGGTCCATTTCCAGTGATCCAACTCTTGGCAGAGCTGCCAGGGCTCTTCACAAGCTGACTTCTGCTGAATCCCAGGCTTACCACATTGAAAGCCACTGCAGTGGACTGGCCTGTTGGGTCTCCTTGAGGGCAGATCACTGTACGGATCAGCCATTAATAGGCCTGCCACCCATTGCTTCTGATGCCTAGCTTTCTTTTCCTCCTGGTTTGTGTTAAAGCAGACCAGAGGATGCAAGTCAAGGGAGTGCCCGTGTCCCATCTCTAATCTTCGGTGGCCTGAACTACAAGTCTACAGTCACAGGCATGTTCTGTAGTAGTTTTTCTAAGGTAGACAATGCCCATGAGGAAAATTATATTCTCACTTTAAAACTTTCTTTCCCTTTGGTCTGAAAGGGAGGTTTTTTCTACTTACTGTATACTTCGCTGATGGCGAAGTGAATCTAGCTATGAGATTATTATTTAAGTTCTTATTTTGGCTATGCTATTACAGAAAAATGTTAGCCATCTCTTTTATTCTACATTTTCAATCATAATTCTAAATAAGTTGTTAGCTTGCATGGTAGTTCTAAATCTATGGTTCAACAACATTTTATGTAATTTGAGATTAAAACTCACACAGACACACACACACATATACTTATCTATATATATGTAGGTGTATATTTTAATGCAGTATTTTGATTGATAAAATTAAATAAATTAACTTTCCTATGACTTCTAGCAAGTAGATATAATTATATATTTACTTTCAGTTATTTGTTGAGATGTATTTATGGGAAAAGTAAATTAGACTATGACATATGTGAGATTCTTTTTTTCTCCTTTTTAATTTCACTCCAGATGTTTCACCACGTACCCTCCATAACACAAGCTAAATACGCAAAGGTTTAGCCCTCGGTTGTCAGGTTTTCCCTCACTGATTTGATGTTTTGGTTTCATTGGAACAAAAAGGTTAATCCTTTAGCTCTTCCCACAGGAACAAGGAAAGCAGCTCATTTATTTTGATGGGAACAACTTCACAGTCTTGTTCTGTTTACCTATTTCCTAACCTTGTCCTGACATCCCAAGCCCTTTGCCTGCCATCCATAAGGGAAGTATTCATTTGAAAATTAATCCACTGGAACCAATTTGCATTGAAAGTGAGGCAACCTGGTGTGCTAGTTAGATCATTGGACCGAGACAAAAAAAGTCTACTCTCAACTCTGCTACCACTGAGCTGGGAACCATGGATGTCTCCTTTTATCTGCCTTCCCTCATTTCTCTGATATCTGTGGAGTGAGACATCTGGATTCCTTTAGTCTGCTAAGTATTGTGAAACACGAGAATTTTAAGAACTTATGGTCTCTTTTCCACATTTACTTTAATATAAATACAATATTTAAGCCAGTGTTATTATGGATCCTCAGTGTGGGAGTAAGGAGCTGGTTACTGTACTCCTTTATGTGCCCAGGAGAAATTAAACAATCAGAAAAAAATTCTATATTTCAAGAAAGATAGTGTATCTGAAAATGATTTTTTTTCATTGCGGTTTTGGAGTCATGCTTCCATTCTCTAAATTAAAATGATTTAACACTCAGGAAAACCTCATTCAAATTATTCTCAAATCTGTACGAATAATAGTAATGCCACTTTTGACACTGACAATTCTTGCAAGTGTACTCTAACTTAATAATGGGAATACTTTCTAAACATTTGTGAACTGTTTCACTGGAACAGTTAACTTTTTTCCCCAAGAAACCTTTTATTTAAGGAATAAGAACTTCATGCATTTCACAAGTACAACTTTAGGAATATGGTGATTCGTCTCACCATACCTGCCCTCCCACCCACACTCCCACCCCACCTTCTCCTTCCTCTCCCATTTTCAGTTCCATTCTCCACTAAGACCCATTTTCAATTAACTTTATACAAAGAAGACCAACTCTATACTAAGTAAACAGTTCAAAGTTCAACAATTTGCACACACACACACACAACTCTTCCTTAACAGTTGAGACAAGGGCTGTTCAAAGTCATTTCATCTTGAAGTTAATTTAACTTTTTTTTATTTAGAAATTTAATTAACTTTAAAGAAGCACCCAAGAATGATACATCTGTTTCAAGCACTTAGATGTAATTATAATACAATTCTTTGAGGACAGGGGTTCTATATAGGAAGTTAGGGAGCAGTGACCCTTGTTGTTAATTTAACAATTAACACTCTTATGTATGGCGTCAGTGATCACCAGAGGCTCTTAACATGAGCTGCCTAGGCTATGGAAGCCTTTTGGATCCACAAACTCTATCAGTATTTAGACAAAGTCATAAGCAAAGTAGAAGTTTTCTCCTCCCTTTAGAGAAAAGTACCTTCTTTGATGACCACTTATTTCCACTGGGGTCTGACCCACAGAGGTCCTTCATGTAGGATATTGTTTTTTTTTTTTTACCACAGTGTCTTGGATTTCCATGCCTGAAATGCTCTCAAATGGGTTTTTGAGACAGATAAGAGTGCCTTAAGGTCTGATTCTGAGGTCAGAGAGCTACTTTAAGCGACTGTCATTCTATGAGTCTGCTATGTGAACTGCTTCCCATGTTGGAGCATTCCCTCCTTTTTAATTCTATCTATTATTATAACCAGACACTTAATCCTATCCAAATGGTCACTTTAACACTTAAGATGGTACCCAGCTTAAGTGGACTTGGGGTCCCATGGCAAGTTTTTAAATTGTACCCTTAGAAGTAAGTCCATAGTAATATATGGAGAACTACAGCTTTACAGTTACAAACTACATACACTTCATAATTACAACTCTAGGAATATGGTGATTCTTCCCACTGTGCCCACACCTCTTCCTCCTCCCTAGCTTTTCTATCAAGATATCTTCATTGAGACCCTTATGAACCAATTTTATCTTCAATGAAATATTTTAATACTTTAAATAAAAGGATTGTTTATCTTGGTACAGTTTGTAGTTTAGTGAAATATTATAAAATGAAATGCTGAAGGCTGAATCACTTCTTTATATACAAAAAGTTCATGAGAATATAAAATGGTAAAACAATAGAATTGTGGAATTTTTTTATTACTGAAGAGAAAAGAATTTTGAGCACTCAATTAGCCCAACCTCCTTGCTTTTTGAATCAGGTAAATGATGACCATGCAGATTAAGAGATTAAGTGAGCTTGCAAGGGTTATAAACCCCTTTAAAGTCAAGGCACTTTATGTGACACTAAATGAGTATTTTACACACACACAAACACACACACATACACATATCACATATACTGACTCTGCCTAAAAGGAAGATTCATATGTTTATTATATTCTACATGTTGCACACTGCCATGTTATATTGAACTTTAAATTATTTGTTTCCAACTGTAAAGATATACACACAAGGTAAATAGTAACACCTAAAATTTACATATCTTCATAAGGAATCAAGAATGCCAATTACATGTGGATATGAAGTAGTTGCTAATATTATGTACAGTTAAACAGTCACTTTGTGTTCTTTTCTATAGTGCTTGCTTTTCATATAATGCCTGGCACATAGAAAGACTCAGGGTAGCTGATATGTCCTTTGCTTTTTTTTTTTCTTTTTAAAGAGAAGAATTGTTGCACTGTCAAATACATTGGCCAATACATAATTAGTTAATACATTTTAGCCTTGACCAGAATATCATAAAGATGATAGACAGAGGATACAGTCAGCCCATATCTTTCAGCATAAACAAATACTTGAAAGTCTTGTGGCCCCGGAATCAGAAATGCTTTTGATTCAGCATAACAGCCTGTGATGTACCGCTGAATGTCATTTACTTAGTCACAGCACAGGGGCAGGAAGGTAATAAAAATTCCGTGAGCATGTTTGCAAAATGTAAATGCTTAAGCAATTTTCCGTAGCCACAACTTGTGGTAGAGATGGAATGCAATCTTGAATAAACAGGATGAATGAATTGGAGGGTAACCATTGCTTTATCTTACTTCGTGTAGAATATAGAATACATCTGGTATATTATTAACAGCAGAGATTTATGAATCTGAACAATTCAACTGTATTTTAAAACTACATTAAAAACCATTAAGCATTGAAAGGAAACAAATCAAGTAATTTATTATAGAATTGACATTATAGTACAATTATGTCAAACTGTAATGTCCAAAATATAAATGGTAACAGCTGATTCTTTAAAATGGTCTCTGACAAGTCACATTCAATTTCTCCACTTGCAGTCACCCCAGTAGTTTCTAGGATGATATAGATTTTGGTTTTGTGCTACCTGTCCCTAGTATTTGACACTATTCTTCCTTGAACCATGCAGCTATTCCTTTGGGTCCAATATGGCAATTTAAAAAACCAATTCAACCCAGAGCATAGTTTTAAGTTTTATTACTATATACATTATAGCTATAAATTTTTCAAAACATATATTAAGCTTATATTATTTAAATGTTTAGCTGCCAGAAGTGATAAGTATATTACTGAAGAGGCATTGAAAATCTTTCATAAAATATTCTAATAATCTTTTTATCCTCATGTTCGAATGCTAATTCTTTTTCAAATAAGAAAAGCTGAAAAGCAGAGCAAATATTTAACTTTCCCTCAGAGTTAGTGGTTCAATGATTCTATAGGAAAGATTTGCTGAAGAGGAACCCCATGGACTTGCTGTGACACAGAACATGCTTTGACACATTATGGAAAATTGCTGAATACATACTTCTACAATTTTAGATTTTAGATTTTTTACAGAATTAATGCTCCTGTTTCCAATTGCATCCTCATTTTGTATCCCTAACACAGTTCATCATTCATTCATTTATTCATTTGCTACATCTTGAATACCTTCTATGCTGAAACATTCCAATAAGCAAAGTGGAGATAGAAAAAAAAAAACAAAGAAAATTGATATCTGTACTCAATGAACTTACAGTATATCAAAGATAGTTGGAAGTGTCAAATAATTATGCCACAGAGGGAAATATAAAGGATGCTTTCAACAGGTAAAAACAAAGTACAAATTGCCACCATTGTGTTGCAGTGGGTTAAACTGTCACCTATGAAGCCATCAGCCCATATGAGCACCATTTCCAGTCCCAGTTGTTCCATTTTTGATCTACCTCCTTTCTAATGTGCCTGGGAACTCATTTGGAAGATGGCCCAAGTATTTGGGCCCCAGCCATTCACATGGGAAACCTGGATGAAGCTCCAGGCTCCAGATTCCTAGCTTTGTTCTGGCCAACTTCAGCTGTTTTATTCACTTGGGGAGTGAACCAGTGGATAGAAGACCTCTCTCTTGCCGGCCGCAGCGCGCTGGCCGCGGCGGCCATTGGAGGGTGAACCAACAGCAAAAGGAAGACCTTTCTCTCTGTCTCTCTCTCTCACTGTCCACTCTGCCTGTCAAAAAAAAAAAAAAAAAAAAAAAAAAAAAGACCTCTCTCTCTCTGTCACCCCCCCCCAACCCCTGCTCCATAACTCTGCCTTTCCAATAAATAAATACTTTTTACTTTTTTTAAAAAAAAAGTGTGGTGACTATCTCAGGTGTTTCAAAAATGACTTCCCTTTTGTCTAGTTGGCTGTTAACTTCTCAGCTTATGGTGAACTGTTCTAGGAGGGTAACTTGTTCTCTGATTGAATTGGTTCACATTTTAATCATAATACTTTTCAAAATACAAAGTAATTGTATCTTTATTTCTGTACCTCTCTCTATAAGTTCCTAGAGATGGGAATTTCTTTTGTGCTGTTTTCTTATTTTCAAAATTTAGAATGCATTTAAAATTCTTATTATGGGATGAATGAACAAATAGTGCAAGCTTGTCAAGGCAAGGAATCATATTTCCAATTGTATTTAACGAACATTAAATGAATCACATTATATCATACATTCATAAATGTATATATCATAGCATTATATGTTATACAACAATAATCTACTTAAATCTCATTAGATAACATATTAATATCTTATTTGGCAGGGTATAGAGTCAGACTTTTGCCACATTAGATTTCATACACATGGTACAACTTATACAACTTGGATTTAAATACAAATTTGTGATTAAGTAGTGCATACAGCATTTGATTAATAAATTAAAATATTTCTGAAGAAAACCTAAATCGAGACCCAGTCTAATTTAATGAATAATTATAAGCACTAGATGCAGGCAGATTTAAATTTGCATTTTAACCTTCTAGTGTTTTAGTTCTGTTTCCTTAGGCAAGTCATTGAAATTCCCTTAGTTTCAATTCGCTTATCAGTAGGTTGTTGGTGATACCAACCACCACTTTTTTTAGGTGTCCTGGCCAAGACTGCATACCTTGTATACATATGCATTTGATAATAGTTTATGATAATGATTGTTATTATGGTTTGACCATTATAATATTGATAACAAACATTTATACAGCATTTAGTATGCCTTACTCAGTATTTTAAAAATTTCCATCTATTTAGGCCATCAAACTTTGAAATATAGCCTAAAGTCTGAGGGCAACATTTACATTGCAATTCACCAGAAATTTTAACTGATTATCTAGTAACTAAAATATCTATACTTGAGGCTGGCGTTGTGGCATAACAGGTAAAGCCAACACCTGGGACAATGCATCCCACATGGGTGTCATTTCAAGTCATGGCTGCTCCACTTCCAATCCAGCACCTAGTTCATGGCCTGGAAAAAGCAGCAGAAGATGGCCCAAAGTACATGAGCCCTCACCCCCCCTCCCACGCACCCACCCACCCATTTGGGAGCCCTAAATGAAGCTCCTTGCTCCTGGCTTCATTCTGTCCCATCACTGGCAGTTGTGGACATCTGAGGAGTGAGCTAGTATCCCTCCCTTTTTCTCTCTCCCTTTCTCTGTAGTTCCGTCTTTCAAATAAATAAATAAATATATCATTTTTAAAAAAAGATAAAACAGGCCGGCGCCGAGGCTCAATAGGCTAATCCTCCGCCTAGCGGCGCCGGCACACCAGGTTCTAGTCCCGGTCGGGGCACCGGATTCTGTCCCGGTTGCCCCTCTTCCAGGCCAGATCTCTGCTGTGGCCAGGGAGTGCAGTGGAGGATGGCCCAAGTGCTTGGGCCCTGTACCTGCATGGGAGACCAGGATAAGCACCTGGCTCCTGCCATCTGATCAGTGCGCCGTGGCGGCCATTGGAGGGTGAACCAACGGCAAAGGAAGACCTTTCTCTCACTCTCTCTTTCCCTGTCCGCTCTGCCTGTCAAAAAAAAAAAAAAAAAAAAAGATAAAACATATTTACTAAATGTCAAGGAAATGTCCATTTGGTTTTTTTTTTTTTAAAGATTTATTTTATTTTATTTGAAAGTTAGACTTACACAGAGAGAGAAGGAGAGGCAGAGAGAGAGAGAGAGAGAGAGAGAGAGGTCCTCCAACACCTGGTTCAGTCCACAATTGGCCGCAACGGCCAGAGCTGTCCGATCTGAAGCCAGGAGCCAGGAGCTTCCTCCAGTTCTCCCACATGGGTGCAGGGGCCAAAGGACTTGGGCCATTTTCCACTGCTTTCCCAGGCCGTGGCAGAGAGTTGGATCAGAAGTGGAACAGCCAGGACTCAAACTGGTGACATCATAGGATGCCAGCACTGCAGGCGGTGGCTTTAACTGCTATACCACAGCACCAGCCCCTGACCATTTGTTTTTTAACAGAATTATTCTAAATAAAAGTTAGCTTTTATTCTACATTTTCAATATTCTTAAGAATTAACTAATTACTCTTAATCTGCTTTGAAACAAAAGAGAAAGTAAATATTTTCTTCAAAGGAGGGCATACATACTTGTTAATAGATGAAAAAGTACTTGACAATTTTGTTTTTTATGATACTATAGACATTTATTCTGCCATATTTAATCAAGTAGCATGTAAATATAGCTTAGCATAAATTTTATTTTTTAAAGATTTATTTTTTATTTTATTTGTTTGAAAGGTAGATTTACAGAGAGACAGGGAGCGACAGAGAAAGAGAGAGAGAGAGATTGATCTTCTATCTGCTCCCCAAATAGCCACAACAACCAGGGCTATGCCAGACCAAAGCTAGGAGTCAGGAGCTTCTTCTGGGTCTCCCAAATGGGTGCTGGGTCCCAAGCACTTGGGTCATCATCTGCTGATTTCTCAGGCCATTAGCAGGAAGCTGAATAAGAAGCAGAGCAGATGGGACTCGAACCGGTGCCCATATGGGATGCTGACATAGCAAGAGGCAGCTTTACCTACTACACCACAACGCTGGCCATTGCATGAATTATTTTAAAGTTTATATGAAGAAGGGTAACAAGAGCAATGAGAGAGAAATAGGGGAAAGGTATGCACAGCCATCAACAAAGAGAGAAGGACATCAACTTTAGAATTGTCAAGCTAGAGAGATGATAAGGACAACATAACCAGAAGATGGCTGAAATAGTTCTTTTAAGAACGGCATCCAGGCCAGTGCCGCGGCTCAATAGGATAATCCTCCACCTGTGGCACCGGCACACCGGGTTCTAGTCCCATTCGGAGCACCAGCTTCTGTCCCAGTTGTTCCTCTTCCAGTCCAGCTCTCTGCTGTGGCCTGGGAGTGCAGTGGAGGATGGTCCAAGTGCTTGGGCCCTGCACCCGCATGGGAGACCAGGAGAAGCACCTGGCTCCTGCCTTCGGATCAGCACAGTGCGCTGGCCACAGCACGCCGGCTGCAGCAGCCATTGGGGGGTGAACCAATGGAAAAGGAAGACCTTTCTCTCTGTCTCTCTCTCTCTCACTGTCCACTCTGCCTGTCAAAAAAAAACCAAAAACCAAAAAACAAAAAAACAAAAACAAAAACAAACAAACAAACAAACAAACCCACGGCATACAGAGGCCAGTGCTGTGGCTTAGCTGGTAAAGCCACTGCCTGCAGTGCCAGCATCCCATATGGGTGCCTGTTTGAGTCCTGGCTGCTGCACTTCTGATCCAGCTCCTCACTAAAATGGCTGGGAAAGCAGCAGAAGATGGTTCAATTCTTGGACCCCTGCCACTCATGAGAGAGATCTCGATGGAGTTCCTGGCTTCTGGTTTGGTCTGGCCCACAGGGCCGTTGTGGCCATGTGGGAAGTGAACAAATGGACAGAAAATATCTCGCTCTCTTTGTCTCTCTCTCTGTAATTCTGCCTTTCAAATATATAAATAAATCTTTAAAAATACAATCATACTAATCAAAAAATCAAATGAAATATCCATCAATCTGTACTTTTGGATTATTTTTATAAACACTACCCATATAGGAATGAAAAGAAAATTCTCCCCATTATAGTAAAATGTTTAAATACTTTCTTTTACATATTTGGTACATAATCCTTAATTATCATTCCTTTGCTTTGGAACTAGGGCAGATGTGACATCTGAGACTTCCTATAAGAAAGAATCAACCATAATTTTGACTGGGTTGATTGCCAAGGAGAATTTTCATCTCATTTGCATAATATTCTGTTTGCTAATATAATGGTGGCTGAGCTCACTATACATTTGACTAAATCACAGGATGTACAACACTACGAGGCAAACCTAATGTAAACTATAGGCTTTGGATGCTAATAATGTATTATTCCATCATTTATAAAACACATATCATTCTGGTAGGGGATTTTAATGATTGGGAAAGTAAAATATTTATAAAATCAGGAAGTAGATGGAAAACCTCAGAATTCCCACTCAATCTTTCTGTGGAATCTAAAAATAAAGTCATGCAATATGCTTTATTTCTAGCATATTTAACTTCATATTCAAATTCCTTCATATTTAATTTCTTTCATTATGAACATAAATATTTATATATTTAGCCTTTCAAATAAGCAATTTTGAGAGAAATGTTGCTATAGCATAAGTTTTAAGTGAGTCTTAGTTACATAATGATCTGAAATCACATGATATATCCCTATGATTGCCAAAGTATACTCTTTGGAACATTGGTTTTGAAGGATACCGATAATTTTATTATATTTACATTAAGCATCAATAAACATAATAAACATAATATACTCAAAACACATTCAAAGAAAAGAAAAAGTCTACTCTCCTAAGATTCTATTGGCAGCTGAGTTTAAAGAACATGTACCGAGATGGCTGGGTAGATGGTGCAGCCATTAAGATGCCAGACCCACAATGGAGTTCCTGGGTTCCATCTCTGTCTCCAGCTCCTGGTTCCAGAGTTCTGTAATGCAGTCCCTGGGAGGCAGTGGTCATGGCCAAGTGCCTGGGTCCTTGACATCATGTGGAACCAAAACTAATCTCCCAACTTCTGGCCTCAGGTTGCAAACATTTGGGAAGTAAATCAGAGGACAGGAGAGATCACTTGCTCTCTCTCTTCTTTCCACCCTTAGTTAAGTAAGTAAATAAATAATTTCAAAAGAAAAAAAATGCACCAAGTAGTGAAAAACCTCTCAATGTTTCCAGCACAGTTAAACTTCCAAATCGTCATGTTACAACAAACTGCCTGGGCCATTTCTTTACCAAATCAATTACCTGATTTCCTTCCTGTCTTTATGATTTTTTTCGGATCCTTTACTGGTAGTTATTTGCATAGATATTCTCATTTATCAGGCTTCAGAATTCAGACTATAAACAGGGGAAATATGTGGTGCTTCCTTACATATGGTTCAGTCTCTTCCAGGAACTACAATGGTTCTCCTTGTTTTTCTAATTCAATTGCATGTTATCTTTCCTATTACCTTAAATCAAAGTGACCTGCTTTATCCTTCTTCAATCCCATTACTGGATTGAAAGAAGCTACTTGTCCAGAAAATATCCTATAATGAAATGAAAAACATCCTATAATGAAATGGTTTAACATAAAAGGCCCAAATGTCACTTCTACCATTTATGGAGCACAGATTTTTGTGCTAAACACAGTGCAAAATAATTTATATAGTTTCCCTCTGAGGGAAAAGGTTGGTAGAGCTTTATGATAGATGAAGACATTGAGTCTGAAAATAATTAAAACTTACCAAAGATCACAATGCTACAAAGTGAAGCAACCTGAAATCTGGGTTTGCTTGTTTGAAAGCCTGAGCTTTATAGTTCTCTCTTGTACAAAAAAAAAAAAAAAAAAAAAAAAAAAAAAAAAAAAAAAAAAAAAAAAAAAAATTTGGAGAACTTTAAAAATCAGAGGAAACATGGCATATGGATTGGAATACTGAAGAAATGGCAGAAGCAGTAACTACGCTGAATTATCAACATTGATTTTGAATGTTTTACTGATAATAGCCTGAAAAATGAAATTAAAAAATCCAGCCATGTAAATAACTTCCAAATGTAAGTTATTCACTAATTAGCCATAATTGCTATCTACTAGTGTATCTTGTAGCCATTATAAATATCATTTTTATCCCTAATTGGTTAGGAAATAGCAGTAGACAAGGAAACTGACTCAGCAAGACACTAACATCCTACTTAGCTTTTAAATGGGTCACTTTAGCTTGAGCAAGTAACTTATGCACTAAGGGATCCTGGCTCAGCAGCTTTATTTTTGTTGTCAGAGAATACTAAATTAGAGTGCTTAGAATCTCAGAGGATAAAATTAAAATGAGACTAACGTGACCTTAAACATTATTAGAAATAGATAAAATGAAGCTTCATTTATTGAAAAAGCAGACAGAAAAAACAATAGGCAATTGTGAAAACAAGTTAGGATGAGAATATATAATTTGAAGTTAACCCTCTTGGGAATGTAAACTTTCAAATGTAGGTAATATTATAAATAAAGCAATAATTTGTTCTCATAACTGTATTCCCAATGTGTATAATAGTTTCTAAAATATAACAGGCTTTTAATGAATATTTGTTGAAAGGACAGATGAGTAAATAAATGAATATACTGTTATATTGAATTCTGAAAAAGAATCTTACTTTGACACAATATTTTAATAATAGTTAATGACTTTTTAATGTTACATATTTAGTTTGGTGCTCTCAAACTAAAAAAGTATGTGTAGGGGGAGATATTAAGCCAGGTTAAAGGAAGGCAAACAAATTATAGTATTAAAAACTGACACCTAATTAAAAATTTAGACAGATTTTAGGTGATAAAAGAACAACAAAATTAGTGAAAAATTTTAATATTGTATTATCCATTTTTCATCACCATAAGATAATATCTGAGGCAGGCTACTTTTTTTTTTAAAGATTTATGTATTTGAAAGATAGTGATAGATAGTGAATGACAGGAAGAGAGAGAAGGAGCAAGGGAAAGAGAAACAGAGAGGAAGGGTGAGAGGGAGGGAGGTGAGTGAGAGAGAGAGAGATCTTTTATCTGCTGGTTCACTCTCCCAAATAGCCACAATAGCCAGGTCTCGGCCAGGCTGAAGCCAGGAACCAAAGCTTCCTCTGGGTCTCCCATGTTGATAGTTGAGAACCCAATACTTGTGTCACCTTCTGTGGCCTCCCCAGGTGCAAAAATGGGGAGTTGGATGGGAAATGGAGCAGCTGGGACTCCAACAGGTGTTCTGACAATAGCATCACAAGACATGGTTTAACCCGTTTCATCAAATTCCTCATACCAGGCTACTTTATAAGAAAAAGGAGTTCGTTTAGGTGACATTTCTAGTGGCTCAACACCCTGGTGCCATTATCAGCTACCTCATAGCAAAAGGCGTGTGTAGAACAAAGATAGAGGGTGATTCAGGGTTAGATTTACTTTTTCAAAAATATTATATCAGTTTATTTTATGAGAGAGAGAGAGAGAGAGAGAGAAAGAGAGATTTTACTACTTCATCCTCTAAGCTCCAAATGCCTAGGTGTCAGAAATCTAAACCAGGCCTCTATCTGGGTGGTGAAGACTCAAGAGATAGATATAGATTAGATATAGATATAGATATAGATATAGATATAGATATAGATATAGATAGATACTGATACAGAGAGAAAGAGAGAGAGAGAGACACTCAAGTACCTGAAATTTCACCTGCTGCATCTCAGAGTGTTCATCAGCAGGAAGCTGGAATCTAGAGCCGAGTCAGAACTCTAACCTAGGCACGCTATTATTAAAGTAGGTGTCCCAAGCTGTATGTTAACAGCTGTGTCAGATACTCCATCCCAGATTCACTGTTATAACAGCTGAATTTTCAGGAACTAACTCAAGGTCCCACAAGACCTACTTTAATCTCCCCAGTACCAGTGCCTTCAATGAGGTAAAATCTTCCCACTGAGCTCCAGCTCTTGAACGTCCACTATCTCAACACCACCACACTAAGAATCAAGCTTCGAACACATGAACTCTAAAGGGACAAACCACAGCAAATGCAAACTAATCAATAAAAGCATAATTACCAGAGAAGTTATTTAATTCTATTGTGAAGAATGGGAGGAAATTTATTTAAATAAAATAAAGAGAATACTAGGAATATTTTGTAACTGTGATTCAGCAAAAATTTAGCAAACAGTAAGTTTGGCAAAATTAATCAACAAATTGAAGCATATCTTCATTTACAAACAAATATTTACTGGTTGTCTACAGGTGTCAGGAACCATGAAGGCACTGGAAATACAAATATGGCTAAGAGATAAAACCTGGCCCCAGGAGTCCAAAACAATGGTTTGACCTCAGCAGCAGAATGAATTAGAGACCCTTCAAGTTGTAATCTGAGTGCAGTAATCTATTGCTTGTGTGAGTCTAAGCATCATTTCCTTTAGAATTCTGTTTTGATTCATCAAAACAATGCAATTCACAGGGAAATAGTTAAACTATAGCTACAAAACACTATTCAAAAAAAAAAAAAAGAAAAGAAACTGAATGTTAGTCTAGCCATATTTTTAGATAACCTGTAATTGGAAAAACAATTCCATTCTCTGGGTCTTTGGGGGCAATATGCAAATCAGAATTCATCTTCACAATGGCATTTTGTGATTTCTCTTGGCATAACCTAGCCTTATTTGCTAGCTCCTTACATGACAGAGGGTTCAATAACACCCACTTCTAGTGCTCTAGCAAAGAAACACGAGATTGCTTTCCAGGCGGGTAGTCACAAGTAAGCAATTTCAGGAATCCTCTAATGAGGCAATCCATTATGGTTTTCCTAACTGAGTTTGTTCTCCAACCACATTGAATAAAAAAATAATTCTAGCAGCCTATTTGATGAAAACACACACACACATGCTCACACACAGAAACACACGATACATCCAGTCCATGTGCTTAAAAAGATAAATGAATAGATATATAAAATAATCATTGATAACAGTTGTCTTGAAAAATAACTTATGCAGGTTATTTGATGTATCTTCTTGGTTGTGACTAACAGACTTCAAATAGTGGATAGAGGGCTTAACAATATCTTCTCTATTAAATATATTTGAGCTTTTAAAAGCTTCTTGTTTTGGAAAAAAAGAGGACTCAGAAATAATTACATCATTTTATATTAAATCAATTATCTCAATTATATTAAATGCATTATCTCAATGCATACTGTAAGTATACATGTACTATACAAACTTTCAAATATTTCTAGATCAATAGATGAAATGCAAAACTTACAAATTTACTTTAGGTGCTTAGAAGTTTATGTGCATTGCATTTTAGCTCTCTTAAATGAAGAGCAAGCACTAATTTTGGATTAAAATTAATTCATTTTTTTTGAGGTCTTGTCAAAAATTGGTAAGATTGTGTGATTATTATGACCAAGGACATAAAGATGCAAGCATTAGATGATGTAGAGATTTCAAAACTGAATTTGTGTTTTTTGTGTCAATTATAAGCTTCAAATTCACAGTCTTACAAGTCCCCTATTTCCTCCCAATTTTAGGAAATGTGCTTCCAGGCATTTTTTTTTTATTCACATCTAAAAGAGCATACCATTTAATATGGCATCAATTGCTCAAGTTGCCTGAAAACCACACCTTGTCTTATCTTTGTTCCTAAGCCTGCTCTATAAACCCTTACCCATTCATTTACCCATTTAGCTTCAGAAGAGCCTGGTTGAAGAAAAGTGCTATTAGACATAAGTCCAGGGTGTTTAAATTCAGCTGTGGATAGCTCAACAGTCACTCCAAAATTTTGATGACAACATTTCTATCCTACTTCATCCTTATTTCCAGCCAACAAATGTAACACGATGCACTTACACATCAATTATCTGAATTGGTAACTATGTTTCTTTTCATTCACTTATTCTGGCTCCCAATGTATCCTTTCATTTCATTTCACCCTTTCACAAATCTGTCTCATTGTATCTTTAGTGTTTCTACTGACTCATTCCTCTGTATGTACATAATGCAGTTACACTAATTGAGCACCAGTCAGGTGATACAAGTTGTTCCCAAACGTTTCTCTGCAAACCTTGAAAGAAAGGAGAATGATATCCTAATTTTACAGAGCAGGAATCTGAGTCTCATTTTCCAGTTTATCCATTGAAGCAATAATAACTAATATTAACTTAGCTCTTACTACTTATTAGACAAAAATCAAACGACTTTAAATTAAGTAACATAATATCATTAACTTTATTAAGTAAATGATTTTATCATCACTCTTATGGTTGGATGAGCATCTCCTAGTCCTAACTAGCACCTCTCTTCCCTTAATAGACCAAATGCTTAGAAGAATTCTTCCCTTAAATACCTCTCTCTCTCCCTTTACACGTATTGTTGCCAGTTGGTGTGTTTGTGTCAAGACTCTTTGCTTGTCACAGAAGTAAAATACCTGCCGGTGTCATGGCTCGCTAGGCTAATCCTCCACCTGCGGTGCCAGCACTCCGGGTTCTAGTCCCTGTCGGGGCACTGGATTCTGTCCCGTTGCTCCTCTTCCAGTCCAGCTCTCTGCTGTGGCCCGGAAAGGCAGTAGAGGATGGCCCAAGTACTTGAGCCCTGCACTAGCGTGGGAGACCAGGAGGAAACACCTGGCTCCTGGCTTTGGATTGGCACAGCACGCCGGCCGTAGTGGCCATTTGGGGCATGAACCAATGGAAGGAAGACCTTTCTCTCTGTCTCTGTCTCTCTCTCTCTCTCTCTCTCTCTCACTGTCTAACTCTGCCTGGTAAAAAAAGAAAAAAGTACAATACCAAGGCTTTCAAATCTATTATTTTGATGTCCTTTTAGTCTCAATTTATATACTCCCCACCCCTACTTCTGCCTCACTTCTCTATTTCCTTATCTATAATTTTTTATTTTATTATACTAATAATACAGTGGGTTCTAGTTCCAACAAACTTTTCAAGCGAATCCATTGTTCTCAGAGGGTTTCTTCTGTGTCTGAAACATGATCATAATTGTTTTAACTTTTTTCTTCACTAGAAGAACCTCACAGCCTCCAGATAAAATCCCTCAGGCAACACAAAGCAGAATTTTACTGCACCTTTTGTGAACACTTGCACTGCCTGGATTTGTCTTCACTTTCATTGGCACGCCTTTGCCCATGCTTATTCTCATACTGGAGTGTTCTCTCCCTGTCTTCCTTACTAACATATCACAAGCCATGCTCGATCATGCATACACACACACACACACACATTCTGATTTTTCTTCCCTTAATACACTTTAGAAACTAACCTGTGAGTACTTTGTTCACTTTGATCATTGTTCATCAGAGAGAAACAATTTTACTTTTCTATAATGGGCCAAACAGTATTTTTGGGCCTAAAGAGGATATTAAACAACTATTTTCCAAAGAAAGGCTAATAATTTTCTGTGTTTTTTTTGTTTTGTTTTTTCACATTTAAAAATGTAAAAACCATTCTTACCTCTCAGGAAACAAAACCAAACAGCCTGATTTCATTTTATTGCCAATAGTTGTACTAAATTGAAATTATAATGTGTCCATCTCTACTGTTTTACTATGGAAATGTAAGAACTGCATTTTTATCTTTTTTATTTGTAGTGATAATCCTAATGTTCAGTGTATAATTGCCCATTTAGTAGATGTTAATTGATATAAAGTAATCAATAAAATTTAATCTCAAGCCCATACCATCAATATAATTATTCCTGCATTTCACAGAATAATTTGCACAAAGAGAAATGTTAAAAAATAAAAGAAAGAGAAATGTTAAAGTGGCTTACCTAAGTTTTTAGTAAGTATTAATTATATGTATATTTAGCAAAATATGAGTATGCATTATCATTGTTGATTGTGCATTTCTCTTTGAGGAAAACATCATGCCTTATTCCTTTGTCCAAGTACACAGTGATGCTCAGCATAATTATTATACATGCAATTGCATTCATCATATGACACATAAAATGCATGCAAACATTTTATATCATTGCATCATAACACTATGAAGGAGATAGTAATTCTTAATTTGCTATTATTATCAATGATGAAACTTAGCATAAGGAGAATTACTTTTTTAACACTAAACAACTAGAACACAGCAGAGTTGGGACACAAACCCAATTTTCTGGTGACCAACAGAGGATCTCCTCATAAGAAACATGCTGCCTCCATACAAAAGTATGCTTTTCCTGAATTACTGAATGAAGCGCTTCCAGAATTCACATGATATTTTAGTGTTAAAAGATTCAATTCAAGCAGGACCTTAAATGTCCTTGCAAAGGAATAATTTTCACTCAATTTGAGCTTGGAATATTGATCTGATTATTTACCTGCTATTAATGACCCTGAAAATGCTTTGGAACTCAGCCAATAGAGAGCTGCCTTGATTAAGTTTTTATGCTACTTTCCGATTCAAGAAACTAAGTAACCAAAGGAGACAAAATACCCTGAGGAAACAAACTGCACAGTAAGAATAGAAAATAAAAGTGAATGATTGATGGAAATTGTCACATAGATGCCTTTCAGTTAATTTTGTATAACATGCATTTCTAGGTAAAGTTGATATATATATATATGTGTGTGTGTGTGTGTGTGTGTGTATTAATTTTTGCATCTTGCCTTTGATGACAAAGTTGTTTAGCCAGTACTGATTATTTAAATGTAAGAAAGTGCACCTTAAAAAAAAAGATTTATTTATTTGAAATGCAGAGTTACAGAGAGAAAAAGAGAGAGAGATCTTTTATCTTCTGGTTCACTCTCCAAATGGCCACAACAGGTGGGGACAGGGCAGGCAGAAGCCAGGATTCAGGAGCCTCCTCCAGGTCTCCCTTGTGGGTTCCCAGGCCCAAGCACTTGGGCCATCTTCCACTGCTTCCCAAACACATTAGCAGGGATCTGTATCAGAAATGGAGCAGCAGAGACTCAAACCTGTGCCCATAAGGGATGCTGGTGATGCAAGCAGTGGCTAAACCGGGTAGACCACAATGCTGGCTCCAGAAAGTACAATTTTAAGGTAGTATTTTACCATGTGTTTATTTTTTCTAAATTTGCATATAAACTATACATATACCTCTGGTCAATATGAAGTTTATAATTGAAGTGGAAAGCACTCAATAGTTTATAGTGAACTAACAAACATTGCATTAATAGTGGTACATTTTGTGGAAGATGATTTAGAAACTACTTATGGAGCAGCACCAAGAGCATACACCAGAGAAGTACTTAGCTAAAGCAAAAACAATACAGTCAACTAGAGATGGGAGTGACTTGCTTCATGGCCTGAATGACACATCACAAATCTTGCAAATCCATTGCAGTTACAGTTGCAAAAAGTACAAAACAGATGTTTCCACATTTCATCTCTAAGAATTGAAAACTGATTATATCCTTAATGTTAGAATTAACCAAAGAAAAATGCAATTAACTATTAGTAGGAACATGCTTTAAATAGCCTACACAGGGATATGTAAACAGATTCAAAGTGATGACAGAAATTTTTGCATGAAATTGATTATTTGTTGGAGATAATGCTGGCACTATTATGACTTTCATAAACTGCTGCAAGATAGCAGCAGTTTCCTAGGATGATTTGATAATGTAGCTGTTGCATTCCAAATGAAGGATTGCAAATGCAAACAATACCTGCTGTGTCACTTCCTAATATTTTACTATGAATTCAGAAAGGGATGACTCTTAAACTAAGTGCTTTTATAAAAGGAATTATAATGTTCAGTGCTGACTTCCAGGCTATTATATAGACTTATTGGTCAGCTAATATCTTTTGTAGTCTCAAAAATAACTACAGTCTACATGTTTAACATATCCAAATCTAGAATCAAGTAAATAAATGTCAAGGATGAAAAATGGCAGGAATTCTATTACTTTATACTAAAGCAGTCTTGACTCATAAAATATATTCAATACAAAAATATAATTTTTTAATTTTTTTTACAGGCAGAGTGGACAGTGACAGGGAGAGACAGAGAGAAAGGTCTTCCTTTGCTATTGGTTCACCCTCCAATGGCCGCCGCGGCCGGCGCATCGAGCTGATCGGAAGGCAGGAGCCAGGTGCTTCTCCTGGTCTCCCATGCGGGTGCAGGGCCCAAGCACATGGGCCATCCCCCACTGCACTCCCGGGCCACACAGAGAGCTGGCCTGGAAGAGGGGCAACCAGGACAGAATCTGGTGCCCCGACCGGGACTAGAACCCGGTGTGCCGGCACCACAAGGCGGATGATTAGCCTATTGAGCCGCAACGCCGGCCCCAATAATATAAATTTTTAAAACTCTTTTGACTAATTGTTGGACCAGCCATTTATTCTGTTTTGTTTTCTCATATATTTGGACATCCCCCGAATTATGGTAATTACAAATTTATTATCTAGTTCTAGAATATAGGGAGTAATGCTACAACTTAGTAAGTTATGCATGGCTTTAGAAATCTCAAAGATTTTGTGGATCAGCTGTAATTTAGATATAGGTATTAATCATAGATAGGGAATCATATCCATGGGTCACTTTTCTCTTAGCAATCCTTTGGTAAGCTAGGTATAATATGTAAGTTTCAAAGACATGGCCCATTAAAATTTAAAATATGGGGGTTGGCATTGTGGCATAGCAGGTAAAGCTGCTGAATGCAATGCTAGCATCCTGTATGGTCTCTGATTCGCGTCCTGGATGCTCCACTTCCAATACAGTTTCATGCTAATTGGCCTAGGAAAGAGCAGAATATGGACCAAGAGCTAGGGTCCTTGTACTTATGTGGGAAATCTGGATGAAGCTCCTGACTTTGGACTGGCTCAGCCCTGGCCGTTGTGACCATCTGGGGAATAAACCAGCAGATGGAAGCACTCTCTCTTTATGTCTCTCTTTTCTCTTTGTCTCTCTTTCTCTTTCTGTGTAACTCTGATTTTCAGATAAATAAGTAAATCTTTTTAAAAAATCAAATAAGATTTGGAAATCTAGGAAAAATCATCAAACCCATTACACTAAAACTGTATTCTCAACTTCTCTTTTCCTAACCCTCACATGTTAATATACTTCTCTCAGGAAGCCATGTGTAGGTTCCAGATCAAGTCAATAGTACAAGGTCTTTTCACTGACTTCCTCAGCTTTACAGGCACTTACTAGAAAATTTCATTCCACTAAATTCTTAAAAGATAACCTGAAATCAAGATATCACTGCTATATTATGTCTGTGCATGGTGATTAAAAGAAAAAGAAAAAAACTGCAAATAGGGCATTATAGTAAGATAAAAACATTTTACTACTTCAGCTCTTTTGACTAGCCATTACTGTTCCCAAGAGAGAATCATTAAGTCTGTTAATTTATAGCTGAACAATCTCTTTTGAACCCTGTCTTACTTTTTCTACTTAGAATTAATTTGTTTAAACATCATGATGGAGAAGGTGGGGCAGAGGGCAGAGGTACTGATTAGAACTGTACCAACTACTGTTTTGAGTAAATAGAACCTCTTATAGATCTTAACAACACATGTGTTTCTCTACTTAAAAAGGATGTCAGATGAATTAGAATTCTGGTCTTTTTTTTCCATTATAGCATTTTTTGCTATGGTATTCATGAGTCTTAAGGTTACTTTTAATGAAATTCTTCTGGGAATATTATTGTTATAAAATCATATGAAAATGTTAAAATGTTATTGTATTAAGATTAGCATATATTTGCACACATATCATTTGTAATTAACTATATGTATTGCTTCATGCAAAAATGATATTTTTTAAAAGAAGATTTATTTATTTATTTGAAAGACACAGCTACAGAAACAGAAGGAGAGACACACAGAGATAGAGAAAGATCTCACATTTACTGGTTCACTCCCCAAATGGCCATGAGAGCCAGGCCTGGGTCAGACAGAATCCTGAAGCCAGGATGCACGAGGTTCATTTGCATCTCCCATGTGGATGGCAGGGGCCCAGACACTTGGGCCATCTTTCACTGCTTTTATCAGACCATCAGCAGGAAGCTAGATCAGAAGTGGAACAGCCAGGACATGAATCAGTGCCTATATGGGATGCCAGTGTCTCAGGTTGCAGCTTTACCTGCATGCCACAATGCCAGCCTCAAAAATGACATTTTTAAACATTAGAAATCAAGTTAAGTCACCAATTATTTTAATAGACATAGAAAAAGTAATTTCTCAAGGAAAATCAATATGAATTATAGGGCCAGGCATATGATGTACAGTTCAAGATTCCACTTAGGATACCCATATCCTGTATCAGATTGCCTGAGTTAGAACTTCGCTACCATCCAGATGCCAGTTTCCTGCTAATGTACAACTTGAAGCGCAGCAGGGCGATGGTGTAAGTGTTTGAGTCTCTCCTACCAAAGTGAGAGAAAACAAATGGTTTGTAGGCTCCTTGCTATTGCAAGCATTTAGGGAGTGAACCAGAGGGTACGGAACTCTGCCTGCCTTTCAAACAAATAAAGTAAATAATTGTTTAAAAAGAGAGGAGTATTTTCTAATATATTTAAGATTTTGTCATAATTAGCCATATTTCATTTTTGCACTTGTTAGGACACATTATCACTTTTCTTAAACAGTTAACAAACCAAATGTTAAAAATCACTCAGGAATCCAGGTCTAGGCAGAAAAAAGAGATAATCCTGGGAATTTGTAACAAGAGAACTAGAGTACTGGGGTTGATGTTGTGGTACAGTAGGTTAAGCTGCTGTTTAACCTATACTGAAGTGCAGATTCCAGTCCTGGCTGCTCAGCTTCCAATCTAGCTTCCTGCTAATATGCCTGGGAAGGCAGTAGAAGATGGCTCAAGTGCTTGGGCCCCTGGCACCAATGTGGGAGACTTAACTGGAACTCTAGCTCTTGGCTTGGGTCCCAGCTGTTGTGGTCATTTTGGGACTGAACCAGTAGATGAAAGATATCTCTCTTTGCCATTCAAATAAATGAATAAATATTTAATGTAAAGTAAGAGGAAACAAGAGTCATTTTTTTTATCTCTGTCCTAACACTTGCTAAATCAGAATGATACATACACATATCCCTACAATGAGTACTTCAAACAGTTCACAGAAAAATAAAATTAAAAAATAAGCTGCTTTTTTACAAAAATTTTAAGTACTCTCATGCATTTGAAGTGCCTTCCAAAGGCTCAATTTAATATTTTTTGCTCTAACGTAAACTTACTTTTAATTTCATTTTCCATGAACTGTTTCTTTAAGATTGTTTATTTGAAGATGAGAGTAAGAGTGAGAGAAACATCTTTCTTCTGCTGGTTCACCATCCAAATGGCTGTAACAGCCAGGGATTGGTTAGGTTGAAGCCAGGAGCTTGGAAATCCATCCAGGTCTCCCATGTGGGTGGCAAGTGCCCAAGTACTTGGATCATCATCCACTGCCCTCCCAGGCACATTGGCAGGGAACTGGATTGGAAGCAGGACAGCCATGACTGGAGGCAATGCTCCAATATGGTCTGTGGCATTGCAGTCAGTGGCTTAACTCACTGCACCAAAATATAGCTACTCTGGGAGCTTTTTGCAATACTCTGACACATTTATCATCCTTACCTTGAAAAGAATTGGAGTCAGATACTTCCATATATTTTCACATACCTGTTCATTCTGGGTAAAAATATGTTACTTGGGAATCCCTTAAAACAGGCAGGAAAGTCAGAGGTAGCATCATTAAGGAGAGAAAACAATATTTTGTCTTCCTTTACATTTAATGAATAATGGCATGACCATTGTTGCACAGCAGAAGCTCCAGTAACCTGCTTCCAGATGGTCAAGGCCTAAACTGTTACTGCATTTCTTTTGCTAAAACATAAAACAATGTTCCAAAGAACTGTGATGCCACTCTGGTCATACTTCAGCCAAAATTAGAAACATCTGGAATTGGTCGAACTTTCTTTGCCTGTACTTCAAGTCCATTTTTCCAGGCTATAAGTTCCTTCCATGTTATAACTTCATAAACTTGTTAGCCAGGTCAGTGTATTGTCCTTTAAGCTAAACATCTCCAAGTGGGTTAGCCTTTCCCACCAATCAGATAAACATTTGAAAAAAATTATTTTTTCATTTTATTATGTTCAATCTATTTTTAAACAGAAAAATTTTCAAATCATACTGAAAAATAAAAAAATAAACTTGAATACAACCTTACCAGTGTTTATAATAGGATGTCTATGTCTCTTCTTGACTGTCAGATTACTGGCAGTCTTGTACCATTTGTGATTTGATTGGTGTTTTCACTCAGATTTGCCTACTAGAACTGTCTAACTTGATTTTTTTCCTATAAAATGTATGCTTCTTCAAACATAAATTACAGTGTTATTCTATTCCCAAATGCATTTAATGCATTAAGGCTTGCCAAATTCACATACCATCAATTTTCCTTATGTTTAGGAACATTTATACCATCTTCTCTCTAAAAATGAGAAAGCACTTTAAAAATTATATTCTGCTTCTTCCTCATTTGTCATGATGTTAGAGTGAGTGAATCAAATTTTGAAGAGATGATGAAATACAATGATCATTAAGGTCTATTCCAAATAATTTTTTTTTGTTTTGGGACTCTAATATCCTTTGATGGTTGCAAATATGATATGAAGTAAATATTCTTTTAATCTTAGATCAGTTAAATTGCATATATTATCTGAGAATCTGATGTGTAACATTTTAAAAGTTTAAGCTCATTTTTTAAAAATGTATCTGGATAAACAAACAGAATTAATTTCTCACAAATCTCTTCATTAATATATTAAATTAATAGCTGAATTCTACACATTAGGACATAATAAGGACTTTTTATTGTGTTTTAAAAACGAAATCTATTCTATAGACAAGTGGATTTTACTCCTACCATGGACTGAACGCCAATGGACAGGGTAGAAAAGGGTTAAAAACGGGCTGTGAAGATATTACAGGCCCAAGGAAGTAAAGGAAGCATTGAATTTGCTAGGGAAGACCAAGTAGTTTTTCACCAAAGGAATTATCCTAGAGCTGATATATCTGCTGAAGGAGATACAGCACATGGTTACAATGTAGTTGCAATCATTTAAAAAAAAATCTAAAATTCAGTAAAGTTAACTAAGAAAGCATAGCAAAGATAGCTGCATGCCGTTCAACTTTAGAGTCTCAGGCCACTGGCAACGGCAGGGACAAGAACAATCCTGATGGGGAAATAAGAAGAGTTGCTAATTAAAGCAAACATCTGGTGATCAAGTCCCTGACTTGACTTCCTTGCCAATGGATTCATGATTCCATTCTGACACCAGGAGCATCAAGTCTTCAATGCTTTGAAGCTTTGACCTTGACACCAAGGTCAAGTCTTTGCAGAGGTTCAGAGATGAAGTTACACTGTTCTAGGCAAGTTAGATATCTTATCTAAAATGCCTAGACCAGAAATGCTTGGGGTTTCAGATTTTGGAATGTTTGCAGACGTGAGATATCTTAACAATGGGACCCAATATAGCATGAAATTCATTTATGTTTCATCTACTCCTCAAACACATAGTGTGGAGGTAATTTTATACAATATCACCTACCTACATGTTGACTGCAACATAACACAGGATGGCAGGTGTGGAATTTTATACTTGTACTGTGACTCTGGCTCTCAAAAAATTTCAGATTTCTGAGCATTTTGGATTTGGGATTTTTCAGAGTTGGGATTCTCAACATGATGCTATTACCTTTGCCTACCTCTGGTTTACAAACAATCATAAGCTAAGATTCATAAATTAGCCACATACTTCTAAAATGTATACATACCTACAAAATTCTTCATGTGGTTTCAGTGAACATCAATATAAGTAAAGGTGAAAATAAATTATCACAAGAAAGTATATTAAAAGATTGATGGGTTAATTTAGTTGCAAGTTATTAAGCCTGCTTCTAGCATTCAGGAATAATAATAATTTTTGTGATCAAATTAAAATTAAAAAAGTAGCACCTATAACCAATTGTTATTACAATTTATGGTTCATATTTATGAATATGTGCATCCTATATATGTCAATTATAATGCACAATTAAAGAACCCTTTTAATTAAAATTTGTAAGAGAAATATATACGGACACACAAAAAGCTGCATTGATTTCTTATGACTCTTTGGGTAAGAACAAAGGAGACAAAAACTGAGACTATCAGTGACAAGAAATAAAATTTTTTTCAAAGTTTTTGTTTCTTTCCCCATTTTTTCCTACAAAACAATTGCACCAGAAAATGACAGAAAAGATTAACTGAAGCTCTGTGTTGATACCTAGTACCACCCTACTGGTTAAACAGAAAGAGAGCTATCTGCCGTATTTACTTGTGTAATTTCTGCCCTTTTCTTTCTTGCTTTGTAAGCTGCTCAATTCAAATTAACCTATACAAAAGTCTACATACAGTAATTATTCAATGATTAACAAGACGTGAGTAAATATGGTAAATGAAGCAAAATACCGTACATATCAGCAAAGCGTAAGTAATATGCTGAATTCCTAAATTTCTGAACTAGAGATGAGAAAGAAAAGACGCAAGACGGTCATGTCTAGGTAATCAGCTGGCATGTGCGTTTGTAGGACATATGGCAAACTCACCACAAAAGAATAATTGTTAGTAATCAATATTCAACTTGAGAATGAACATAAGAGAGCAAATGTTTCCCATCCTTCTTGGGCTTTGACAACATGATTCTTCTGCATGAATTAATTTCTACATGTTAAATAATTAATTTGAAGAGATGACAACCATAATTTAAATTAGCTCCTAAATATTGCCTTCACTCTTAAAAATAGAAACACTTGTATACAGAAATACATCAAGCAACAAGCAACAACTGATGATCTCTTTTAACACCAAATGCTCCATTTTTCCCAACAGGAACAGATACAAAATTGAAGCAGCTAAAATTGAGAGTGGCCTGAGAGAGTACAGACACGCCTGAGGTAATACCCACCCACATTTTCAGCTCTGTATGTCAGGCAGCCCAAATTCTTCAATGACACATACACCTTTATTCAGAGCCACATTATAACCTCTCATCATCACATCAACTCCAAAACTCCTTAAACCACGAAATCTAAAGTCTTGGTAAGCATCCACACTATGCTTTGTATGCAGAGTATATTAATTCTGATTTTCTGCTATAAAATGACAACAAAAATATCTATCTAGCATAATTGCTAGAGCAAGTGACACTCTGTGAAATCAAAGCTGTTAGGACGTATGGGGTTTGCAGTTACTGTCAAGTTTCTACCTTGTCTTTAGAAAACTGGACTCCAACACAACACTTTGATATCAGAGATGACCCCCTAAAATCTATATGAAAATGTGGCCCCTTGGAGTTCCCCAGAAGTGCCATCTGAGATGCCACATATGCTAAGGGAATTTGGGGTGCCATACGATATCACCATATGCTTATTAAAAAATCCCAAATATTAATAAGCCTGAGAGGGTTCTTGCCTAATATTTAGAGAATTCTAAATACTGGCATAAATAAATGAGGCAGCATGGTACATTTTAGGGTTTTACTTAATGCAAAAGGTGCATAGGAAAGTGAGGGCTTTAGTTCAGTTTAAAGAGAAGGGAAAATCTGGAAATCGGGGTAGCGTCCATACAAAGCAGAGAGCAGGCCAAAAGCTACGTGCAGCAAGCGCCTGGAGCTGCTCTCCACTGCTTATCACCGGCAGCAAAGCAGAGACAGAGAGCCTTTTGGGACACTCTTTGCCTTTCATATATTTTTCATAGGGGAGTGGCTTGTGGGCAGGTGGGCACTCAGGTACGGTCAGGTAGAGCATGATGTCACACGGGGGCGTAGTGAGGGTATCAGGTAGGGTGTGAGGTCACACAGGGGTGTGGCGAAGGCGTGGTCTTCCAGCTCACAAGCCTAATCAGTTTTAGCCTGTATGCCTGCCTACTTCAACTTGTTTATAAGAAGGCACACATACACTGAGTATCTGTACAAACAGAAAAAAAAAAATCATTTGCTTTATCCACATCATGTTTTTTAAATAATATTTTTACTTTCATCAATTTGTTGTGTACTTAAAGTCAGCACTCAGCAATATAATGAATAGGAATGATTCACGAGTCTCTTTACCGAGACCACAAAGATTTTCTCTTTCGCTTTTTCAATATTTGCCTAGGCTATGGTGCCTTTCTCACAATTTTCAACTGAAAACCAAAAAATCAGGTCTTGTCTTTGCCATGGAGCCCAACACATATTTCACTTTGGAGAAGGAATCTGAGCTTTAAGTTCTTTTCCTTCCATATACAAACAGATTGCAAACATCATCATCACTTTAATACATAGTCCCTGAGGAAATACAAGTCAGTCACCCATGTCCCATCTTTCATGCTTTATGTACATTTATTTCTAGTGTTAAAGGCAGAATAAAATGTTAAATATATTTTATAGATTAATGATTAAGACAAATATCTCACTAGAAAAGGCTAACGACCTCACAGATGGAAAATTAGGTGTATCTATAAAGTGGAAAGAATGTGCATAGGAGGATATTGTCAACATTTAACACAGCAAAAGTTTGAGAGAAAAATGAATCTCAGTGTTGACATGCTGAAATACAAGCAGTTTGTTTTCACACTGCTTTCCTCTAAAATGATCACATGATATCATGACCCCTATCCTAACTTGGGCCTGAATGTCATAATTGAATTCTTTTCCTATTGTGGAAATCATTTTTTTATTTAAATTTTTTTGACAGGCAGAGTGGACAGTGAGAGAGAAAGACAGAGAAAAAGGTCTTCCTTTTCCCCTTGGTTCACCCCCCAATGGCCGCTGCGGCTGGCACGCTGTGACCAGCGCACTGCGCTGATCCGAAGCCAGGAGCCAGGTGCTTCTCCTGGTCTCCCATGCTGGTGCAGGGCCCAAGGACCTGGGCCATCCTCCACTGCACTCCTGGGCTTCAGCAGAGAGCTGGACCGGAAGAGGAGTAACCAGGACAGAATCCAGCACCCCAACTGGGACTAGAACCCGGTGTGCCGGCACTGCAGGCGGAGGATTAGCCTATTGAGCCGAGGCGCCAGCCTGTGAAAATCATTTTATCCCTTGAAGCTTTGGCAGGATTAGTTATCAAGTTTGGTTTATGGTAGGGGTTCTCAAACTGTAGTGCTAGTGTCAAAATTACTGGCACATTCTCTGTGAAATGCAAATTGTTGAGCCCTGCTCCTCCCTATGGAATCAGAATGTCTTTGGATGCTGAATGTCTGAAACCTGATTTTGAATAGATTCTTTTATGTTTTTTAAGAGTTATTTATTTATTTGGTAGTCAGAGTTACACAGAGAGAGAAGGAGAGGCAGAGAGAAAAAGAGAGGTCTTCCATGAGCTGGTTCACTCCCCAGTTGGCCACAAAGGCCGGAGCTGAGTTGATCTGAAGCCAGGAACCAGGAGCCAGGAGCCAGGAGCTAGGAGTCAGGAGCTTCCTCCAGGTCTCCCACACATGTACAGGGGCCTAAGGACTTGGACCCCCTTCTACTGCTTTCCCAGGCCATAGCAGAGAGTTGGATTAGAAGTGGAGCAGCTGGGACTTGCCCATATGGGATGCCGACACTGTAGGTGGTGGCTTTACCACAGCGCCAGCCCCTGAATAAACTGTTATGATTTTAAAGCATTTTAAAACTTGAGAACCACTAATCTAGTAAATGCCAACTATGATGACAAAAAGGCAGTTAGTTTATAACTTGTAGTGATAACAGTCGTCTCTCCAAAATGGATTCTTAGCTACTTTCTCTTTTGCATTTATACAATACATATGCAAAAAAGAAAGGAATTCTAGGTGGCATTTGTGATTACATGACAAGGGAAATCACGCATAAGCAGAAAACTAAGTCTCTACATCCATGCAGCTTCAGTTAGTTATTGAAAATGTAGGAGCCAAAGTGTTCTCAAACTTGGCATTCAAGGATATGTGTAACCCAAGAATAGCAGCCCATATTCAGGAAGTGATCCATATGTTTTGCCATCTGCTTTATTCCCAGCACATGATCAGTATTATGGGCTGAACTTATGGTCTACATGAGTGAAGCCAGTCATGACAATGTGGAAACATGGGTACTCATGAGGAGAGTCTAAAAATGCAGCCCACACAATTGCTAACTATACCTTATTTAGAATCCCTTCGTACTCTCGTTTCTAATCCATCTCATTTTTTTTTTCCTCAGAGGGAGAAAAAAATAAAATCTAGCAACTTTAGTCAAACACAGCTACAACATTGAGAAAAAGTACAGATGGAGTCACTATATGCTCTCCTATAGTTGAATAGCTACATGCTCTTTTATAGTTAAAGGGTTAACTATCTTTCACTTCTAAAGTATTAGAAGAGGAATTTCTTTTATTCCTGATAGACTGATGTCAAATACCACTGCAAACTAATCGGAAGGGAGGGGAAATATATTTTCAATTTTAAGTCTGGGTTTATTTTCTCATTTTATTCCTGGATATTTCAATTGTCATAAGAATTATTCCATTTGTTGACAATTAGAAAAAAGTTATTTTTCCCCCATGAGGGTACTTCAAAAAATTCATGGAAAATAGAAATAAAAGAGGAGTTTATTTTTGGTAAAAAAAAAAAAAAAAAAAAAAACATTTCCCAGAATGCAGGCATTGGGACTGCTGGTTGGGACTTGGCTAGAGGCACTTCCATCTTTTGTTGGATCCAGCTGTACTTCTGATTCCAGTTCCCTGGTGAGGAGTACCCTGGATGTGGCAGTCAGGGCTCAAGTAGATGAGTTCCTGGCACCTAAGTAGGAAACCTGAGTTAAGTTCCTGGCTTTGAGCTTCAGCCTCGTCCAGCCCCAGCCACTACAGGCATTAGGGGAGTGAGTCAGTAAATGGGTGCTTTCTGCACACTTCCTGTCTTTCTCTCAAATAAAAATAAGTGATGGAATCTGTCCATAATTTCTTCATAATGCACATCTTCTTTGAACTTTCTGAATATCCCTCATAAACATAAATTTAAAAATATGTTTTACCAAATGAATGATTTAATTCCAATCTCTATGAACTTTTTGAAGTAACCTAATATATAAAATGTTTTAGACAAATAGAAAAAAATTTTAAAATATGTATGTAGAAAAATCCTAAAAATGCATTGCATTGATCACTTACTGAGTTAAGTCTTCAGCTATAATAGAAATTACAATACTTGTCCCAAGCAACAAAGTAACATTTGCTTTGCTTAGTATTTAAAATCAATAGACGGATTTTTGAGCAATATCAGATTTATAGAAAAATTGAGAACTAAATGCAATGTTCTGAAATATCCCCATAGCTCCACTCATTTGCTCCAATAATATTTTGCATTACTGTGATACATTTTTTAAAGATTTATTTATTTATTTATTTATTTATTTGAAAGTCAGTTACACAGAGAGAGGAGAGACAGAGAGAGAGAAAGAGCTCTTCCATCCAATGGTTCACTTCCCAATTGGCCACAATGGCTGGAGCTGAGAGGAACTGAAGCCAGGACCCAGGAGCTTCTTCTGGGTCTCCCACGTGAGTGCAGGGGCCCAAGAACTTGGGTCATCTTCTACTGCTTTCCCAGGCCATAATAGAGAGCTAGATTGGAAGTGGAGTGGCAAGGACTCGAACTTGAACCAAATGGGATGCCGGCACTATAGGCGGTGGCTTTACCCACTATGCCACAGTGCCAGCCCATGTTAACACGTTTTTAACCACTGATGAACCAATACTGATATGTTGTTATTATTATTAACTCAAGTTTATAGTGTGCATCAGGGTTCACATTTTGTCTTGTACATTCTGTGAATTTGAAAAATGCATAACAATACATATCCACAATTATAATATCAGATAAAATAGTTTCATTGTCCTTAATATCCCTAGGTCCAGCTTACTTTTAAATTGCATCAGTAGGAGTTGGCACTGTGGTACAGCAGGTTAAAGCTCTGTCCTGAAGCCCCAGCATCCCATATGGGTGCTGGTTCGAGTCCTGGCTGCTCCTCTTCTGATCCAGCTCTCTGCTATGGCCTGGGAAAGCAGTGGAAGATGGCCCAAGCCCTTGGGTCCCTACACCCATGTGGGAGACCTGGAAGAAGTTCCTGGCTCCTGGCTTCGGATCCGTTCAGCTCCCGCCGTTGTGGCCATCTGGGGAGTGAACCAGCAGATGGAAGACCTCTCTCTCTCTCTCTCTCTGCCTCTCTCTGTAACTCTTTTAAATAAATAAAATACATCTTTTAAAAAAATTTCATCAGTAAATCAGTTTATAAATCCATTTTGAATATGATAGGAACTATTTGGGGCTTGCTTTTCACCAAAAAATAGCGTGTTTCTAACGAAGTGTGTATGAGCATGTGTCTAAGAAGCTGTTATTTGGTGTCAGCACCTTGCTACTCATAAGTTCGTTTCAGGGACGAGAGCATTCATTCAGATCCTACTTGGAAGACAGTTAAAAAGGCAACCTCTCAGGTCTCATCACAGAACAAGGAAGAACCTTTATTTTACCAATACCTCCAGGTTATTCTTAATTAAGTTAAAATCTAAAGATGCTGCTCTAGATCAGGACAGTTTCCACCCTAGGACTTATAAAAGTACTAGAGATTTAAAGGACTTTAGACTCAATTTTGTCTAATTTTTGACTTTTCAGTGAAAAATCTACATAAGGTCATCGTAAGCTTAAAAGTTTTTTGAAGATCTCAACGCGGTCACTGAGGCCGGCCAGTGGGACTGGGAGTCTGTGGGTCCCTTCAGACATAGGTAGAACGTCCTTCATAAGCAAGCTCTCAGATGTGGCTGGAAAGCCTGGCTCCAGGCCAACTGGCATCTCCCCCACTAATAGTTTCTTGTGCTGCATGTGTGACCTTGCAGCCTTACATCACACCTTCAGGGTAGCTGCAATCGTTCACCCAGAGCTAGCAGAGGAGAGGGTCTGAGCCCCTAAGGAGATAGACAATCTCCAGGAGACCCCCACTATCTCCATGAGCCCCAAGCCAATCAACATATGTATATGAAACCCCCTGACCAATGGGCACCCGCAATGAGATAACCCAATGAACAGAGAGTAAGGCCTTAGAAACCTGAACACTTCCTCAAAGCTAGTGTCCCACTCGGGTACTCCGCTGGTCTCATTTCTAACCAGATGCTTTTTCTATTGCTTGCCAATCAAATAAAAGTTTCTGCCTCTTTTCAAATTGTTTCCTGCCTTCTTATTTCTATACTAAGCTGAGGAAAAGAACCCATGAGGCTCGCTCTGGCAACTGCCCTCCCCTCAGTGACCAGTAACAGTCACCCTTCTCACTGTGTTAGTACCTAGAAGCATCCAGTAAATGCCATTTGAAGGGAGAGGGAGAGGGAGAGAGGGAGAGAGAAAGTTGCAAAGTCAGCTAATCCAAAGCTATAGGTAGAATCCTTATCGCCTTCTACCATATGATCCTTTAAAAAATATGTTCTTGATGTAGTTTAATATCTAAATGAAAAACAAAGTTCAAAGAAGAAAGTGTTGGTATTGGACCTTGACCTTAACATTTGAGACTAGTCAGATATGAGAAGTTGAGTGCAAGATACCTTGCTGGAGGTAGAAATAAGTGCTGCATATAAATTAGAGTATGCAGGGGTCAGTGCTGTCACATAATGGGTTAAGCTATGGCTAGAGTTGACAGTATCCCACATAGATCAGTGCCAGTCTTGGCTGTTCCACTTCCAAGCCAGCTCCCTGATAATGTATCTGAGGAAGGAGTGGAAGATGACCCAAGTTCTTGGGACCCTGCTGCCTATGTGGGAGATTCAGGGGAAGCCCCTGGCTCCAGGTTTCAGACCAGCCCAGCTCTGGCCATTGGATCTGGCCTTTGGGGCAGAGAGTGAGAAATCTGAGAGTTCTTCCATCTGCTGGTCCACTCCCTAAATAAACACAATGACCAGGGCTGGGCCAGGCCAAAGCCAGCAGCCAGGGAAAACTTCCTCTGGGTCTCTCATGTGGGTGCAGGGATCCAAGGACTTGGGCCATCTCTGCTGCTTTTCCAAGTAGTTGGATTGAAAGTGGAATAGCCGGGACTCGAACTGGCACCCATATGGGATGCCAACTCTGCAGATTGAGGCCTAATCTTCTATGCCACAGCGCCAGTCCCAGGAGAACTTCTAACATGCATCTGAAGAACCATTTACAATTGTACAAATGTACAAATGTGTAAAAAAAATTTGTTTGTTTTCTGTCATCCTTGCAAAATATAGACTGAAGCATTCAGTATTCTTTATTTCTGTGGATCTCAGATTTTCTACTCCTTTCAGTATTTAGAATTTTTAATTGGGCAAACTTATTACCAAATTAATAAATATAACTGTGTTTGATTATATTGATGAATACAGAATAATTTATCTGAAATGTCATCATCAAAAGACAATAGAACTCAGTTAAGATATTTCTAAATATTCTTTGTGCCTTCTACAGGTAGAATTGCATGTAATATACAAAATTCTGGAAATAAAGTTTGTTGGAAGTATTTACTTTATGTGGCTGTAAGATAGCTGCATTCATAAAGAATAAAAATATTATGCTGTACCATATAGTTCATATAGCTATTTTTAAAGGACAAATGATAAAGTTAAACTTTTAGCAAAGAAATGCTTTAGCACAAAATAACATTTTGATAATTCTTTGTTCTCTAAGGAGTTTTATTTTAATTCTTTAGCTTCTAAATAGCATTGACATTACTATGATGTTGCTTAATCTAGCATGAAATGTCACAATAAATAATATATGTTATCCTGCTCCCCCCACAAATTTGCAATAATTAAATATGCTTGTTGCTTCATCCCTAAGAGGATGTATAATATATTTATGTGTAATGCAGATATCACAACTCTTTCTTATCAGCTTTGATCCTCTGCAGATAAGTCTTAAAGCCCTTATTTGTATACATATCATAAGTTTAAAATCAATGCATTAGGCTAAAATTTTGTGTGAAGTACATAGTTTGTATTCAGAAATGTGATTAAGCTCCTGTGAACCTGTACTAGAATAAAATATGCAGGTTATTATAATCTAGCAAAGTGTTATAAAATTTATTTGAAAGCATACTAACACTAATTTTATATGCACTGGGCAGAAATGTATCTGATGAATCTGTACAAAAGGATTATCTTTGTACACTCTTTTATCTTGTCAATTCATATATAAAAATAAAGTTAGTGAAACACTAACAAGCCTCATCTTTTGCTCACTTGCAACAGAATCATTTAGAGTGCATATTAAAAGTGAAAAATCAAAATATGACATCCACCTAGACTTTTCCACTCAGAACACCTGAGTGGAGTATCCTGGAAATGTACTTCAACAGATAAACTTTGTGATTGTTAAGCACCCTAAACATAAAGAAAAAAATTTGGTCCCAGCTACTCTGGTTCTGATTCAGCTTCAAACTAATGCATCCTCTGAGGCAGGAGATGATATCTCACCTACTTGGGTCACTAATACCCATGTGGATAACAACATGGTTTGAAGATCATGGCACCCAATGTTGGCCTGGCCCAGCTCTAGATATTTTGAGCATTTGGAAAGTAAATCAGAGGATGGAAGATTCTCTCTCTCTCTTTGCCTCTCAAATAAATAAATAAATCCCTCTTTCAACATTTTCTGAAACAGGAAAGTATAAGTAAATTGACATAAGTTATTTGAGCACCCATCAGAAGACCTTAGTTTATAGGACTGTTGTGAGAGTATGTTTGTGTATGTAGTTAAATACAAGGATTATGGTGGAGGCAACAATGCCTACAGCAGACTTTTAGTGGTTCAGAATGCTGTTCTTTAAAATTAGTTCTCATATCCAAACTGCCTGCTTACATAGCAGAGGCAATGCACTTTAAAGTCTTCTTTCTGTTTTGAATAATTTATTTTTAAAAACACTATACACATTTCATCATAATTCTGCAGGCTAATAATAAGAATTTCAGCTGAAGAGGCAAAATAACTTGCTAGATTCTCAAGAAAAGACAAGCTTTTAATATATAAATGAAATATCTTAAAGGAGAAAACACCACGTTCACTCCACTTTTTCTCCTAATACTTACTACATAGGAGGAACAGGAAAGTGTCAGAAATTGATTAGAAATGACTGGCAATGTAAAGTTTGAATAGATAATGTACAAAGCTTGAGGTGGTTGCAAAAATCCTTAGGGGAACAGGTAAAATGCTTATTAGAATTATCAGCATAACAAAATTTCATGATAAGAATGCAAATGGGAAGTTGCCACTAGATTGTTTAGCCAGCAGAAAAATTGAGACAAGGGGATTCAATAGTTCTCCCATCTCTTTCTCTCTTTCTCTCCCTCTGTGTGTGTGTGTGTGTGCCTAAATGTAAATTAATTAATTTAATTTCAAATTCAACTTGTATAGGTTAAAAAAGAGAGAGGGAGAGGGAAAGAGAAGAAAGGAAACCTAAAATGCTTCAGAAATTTGGGCCCAATCCACTACAAACTCAAGTTCCATTAATATAATAAAATATTTTTCTACACATGTAAAAACTAAGCTATGAGTATTGAACCATTATATTTCACATTCGTTTTCTCAAATATTCTTTTTTCCTTATAAAAGATTTACACAGATAGATTTTAGCTGCCTAACTTTGCCTATTTAGTCTTCTCTTTTGTTGAAGACTATTTTGCTCTGGTGATAAATAACTGTGTAGTTATTATAAGCCATGATGTGATCACATATGATCACACATTAGCATCACAAATGGATGACGTTTTCAAGTCATCTAGCTAGTCTCCTGGCTAGCATCTACAGCTATGAAACACAGAATTACCAACAGGAAAGAAACAGGCATTGTGACACAGCAGGTTAAGTAACTAGTGGGGACATCCATATCCCATACTAGAGTGCTAACTTGAGTCCTGGTTACTCCATGCTTCCTATACAGCTCCCTCTAATGCACTTGTTTGGCAGGAATCCAAGACCTGGAAACCCTGGCTTCAGTTTGACACTTTTTTTTTGCCAAACTCTTGATGAGGTCAGCATTACTTTGATACCAAAACCAAAGACATGGCATGAAAAGAAAACTACAGACTTACATGCTTAATGAACACATGCAGAGATTCTCAATAAAATACTAGCAAATCAAATCTAAAACCACATAAAAAAGATCACACATCACGATCAAGTGTGATTTATCCTAGAAATGGAAGGGTGGTTCAACATTCACAAATCAGTAAACATAAATCACATCAATAGAATTAAGAACAAAAATCATAATGTCATCTCATCACAGAGACAGCATTTGATAAGATTCAACATCCCTGCGTGATTAACCCCCCCCCACAAATTAGGTATAGAAGAAATATTCCTCAAAATTGTAAAGGCTATGTAATCACAAACCAAAAGCAAATATCATACTGACTGGGAAAAGCTGACAGCATTTCCCCTTGGATCCGGAACAAGACAAGGATGTCCACTTTAGCCACTCTTATTCAATATCATAGTGGGAATTTTAGGGAGGGCAATTTGGGAGGAGAAAGAAATACAAGGCATAAAAAATTGGAAAAGAGGAAGTCAAATTATCCATGTTTTCAGATGACATGGTGCTGTACATGGAAAAACCTAAACACTCCACCAAAAAAGTTGTTACAGTTCATAAGCCAATTCAATAAAGTTACAGATTATAAAATAAACATACAAAAAGTGGTAGCTTTTTTCATGCTAATCATTAACTTAGAAAGAGAACTCAAGAAAGAAATCCCATTCACACTTAGGGGCGGAGCTCAGATGGTGGAATAGTGAGGACACACACCAATAGTCCGGGAAAAGATAGTTTAATAAAAGTGGAGTTAAAAATAGTTTAACAAAAGTGGAACCTCAGGAAAAGGCTCAGGAAAAAATTGCAGAGGAAACTCTTCTGGATCTAGTGGATGTGACATGGAGGACCTACGGGGAGAGCAAGGTCGCCCACCACATGGAAGCCAAGCCACAGAGTCTACGTGCCAGCACTGGAAGGGGAGGTGAGACAGAAACCTCGGTAACCTGAGACATTGGTGGAGAAAGGCAGAACAAGGCCTGAGGCCCCACTGGGGAAAGTTCACCAGGCTGACTGGAGGGGAGAAAAAAACGAATAAATAAGGGGAACCGGCATGGAAACTAGCCTATCTCTCCACTCACCTTACAAAGCCAAGCAAGAAAAAGAGAAGGCACCATTTTACATATGTAAAGCAGCGCCCGCCATTAGCCAAGCAGAAAAACCTGACTCTGGTGGGGAGCAATAACAGGAGGTTAGGACCTAGTGAAAGTGTGGAGCTAATGGCCGGCGCCGCGGCTCACTAGGCTAATCCTCCGCCTTGCGGTGCCAGCACACCGGGTTCTAGTCCCGGTCGGGGCACCGATCCTGTCCCGGGCACCGATCCTTGCTCCTCTTCCAGGCCAGCTCTCTGCTGTGGTCAGGGAGTGCAGTGGAGGATGGCCGAAGTCCTTGGGCCCTGCACCCCATGGGAGACCAGGATAAGCACCTGGCCCCTGCCATCGGATCAGCGCGGTGCCCCGGCCACAGTGCGCTACCACGGCGGCCATTCGAGGGTGAACCAATGGCAAAGGAAGACCTTTCTCTCTGACTCTCTCTCACTGTCCACTCTGCCTGTCCAAAAAAAAAAAAAAAAAAAGTGTGGAGCTAATGAACTGAGACTGTGAAAATCTGAGGGGGGGGGGGCGAGAGAATACACTGAGTACACAAACTCAGTAACCTTGGCAACCCAGTGAGAGACTGTGGAGAAATTTGAGACCACACGGAGGGCTGCATAAACTATTTGTGTGGTCCCAAGGGTAGATCAGACAAATATCCACAGGGGCCAGATTTCATACATCAACTACCCTCAATTCCACTCAGCTGTGTGGAATTACTTCCCAACTGAGAAAAAAAAAAGAGAGAGAGTGAGCCAGCGAGAGAACAATCTGGGTGAGTCACCTTTGGCACACCCTTAACCCTGAAGAACCAAACAGAGCTCTCTGGCCACACCCATCACAGCCTCTAAGGATCCATCAAAAGCAGACAGTCCACTTCATCTAGAGTGATAATATAACAAGAAAAAACACCACAGTGAAGAAACCAAAGAATATCTCCAAGATGCCAAACAAACGCAGAAACTGAGGTAACAAGAACAAGGAAGACACTATGATGCCCCCAAATGAAAAAGACACCGCAATTCAAGATTATGAAGATGATGAGATAGAAGAAATGCAAGAAGCAGATCTCAAAAAATTGGTAAGAACATTAAGAAGTTCTCAAAAACAAATTCTTGAACTACAGAAATCCTTAATGGACAAGACAGAAAATCTCTCTCATGAAAATGAAATATTAAGGAGGAATCAAAATGAAATGAAACAACTAGTAGGACATTAAACTGTGATAGTGATGAGAAATCATAATGAAGTGAAGAATTCAATAGATCAAATGACAAACGCATTAGAGAGCCTTAAAAACAGAATGGCTGAAGCAGAAGAGAGAATATCAGAGTTAG
Organism: Lepus europaeus; assembly: GCF_033115175.1. Taxonomy (NCBI): domain Eukaryota; kingdom Metazoa; phylum Chordata; class Mammalia; order Lagomorpha; family Leporidae; genus Lepus; species Lepus europaeus. The sequence continues at coordinate 43,278,250 of NC_084828.1, read as the reverse complement.
AAGACAGAGAACAGGAAAGTATACAGCCAAACCAAAGAAAAGAAGAGGAAATTAGACATCTAAAAAATATTGTTGGGAATCCACAGGATACTATTAAAAAACCCGACATTCGGGTTCTAGGAGTTCCTGAAGGCATGGAGAGGGAGAAAGGATTAGAAGGCTTTTTTAGTGAGATACTAGCAGAAAATTTCCCAGGTTTGGAGAAGGACAGAGACATCCTAGTACAGGAAGTTCATAGAACCCCTAATAATCGTGACCAAAAGAGATCCTCACCACGACACGCTGTAATTAAACTCACCACAGTGAAACATAAAGAAAAGATCCTAAAATGTGCAAGAGAAATGTCAGATTATTCTCAGAGGTTCTCCAATTAGACTCACAGCTGACTTCTCCTCAGAAACCCTACAAGCTAGGAGGGAATGGCGAGATATAGCCCAGGTACTAAAAGAGAAAAACTGCCATCCCAGAATATTATATTATATGCTGCAAAGCAAACAGAAATGGAAAGAATTTGTTGCCACTCATCCAGCCCTACAAAAGATGCTTAAAGATGTGTTACACACAGAAACACAGAAACATGGTCATCAATATGAAAGAAGGTAAAGGAAGGAAACCTCATAGCAAAAGATCACAGGAAATTCAAAACATATATTAGAAAATATCTTTATATACAGAAAATCAGTTTAGTAGATATAAAGATTTCAACAGTTTGCCCTCACATTGCAACACAAAGTGAAAAAATACTGTTGGAATACTAGTTACAGCATTAAATAACAGTGTACAGCACATTAATGACAGAGTGGAAAAGGGGAGGGCTGCGGGTGGGAGGGAAGTTATGGAGGGGGAGGCATTATAATCCATAAGCTGTACTTTGAAATTTTATATTCATTAAATAAAAAAAAAAGAAAATATCTTTGGTAAGTGGCAGGGCAAAGTTATCACTTATCAATAGTCACATTGAATGTTAATGGCCTGAACTGTCCAGTTAAAAGACACAGATTGGCTGATTGGGTTAAGGAACAAAACCCATCTATTTGCTGCTTACAAGAAACACATGTTTCCAACAAAGATACATACAGACTGAAAGTGAAAGGCTGGAAAAAGATATACCATGCCAACAGAAATGAAAAAAGAGCAGGTGTAGCCATCTTAATATCAGACAACATAAACTTTAACACAAAAACTGTTAAGAGAGACAAAGAGGAACACTGTATAATGTTTAAGGGATCCATTCAACAGGAAGATTTAATAATTATCAATGTATATGCACCTAATTACAGGGCACCGGTTTATTTAAAAGATTTGTTAAGGGACTTAAAAGGAGACTTAGACCCCAATACAATAGTACTGGGGGACATCAATACTCCACTCTCAAAAATAGACAGATCAACAGGACAGAAGATCAACAAGGAGAGGGTAGATTTAAATGACACTATAGCCCAAATGGATCTAACAGATATCTACAGAACTTTTCATCCTACACATAAAGCATTCACATACTTCTCAGCAGTACATGAAACCTTCTCTAGGATTGACCACATACTAGGCCATAAAGGAAGTCTCAGCAAATTCAAAAGAATTAGAATCATACAATGCAGCTTCTCGGACCATAAAGGAATGAAGTTGGAAATAAGCAACTCAGGAATCCCTAGAGCATATGCAAACACATGGAGATTGAACAACATGTTCCTGAATGAACAATGGGTCATAGAAGAAATTAAAAGAGAAATCAAAAATTTTCTGGAAGTAAATGAGGATAACAGCACAACATACCAAAACTTACGGGATACAACAAAAGCAGTGTTAAGAGGAAAGTTTATATCAATAGGTGCCTACATCAAGAAATTGGAAAGGCACCAACTAGATGAGCTTTCAATTCATCTCAAGGATCTAGAAAATCAGCAGCAAACCAGACCCAAATCTAGTAGGAGAAGAGAAATAATTAAAATCAGAGAAGAAATCAACAGGATTGAATCCAAAAAAATTACAAAAAATCAGCCAAACAAGGAGCTGGTTTTTTGAAAAAATAAACAAAATCGACACCCATTGGCCCAAAAGAGAAAAGAGAGAGAAAAGACCCAAATCAATAAAATCAGAGATGAAAAGGAAATGTAACAGACACCACAGAAATAAAAAGAATCATCAAAAATTACTACAAGGACTTTTATGCCAGCAAACAGGGAAATCTATCAGAAATGGATAGATTCCTGGACACATGCAACCTACCTAAATTGAACCAGGAAGACAGAAAACCTAAACAGACGCATAACTGAGACAGAAATTGAAACAGTAATAAAGGACCTCCCAACAAAGAAAATCCCAGGACCACATGGATTCATTGCTGAATTCTACCAGACATTTAGAGAAGAACTAACTTCAATTCTTCTCAAACTATTCAAAACAATCAAAAAAGAGGGAATCCTCCCAAATTCTTTCTATGATTTGAACATCCCCTTAATTCCTAAGCTGGAAAAAGATGCAACATTAAAAGAGAATTAAGACCAATATCAATGATGAACATAGATACAAAAATACTCAATAAAATTCTGGCCAATAGAATGCAACAACACATCAGAAAGATCATCCACCCAGACCAAGTGGGATTTATCCCTGGTATGCAGGGATGGTTCAATGTTCGCAAAACAATCAACATGATACACCACATTAACAGACTGCAGAAGAAAAACCATATGATTCTCTCAATAGATGCAGAGAAAGCATTTGATAAAATACAACACCCTTTCATGATGAAAACTCTAAACAAACTGGGTGTGGAAGGAACATCCCTTAATACAATCAAAGCAATTTATCAAAAATCCACGGCCAACATCCTATTGAATGGGGAAAAGTTGGAAGCATTTCCGCTGAGATCTGGTAACAGACAGGGATGTCCACTCTCACCACTGCTATTCAATATATTTCTGGAAGTTTTAGCCAGAGCCATCAGGCAAGAAAAAGAAATTAAAGGGATACAAATTGGGAAGGAAGAACTCAAACTATCCCTCTTTACAGATATATGATTCTGTATTTAGGGGACCCAAAGAACTCTACTAAGAGACTATTGGAACTCAGAAGAGTTTGGCAAAGTAGCAGGATATAAAATCAATGCACAAAAATCAACAGCCTTTGTATACACAGGCAATGCCATGGCTGAGGAAGAACTTCTAAGATCAATCCCATTCACTATAGCTATAAAAACAAATACCTTGGAATAAACTTAACCAAGGACGTTAAAGATCTCTACATTGAAAATTACAAACCTTGAAGAAAGAAATAGAAGAGGATACCAAAAAATGGAGGAATCTTCCATGCTCATGGATTGGAAGAATCAATATCATCCAAATGTTCATTCTCCCAAAAGCAATTTATACATTCAATGCATTGCCAATCAAGATACCAAAGACCTTCTCTTCATATCTGGAGAAAATGATGCTGAAATTCATATGGAGACACAGGAGACCTCGAATAGCTAAAGCAATCTAGTACAACAAAAACAAAGCTGGAGGCATCACAATACCAGATTTCAGGACATGCTACAGGGCAGTTGTTTTCAAAACAGCATGGTACTGAGCAGAAACAGATGGATAGACCAAAGTAATAGAATAGAAACACCAGAAATCAATCCAAACATCTATAGCCAACTTATATTTGATCAAAGATCCAAAACCAATCCCTGGGAGTAAGGACAGTCTATTCAATAAATGGTGCTGGGAAAACTGGATTTCCATGTGCAGAATCATGAAGCAAGACCCCTACCTTTCACCTTACACAAAAATTCACTCAACATGGATTAAAGACTTAAATCTACGACCCAACACCATCAAATTATTAGAGAGCATTGGAGAAATCCTGCAAGATATAGGTACTTGCAAAGACTTCTTGGAAAAGACCCCAGAAGCACAGGCAATCAAAGCCAAAATTAACCTTGGCAACTCATGACGACAGCCTAAGATGGTTACTGGCGCCATAAACTAGAGTGTCAATTTGTTGGGTCAACAACAGGAGCCACTGTGCACTTGCTCCTCATGTGGGATCTCTGTCCTTAATGTGCTGTACATTGTGATTTAATGCTATAACTAGTACTCAAACAGTATGTTTCACTTTGTGTTGCTATGTGGGTGCAAACTGTTGAAATCTTTATACTAAATTGATCTTCTGTATAAAAAGAGAATTGAAAATGAATCTTGATGCAAATGGAAGGGGAGAGGGAGCCGGAGGGGGGGGGGTTGCGGGTGGGAGGGAAGTTATGGGAGGGGGAAGTCATTGTAATCCATAAGCTGTACACTGGAAATTTATATTCATTAAATAAAAGTTTAAAAAAAATTAAAAAAAAAGAATTTCAAGAAACACATGGGGATTTGTTTCCCCATTTAAAAAAAAAATTAACATTTGGGATTGCATCAAATTGAGAAGTTTCTGTACTTCAAAAGATACAGGCAGGAAAGTAAAGAGGCAACCGACAGAATGGGAAAAAATATTTGCAAACTATGCAACAGATAAAGGGTTGATAACCAGAATCAAGAAGCTCCACAACATCAAAACAAACCACCCACTTAAGAGATGGGCCAAGGACCTCAATAGACATTTTTCGAAAGAGGAAATCCAAATGGCCAACAGACACATGAAAAAATGTTCAAGATCACTAGCCATCAGAGAAATGCAAATCAAAACCACAATGAGGTTTCAACTCACCCCAGTGAGAATGGCTCTCATTCAGAAATCTACCAACAATAGATGCTGGAGAAGATGTGGGGAAAAAGGGACACTAACCCACTGTTGGTGGGAATGCAAACTGGTTAAGCCACTATGGAAATCAGTCTGGAGATTCCTCAGAAACCTGAATATAACCCTACCATTCAACCCAGCCATCCCACTCCTTGGAATTTAACCAAAGGAAATGAAATTGGCAAACAAAAAAGCTGTCTGCACATTAATGTTTATTGCAGCTCAATTCACAATAGCTAAGACCTGGAACCAACCCAAATGCCCATCAACAGTAGACTGGACAAAGAAATTATGGGACATGTACTCTATAGAATACTATACAGCAGTCAAAAACAATGAAACCCGGTCATTTGCAATATGATGGAGGAATCTGGAAAATATTATGCTGAGTGAAACAAGCCAGTCCCAAAGGGACAAATATCATATGTTCTCCCTGATCGGCGATAACTAACTGAGCACCAAAGGGGAAACCTGTTGAAGTGAATTGGACATTATGAGAAACAGTTACTTGATCAGCTCTTGTCCTGACTGTTGATGTACAATTTAACGCTTTATCCATTTTTGTATTTTTTTGTTCTAGTACTTTTGTTTGAACTCTGTAATTAACACACAATTATTCTTAGGTGTTTAAATTTTAACTGAAAAGTGATCCCTGTTAAATCTAAGAGTGGAAAAAGAGAGGGAGGAGATGTACAATTTGGGAAATGCTCAGTCAGACTTGCCCCAAATAGTGGAGTTAGAAACGTGCCAGGGGATTCCAATACAATCCCATCAAAGTGGTATGTATCAATGCCATCTCACTAGTCCAAGTGATCAATTTCAGTTCACAATTGATCACACTGATAGGTCTAAGAGTCAAAGAGATCACACAAATAAGACTAGTGTCTACTAATACTAACTGATAGAATCAAAAAGGGAGAGAAAGATCCAACATGGGAAGTGGGATACACAGCAGACTCATAGAATGGCAGACGTCCTAAACAACACTCTGGCCTCAGAATCAGCCCTTAAGGCATTTGGATCTGGCTGAAGAGCCCATGAGAGTATCTTAGGCATGGAAAGCCAAGACACTCTGGGGAAAAAAAAAAAAAAAAAGAAGACCTAATGAAAGATCTCTGCGAGTGAGATCCCAGTGGAAAGAATGGGGCCATCAAAGAAGGAGGTACCTTTCTCTGAAGGGAGGAGAGAATTTCCACTTTGACTATGACCCTGTCAGAATAAGATCAAAGTCGGCGAACCCTAAAGGCTTCCATAGCCTTGGCAACTCATGACTAGAGCCTAGGGAGATTACTGACACCATAAACAAGAGTGTCAAATTGTTAAATCAACAACAGGAGTCACTGTGTACTTTCATCCCATGTGGGATCTGTCCTTAATGTGTTGTCCAATGTGAAGATAATGCTATAACTAGTACTGAAACAGTATTTTTATACTTTGTGTTTCTGTGTTGGTGCAAACTGATGAAATCCTTAATTAGCATATACTGAATCGATCTTCTGTATATAAAGATAATTGAAAATGAAAAAAAAAAACCTTGGTTTTAAATTGGAAATTGCATAGAAAATTAATCAATTTTTAAAAAATATCATGTAGGATCTCTGTCCTTAATGTGGTGTACATTGTGATTTAATGCTATACCTAGTACTCCAACAGTATTTTTCACTTTGTGTTGCTATGTGGGTGCAAACTGTTGAAATCTTTACTTAATATATACTAAACTGATCTTCTGCATATAAAGAGAATTGAAAATGAATCTTGATGTGAATGGAAGGGGAGAGGGAGCGGGAGAGGGGAGGGTTGCAGGTGGGAGGGAAGTTATGGGGTGGGGGAAGCCATTGTAATCCATAAGCTGTACACTGGAAATTTATATTCATTAAATAAAAGTGTAAAAAGAAAGAAATCCCATTCACAATAGTCACCAAAATAAAATCAAATATTTAGGAATAAATTTAAACAAAGAAGTGAAAAATTGTCAAACATTGATCAAAGAACAAAGGACACACAAAAAAAATGGAAAGCTATTCCGAGTCCAAGGATCTAAAGAACCCATATTGTTAAAATGTCTATACTACCTAAAGCAATCCACAGATTCAGTGCAATCCCTATCAAAACACCAATGCCATTCATTTTTTAAACTTTTATTTAATAAATATAAATTTCCTAAATACACCTTTTGGATTATAGCGGCTTTCCCCCCCATAACCTCCCTGCAATCCACAAACATCCCATCTCCCATTCTCCCTCCCATCCCATTCACATTAAGATTACCAATGACATTCTTTACAAGACTAGAAAAAAGCAATCCTAAAATTCATATGGAATCACAACAGACCCAGAATAGCCAAAGTGATCCTGAGCAAGAAAAATCAATCTGAAAGCATAATAAAACCTGACTTCAAAACATACTACCGAGCTATAGTAATTAAGATAGCATGGTACTGGCTTAAAAATGATTCAATGGAACAGCATAGAGAGCCCTGAGATTAATCCACATACATACAGCCAACTGATTATTGACAAAATTGCTCAGACCATATAGTGGTCTCTACCAATGCTTTCACTACTTATGCCTTTCTTATTTTCCTAAAAGTATACTTTTCTGCACTTACATCATTTGCACAATTAAAAAAAGGTATTTTTTCCTAAATGTGTGCCTTAATAAAGAATATGCACTGAGAACAGTTAGTTGCCATTGTAAATAAACAATGAAGAAGGTAAGTGTGTGCTTAGGAAGTTTCCAGTTTCTTCTTGAAATGACTTTTTAAAAATAAAATAGGTTAATATTTTAATATGAAATATAAAACAGTTAAACATAAAACAGTCAAATAGAAGAGTAGTATTTAGTAAGAAGTAATTCATAGTTTCCCTAATTCGAAGACCATATTTTATAAAATTATACATAATTGCAGTGCGACATATTTTGCTAACTCTTTGTCCTATGTTATCTTAAGGAAGGTTATGACTTTTTATTAACCTCATTTTCTTAATTGTGTATTACTAATTTTTTCTTTGTTTTTAACACCACAATGATTTGCAGCAAAGGATATTTTTACTGTACACCAGAGCTCCCTTTGTTCTTTATCAGAGACTGTATCTATTCAATTTATGATTTTTTCTATTAAATTGATATTACAGGAGCATGATAGGGAGAAAATTGAACTAGACTGTAGTAGACCATCTTGGTTTTGGTCCCAATACAAGCTGTTCATGCACCATTAAGAGAATTCACCTTACAGTGTTTATTGGTGACCTTCTGTCCTGAAAAACTGCAGTTCTAAAATTCTACAGCACAGCCCCTGCATATTGTCAACTTTCATTTAACTGGCAATAAAACTAACATGGTTTTAGCGCTATAATAATGATAGAACATTTAAAATGGTAAATTACTATTTCTAAATATTTTCCTGTATAATCTCATATACTTTTGAAATAACATAGTTCAACAATAAGAAAATTGACTCATTGCATACTAAGTAAATTAGCCATAACTCCTTAGCCAGAATACACAGAAATCACATTTTCAATAAAAATAATTTGCTTCTAGATTTCTAATTTCTTAAGTCTCTTACAGAAAAGTTTGATATGGCGTCTTCATTGAAACAATGCTTTTGATCTAAATGCAATCGCATACTGGTCTTGGAAGATCCCATTAGACTTGTAAGAGACCATGGTATGCAATACTTTTCAACTCTGTGTTCAATGAAGTCAACTTGTTAGCGTGATGTCAGCCATAGTTGGTACATTTTGACAATGTAATTGGGAAATGCTATAACTCAGGGCATTTCCTTCCCCAGAAATCCATTAGTTAGACGTTTACCAACACAACATTTGAGTTTGACCTAAACTATGAATGCTATATCATTTGGTAGTGAAATCTGTGACTTTTTAAATGTAGGTATTTTTATCCTAATCCACAATTTGGTGATTGCTTTCTCAGTGAAAAGTGACCCCATTTATTTAAATGGTACATTTTTTCATCACAGCACATCAATTAACATACTGAAGTGAATTGAAATTTTTGATCTGTATAATAAAAGTTACCAACACCATAAAAGTTCTAAATGTTGAGGTTTCTATGAATACATAACCCAGCAGATGAAATACATGAGGTTTGCTGAGATTCTCAGTCATGTTCATGAATTCTATTGCAGCCTAGTACAAATTCATCTTCCCCTAGACCTATGTTAGCTTCCTAAGCCTTTATACACTCTAATAAGACCCCTAGAGGAACCTGTGTTCAGAATCATATTGCTTTTTCACTCTATCAGCCATCATAGAGTAGATCAGTTTGCAGCAGCATGTCTTCTTGGTACCATGTCAAACTATATATAACCTACAGTAACACATTTTCAGAAGCAGAATGCATTATTGCATTCAGGATGCCCTTGTCAAAGTATTGCCTGAACATTTATCCATTGTATTGGAAAAGGATACCTTTTCATCCTTAGCATGGGATTGTTATTGATTAGAATATTGGCCTAACCAATTTTTTCTGCCATTATGGGTAGACCTTACCACTAGGCCTCACAAGGGTCACTGGATCTGTTGTTAAATATTGTCCTTCATTTCTGGTTCTGCCTCTTTCCTTTCCTTGCTATTTTAGACCATTCTTAAGCACAGTCATATTTTTCCATTACATTTCACTTGTGCCACTATTTCTACAAAGAGCTTTAATTCATGGATATACTTTAATATCTTGGAAAATATTTTCCCTTCTCACTCCAAACAATTGTTTTTCTGCCTATATATAACTTGATTGTGGCTTTACGTATTCTACTCTCAAAAGAGTTAACTGTGTTTCAATGTTTGGCAAAACCCAGACCTTGTATAATTGTACTAGGTTGTTACAACCAATTCTTTCAGTTTTGAAGCCAAGTCCATTAAAAAGTCTCAATTAAACATGGAAATATGAAATTTTAGAAGAGATCTAATAATAGTAAATATATGAATGACACAATAATGGAAATTGGAATGTTGTAATGTATTAGAAAAATCAGCCAAAAATAATGTGTAAAAAAATAAGGGGAAGGTGTAAAATGGAAATGAGTTGAAAGCTGTCCAATGCTCATGAATGCATTAACCTAAAAGTTTGTTTAATGCAAAAAGAACACTAAGCTGGGTTCATGCAACTCTGGTATAGACATAAATAAACACTCTTTAAAAGTCATGCAGTGAGAGCTAAAATTCACAAATCATGGACTAAGATATGCCTTGGGGGTAGTATGCATAGAGATGCACACACTTCTGTACTTAATTATTTTAACTGGTCTTTGAAATGAGAAAATGAAAGAGCTCTGTTCTCATTGTTTTAACTGATAGATCAAGCTTGGTAACATATGTTCCTTCTTGCCTTTTTCTCCTTCCATATCAAACAGTAATGATTAAACCAGGGAGGTTGTCCAGAGAAGGAATCACCAGGCTTCAAGGAGTGATCATGGAGCATATTCAAGCAATATCACTAAGGTAGAATTTGCATGTCAATATGGCCAGGACATAAACAAAATGTTAATACCTATACCTACAAATTTTCTAATGCTCAATTCTATCATTCATTCTTGATTTTAATATTTTGTTCTGACAATAAATAATTGTCTCAGGCAGAAAATTTAGGACCGATGATCTGACACATCTGGGTCCTTTGTATAGGGTCACATGATTCAATGTTCTCATTCAATTTCATTTTGTCTTTACTGGGGCCTTTGCTATTTTTTAACTCAGGTTGAAACAGAGGTCTATTTATAGCTCTTTTGCTTGTGTTCTCCCTAGCACCCTTCTCCACTATACATTTCCAATTGTCTCTGAACAAGTCACCTATGATATCACTCTTTCATTTATTTTCTATAGTGAGTCATTATACTTGCAATGTCTAAATGTCCTGGTATAGCACAGAAAGATCTTTATTATGTGTCACCTGCTTACATATGTGTGATACCGTTTCTACTCTTAAATGCCTGGCATGCTTCTCTACTTGAAATTCACAAAGACAACCCAAACATCATTTTGTTTGATTCCCAGGATTTACCATGATGCTTACTATAATAAAATTTCAGGAAAATTCCTGTTTTATTATATCCATTTCCATGAGTATAATTTCATGACATTACTTATATTCTTCTTCTAGAAGAGTAGAGTGAATATTTGGGATGTTTAACAAGAATGACATTACATTTTGTAACTTAAAATGTGGAAACTACTTCTATGTAGCTTGCAAACATTTTGTGGCTATAACACAGATTCTGGATTAAGCCCCAAATTCTGTGTAGTATGATAAAATAAACCTACAAGATCACTTTTAGCCAACATTTTGTGCTCTTTATTTTTAAACATTTTTGGAAAGATTATTGGTTGTATTTTTTCCTCCAAATCAGGATGTTGTAACATCTAATTAAAACAGGGGTTCCTCAAGAGGATTTGAAACATGCTTGCTCCTTCAGATGTGGAAAAAGCTCTCCTGCACAGAACTAGGAGGTTAACTCTATCAACGAGACATTGGTTATGTGTGTGTATCTCTAATGAGAGATTGTATAATTTCTAACTTAAGTTGTGTGGCAGAAAAACTAAGTCTCTATAGTCTGCAGAGAGCAAAAAGTGTTTCTTCAAATCTTTTGCTATTCAATTTCTCCTCTTTGGCTTTTTGAAAAGTTCAACAATATCAAACTCAGAAGCTAGAGAAAAATTGGTCCATACAAAAGATACACTAAATTCCAAACAGTTAATTTCATCACTCATTCCAGAACTATATTTGAGTAACCATCAATTTTTAACTTCATGGTTTTTATGTTCAAATTTCCATGCTATTTTTCATCAAATTGAATACATATTTGAGTACATTTTCCATGTTTAAAACTATATTCTGCTACATATACTACCCTGGAAGCTCCACTCTCCTTAAACATGTGTTGTTGTCCCATCCATCTGGAAGAAAAATATTCTCAAATTATCCATGCTTCTCTTCTTTAAATTTTTCCAAGGAGAAAATTTTTCATGCTATTCATTATTCAATGTTTCTATTTCACTCTTGAATTATACTATCTTCATTTCTTACAACATTTTTTTTTCATTCTTCACATCCTTACATTGGTGAAGACATACTATTATTGATCACTTCTTTCCAAAGGCTCTGAATATCATGACTTAAATAAAAAACCATCCAGACAAGAGCTGGTAAAGACAAAAGGATTTTTTTCTTAGGTCTGAAGAAGAGCTCACTAGTAAAAGGTAAAATGAGGGGAAAGTGTGTCCCTGGATGGTTGACATGGTTCTAAGAGAAAAAGAAATACAATGCTTGTGAAAATCTGAAATAAAGCCAAGGTCGACAAAACATGGGCAGTCATATGAAGAATGACACAAAATGCAGCCACAATGGCAGTAATGAGCCAAATTACGTAGAATTCAAGGGACCTATCACTAATTCAGGTCTACATAGCTTTAATGAAAGGCATGGTAAGATTAGATTTTATTTTTAATTCACTAGTAATATCTTCTGTGTGGAGAACAAATATGACAATACCAAAAGATGGCAAAGAAATATCAGAGTAAGATACAGTGCTGTCAAGAGCTGATGATTCTAGAAAGAGAGAGCAGTGGAAAGAAGTGAAAGACACTCAATAAGTAAAACTGACGTGGTGTTTGGACTACTGGTTAAACTTGTCTGCATCCCACAATGGAGTCCTGGATGCAGGTTCCAATTCTGCTCCTGATTCCAGCTTCCAGAACATATGCAGTCTGGGAGGCAGCAGTGATGGCTCAAGTAGTTGGGGCTCTGAAACCAATGTGGGAGACTCAGACTCAGATTGAGTTCTGGGCTCCTGGCTTCATCCTGTCCCGACCCCGGTTGCTCTGGTAATTTGAGGAGTGATCCATTTGATTTCTCTCTCTCTCTCTCTTTCTCTAATTTTTAATTAGAAAAAAAAAAGAAGTACAATTGAAAGGCATTATGATGGAGCCTGAGGTATCAAAATCGATGTCTATGTTGGAGAGTGTAGTCTCATTTACTAAGACACTGGAGGATGACTGCATTTGGAAGAGAAGATCATGGGTTCATTCTGACACGTGAAGTTAGGAAGTTACTTTAATTAGGAAAGTAAATACATGATTCTGATGTTTAGAGGAGAATAATGCAAACAAAAGCACAGCAAAGATGATTATTATAGCTAAATGTGAATATTAAATCGGTTTGGAGTTTATCAGAGTTAAGATTTAAAAACAATGTACGCTATGTACAATTTAATGAATAGTCATGTTTCTATTCAAGAAAGCTCCAAATTTCTTATATAGAAATACTTTTGTATTTGCATAAACCTTTATAAATCTTATACAAAATGAATATAATGTATATAAAAATGAACAGTTCTTTCAGAAAAAATATTCAGATATTTTGTAAATAATTTTATTTATTTATTATTTGAAATGCACAGGGAGAGGAGGGGGAGAGAGCTTTCATCTGCTAGTCCACTCCCGAATGCCCACAATTGCCGTGCTGGGTCAGGTTGAAGCCAGGTTGAGCTTGTAACTCAATCTTCATTTTCCATGTGGTGGAAGGAATGCAAGTGCTTGAACCATGACTACCGCCTCCCTGAGTGCACATTATCGGGAAGTTTGATCAGAAGTGGAGCAGGACTTGAACCCACACTCAAGCAGTGTCTAAATTGTTTTGCCCACGACCTACCACTTGCAAATATTCTTCAAACAGAAGGTTCTGATATTCTCTCTTCTCCAAGCAAAAGGCAATGAAATACTTGGTGAAATAATTTCACAGAGTAATGCAGAAGATGCAATCTGGCACATTACATTTTAGTAATAAATATAGTTATAGAGTTTAATAAGTGTATTTAAAAACAGAATTGTCTTTTGGACAGCCTTAAAGATCAAAAATTTCAAAAGATGCTTTGCAAGAGTTGCTCGCAATCAATTCACAAACTATTTTGAAGGGCAGAAATGTCTATATATATAAACATATATATGATAAACTCCTTATAGATTATGCAATGCTCCATATATACAGAATGTTAGAGCGCAAGATGTAGAAACTCATTCTATTTGAAAATTTAGGGACTTGGGGCCAGCACTGTGATGTAGCGGGAATAGTCAGCACTGCAGGAATCCCATATGGGCGCTGGTTCAAGTCCTGGGCTGTGCCACTTCTGACATGCTCTCTGCTATGGTCTGGGAAAACAGTGGAAGATGGCCCAAGTCCTTGGGCCCCTGTACCTGCATGGGAGACCTGAAGGAGGCTCCCGGCTCCAGATCGGCACAGCTCCGGCCATTGCTACCAATTGGGGAGTGAACCAGCAGATGGAAGACCTCTCTTTCTCTCTCTCTCTCTGCCTCTCCTTCCACACACACACGATACTTATTTTTTTTTTTGGACAGGCAGAGTTAGACAGTGAGAGAGAGAGAGAGAGAAAAAAAGAAAGGTCTTTCTTTACCGTTGGTTCACCCCCCAAATGGCCACTACAGCCGGTGCGCTGAGCTGATCTGAAGCCAGGAGCCAGGTGCTTTCTCCTGGTCTCCCATGCAGGTGCAGGGCCCAAGCACTTGGGCCATCCTCCACTGTCTTCCCAGGCCATAGCAGAGAGCTGGACTGGAAGAGGAGCAACTGGGACAGAATCCGGCACTCCAACCGGGACTAGAACCCGGGGTGCCGGTGCTGTAGGTGGAGGATTAGCCAAGTGAGCCACGGCGCCAGCCAACAATACTTAAATTTGTTAAGGAACTTGACTCAGAGAAATAGTATCAGAGAGATTAGGGAGCTGAACTTCAACTAAAGAGAATTCAAATTGTCCTTCCACCACAAGGGGCGTCATGGATGGTGAATTCAAATCTGGCTCCCAGTCTCTGTACTGCAGAGTGGAGATAATAGCTATGACATGATAAAACCAGATAAGGATATGAATCTCAAATCAATAAAAGAACAAGGATGACTTAATTAAATGTGTATGTGTGTTTGTTTATGTGTGTGTTTATCAATAATTGTTGGTCAGGCCACCAAAGCACCTGTAAGATCAAGAGATTTTGACTAAATAATACTTAATGATTCTTAAGTGAAAAATATGGTCTGATGGGCTTTTTAGGGTGAGCAAGTACAACATTTACCCCAAATCGATAATTACTTCTTGGTTTCTTCAATGTAATCTACTTAACTATTTATGTTGTATGAACATTTCTACTATGATTTACTCAAAAATTAGCTACTTCTTAAAATCACTCCTACTTTCTGACAATTTTTCATGTGAGAAGCATATTTCCAGTATATCTGATACATTGGCCATGTATATAATACAATTTTCAAAGAAGAAAGTCAATCAAAACTGCTAAAGTTATTATCACTGAAAAATATATTTGTTGAAATTATTTTACCTACTGCAATGTTAGTAGTAAAAACTTTGAGAAGTGAAATTTAGTTGAGACTTTATTCAAAGTAAGCAAACAAACTTGGTGCCTGATTGCAAATTTTGTGATTTATAAATATATGAGGGCTGGCACTGTGGCATAGCAGGTAAAGCCACCACCTGCAGTGCTGGCATCCCATATGGGTGCCGGTTCAAGTCTCAGCTGCTCCACTTCTGATCCAGCTCTCTGCTATGGCTTAGGAAAGCAGTAGAAGATGGCCCAAGTCCTTGGGCCCCTGCACCCACATGGGAGACCTGGAAGAAGCTCCTGGCTCTGGCTTTGGATAGCCTAGTTCCACATTTGCAGCCATTTGGGGAGTGAACCAGCAGATGGACGACCTCTCTCTCTGCCTCTGTCTCTCTGTAGCTCTTTCAAATAAATAAATAAATCTTTTTAAAAAGATTATATTACAATAATTGCAGAGTAATATGACAACAAAGTGATTGTACATCCAACTCAATGACTTCACATTTACCTGTATTTTTATATTTTAGAAATAGTTAAGCTATTGCACTGTGAAATATAATTAAAAGATTACATTCAGTTAAGTTTATTATGAAGGTTGATTTTTTCCCTAAAATCTGTAGAGAGCTGGTGGCATTCAAATACTCAACCAAATACTGGTAAAGTCTCACACACATTGGAGATGTTCTCTAGTAGACATTTCGAAGATGTTCTTTCTGACTGTGCTCCTTTACTTTTGCCAGAGTCTCAGTGTGTTAAAC
Source organism: Lepus europaeus (assembly GCF_033115175.1). Taxonomy (NCBI): domain Eukaryota; kingdom Metazoa; phylum Chordata; class Mammalia; order Lagomorpha; family Leporidae; genus Lepus; species Lepus europaeus. The sequence continues at coordinate 43,262,408 of NC_084828.1, read as the reverse complement.
ATTTCAAAATGTCTTTTCACAACTGTTTCTCATGAGGAATGTAAAATGTACACACACATATATAACACAAAGGACAACAAATAATCACTAAAATTGTCATTAGGTCCCAAGGACAAAAAGGTGGAGTTGAATGGACAGGTATATTGTAAAGATAAACAATGCTATGCTGTCCAGAGAGACTTGTGTTACTTCAAAACTCTTACATGTTCCCAAATTATAAAATCCCAAAGCAAATTCAAGCTTACAAGCTAAGTAAAAGAATTTTAAAAAGATCAAAACTTGCAAAGGTACAGTCTACATTTTTAAACTTAGTTACTGATACCTACATTTTAAATATGCATGCCACATATGCACATATAAAATGCATAAGCCATAACTGTTAATTTGATTTCCCCTTCCTTGTAGAATTCCATGCTCAGCTTTTTTCCTTATTAGTTTATCTCAATTGCTGCAAACGAGTTTTTGAACAGATGATCACTTTTCTCACAATACATAATTTGGTTGCAGAACTTGACAAAAAAAGTGCAATATCAATTGATTTTTTTTAATCCAATACATTTTTAGCATGTCCTCTCAGCACAGCCATTGTCCTCAGCATTTCTCAGCTAAACACATATGACAGCTTTGGATACAGAGATAGATAAGAGCATCAGAGAAATGCTTTGCTTAGCTGGAGTCTTCTGAGTTAAAAATCCAAAAGCCAAGATCATATCTACTTGTCAAAACCAGATATCATCATAGAAATAAACTGAAGTGTGTGCATTTGAAGGTCTAATCAGACTTGAGTGGGTTGCATTCACAAAAATGCTTCGAGGAACTTTGCAGTGGTTTCAGTCAAAACCACATAATCTGCCTTATTATTAGCTTGATCTTGCCTAACGTTCTGCTTTATTAGGCTAAAGGCCCACTGCACTTAAGGAGAGATTCTCTCTGACTCAAAGGTCAGTTTCTTCTTCATCGTCTGTCCATACAATATGTTGAAGAAATGCGTACAAGTATACCCATGTACACCATTAACAATGGAAGAATTCTGTACAAGCCTAACTGTAAACATACGCCATTGAGGAAGAAGACTGAACACAAACACTGGGCAATCCCTCTGAAGTGTTTGGTCCAAAGTACGTTCCACTGAATTTCACTTTTTTTTTTTAAATTAAATTAAATTTATTTATTTATTTATTTTTGGACAGGCAGAGTTAGACAGTGAGAGAGGAGAGAGAGAGAGAAAGGTCTTCCTTTTGCCGTTGGTTCACCCTCCAATGGCCGCCGCAGCCGGCGCACTGCGGCCAGCGCATGTGCTGATCCAATGGTAGGAGCCAGGTGCTTCTCCTGGTCTCCCATGTGGGTGCAGGGCCCAAGGACTTGGGCCATCCTCCACTGGACTCCTGGGCCACAGCAGAGAGCTGGCCTGGAAGAGGAGCAACAAGGACAGAATCTGGCGCCCCAACCAGGACTAGAACCCTGGGTGCCGGCTGCAGGCGGAGGATTAGCCAAGTGAGCCACAGCGCCAGCCGAATTTCACTGTTTAATATGCAGTGAGGAATCACATATTTAAAATTTAAAGAATACAGTGTCATTGAATACACATAGAAACAACCAAAACAACATAAAATCAGCATGAAGGGTAGTTGAAATCTAAAAGGTCTCTAGAATATAAAAAATGTTTTTAAAGAAGTTCATTCATCTCTTTTTGGAAGTTAGCATCTTTGAAAATCAAACACAGAATAACTACTAGTACATAGCAAAAACACATCTTAGAAAGAACAGTTTCAGCCCAGCCTTTCAAGTATGTTTACTGTAAGGCAATAATGATGCTGAAAATATGGTTCCTAGCAAATCATTAAATTATTCATTACATTTTCAAAGTTGATAGACTATCTATCTTTATATCTATATTAATATCAGACAAGATATCAATTTAAAAATGATTTACTAGTCCTTCAGGAGGGGTGAAACACATTTTTTTCCCCAAAGTTCTTGTCCCGAAGGATTGAGATTGATTGCTTCAAGAAATTCATGGTGACACAAAGATTTACAGTTTTTGATCAGAGCTCCAAGTAGGCAGCAGCATCTGGAGGTATTACTTCAAAGACTATGGCATTCCGAGATGCACTGGTCCTGAGCGGAACCTCTGGTGAGTTCCTCGGCTCAAACTGCAAATGTGACAATTTGTTCTGACATTCTGTTTCATAATAACAAGTTGATGGATTCATATATATATATATATATATGTGTGTGTGTTAGGTGTTTCAGATCTTTATTGAGAAAAATTTTCTTTTGCGATCTAAATAACAATATGAAGAACAATATCTTATACAGAGTAAAAATCAAAGACAAAGCCCAAAAAATGAAACTAAGACAAAAGTCAATTAAGGTGGTGACCAGTATATAAAATACAAGTGAACTTACTAATTGGGTGTCCTTTTAAATTCTAGTGTAGTTATATAAGTGAATCAAACATACAAAAGAAGTATGAACTATGAAGTTAACTCATATTTTAAAATCTACCATTATGTTGGCAAAAACACTACCAGTTTCTATAACACAGGATGCAAGGATCCAAACAGGTTGTTTTGTTTTTTAAGCTCATGTAGTTTCTCCTTTGTTATAGATTTCCATACAATTTGTCTTTATTGTTTTAAATTTACATCAAATTTCAGTGATAGTTTAAATAACATGAATCTTATTTAAATTAAATCGACTTCATACAAATTCAAGAGGAACCAATAAATAAGTAACGTATTCAAATAAGCAAGTCTATATTTGAAAATACTATCACAAGTTTATTACTTGAACTCCTAAAACACTAATTATACTGTCATTTCCCTGATTTTATCAGCATACAGGGTGTCAATAAAATAATAATAGTGAAACTAAAAAAATAAACAAAGGGGCAAACTTTGGTGCAGTGGTTAGGCTGCCACTTGGGACACCAACATCTCATGCTGGAGTGCCTTGGAAAAAGTCCCAGTTCTGCTTCCAATTCCAGTTGTCTACTAAGGCATACCCTGGGAGATAGTAGATGATGCCTCAAGTACTTGGGTCCCTGTACTCTCATGGGGGACCTGGATTCAGTTCTCAGCCCATGACCTTGGTGTGACCCAGCCCTGCATGTTGCAGGCTTAAGGAAGGAAAGTGAATCCACAGTTGGAAGATCTCTGTCTCAGTTTCCATGCCTGTCCAATACATTAAAATAAATCTTTTTTTTTTTTTAAGCATAAAGAAAAACTACTCTCAAAGGGAGAAAACACAGGCAAGTATCTTCCTGTGGTTGTGGCTGGTTAGGTGTCAGTTGCAATGAAAGCTAAGTCAAATCTACCTAGGACCTTAGATCATTGAGCCCACCCAGCTTAACTCTAATTCTTGGGCATGGGGAATCTGATGGGCAGAGAGATCCCGAGATCTCACTCTTCTGAAGGATCTGTCTCGCCTTTGTGTTTGGTTAAAGTAGGCAGGCAGTGGAGATTGCTGAGAGACCTCCCCAAGTACTGACTAAAGCACGTGTCTTTCCATTGTGAAAAACTCAGAAGCAAAATATTGAAAGTGGCGAACTCTTAAAGTTTCATGGATGTTCTGTGAGCTGAGAATGTCCCTGTTCAATCTCAGTATCCCTAGATGCTGTTGACTCTGCTCTGAGGTCGACACCGTGATCCAGGCTCCTTTCTTCATTTGACCCTGTCGGGTTCAGTGCATGCCTACCAAATATCACCCCAAAATGGTGTGCAATCTGCAAAATCAGCCACAGAACTGTGCCTCTGCAGACGGAACCATCCTTGTACTGCTATTTCTGTGGCCACCAGAGCCTCAGAGGTGCCTCGTCCAGCCCTGAGGACTCTGCTGGGAATGGCTCAGCCCCAGTATCTTCACTAGTGAGAGAAGTATGAGAACCATCAGCTGAGACCAGTTCAGAGAACTCGGGGGCTCTCAGAATCAGGATGCAGGTTCTACACTAGACTTGGTAAACAGAGGTTCTGGCCATGCTCAGTGGTGAGGTCAGGAGATGGACATATGCCCCTAGTGATAACTGTTCCTTATGTGTTGTCATTGCTTGCAAAACATTTATTTCAAAAGGAAGTCGCCATTATAAACCTAAAATAAATCCAGCCATTGTGGCAGGTGGGAGTCAGGAAGCTGGTGAGGATTTTAGTCAGGACTCTTGTCTCAGGTGATAGGAAGACAAAGCAAGTGAGCTTAGCCAAAACAGAGTTCAGGCAAGGGCAATGGGAAAGGTGGCAGTAAGCAAGAGAGTTACTGCAGGAGCCTAGGTCACCAGGAAAGTGGGATGAGAATCAGGGACTCCTTGCTCCCAGGAGCTTTCTCTCTGTGTCTTCTGCCATCTCTGAGTCAGAAGTATTTGCGGGGAGAGTTCACCCTCTCAGTTTTCTCCTTTGATGGGGACAGGGTTACTAGCATCTGTAATCTAGGTTTTGAAAAAAAAAATATTGCGCAATATGCATAACATGAAATGTCCCATGCTTGCCATTTCTAAGTGCACGATTCAAGGGTACCAAGGACTCATGTTTTTAGACGACCATCACTACTATCCATTTCCAGAACTCTCGTTGTCATTTAAAATAGAAACTGTGTCGAACATTTTATTTAGTGTAGCATTAAGCCTTTGACTCTAAATTTAAAATATGCTATTCACAAAAATTAATATTTAAGGGATGTACTTGACACTGACACCCACCGTGAGTTAATTCATTCCAGGTTTTTCTATCATCAATATCCTTTGTGAGATATGCAGAGCTCATTACATAATTCTTTGCCCACTGGCAACTATTAATACATTTCTGAATTTTTGGTGGATTATGCGCAGTCTGCTCCTTTGTTGTGTATTTTTCTTCCGTCCTCCAAGTACAACATAAAGTCTGTGCCTTTTAGCTTCTGTTATTCTGTACGCAAAGCTTTGTTCATTTTTGAATATATTATCTAATAAAATAGAAACTCCATACAAAATAAACAATAATTATCCAGGACTCTTTCCTCAGCCCTGGTAGCCTCTGTTCAACTTTCTATGCCTTTGAATTTGTCCATTGTAGGTAACTCATCTAAGTGAATCATACAATATTTACTTTTTGCATATTATTTATTTCTTTCAGTATAATGTTTTCAAGGTTCTTCCATATTGTAGCATGTGCCAGAATCTCACTTCTTTTTCAGGATGACAATATTGCTTTATGTATTTATTCCATATTTTATTTATCCTTTTATATGTTGGCGGACATTGGGTAATTTATGTGTTGTGACCCTTGTGAATTAATGCTACTATGAACGTTGGTGTTCAAGCATCTGGGGACCTCCTTTCAATCCCTTTGATTTCACTTACAAGTGGAATTATTGGGACCTATAACAGTTCTCTAGATTTTGAGGAATTTCCAAATTACTCACCACAGCAATGCACAAGGATTCTAACCGCTCACCATCTTCATCAATATTTGGTATCCCCCCTTTATGTATAAGGGCATATTAATGGATAAAATTAAATTTCATGTTTTGTTTCAATGTGTATTTCCCTAAAGGTTTATGATATTAGCCATCTATGTGCTCTACACAATTTTATATTTCAAGTCCTTTGTCCATTTTTTAATCAGTTTGGTTTTTTGTTGCTGTTAAGTTGGAGGAACTCGTTATATATTCTGGATACCAACCTCTATTTGGCAAGTGCTTCACAGACATTTCCGCCGACTCTGTGGGTTCTTTTCATTCACTTGATAGTGACTTTTAATAGTCAAAAGCTTTTAAGCTGGGTACTAGTGTTGGAGCACAGTGGGTTAAGCTACTGCCTGCCATGCCAGCATCCCATATGAGTGCCAGTTTGAGTGCTGGCTACTCCACTTCAGATCCAACTCCCTGCTAAGACACCTGGGAAAGCACTGAAGATGGCTTGAGTGCTTGGGTCCTGGTCACTCATGTGGCAGACCCAGATGGAGCTCCAGGTTCCTGGTTTTGGCCTGGCCTAGTCCAGGCTGATGCAGCCATTTGGGGAATAAATCAGCAGATGCAAGATTTTTCTCTTCCTCCTCCTCCTCCTTTTTTCTCTGTAACTCTGTCTTTCAAATAAATAAATCCTTTTAAAAAAGTTTTTATATTTAATTAAGTCCAATTTATGTATTTTGTTATTGTTGCCTGTGCTTTTGGTACCATATTCAAGAAATCATTGCAAAACCCAATGCCATGAAGATTCCCCTTTATGTTTCTTTAAGGGTTTCATAGCTTCAGGGCTGATACTTAGGTCTTTGATCCATTTTGAATTAATTCCTGTTAATGGCATAAAGCAAGGACCCAGTTTCATTCTTTTATATTTGGGTATTCAATTTTCCTAACAATTTTTGTTGAAAAGACTATCCTTTTCTCATTGTTGTCTAATTATTTTCAACAATGAACAGTGAAGGGCATTTTCTCATCTTGAATAAAAGCGAGTAAACCTAAAATTGCTTTATCCATATTTATATACTGCAGAGCATGGAATTCCTTAGCATATGGGATTATCACAAAATGCAGATATTGCAGGATCTTTGCTTCAATAATTTAAGTTATTTGACTAAAATAAGTACTTTTAATCAATAAAATAAGTCCTTTTCAGTGGTATTTAAAATATTATAACTAAATTATAAAGTTGCTGATGACTGTCTATGAAAAGGGGCTTGAGTTACTGCTCACCTTATTAAGGAAAATGTAAAGGTGCTAATGTGGAACATGATTAATATAACAATAATGTGTATAATTTGCCAAGAAAAAGCTTGAGCAGACAAGCAGCTATCATGAGAACTGTACAGCTTCAATAGTCTATATTTCCCTATTACACAGACGGGCGTTAAACCTTAAAAATTTTCAATTGCAAGCAGATAACAGCTACATTTTCAAGATGGTTAAGTCAAAGATATTTTGAAAGATTAAACTCTATGGCAACAGAATCAATACTGAAAATGAAACTACATTTGTTTTATAAACCAATTATCACTATTAATAAAATTATAAGTTCATATCAATACATGCTTATTTTCCCTGGAAGATAAGAAGTTAAAACATGAGAATCAATTTTTAAACTTTATACAGCAGCTATTCTGGAAGAAATTATTGCTAATTAAAATATTATTTATTAAAAATAATCACAACTGCTTCTTTTTATAAATTTTCATAGTACTATATGATATTATGAAATATTTGTTGAACTCTTTATTTAGTAAAGTCATTAAGCTTTGGACTATATATAAGTTAAATATATTACCCCCAAATTAATAAATGAAATATTAAGCTAGAAAAAAATAAGTTGGAGAAAATTAGGGGAAATTTTTTTGATAAAGATCAATAAATGTAAACTTATACCTGGAGACTGTATTTTTGTCTTTTCATGAAAGTCATATTTTATATGCATTGAGCATCTCCCAGAGAGGAAGAAAAAAGAATTAGGTAATAATTATACCCCATGAGTTGTTTACTCAAAATCCCTCTTCCCTCAGACTTAGTGAACAGCTTATAAAAATGATCAGATACATTTATAAATCATGACAAATGAAGTCCGAGCAACAGAAGCTGATAATATAAGCTTGGGTCCTATGACTAATCAAACCTGTTAACTTAATCAAGATTATTTGAGTATCAGGATTGAAAGAGGAGGAAAAAACTCAAGCTAGATTAAAAAGTTATCACTTTCATAATTGAAAATAAAGTATTTAAATGTAAAACTAAATAATATAAGATTAGGTTGTCCTAAGTTTATTTTCGAAACTTTTTAAATGTACTCCAACAACACAAACCTATGGTGAAGGAATCTTTAAAATATTACCTTAGAAATAAACTTACAATACATAAATTACAATACAATCCTTCATTGTGGAGAAGTGAAGAAACTTTCCCTGAATGGTTGAAAATTGTTCATCTCATTTTTATTGATCCATTAGTTATTATGATAACATCACTATCAAAGAAAAACTGGCACCATGAGATTTAATGTCTGGGATGTACAGGCAAGTGAAGAAATATCCAGTAGAGAAAGATTAACAAACAAAATAGTTCAAGTTCCTTAAAACTAATAGCACAGTGCATTTTAGCTTACATTTATCAACACTGTTTCTGTGCGTCTTCTGAGTAGCTGTTTTAAAGTGAATGCAAAATGAAAAGAGCACAGTAGCAGGCTTATCCTCTTACAGACTTTAAAACAATGAAATGCTATATTTGATAATAGGTAAGAGCTAATATTTCATCATTTTAAACCATGAGTCAACAGATATTTAAGAGTCCAGGAGCTGGTATGATTTACTCAAATGTTTTATAATTAACATCAGAGGACTCCACTAATAGGAACACTTGAAAGATAAGTTCAATACTTTCTGTTCTATATCAATTTATACCTTCCCAGTACATTAACTCTTGTATATATTTCTGTAGAGCTTCCTGACAATTTTTCTCCCTCGACTGGTATACAACATCTGGCACCCCATGGTTCCCAGTTTTATGACAATGCACAGCTCTTAGAAAACCCTGAGTCATTCTCCTTGGGGCTCCTGAGATTATCTCCGCACGGATGACTATCCAATGTATATCTTTAGCACTCAGCTCTGTTTGGCAACTCAGGACAGTCTTCTAGCTGTCCTAGGCACTTCTAGAATTCCTATGCATTTCTATTGTTTGTATCACATTTAATTCAAAATGAATCTAAGTAAAAATTTTCACCCCTCTTCCCACTCTCCTTTCCCTTTGGCCTCATTAAATTTACCAAATTGACCACCAAGTTCTTTTTTTTAATTTTTTTAATTTTTATTTTTTTTATTTTTTGACAGGCAGAGTGGACAGTGAGAGAGAGAGACAGAGAGAAAGGTCTTCCTTTGCCGTTGGTTCACCCTCCAATGGCCACCGCGGTAGGTGCGCTGTGGCCGGCGCACCGCGCTGATCCGAAGGCAGGAGCCAGGTGCTTCTCCTGGTCTCCCATGGGGTGCAGGGCCCAAGCACTTGGGCCATCCTCCACTGCACTCCCTGGCCACAGCAGCGAGCTGGCCTGGAAGAGGGGCAACCGGGACAGAATCTGGTGCCCTGACCGGGACTAGAACCTGGTGTGCCGGCGCCACAAGGCGGAGGATTAGCCTAGTGAGCCGTGGCGCCAGCCAACTACCAAGTTCTAAACACTCCAACGCCAAACAAACTTCAAGAGTTAACTTTTACCTGGGAAATGACTAATTTCCATTCATACTTTGTACTCTTTCTGTCCGGCCATGGTCTTTCCTACCGTTATCATCAGTCTGGGGTTGTTTCTCCTAATTCACTCAGGCCTCCAGTTTTGCTCTGCTTACCACATCCCTGAAAATGCTAATGAAACTCAGCCTTGCAAGTTGATCCAACATACTTGCTTATACTGTTTTCGTGGAGCATGGAAGCATTGTGCAGAGAGTTCTCAGTAAGTTCTGAGTCAAATTAAAAAATGATGGTGACTATAAGGATAAATATACAGGTCTGCATATGGACGAGGCAAAACATTAAGTACACAAATACTAGGAGAACAGAAGCTGGCAGACTAGCAATTCATGTATTACTTTACTCTCTTTTCAAAGTATAGGATTTAAATTCACTCTAACTTCACTAAGCATCATTGCAAAATAAAGCTGCCCACAAATAAAGTTAATAGACTTCCTATGTCCAGAAAAATATCTTCACTTTACTGTATCCTGAGCAGAATTCCTCTGAAAAAATGTTGCAAGTTTGGGGAGCTCTTTTAAAATATAAATATCAATGGAAGGTCTTCAATGAAGTGTTATTAGAATTAGAAGGATATATGCTCTGCCTAAAGACTCAGAGGGCTCATAGAAATTCTCTTGAAATATTCAATGGTTATCATGTAGAAGACAAATTGAAAGTATTTTGTAGACTCCAGAGGATAAACTAAAATGTTTGCAAATCTTTTGAACATAGAGATCTAACTGTCCCTACGTATATGGTCGTAACACTGAACTGGAGACAAGTTAGAATAGATCTTTACAATCTGACTATGAATGGAAAAAACTGTTATGTGCAAATATTCACAAGTTGGTAATAGTTGTAACTAACTCGTGATTTCTATAGCCTCTGTCACACAATTACGAGGCTGCATTGGTAGAAAAGCTTCAGGCCAACACCTATGAGGAATCTTATTTCGACGATACCAGATTGGGGGGCATCTTAATGACAGAATGGGATTTCTGCAATCTCTTTTCTCATACTTCAGCTACTGAGATTCAGCTTTTTACAAGATCATTCCTTAAAAGATCAGAACAGAAACCAGCAAAGCATGCTCATCCACACCAAATATTCAGAAATGCATTTCCCAATTCCCAGGATTTTTCTTCTTTTACCTTTCTGAAACTGTTTCATAAAAATATTATTTTCCTTCTATAGATAATTTAATGTCTTAGTTTCTCTCTTCACAACGCCCAGTGTTCTCTTTTTCTAAGGCTAACATTTGTCCAGAATGTAAGGGCAGCTTGAGCAACTTTTTCTGTCATTTCACTGCAGGTATACAAACAGAGACTAGTATTTTTTTTTCCTCAAATTCACTGTAGAGGGAAGTCTTTCAAGGTGCTCCACTTGAGAGTGATCTGGACAGGACCTCTTCAGCATTTGGATCATCCCACTGATTCAGCCAATCCAACTGGCTAGGGAGAGATGATCATCTCCCTCCCTGCTGTGTGTGGCGCATTCTGAAAGGTCTGAGCAGATCACGTTGTCAGACCGAGAATAAGCAAACAGATAAATAACTGACCTAAATTAAATGGTTTGAGACAGTTCTGCTTCCCTGCTGGAACTGCCTGTTTGGTCAGCACTTAGACCCAGAGCACTTTAATGCCCTTATCAAAATGAAGATTATAGAACACAGTCTAGCATAAATCTTATTTGCATCTTCTGACTTGTCAAGTGTGGACTATTCATCTTCCTTTAACCCAGTAACAAATGAGGCTCTTCCAGTTGCAGCTTTTGCCCTGAAAGGCCTTCCATTATGCTCATCATTTATCTCAGTCCACCTTTTCCCACATAATTTGGGTTAAGTTCTGTTTTTACCAGAAAATCATTTCTAATTGCCCCTAAACATCACATCTATAACCTCTTTCACTTAAAAAAATTCTCTGCCTTTATTATATCCCCTTTAGATCTAATTTTCTTACATTTTTAAAAAATTTCCATGCCTTCTTCTCATAGTGCAACTTACCATTTCCCTTCAGTCTTTCCTCTTTTTTCTCTCTTTCCATTTCAGTCTTTTTATACTCTTATAACTGACATTAATTGAGCTCTTTATAACTGTATTAGGATCCAGAACTATAGACACAAGAAACAATGTGTCCTCTAGAAATACCCAATCTATTGGGAAGAAGATACAAATGCCTGACAAACTCAATTGAATGTGTGTAATGTACTTCAGTGGAGGTGAGCAACAAGCACTAATCAAGTCCAGCTTCCAGATCTCTAATCCCTGCTCACCACCCAGTTTGGTAACAGGTAGATTTATACACAGCTTTCTGGAGTATACTTCTTTCCCTTTCTGCTAATATTGCATGATCACAAACTGGTAACTGTCCCTACGTATAAGGTCGTAACACTGAACTGGAGACAAGTTAGAATAGATCTTTACAATCTGACTATGAATGGAAAAAACTGTTATCTGCAAATATTCATAAAGTTAAGGAAGAAGATTTAAAAATGATTATTAAGTTGTTTGGGACTAGAGAATGTTTTTATGCTTTTAGAAAGGTGGAGTAGCAAATACAGCAATGATTATTTATCTGATGTCTATGTACTTAAAAAAAAATACTGTTTGTTCACTTTTTTTGGCGATTGGGTTTGTTTGGGTTCTTTTAGGAAGCAGATACCAAAACAGGATTAAACCTGCAAGGGATTTATTGAAGGAAATGTCTGTGAAGCATAAAGGAGGAGAGCAAGAGTAGGCACGGAGTCCTTGGGTTAGAGTCAGGATTGACCTCTACGAATAAGGAGGAGGAGGGAGAATAGGGTGGAAAGAGCCTTAAGTTGCAGCCTATGTCTCAGGAATTTTTACCAGGCTGAGAAATAGATATGAGTGGCATCAGAGAATACTGAAATGTGTGCTTTTCTCATTTAACGGATTATAAATAAGAAAGCAAACAACTAGGAAGATATGTAGTTGGAGTGCAATTGATAAAGTCGCTAAAGGACATAGACAAAGAGCTAAGCAATGATTTTGAAATTTGCATCTGTCAGAATTTGAAGTGGAGCCTCAGTCAGAAAAAGCTCAATTCCTGATTTAAATTTTTTTTTCAGAACTTATCAGGCCATATTACATTGGACATATGTCAAATAAATATTTCCTGGATGGGTAACTGTATAATCCTAAACATTATTATTAATTTTTATTTTAAGTATCTCCCATATTATCTCTTTATATATTTTTTCTTGCAGGGAAGAAGGTATTTCAAGAAGTTCATGGAACAAGGAATTGAAAATAAAGTTTGTTTTACTGAAAAAAATTTTGAAATCCATGCATAAATTTTCCATGATATGAATTGGCCATAAACACTTTGGAGAATCTTCATATATATGTATTTTAAAAAAATTGTACCAAAATAACCTTGTATTTAGTTCAATTTTTCCAAGAACATTTTGAAGTACTGTCATATAATCACAGGTCTGACTTACTGTGCCAGTTGTGACTTCATGAAGTTAGGATGCTGATTCATTCCTTTTCTCTCCAAGAATTTGTAAAGTATGCATACATTTTTAACATTTACTTGCCCTTTTATCCACAATTCTCTTCAGAAAAATCATTAAATGAGAAGTTTAGAAATAACATGAAATGCATTTATTGTCAAAGTGCTTTGCAAATATCAAATGAAGAGTCAGTGCTGCATGCATGGCCTTAAAATTCTGAAGGCAATCCTTTGGTTTTTCCATTTGAATGCACATCTAGTACATAGAATCTAGCATTTTGGTATTGCAGGGAACCATAAAAGATACAAAAGGAAAATATTTTACTGGAAAAGTGTTGTTAAGAAGTGTCAGAAAATACAGCGATCGTCTTTAGTGATTCTTAAGACCCTGGCAGAAGAAAGATTTCAGGGCAACAGATGGTTTATTCTGATCTTGAAGCGTGGGAAATGAGTTAGAATACCAAATATGAGGGGACTTCTAAAACCTTAAATGTATATTTGGGGGAAATTAAATATGGATTTAAACATTTTTGTGCCAAAATAAACATCTTTTAATTCCATGAACTTTTTTGAAGACTTTTCATATAGTGTGATGTAGAACATTGAACATAATATATACATGGAAATGGAATATACAGAATAAATATAGACAAGAGAGTATAGTTAACTCCAGCTAGCTCATTATCAAGAACACACATCACTTCCTAGATTGTAACTAGCACTATTGACTCTAAAACTCCAAATCTTAAGTTTCTATTATAGCTTCTGCAAGTATTAAACTTCTTCATATATGAAGACCATTATTTAATCCCCTGATGTAATCTGGCATTTTATATAGTACATATACACTATTTTTGGTATCATATTGTATTCTCTAGTATCCTGTGCTGTTTTCCGATTAAATAATATTTCACTATGCAAATTTATCAGCCAAAAGTAGACTTTTAGAACTATTTTGAGTGATCAATTAACAAAATTTACCTAGAAGATGACATTACAAGGCACAACTTCAAACAAAAGAATCAATGTGTAGGCTTTGTTTTGAATCCAACACAAGATAATAGTCCAACATCCTGGGAAAGTATCCACACACTCAGGTCATAGAGAAGAGGATATCAGAAATTTCAGCTGTTCCATTTCCACACAGGTCTAGGTTAAGTACATTCATTAAAATACATCTTGTTTTTTGAAGGCAACTTACCATGTACTCTTTTCTACCATGCATTATGTATCATGGTATGTACAGGAAAGAAAATCATAGGACGTGATGATACCTTTCAAAAAGACCAGATGGGTGAATATGATTTGTGTAACTATGCTTTTTAATGGAGGAGGTGAGGTGGTTGTCAATTTTGATTTGATTGATGGTTCTCTATTTTCCTCCCTAATTGGCCAGAATTTCCTGGCTATGGTAATACTAGGCTATCTAAAACATCAATCACTCGAGCAAATCATACCCCATATATTGCACAGCTTCCCTTGGCTTATTGAAAAAATAAAATGAGAAATATTTTATGTCAAAAGTATATCATAAATATACATATATATAATTCATATCTACACACACAGACACACAGAGGAAGAGATATTTTCCTAAAACATGTTTTTTTTTTAATCTATAAAGTAACATTTTGATAGATTCAAGAGCAGTGCATAAAAACTCCTGGTGATATTTGTATCAGCTCCTTTTACACAAAGTATCTGACTTAAAATTATTAGTAGTTTGTTCAACAAGGGTCAAATGATCTTATAAAACTAAGTAAAGAGGATTTGTGGGTTCCAGTAGCTTGGGTTCTCCATCTAAAGTGTCTATGCCCATAAATCACAATCACTAACTAGAATTACTCATTTTGGAAATGATTATCACAGAACTTTTAATTATTTAGAAATATATATCACTATATGTTTCAAAGTAATAGTCAATAAATATTAACATATGAAATTCAACTTTTCTGTTTTATATAAGAAATTACATGGAAAATAAAGAACAAGAGTCCAGCATTTTGGTATAGCCGGTAAAGCTCCTGCCTGTGATGCTAGCATCTCATATGGGCACTGGTTTGCTTCCCAGTTGCTCCACTTACAATCCAGCTTCCTGTTAATGGCCTGAGGACAGCAATGGAAAATGGCCCAAGTGTTTGGGCCCCTGCCACACACATGAGAGATGGGGAAGAAGCTCCTGGCTCCTGGCCTTGTCCTGGCCCAGTGCTGAACATTCAGCCATCTGGGGAATGAACCAGTCGATGAAGATTCTCTCTCTCTCTCTCTCTGCAGCTCTAAGCTTCAAATAAATAAATATTTAAAAGAAAAAAGGAAAACATAAAATTAATTACTATAAATTTCCCTGTTGTGAGATTTGCCTGTCAAAGGTCATAGATGAATTTAGTGTTTTAATCACTCAGTTGTTCATTGCCAATATTAGGGGAAAAAATGCATCTGCATCAATACACATTTACCACTTCAAAATAAGATGAACACCAGTGTCAGCTAAGTCCAAAGCATGTTACTCTGCTCAGTAGTAACACAATTATGTTTCAAGATAAGAAAAAGAAAGAAGAATTTGACAATTTTATTTAATTAAAGAGACATGTTACCTTTGTGTTTTATTTATACCAACTCATATTTGTTTATTTTTATACCCTATCTGCTTTTGAAAAACATTGTAGTCTATATACAAAATAGAACAATTTCCATATGCTATTCAGGACCATATAGCCTAAGGCAGGGGGTGGATCATGTTTCCAAACATCTACACTAAACACAGTGCATTGGGAACAGTCTTTAACCTGGCCTACTTTCAAACTCTCTTTGCTATCATCTTTTTTAGAAAATGTTTTCATTATTTTTTAAACTATTTTGTTGCCCATCTTATTTTTATTTATTAGAAAGGCAGTGAAAGATACAGAGACAGATAGATCTTTCATCTGCTCATTCACTTCCCAAATGCTCCCAAGAGCCAGGGTTGAGCCAAACCAAACTCAGGGGCCCAGAACACATTCCAAGTAACTCACATGGGTGGCAGGAACTGAAGTATTATGCATCACCTTCAGCCTCCTAGAGTGTACATAAGCAGGAAGCTGCTATTGGAAGAAGGGGTGGTGACCCATGCATCCCTAGAAGTGTCCTCGCCACGATGCCAAACATCCAACTCTGCCTCTGCTTCTTCCTACAAAATCTTTCTTCTTAACTCCTAGAGTTAGCCTGATTAAACGAAAACCTTCACAATAATTCTTATCAAAAGACACTGTTTTAGGAATCCAGGATTTAGCCAGGAGGCGTGATATGCCTATGGAACTATTACTATTAGTAGAATTGAGAGTAAAGTTAGAGACAAGTGAAGACGGAAACATAAACATCCTCGAGGGAATGACTGTTATTACACAGTTGAGAAAGAGGCCCCCCTCTGTCTCATACTAAATGCAACTAAAGAAGCATATTGTCCTGGACCTTGTTTTCCAGCAAACTAGCTGGAGATTTCCTCCATCAGAGTCTGTACTTCATGAATTTGACAATCCCTCAGCTTCCTGACTATCCTCATTCTCACTCTTTAAGAGCAATCTTTATTGTACAAAAGAGGGTACTCAACATGCTTTTGTTTATAGTTTCCCTGTAATTTCCATCACAGCCCTAGGTAAACCTTGCAATGTCTAGTTGCAAATAAGAGACTAAGCATTAAAAGGGTAAGTACTTAACTGCAAACACACGGCAAATGAGAGGCACAACCAAGGTTTGAAAGCAGGTTGTCTAATCCAGCTGCAGCATTGAACATTCTGCAAGGACAAGAAGCAAAGCAGAATCTGGATGCTCTGACAGATGCTATTATAGGAATAGACACCACAGGTGCCCACTGCTGTGATTTTGTATTACACAGCTTCCTCCATTGCTCTGTGGAGTCCTTCACCCACCCCATGCTCATTCAACAGCTTCCCACTGCCCCCTTGCTCTACTCCTGCTTCAGATTTTGATTCATTCTCTCTCTTCCATGACTGGAAACCATAGCTCAGAAACATGCTCATTATGGAGAGTTTATTGACTATGGGCATCTTCTTCAAAGAAATCCTCACCAAAACAACTTCCCATTTAATTAGCCATCAAATATATCTCAAGAACAGAATCATTTTCAAAAAGCTGGTGTACTCTACTCACATCCTCCCACTGCCATAAGTACTAGGATGCATGTAACGTATTAAGAGAAAGAAGAGATTTTTGTCATAATTCTCATAAAGAAGATAATACTCCATGCTGCACAATTTTTCTCATAGACCTTTGTTGTATTATGTACATTATTTGTTTAAACATATTGATTAATACAAATTAGATGATCTTCAATTGTTCTTAGAATGTTTGCTTTTCAAGCAACAAGTTCAGTAGAATCTTTTTCAGAATCACATCTCCGATTTTAAGTTAAGTTGAATGTTGTTCAGTTTATAAAATCGTAAGGCATCTCATTTATCAAACACCTTCTCTGTCCACTACAGGAAAAGTGTTTCTTAAAGGGTATTTTCAGTGACAAAAGAAAGTCAACGTTCAACATAATTTTAAAAACTATATTCTCTATACTAGGGGAAAGAAAAGGAATCATTCAAATAAATAGCTCTTAACAATGTGAACCTGCCCAAAATCAATTCTTCCCTGTGCTATTATTCATTCAATAGATTTTACTATATCATAGCCCAACCTCATAAAACGAGGATGAACAAGTTATTTACAAAAATATATCCATGATTAAGTTTTATTTATTTGTGGATGGCCATAGGACATGCACTTCTAAACATTAACAAATGGGCCATGTCTGTGATTCTCTCTCCTGCTGTCAGTTAATCTATATACTCTCCTCCCTGCTTTCCACACAAACAGAATATGCATTGCTTTTTGTCTTAGAAAATACAGCATTTCACTGTTTCTTTGAGGGACTGGCCAATGTGATTACAAAAAAAAAAAAAAATGTTTGTATGTTACTAGGTATATAAGCTTTCTGTTTTTCTGTAGGAAAAGATCAATAGTCACTACATAAAAATTTAAAACTCCTGTGTATCAAAAGTCAGAAAATTACATACTCAGGGCTAGACTGTGGCACAGTGAGTTGAGCTGTGGCTTACAGGCTTGCATCCCATATCCAAACACTAGTTTGAGTCCTGGCTGCTCAGTTTCCTATCTAGCTACCTCTAATGTGCCTGGGAAAGAGCAGACAATGCCTCAAATACCTGGGTCTCTGCCACTCAGGTAGGAGACCTGAATGGAGTTCCTTACACCTGGCTTCTGCCTGCCTCAGCCCCTGCTGTTGTAGCAATTTGGGGAGTGAATCAATAGATAGATTATTTCTCTCTTTCTTCCTCCCACCTCTGTCTGCCATTCAAATAAACAAATACATCTTTAAGTAATATAACTCATAAAAGATAATGTGTAAGAGGCCCTTCAAAAATTTTGTGAAATGAAATTAAAAATAATTTTACGTGAAACACTTTATTGAAATTATTTTTACCATAAAATTTTTTCTTACAGTCTTTTACAAGATGTGTTTAGGATATTTCTTTAGAGTATTTTCAATAGTCTGTAATTTCATATTTTCTTTAAGCTGTGTCTAAATTCTGTGATCTAAGTTTTGACAGTTTTACTGATACAGGTGTTTTAGGTAAGATTTTATAACATAGTAGTACAAAATATCCAAAATTTATCAATCTTTGCTTAAAATAATCAAATATTTGGTTTAATTATAATTTGATTATTGTATGAAGTCAATCAATTATACTAATAATGTAAAATTCAGATAATTTAAAATTTTATTATCTATCAAACTTTAGTTTTTGAGTGATGTGCATAGTAGACTTAAATATGGATTGCTGTGCTCAAATCAAATACTATAACATATCAAAGATTCATGAATAGGGTGAATAATTATTAAGCAGAGGTAGTTGAAGTACTTGCAGATACTTTGCTGTATTTGATGAATAATTTACTCATCAATACCTTGTTTTATTTAGGTAAATATATAGTAACCATGAATCGGGAAGCAGAATAATGGTAAGTAGTCTAATTTAAGATATTCAATAGGGCTCAATTCAGCACTCAGTACAGCTTTTAACGTTATTCCCTCTCCCACTGTATCTCTGTCTAAGAGATACGTTCACTGCTTATTGTCTAAAGTGACTCCCAGACCTGTCTTTGTGCTTACTGCGTACACCTGATAGAGAGCTCTAGGCTGTCCTAGAATTAACTAAGCACTTTTCCTGCCACTGCTACCCTTAGCCTACAATTTTCAGAAAAAGCTTTCAATAACAATTTTCCATGTTTACGTGAGTATTTTTTGATTTTGTTAACGTTTTAGCTTATAAATTTTTATTTCATAAATAAGGAATTAGGATTACTGTATGTAAATACAAGACATATATTTGCACAATTACTCTCTGATAGTTACACTGCAAAGTTACAGAATTAGTTCTTTTTTTTAAAGACTTTATTTATTTGAAAGGCAGAATGACAGAGAAACTGGAAGATAGAGATGGATGGAGAGAGAGAGAGATACCATCTGTTTTTCACCCCTCCAAATGTTCACAAAAGTCAGGGTTGGGCCAAGCTGAAGGCAGGAGCTAGCAACTCCATCTAGGTCTCCCACATGGGTAGCAGAGACTCAAGAACTTGAGCTATCACTTGCTATTTCTCAATGTGCACCGTAGCAAAAAACTGAATTGGAGGAAGAAGCAGGACTTGAATTTAAGCACTCTGACATAGCATGTGGGTATCTCGCAGTTATCTTAATACCTGTGCCACAATGCCTGCCCCAGAATTCATTATTTATAATTGATTTTATGTGTGTTTTAGCCCTGGTGGTTGTGATGTAGAATAATGGGCTCGATGAGATTAAAAATGTGTTGGGTAACAGAGTTCTGTTGATGCCAGAGTGATAATACCAGGCTAAGGTCCTCTATGCCTTTGCAATATAGGGATTCCTTACAAGTGCATTGAAAATCAAGACCTGGAAGACTCAAGTAAGGGTAGGGATTTACCTGCACCATCAACCCCTGGATACTGAGGGTTCCTTCTGCATCTTACAGCCTTACTCAGGATACTGAAACTTCTCATAATAGCTTGAAACTTAGGATCCCCAAGTTTTACTTGGTTGAGCAGAGTATAAACTTTCAAAAAAAAATCTCGATACTAAAATCATATATCATTGCAAACAGACTTTGGGCAAAATATTCTGTGGCTTTTACTGAAAAGGAATGAATAATTGTGGTTCTTTTTACAAACACAGGTTGTTACAATATTAAAAACAAATTGCTAGCAAACACTTGTGCACATAATTCTGACTTATTGGCTTCACGCTTCCACCATCAATATCAACTCCCAATAGATCAGTAGCCAAAATTACCCAGATCCAGAATCAAATGAAGTTTGTTTTCTCCCCCATTACAAGTAATGCTTAATCAGCTGAAAACATGAGAATGAAAGTTGGCAATTATTCACTGTATTGCGTTCTGCAAAAGATGTTATTATGGAATTCTGTTTGCAATCAACTGTTTGTGCTTTTGCATGCTTTATATCACTTCTTTTTATATATTCAACACACAGGGACACACGTTATATGTTTATAGATAGAATAAAATATAGCGGTACAAATATTTACTAATAAGAAACAGCCCTGTTTGTTTAATGATTTCATAGGTATGCTTTCATATTTTATATTTTTATCTCTAAAATATTGAGGTTGAAATCTTCTATTCTTGCCTTTTGTTTTAAGGCTACACTAATGCATTAAACAAAAATTTTTTGTCTAGCTAGTGTGTTAAATTCATCTTGCTATTATAATACTTATTAACTAGGATGATATCTATAGTAGCTATTTTTGTAACCATGATTTTACTGTATCTTAGTATCCATCATCAAATATAATAATTGATCATTTCAATAAAAAGAAAATGCCAATTTGGAGGACATTTAAAATTAAGAAAACCAATTTTTTAAAAGATATGTTTTTATTTATTTGAAAGGCAGAGTTACAGACAGAGAGAGGGAAGGGTGGAGAGAGAGGTCTTCCATCTGCTGGTTCATTCCCTAAATAGCCACAGAAGCTGGAGCTGGGCCAAACTGAAGCCAGGAGCCAGGAGCTTCTTCCAGGTCTCCCGTGCAGGTATGGGGCCCCAAGATCTTGGGCCATCCTCCACTGCTTTCCCAGATATATTAGCAGAGAGCTGAATTGGAAGAGGAGCAGCCAGAACACAAACTGGCACCTATATGGGATGCTGGCACTGCACTCAGATGGAGGCTTAACCTGCTATGCCACAGTGCTGGCCCCGAAAACCATTATTTATAAATACATTTAATTTTATATTAAAATATGAACATATTGTTCTCTCATTAGATATTTGCTATCCAGTTATTTGGGCAAATATTTAAATGTCCAACTCTAAAGCAGAAAGAAAGAAAATAAGAAGGTTGATCAAACACTAACATTGACATTTTCTCAAGCATATCTTGGAGTTCAACAAAATTAGTCATATTTAATTGAAATAAACTATTAGAGCCAGCATTGTAATGCCAGCATCCCATATGGGTGCTGGTTTGAGTCCTGGCTGCTTTGCTTCTGACCCAGCTCCTTGCTGGTGTGCCAGGGAAAGCAGCAGAAGATGGCCTGAATCCTTGGGCCCCTACAGCCTATATGGGAGATCTGGTGAAGCTCCTGGCTCCTGGCTTTGACCTGGCCCAGCCTTGGGTATTGTAGCCATTTGGGGAATAAACCAGCAGATGGAATATCTCTCTTCGTGTTTCCCTCTCTCTATGGCTCTGCCTTTAAAATTAATAAAAATACATCTTAAAAAAAGAAATTAAACTATGAATAGCTTAAAATTAGATCCCACATTATATATGCATATGAGAATAGCTTTATATAATACATGTACAAATTATATTGTATGAAACTTTGTTAAAATGAACACATATTTATTCTGATTCCTACAATAGATATTCTGCATTGAATATAAAACAAGACTAGCCACATTTATTTTATATATATGAGAATAGTAATAATTAACTTTGAATGACATTAGAACCTTATCTTCAAAAGTGTTACTATTCTACATCATTTGTGTGGGATCACTTTTGCATTTTTCTTACATCTTATTTTTTCATGGTTGTCATGAAAATCTTTATGCTCTTAAAACTTGAATACTCTTGATAGTTATGATCAATATTTAATAATGCATCTTAATGTGCATGCAAGAACCAAGATGATTTATGAAATATGGGGAAGAAATCTCAACTCCACTCTTTTAAAGGGAACAAAATCCTCTGCTTATCAAAGAACGTCATATTTTTTAGAAAGACTCATTCATTCAGCTAGTGCTGACTTCTGCAAACAGATTGAAAAATAGAAATGTTTGCCAAAGCTTTCTTGCATAGAATGTGCATTTTTCAAAAGATGTCAGAGAATAAGATGGGTCACAGGAAAGAATGGAAACTGAATGTGGTATCAACTTCAGTTATAGAATAAAAGCCACTGTTTTAGTCTTTAGAGTGTAACAGTTGCCAGTATTGCAAAATGAATTTAATGGAGCACCAAAAACATAACAAGTTGAATAAAATGTTTTTTGTTGATGAAAAAAGAAAACAATTTTGTGGGTCACAATTACTTGGAACTGGGAATTCAGATCCCTTTGAAGGGTATAATATTGATGTGTAGAGAGTCTTGTTATTACTAAAGGCTATTCCCTTTACTCGGTTGCCTTTCTCTTGCAAAAGAAATGAGATTATACAGCTGATATCATTAAAGTAAGAGCAAAATTGCATGAAAATGCAATGTTTTGAGAGGTGAACATGAAAAGCAAAGTATTTGCCTCCCTCATCTGGATTTCTCAAGTAGAGAAACCAATCTCATAGTAAACTCAAATCAGTTTCCAAAGAAAGGCTCACTTGATCTCTAATTTCAAATTTCTTTTTCTTTAGTTACTTAGGAAATCATAAATATTTATTTTTATGTTAGTCTAAAATCTAGAGTTTAAAATAAACAGCCATACACTAAAATTTCATTTATTTAAAAATAAATTCTAGATGTACTCACAGCTACCTATGATAACAATTTTGCACATTTTTGGCTAGTAGTGTTTCCTGGTCAGGAGCACTTAAACTATCGTCATGACATTGTAGTGAACATAAGTGAATTTACAACATCAAAATTTTTGTTCTTTTGAATATTCAAATAATTTATTTGTAATATTGCTTTGAATTTAACTAACTCATGCTTCTTTAAGTCCCTAAATTTATACTTTAAGCACTCCTTTTCAGTATATCTTAACCTCATTAGTAAAACTTAAAAATATGACATCAAATATTATATTGATGGATATCTCTAATAAATATTAGTCAATATCTTTTATTTCCTGAAAACAATTTAGTTTATTTTGTATCATTTTGAGTATTTTTTAAAGATTTGTTTTATTTATTTGAGAAGTAGAGTTATAGACAGACAGGGAGAGAGAGAGTAGAGAGATCTATCTTCCTTCTTCTAGTTCACTCCCCAGCTGGCTGGAATGGCCAGAGGTGATCTGATCCAAAGCCAGGAGCTTCTTCCGGGTCTCGCATGCAGGTGCAGGGGACCAAAGACTTGGGACATCTTCCACCGCTTTCCCAGGCACATTAGTAGGGAGCGGGATCAGAAGTGGAACAGCCAGGACTTGAACTGGCACCGCAGGCAGAGGCTTAACCTACTACACCACAGTGCCAGCCATAAGTATTTATATTTTCATAGAAGATAAAAAAAAGTAATTCTCCCTTCATACCGAAACTTTGTCAATTTCAAGAATCCAGTATACCCAGGTCGTGGATGGTGTCATTCTTAGGGTTAAATGGTGTGTATGAGGTATCCAGTGTGTCCTCCACAGCTTATGTCTCACACACACTAAATAAAGTCAGTAATTAACATAGTGCCAAGTACCACCCAGTGTGCTAAGATAGGTATGTGTGGAAACAGTAGATTTTTAAAGGAAAGGCAAGAGAGAGAGAGAGATCTCTCTGAAGAGGGAATATTTATTGTAAAGTGGAGGGAAGGAAATCAAGAGGAGTTGAGATGACAGCTTGTTAAGTCTGAGGGAGAAAAATGCAATGAGAAAAAAATGAACAGGTGAACAGACAAGTAAGATCCCTTTTATAGTAAAGAGTTTATATTTTATTTTGTGGCCAAGACAAAATTTTTCGGTGTTTTAGAAAACATAGTAATAACTTAAAAAGATTTATTCAATTTAAAATTTTAAAACATTATAGTGTGTGATCTCCAATTACAGAGAGATGTTTCTTTCTTTCTTTTTTTTTTTTTTTTACAGGCAGAGTGGACAGTGAGAGAGAGAGAGAGAGAGAAAGGTCTTCCTTTGCCGTTGGTTCACCCTCCAATGGCCACTGCAGCTGGCACTCTGCAGCTGGCGCTCCGCGCTGATCTGAAGGCAGGAGCCAGGTGCTTCTCCTGGTCTCCCATGGGGTGCAGGGCCCAAGCACTTGTGCCATCCTCCACTGCACTCCCTGGCCACAGCAGAGAGCTGGCCTGGAAAAGGGGCAACTGGGACAGAATCTGGCGCCCCGACCAGGACTAGAACCCAGTGTGCCGGTGCCGCAGGCAGAGGATTAGCCTATTGAGCCGCGGCACTGGCCGAGAGATGTTTCTAATATCATAACATAGAAAATCAGTCACACACAATGATTTCTGAAAAATTTAGGGAATACTAAATTCTATATTATCCTTTTGGACAATACATAGCACAATCTTAAAGTACAAAGCAATTCTATAATACCAAAAGCTGCCTAAACATTCACTTAAATTCTCAAATCACACTGCAAATTTTAGTTTTCTATTGATGACTGTCATCTGTCCACACATTGGAAAATTTTATAAACGAGAAATGATCAGTATTTATTCAAATGTGCTGCACTACTGGAATTCCCTTGTCGTAAAATACCTGTAGCTACTACAATTTATATTAATAAAATGTTTATCATAAAAACATTTCATACATTCATTACTTGGTATGTCCCTAAAATAAGTCATGGCATAATATGATAAACACTATCTAAGGCAGAAAGGGGATAATTATTCCATAAGCTCTATTATTATTCATTTTCCATTGGGCAACTCTGACATTAAATATGGATAAAGTGTGATTTTCCCATGGATGTCCAGTATTAGAATGTTAGGATGATTTTAATTAGACTCCATCAGCTGGCTGGGTTTACCTGTGTGCTTGTCCATGTGAAGTGCATAAAAATCCTGGAGCATCACCTATGAATTTAAATCAGAAAGCTCATCAACTTCTGTTGGCAAGGTGAAAGATAAAAGCCACAGAAGGTCCTTCCCAGCCTCTGTCACTAATGATAAACAGCATTAACTGCTTCTGTAGACACTAATGCTGCTATCTTGGGAACACAGGCCGCTACCAGGAGAACTTTACAGCTTCACTAATCGTACTTTTGTTTGTCACAAAACACAAAATAAATCTCAACAAAGAGGGAATAAATATTAGCATTTAGGAACAAAAGAAGGTCACATAAATATGTAGATCTCTAAATATGAAATGCATTCTTCATTAACCAAATATCATGTTCATTATTATGAACTCATTACAAATAAGAAAACAGCAGAAAATAAGAGCAAATAAAATAAAAGTGGGAGCAGATCTGGTAAGTGGGAAATATTTTCCATTTAACTATCTAGTGAATTTCCTAAATGTTTTGATAGTTGTGAAATATTTACTTGTTTAAGGAAAGTTTCAATAGAACCATTTTGCTTCTTCTAGTTCATTGAAAACACTGTCTTTGTGGTACTATATTTTAAATATAGATATTTTCTTAAGTTCTTAAAACTTGTCACTTTTAAGACAAATTATTGTTAAACACATTTTAAAATGTTGCCTGTGAAGTTGTGTGGTAATTTGGGTACAGGGATAGCCAAAAAAAGCATCTTCCTCAGAAACATTGTCAGGATGATACCTTTTATGAAGATAACAGCAACAAGTTCAAAATAAATAGTAAATAACCATGTGTATCTTCTTTGCCTGCTATATAGGCTTGTACAACTTAGGTAATGTTCTGTCTACTTTTTATACATCTATGCATTCATGACAAATTCTTAGTCTCTTGAATAATTTCTAGTATGTTCAATAGCTTCATTTTCTTGTTAGAGTTTTCCTTCATATATTACATTCTTAGCATGTTTCACTCTAATTTTTTCTCCTCTGGTACATTTCCAATGAGAGTAATAAAATGATGGTTCAAGTAGTTTAAATTAATCAACCGATTAGTTAACTCTGCTGCTAATTATACAAAAATTTTGTCTCATGGTCCCTGCAGCGAGATTGTATTACAAATGTCACACTACTTCACATTACTACTTCAGTTACTCAATCCATTGGGATATAGTTTATAATATTATGCTAAATCTCAAGTGCAGTTAAGGAATATGCCTATAATTCAGGAGACATATAAGAGGAAAACCTACAGCACAAAGCACTCTAGTATGGAGGATCTGGAGTCCACGCACTTGGGTGCATTTGACAATGATTTTGACAATGGGATGTTGTTAATTTCTATTTTATAGGGTTATTGTGAAGATTAAATTACATGTTATGAAATGTTTAGATTAAAAACTGATCATCACAGATATCCAATGACTATTTGTTATTATATGTACTTAGGTAACTTAAAAGTGGTTACTTAAATATATACAATATGGAAATAATCATCAATACATTCATTACTAGTACAACATATTTTATCTTAGAGTATAATTGCCTAGGAAATATGATATTGAAGTGTTTTTACTTAGAAGGGTTAATTAATTGTGCTGAATTATCTGAAGAAATTAATTGGGAGCTAAATTTTGAAACTTTTTATTTATATAAGTTAAAGGTAGAGAAAACATTTTGTACATTAAGTTTCAGTAGACCAGCAATCATTTGGTCTCCAATTCAAAATCAGTTTGGTGTTATTACTGTTGCTTGTAACTTGAATTTTCTGTTCTTTCACTTCCTTCTTGGGAACTAAAAAGACAGTGGATTTGTCTTTATTGGAAAGGATGAGAAATTGAATAGTAATAAAAGACTGGAAGAAAAAGTGAAGTTTTGTAGTGGAAAGAACTTCAGTTGGAATCAAATAGATTTGACTTCCAATTCCACCCCCATGATCATGTAGGGCCATCAGTTTTGAACAGTATTTAATTCCTGATTGAATGTCCTCTCATTGAAAATGTGGATATCATACTTATAGGATAATCTTATTTTGGAGATTATAAAATATGTATTAAAGATACATAGTTATCAATATGTATATAGTATACAGTAATTAGTTAAAATATTTGATGATAAATGAAGGACTAAATATTTCCCCTCTGGGAAGTCAATAAAAGCCTAGATATTGACAATGTGGCACTAAGAATGAATTAAAAATAGGATTTTTGGCATTTTTCTGAAATTTTGATATTAGGCCTCAAAATATCTGAACATCTCTAATGTGAGCCTGGATACCTGTATAATCCAACTCCATTTGATTGTCCTTTGTCCAGTTAAACTTGTCTCTGGTTGATCTTTAGAAATTAAATGTATATATATTTACAAAATTATATAAACAAAACTCATAATTTTTTTCAAAGTCAGTGTAGCTCAGCATTTACAATCATAATGTAGTGAAAGACCTATGACTTTCTTCCATACTTTTTTTGCCTTTGATATTCTTTTTAGACAGGAATGTAATTTCTCTTTTAATCTGTCTTTTAATTTTGCAATTGTTTAAATAAAAATATTTCTTTCAGTCCTTGAGGTCCCAAAATATATCTTGGGTCATTTAAAAAATCATAATTTTATTTAAATATCTTAGAAAATTCCAGTGGTGATTTCCTTTAGGATTACTGCATGAAGTTAATTTTTCTTTAACACAGGAATACTTGAGGGATGTGTCAAAGACCAAGGGGATATAGTCAATGGATTTTCCAGACACTTGCACTATACCTTTTTAAATTATTGCTATTTCACAGTTCCACAAATTAGGAGAAAAGAACAAAAAATTAAGTGCAAGTATCACTTTGTTTCCGTAGTAAACTCATACTAACTGTTTTACAAAAATTTATGTCAGTGCTTTGATCTGATTTGCCATCATTAATCTTTGACAACCTAACACTTATTTATATTCAGGGTTCATTACCATAAGTTGCTATTTAATTAGAATTAAGGTCTTTTAAAAATTCTGGTTTCCTTCAGTAATTTATTTGACCCTAATAAAACTCATTACCAAAAAAATTGATTGGGGAAAAAAGTATAATATAAGAAGAGATAGATAGGAGCTGGCGCTGTGGCATAGCAGGTAAAGCCGCCGCCTGCAGTGCCAGTTCGAGTCCTGGCTGCTCCACTTCCAATCCAGCTCTCTTCTATGTCCTGCAAAGCAGTGTGAAAGTGGTCCAAGTCCTTGGGCCTCTGCACCCATGTGGGAGATCCCAAAGAAGCTCCTGGCTCCTGGCTTTGAATCAGTGCAGCTCTGGCTGTTGCAGCCATCTCAGGAGTAAATCAGCAAATGGAAGACCTTTCTCTCTCTCTCTCTCGCTCTCGCGCTCTCTCTGCATCTGCCTCTCTGTTACTCTGACTTCAAATAAATAAATAAATCTTTTAAAAAGAGATAGTCCACAACTACTTGAAATGTTGTTTATTTACATTAGATTTTAGTTTTCTCAAAGATCTGTTGTGGTCACTTGATCATAATACAGTTAAAGGTTAGCTAGGATGGAAGCAGAGAATTGCAATATACCTTCAACCACAACATAGTGTTTACAACTGACAAGAATGTGGTATAGTGAGGGGTCTTTAATTTTTTTAAGATTTATTTTATTTCTTTGAAAGGAAGAGTAACAGAGAGACACAAAGAGAGGAAGAGAGGAAGAGAGGAAGAGGGGGAGAGAGAAGAGAGAAGAAGAGAGAGAAGGGAGTAAGGAGGGGTGGCTTAGGGAGAGAGAGAGAGAATGAGAAAGAGAGAGAGAGAGATCTTCTATATGCTGGTTCACTCCCCAGTTGGCTGCGACGGCCGGGGATGGACCAGGCCATAGCTAGGAGCTCAGAACTCTATCCACATCTCCCATATGGGTGTCAGGGGCACAAGTACTTCAGCCATCATCTGCTGCTTTTCCAGGCACATTACTAGAGAGCTAGATGGAGCGGAACAGCCAGGATTTGAACCAGCACTCTGATATGGGATGCAGGCATCATAAGCAGTAGCTTAATCCACTGTCCTACTGTTCCACAGTGTGATCCTTAGGGGTCCTTAAGAAGTGAGAGAGTAAAGAATGAGGGCATTCACTTCTTTACTCTGCTTTAGATATCTAAACACTCTATATAAAAATAATTAGAAAAGTATTATCTTCCTGCTAGGATAAAGCTTGCTGTGCTTTAAAGGAGACCTGTAGAGTCTTTTTTGTTTACCACTTTAGAATATATGTGTCTGTAAAATGTATGAAGATGGCAAGAGACACATAGGTGTCACATGCTTAGCTAAAATGTTTATGTCTGGTATGTGTATGCCTCTCATCTGGCAATCTTCTCTAATTCTAACTTCATATTTTATTACCATGGAAAACTTAAGCACTGACTGTGGAGAAACATCTGGAAATAATACTGGTCTACACAGTGCTTAGCCCATTCCCATCTAATCATGTAGGTGTACAATAGCTAAAACAGCACGCTCCACACTGTGTTTTTTGCTCTTGCTTGTAACTATTGTTGAAGATAAAATTAGATCATCAGTAGCTACTGGTCTGTGAAGGACACAATGCATCTCTATCTCCGTTGAACAATAGTTAGTGATGTATAACCCAGAGCATTGAAACTGAAAAGTTATAAGTATTCAGGAGCCCTCGTCATACACAAAATTCAGTAGATAATAGCGTTAGTAATTGCAAAAGTTATTGAAAAGACATCTTTGCTAAGGAGCCATGAAAAATGTACCCACATTAATTTTTGTGGATAATTCATTAGTGGTATTTTTTTTTCATTCAATAATTTCATTGATGTTGTTCCCTAAATATCCCTCAAGACACAAATGAGGAGAATGTGTTACTCTGATTCTCATCATAGTGTAGAAAAATTCTTATCCTTGGCTTCAGGTAGTCTCTAACTGCAGATTCCTGATCTCAAATGTTTCATGTAATTAGGTGGAAATGCTTATTGGGAAAGACGTATGCATGCACTTAAAAAAAAAAAAGATTACACCAAAAAAAAAAAAAAAACTGATCTTTTAATTGCATTTTAACCAAAACAAACATCTTTTCATTTCCCATGAAATTCTTATTTTTATTTATTTATTTATTTATTTATATTTGAAAGGCAGATAGAGACAGACAGACAGTGATCTTCTATCTCCTGATTTGTATCCTTAATGCTGGCAAGTCTGGGCTGAGCCAAGCCAAAGCAAGGAGCTGGACAGATGATCTCGCTCTCCCAGTTGAGTACCAGTGACTCAACTACTTGAGCCATCACTCGTCTCCCACAATGCTCATTGCAGGAAGCTGAAATCAGGACCAGAGCCTGGATGGAAGCCGCACATCTAGATATGAAATATGGGCATCCCAAGTGCCATTTTAACCATTGCATCAAACATCTGCCCCTTTGCCAGCTTTTAATGTGCCTTTGTACATTAAATGGAGTACATGTGTGTAGAAGTTACTTTAAAAACATGACAGTAGGAGACAAAGAAAGATATATCACAGCATTTATTTTAATCCCACTTCTTTTTAATTCAAGTCACAGGGCTGAAAAAAGGCAATAGAAGCTTATCAAGTTTGTGCTATGCTGATCTTCAAAATCATATAGTTTGGTATAATATAGTATATCATCTTTTTCATACTTGTTGTAGCAATTAATCATTTAATTAACCCCTTTGCTAAAGAAATATGTATTGACTCCTGGCTATATGCTAAGCAATCCTTGGGGATATATAATATAATGGCAAATAAACATGGATATGATACTGCCCCAGGACCTTGCAATCTTGATTTAAAGCTTCCAGCCGTGAACAAGCAATCTGAAACTAGGGTCTAAACATTGTAGAAGCTCACAGAAAAATAGCAGTTTACCTAGTCTTGGTTTATTGTATGTTACCATGCTCAAATACCATACTCAAATACCTGCTAAATCCTATATAAAAATATAAGATTTCGTTAAAAGGAAAAAAATACAAAATAGAAAATTGTCATAAAATAATACAATAAGAAAATTAGTTCTTTTTAACATTGCAGGCCATTCATACTGATAAATTACAAATTTTAGGATTGATGTGAAAATTTGTTTTTTTTTTTTCAAAAACAAGCATTTTATGATGCTTTTAGCAAACACTACCATTACTTTGGTTTATTAATTTTGTATGAATTAATTATAAAAGCCCTTAGAGTCTTACACAATATGGTGATTCCTCCCCTGTGGTTAAAATTTTTTCTGATAAAAGCCTTATAACTCTCTTGTTTCAAAGATTATAAATGAAAAATTACCACAAATAACAAGCCTAACAAAACACCATTCTGACTGCATTGTCATATTTATTATAAAACACTTGGTTCACTGCATTTTGGCATTTTATACAACTGGTTCTGACAGTGATTAACATGGTTTGGGCTTCTGCAGTTTCACCCAAGAGAAATAAAACACCAAAATCTCTGCAGGTGTGTAATGGGCCAGAGATTTACAATCTGTTCTGCAAAGTCAGACTTCAAAGACTTGAAAAAAACCCAAAGTTGGCAATGCCTCTATCATCACTATTATTTAAGGAATTTCCATATTTCAAAAGAAACTGTGTGGCAAATGACAAAGATTTCATCTTAATGTCACGTCCATGCATGTCTTTCAGACGACAATTTTCATTACACATCTGTGCGTTTCAGGTAAACAGAGAGCACCCTATATGCAGCATCTAAGTAAATAAATAAGCATTAACTTGCACTTCCAAGGAGACTTCACTTAGTTGAAGTATGTCGCCTGGCTTAACTGATGCTATGAAGTAGTTGGGAAGTACCAAGGTAATTACCAAATGACAATCAGGCAGCAGCACCTGGGCTATGGAGCCTCAGGACAAGTGCCCATAATTGCTTCTATGATTGCTTAGTGTGAACCCAATATTAAACTTTCCCAAATTAGGGTCAGGATGCATATGATAATTTCAGTTATAAGAATGATCATCTTCCTGAGAGATGCTCAACAGAAAAAAAAAAAAGTTCCAATTGTACTGTTTCAAATTTTAAATGTGAGAGTTTACCAATTTTTGTGGATTTTCAGGTCTATGTGTGTCCTTGACATACAGAGCAAATTATCTCAGCTTTTCAAATTCCTGAATATGCATTTTCAAATGTTCTCTCTGGAGATTATCATTCCACAAGTAAACAAACAACATATATACAGCACAATGGGTTCTCATTTTAAGGATATGTCATGCATAAAACCAGTGAATTACTTTCTTCCAACTTGAATTCTGTTCATAAATTCCAATGAAAGCACCCAGTAATCCCTCTGTCAACCAAGGCTATTACTAACAGAAATGAAATAAATTGAAAAAGGGCAAATATTTTTAGTCAATTTAGCCACCAAAGGTCTTGATTGCTATGATATTTTGCCTGAAATATAGTTCTCTTCACTTCAAGTACATTTGCAGAAAATTGCCAAGGTCATAGATACACACATTAACTGAATCAGTCAGGGTGGCAAAGAGAAAAGCCCTCTTCCATTACAGCAGATTGCAGCCTTCATTCCAACACCCCAACATTCCTCATCATTTCATCAAGCCTGTTTGAATGTGGAAGTAATCTAAAAAATGGAAGAAAGAAAGTGGGGGAGGGGAACAGGGAGGATGCAAAAGAAAGCCCTCCAAATCTTGAGCCACAAAGTTTCTAGATAATTATTCTTTTCATCTGAAAACTCTGATGCTCTTACATGCTGTTAAAGGTTTATTAGAACATGGATAAGAAAAAAAAAAAACACTCATCAAAATTATTTTTAAAGACTTGAAAAAAAGATCTAATTGCAAATAAGTCACCATCATTTGCAGGAGGGTGTGAACAACAACATTCTGTCATTTTCCAGTGCTATAGAACCCTAAACATTCCTCATTCGTGTCTTCAAATGTTTCGTAATGGGAACAAGCACTCGATCCAGAGTAGGCATGAGAACCACAAGGGGATGTGCCTCGGCTTAGTTTCCTGGCTGAAGTGATTGCTTCTATCTGCTAGGAAGCTTCAGCAGGTTTCAATCAATTGTGTTAACCTGAAGCCAGCACTGACCTGACTGAACTTGAACCCACTGTAACATTTTATTACAAATATCAGAGGCTGTAAGAATTCATTATTTTAGAATAAAAAATAGATCCTTTTATATTCGAATAAGAACCATAATTTATGTGGTGTTGCTAATTTTAAGGCTATGATGTGCTTTAATCTCTCATTCTGCTTGCCATTCTGTGACAGAAATACTGAAGCCATCTGAAGGTTACAAACAATGTTCACTAATAACGAGCTCTTATGTCCTTGTAGGTTTCACTTTGATGGATATCCATAGTGTTTCCCCATGACATAATTCTACTGAGGAAAAACATGTCTTGAAAACACAGCTTGTACTTTCACCTTCAAATAGAACGAGCATGATGTTTAAAAGGAAGAGAAACTAAAAATGAAAAAGAAATGCACGTTTTTGTGATCATCCTGCTATCATTTTTATGGGACTGCCAGATTTAATTGGAAAAATAAATATGCCGTGGAAAGAAGAATTGATATAGTGGAGAGCTTTCTGTGGGAGTGTATATTTTATAATCCATTCTTTTAGTCATAAAACAGTAATATCACTCTAATGAGACAAATACCACACATTGATTTATCTGAAAAAAGCTATTTCTTTTGGGAACGCCTTAGCCTAAATAAGTCTCCCGTTCTGTCATCTGTCTTGGTGGAGGGGTTGTAGTTAACCCCAAAAGCCTCCGACATCATCTAGCACCCAGCAACTGCTTCAGGTGATAGCCATAAAGCAGAGAAAACACAACCAGAGACACAATGAAGTCTCTCTAAGTTGCTTGTGCTGTCTATACAAAAAGATAGAATCAAAGTAACCCAAGCATTTATCTAATAAATAGTAGAAACTGAGCATATTAAGATGTGCATGCTTTGTGTGAAGACTAAACTGAGTTTTCAAATGAGACTCCACTGTTGATAGCATTGGCTACACCAAAGATTTCTTGGAGCGTTGGGGGATTTTAATTCTAGCACAGATCAACGAGAAATGGTATAAATGGGATCCACAGGAGTTTTAATCAGAAGTCAACATCCTGTTTGCATTATATTTTGTTTCTGTGGATTTGTTTGCAGATTTTCATGTAAAAAAAAATCAGTGATTTACCTCTGACAGATGTCCATTGCCGTGAATTATGTATGCTTGTTATTTTTCTCAATATATACACGCTATGAAATGACTCCATATAAAACTCTGCACAGGGCAGATTAAATTTGGAAATTGTGTGTGAGGTGATCGCAGAAAGCCATTATTTCTTTAACAAGTTTATAGCTGGACCTCCTGTGCATTGTTGTGTAGTGGAGGGATTCCATAGACACAGGACTGAGAGGCAAGACTGCATGAGACTTTGGGTGGTCAGGCAGAAAACAGCTGTTGTAACTCTCACATACAAATGTACACTTTGTCCATGACATCATGTCAGCATCAATGATTTACAAAAGCTATGCAATACACTCAGTAGAGCCGCTCCGAGACTTTTAACATAAAAAGCATACTCTCAGAGATATGCACAAGGGTTTTGATATGCCTTTAACTATGTAATTCTTTCCATATTATACTTCAGTCATCTCAGTGTGAGTAGAAAAGTGATATTATAAAATTACTACCTAAGACTATGACATTGTGAAGGAAATTAAATGCAAACAGTGACAACAAATGCGGAAAAGATCTATACAAACATTATCAATTTCCAGTCTACTTTTTTTTTATAAAAAAATGAGAGCACAGATCATAGTCCCCTCCAACAACCTGCAGCTCATTATTTAAAGGACTTTAATGCTGATTTATAGGTGAACATATATAGAAGTTATCAAGGACAGTCTTTCATTAGGTTTTTGAAAAGTAGTTTCTAAATATATGCATGTCACTTTAATGAAAAGAGTGATGATAGTAATTTCTAAATGACCTACAGATGTGTTTATATAGCACCTGCCTATTTCCATTGGACAAGTGTCTCATTTAATTCCACATACTTCATATTGGGGATTGTGGCAATTGCTGATAGAGTTATTTGATTATTCATATGAAGAAATCTAGCAATTCCCTCAAAATGGATACTTTTGGCAAGTGAAATCTGAGGACTATTTTGAAAGGTAGAAAAGTGACTTTTTCTTTTATTCTAAATTGTAGTGTATGAAAAGTAGAACTGTTTGGAAGCCCTGCACCTGCTTCAGCAAACTTGCAGCTATCCCTGTACTAGAGAACATCTGGTTTGAATAAGGTGAGATGTAATTATTGCAGGGAGATCTGAGCTATTCCATATGTCTAATCTCATTGGGCAAGTCTTATAATTTTCTACAAGTCCAAACAAAGTTTGTCTGGGTTTGATTGTTTTGGAAAAGCATCCTCAAGGCTGATACTGCCCCAAATCACACACAGGGTTGTTGTCAATAAAATCTATCCAAGGGCCTTATCCAGATAACTGAAATCCAGAAAATGTCATCTCCCTTCGGAAACTATACGCATGCTTCTTCTGTCTTAAGGCATGCTGAAAGCTATCCACAGAATAGTCACAGGAAGAATTTTCATGCAAGTAGCTTCCCAGAAAATTAAATACCCTCTTGCTTTATTTCCTTTTGGATTTTTGTTTTGTGTCTAGTTCTTGTTAATGTGAGGTTTTAAGCCCTGGTATAATTTATTTTTAAATGATTTTATTTATTTATTTGTTTGAAAGAGTTACAGAGACAGGGAAATAGAGAGGGAGGGAAATCTTCAATCTGCTAGTTTACTCCCCAGCTGGCTACAAGGACATCATTCGGGCAGGCAGAAATCAAGAGTCAATAGCTTCTTCCAGGTTTCCCACTTGAATATCAGGAGTCCAAGATATCCAGTGCCATCTTCTGCTGCTTTTCCCAAACCATTAGCAGGCAGCTGGATCAGAAATGGAGCAACCAGAACAGGACATGGCGTCCATATGGGAGACTTGCTTCATAGGTGGCAGCCTTACCTGCTATGCCACAATGCCAGACCCTAGAAGATGTGGTCTGATCGTATACAATTTACCCCATATCTTCTGCTGATTACAAGACAACAAGACCCATTGATAGATCTTGGCCCTTCAAAATGGAAAGAACTTGGATTCTAGATGGCAGAAAGCCACCTCTTGGCAAGCAGCAACCACACTGGACTGTTAGGTGATGGAGAAAGAACTTCTATTCCATTGAACCATTGTAATTTAGAAGATTGTTTGCTCTGGGTGCAGAGTTATCCTCTATAAGTCAGGGCCATCACTTTGATTCAATCCTATATCAGGTAATTCATTCAATAACTATTCAGTACTGTTGAGTGTTTTATATTGGGGAGTAGGGGGACATCAGACTGAGCCAACCCCTTAGCTTAGATTCCTTCTTAATCAAACTGAAGCTCAATGTAAACACCAGAAAGAAATTGGAGACTTTGTAGATGAATCTCTGAGTAGGGACATTCCACTCTACCCAATCGAAAAAATATACAAATTTTTTTTTTTCTTTTAAATTTTGAGCCTGCAGGCTAGGCTTTTGGAGCAGTGGTTAGCATGTCACATGTCTTGAGATGCCTGCATTCCCTATCATAGGGCCTGTGTTTGAGTCCAGCCCTGTTCCTGTTATTGCACACTCCAGAGACAGCAGGTGATGGCTCAAATATCTGAGTCCCTGCCAATCAAGTAGGAGACCTAGACTGAGTTCCAGCTCCTGACTTTGGCCTGATGCAGACTCAGCTGTTGTAGGCATTTGGAGAATGAACCAGCATATAGGACATCTCTCTCTCTCTCACTCTCTCTCTCATGCTCTAGATTCCTCTCTCATTGCCTCTCACATAAACATAAATTAATTTTTAAAATGTTTTGATATCCCAAAGTTTACATTTTAACAGTATTTACTATAGACAAAGTTCTTTGCCTGACCCTTGTCATAAAAAGAGCTATGACATAATTTTTTCTTTTGGTCTAGAGAAGACAAGGATGATTAATTGCAGAATTATAGATGATATAATATGTGCTGAAGGTTGCAGGGAGTTAGCCTGCAGGGGGCAGCGTGAACAAAGACAATGAATTCTAAGGGTGCCATACTGCAGATGATTCACTGTAGCTACTTTGCTGCAGTGAGGTCTACAAGAGGTGGAGGTATTGAGCTATTGAGGGGAACAAATCCAGAGTTGAAGTACTTCTGCAATCCTCCAATAAAATGTAATGAGAAACCAGACAAGGTCTGTGGCAATAATGGTGTAGAGAATTGGATCTTGAAAGTTAAGAAAATAGAAGGCAAAAATCATCAGACCAGGGATTAATTTAATTAATTCAGTTTGTAGGAGGAAGGGAGACATATTTTGTTTATTCTAAATGGTTTTACCAAGGAGCCACTAATTTAGAAGGAAATATGATTAAGTCAATTTTTGTTATATTAAATTTAACTATCCTATACTGTAGAAGTTGTGATAACCAACTATAGTTAGATATATAAATCCAAAGATCAGAAATTAAAAACCAACCTGAAAAGAATTTTGATTTATGGATATAGGATTTTGAGTTTTTACATATATCTAAGTCTACAGCTATATTTTGAATAGATATTGTCCGAAACAGTACTTTCTGATATAACAGTACTTTCTGATGAACTATATATTTTTAACTTATTTCTCCTTTCCTGTACTGACAGTAGATGAGTGCTTAGTATTAAAATTTGTAAGCCATGTCAGAAATACACATAAGCTTTTTGTGTTCCACTTGCTCATGGTTTTCAATGCTATTTCTAGTAATAATCTGTAATACTTAATCTGCTTAATTTATTGAAACCACTTGTAGTCTAGCAACTTAGAGAAATCTATTTTACATTTCCAAAAATAGACAAATTGTTTCCTATTTATGCTTTATGTGTGTAGGTTTTCATAGTTTTTTTGGCTTAATTTCATACAACATAACTGTCAACTGTTAGAATACCTGGATACAAATGTCTGAATTGAAATACTGAAGACTTGGGAATATGGTTTCCTAAAAAAGCTTAAATAATCTGCCTGAGAGAGTACAATTTATGGTTAAGTACAGCAATTTAGTTAGCTAACCATTAAAGGAAATTTTCAGTTTTACAGAACTTGAGTAATTGTGTTTTTTGTTTATTTGGTTGGTTGTTTTTTTTTTTTTTTTTTTTTTTTTTTTTTTTTTTTTTTTTTTTTTTTTTACAGGATTTTCAATGCATGAAGCATGGTGGACAATGGAACAGACACTGAGTTAAATAAAACATTGTGTTCTCAATTTGCTTAGGTGTATCAGGGGAGGTGAGTGTTTAGTCTCCCCTTTCTCTCCTCCTTATGTAAAATGTTTGTCCCCACTGCCCTGGATTAAAGGTAATCAAGGAAAACATTGGTGGTGCTGATCTAAGTACAGAGGGCTTTGTAACCAGTGTTTTGTCAAGAGTGTGCCAGAGCTCACTCTGTCCCAGAATGAAGAATTTCTTTCTCTGGCTCACAACTTGGCCAAGAGAGTGCATAGCTGAAGTTCAGTAGATTTTGTCCTGAATTCAGTTCCATTTCATGCACATTGCTCTTGCCCCTTGTGATCCCTATATTTGCCCCCTATCAGAGTCTTTCTTGATATTCCTTAAAACCGCTCTGTCCAGCATTTAAGATGCAATGCTATGCTAAACATGCTATACTGAGAATGTTTTCTCATGGACTCAGATTACTTTGCAAATCTCAACAAGAGAATAATAGGAATAGACAGAGATGAATCAATTTCTTTTAGAAATGCTGCTG
This sequence comes from Lepus europaeus, assembly GCF_033115175.1. NCBI lineage: Eukaryota > Metazoa > Chordata > Mammalia > Lagomorpha > Leporidae > Lepus > Lepus europaeus. The sequence goes on along the minus strand of NC_084828.1, from coordinate 43,223,761 downwards.
TTTAGTCTCAGGGAAATATGCTCATTTGCATGGTTGAAATATAGCATACTGAGTTCCTTAGCCCCTTCCACCCTTCTCAATCAAGCCTAACACCCATGAATCACTGGCAAGTGTAATGAGGCTGTAAAAGAAGATGTCCCTGTGGAAAGATTGTGCCAGGTCCCTTAGGAGTCTTGAGACAATGATTTATGTTTGTTTGAGTTTATACAAAACAATTGCCACATTATAAGATGTTCCAGAAATGGCCAACTGCTAGCCTACGTTAATTTTGCATAATTTCACCTAAAGGGCAGCCCACTTTCAAGCTCTTTCCTATTTGCAGATTTGATTTTTCATAGAAATCAATGTTTGGTTAACCAGGCACTAAAATAGCCTGTTAGTCCTAAGTTATCCATTTCTGTACCAGACATATATTATACTCTTAATTTACAATTAACTTAATGGCATGCTGTGAATATATCTTCAGAATGAATATTTCTCATGGATAGTACACATAAACAGCTTTTCTTTTTTTTTTTTTGTTCCCCAATAAACCCTCTTACTCCGGTGTCTGGTGTGTTTTGCGACTGGCAGAAATCCAGGACCCCAGAGCACTGGAGGATGCTGGATTACCAATGTAAGTTTATCCGAGTTATTCAATGTTATATATTAATATATACCGGTGTGTTTTGCGATGGCTAACACTAATATGTAACAGTGACTACTGGTTTCATGTTTGGTACCCATTTTCATATGGGCTTTCATGCATGTTTCAATCTTAGTAACTGTTAACATTGTTATAGTAAAAAAAAAAAAAATGAGGAAGTTAGTAATCTCCTTTCCACCAAAATCTGGTATTTGTCCATTACATTATAATGTTCAATGATCAGCAGCAATTGAACTTACATTCATCTCATCATTTCCTGTAGTCCAGCTTCTTAACCATCAGTCAAGGTGCCCTAACATATTATTGAGTTCTAACCATGAATGTACCCTCAGATACTTAAACAGCTTTTCTAGGTTAGCACTCGATTTCTCTCAAATTTGTTATCAATTTTATTGGCTATGCAATTTCTTTCCTTTGGCCAATCATTCTTTAAATTGGTTTGCCTCATACATGATACCAAATGATTTCCAGAAATGATTACACTCATAAAAATGTATATTCAGCTCACAGAGATCATATTGATCCCACTCACGGCTACCAGTGGCACTCTTAGACAATGTGCTTACTTTGCTTCTCTTCATTTCACTAAACTCTGAGTTCACAAACTACTTGAAATCTTTTCACTGGTTCTGAGTTATATTATCACTTTAGAAAGGATTGATATGATACTCTACTATTAATAAGCATAGACTTAGCTTGGCCAGAAAATTCTTCAATATGTACTTCCACAAAGTATTCCTCAGAATAGTTGTTACCCTCTGGTTCTTTTTTTTTTTTTTTTTTTTGACAGGCAGAGTGGACAGTAGAGGGAGACAGAGAGAAAGGTCTTCCTTTTTGCTGTTGGTTCACCCTCCAGTGGCCGCCGCGGCTGGCGCGCTGCGGCCTGCGCACCGCGCTATTCCGATGGCAGGAGCCAGGTGCTTCTCCTGGTCTCCCATGGGGTACAGGGCCCAAGAACTTTGGCCATCCTCCACTGTACTCCCTGGCCACAGCAGAGAGCTGGCCTGGAAGAGGGGCAACCGGGACAGGATCGGTGCCCCGACCGGGACTAGAACCCGGTGTGCCGGCGCCGCAAGGCGGAGGATTAGCCTGTTAAGCCTCGGCGCCGGCCTTACCCTCTGGTTCTTACCCTCTGGTGACTTTGCTGCCCAGGGGACATTTGTGTACAATTGTAGGCATTTTTGGTTGTCAAACTTGGAGGAAGAGACACTGTTGCCATGTAGTGGGTAATGGCAAGAGATTCTGTAAGCATTATCAAGGCATGGGCCAGTCTTTTCTGACAAAGAATAATTCCGACAAAGAATAATTAGGCTGAGATAGCTTGATCTGTAGTATCTTATGCAAATGCCTTTGAATAATGCAAAGTCTGGCAATAGAATACACTGTGAAGCCAGAGAAATATGTGTGAGTCCATGTTAAGCTGCAATTCTTTTTCCCAATTTGATGGTACAACTTCAAGTCTCTCCTTGACTCTTGGTCTCTCATTGGTGTTCCCCAATGTGACTCATTTCCTTAAAACCCCATTTTAGTTGCTCAGTAGTTAATCACTTTAAATGACGCACTCTGTGCTGAATGTTTTTGCCATTGACAACTTAAATAAGAGCCCTTGGAGAAGAAGACATGGCATTTTCCTATATCCTTATTTTTCAGGCTCTGAAATATGAGTTCATTTTAATGTGATTCTTGGAAATGTAGTTGGATGTAGATGAAAGGTTTGAGAGTAAGGCAGACAATGTTAAAGTTCTGTCTTGCCACTTACCAGAATGTGATATTGCAGAGTTTCCCATTTGAAAAATGTTGAAGATGATTGCTCACTAATAAGATGGCTGTAGTAATTAAAGAGAACACTAGATATTTGAAACACTAGCTTATAATTTGCAACCAATAATAAAGGTTAATTAGCTTAGTTTTGGGGATGGTCTAAATCCAAATGATTCTAGTGAAAAGATTTTGGTGACAATTAGGTATAAGGAACTTATGTGCAAAAATATGTCAGGAGAGAGGTACTAATTTTTTTTTCCTATTTTACAGTTAATATTTGGAGTTTCTGCAACTCATATGTTTTCTGAGTTTGGCTGTAATTCTGTAACATGCTACTGAGTGTGATGGAAAGTGTTGACAAACCATATTCAAAACTATGCCTAGTTACTTATTCCTTGTTACTTTTAAGATTTTTTTCTGAACTATCTATATAAATAATGGAATTAAATTAATGAAATAAAAAATTAAGTGATTTCAATGTAAATATAAAACATACCATAAAAACTCTTCTTCCATTAGCCTTGTTAATCATAGAAGAACTGGTGATAAGTACTCCCTATATCTCTATACAGGCACTGAATGGAAAGTTGGTTATATCAGAAATTGTTTGATTCATATATCTTAGTCAACATTGAATTATTTATTTATTTATTTATTTATTTATTTTTTGCCAGGCGGAGTTAGACAGTGAAAGAGAGAGCAAGATTTTCCTTCCATTGGTTCACCTTCCAAATGGCTGCCACGGCTGGCATGCTGCACCGATCCAAAGCCAGGAGCCAGGTGCTTCTTCCTGGTCTCCCATGCAGGTGCAAGGCCCAAGAACCTGGGCCATCCTCCACTGCCTTCCTGGGCCACAGCAGAGAGCTGGACTGGAAGAGGAGCAACCAGAACAGAATCCGGTGCCCCAACCGGGACTAGAACCCGGGGTACTGGTGCCGCAGGCGGAGGGTTAGTCTAGTGAGCCGCGGCGCCAACCAACACATTGCAATATTTAACCTTGAAGAAGAAGTCATTCAAAAAATTTCCAATATTTTCACTTAAATTTATATTTATAAATAGATACTTTCAGGCACTAAGGGCTCCTTTTCCTTATAAAATAGGAATTTTATAAGGTATATAATTATATATGTATATATATAATTATAAAGCAAATACTAATAGAAAATTGAGAATAACAGTAAAGGCATAGCACTTGAACTTTCCAAGTTGTACTATGTTTTTATGTATGTGCAATAACTTCCAAATGTGCCCTGTGAATGAGTATCATGTTTCTGATTCTCTTTCCCCATACCCTGGAATCTATAGAAAGTCAGGAACTTGCAGGTTATGTGTCTTTTCAAAACGCAGTACTCCTCATACCTCTGATTAAAATCTTGCACTGTGTTCTATTGGTCACAAGGCCAGAATCCTTCACAGGCCTGCAGGTTTGGCATTGACTGGCCCTGAACCAGCTCCCTGACCTCCTGCTCTTTCCTGAAGCTCTGCCCACAGGCTAACCTATTGTTTCTCTATTTATTAGAGGTGCTCTTCTTCCTTTGCAGCTCATAGTGGTTTTTTTTTTTTTTTTCCCCTCAAAGCTTTCTCTATGCTCTTAGCCATTCCCCATAGTGACTGAACAATTCACTAGCCACACAGGAAGAAGCCACAGAACATCGAGATACTGGAACTTTCTTCTCTAGCTAGCTCTTTTACTTGCTTTAACAATAATCTGTTGAAGTTGATCATATATCTGCCTCATCAACTACATAGCCAACTGCTGAGTATTGACATAATAGCTACTCAAATTGTGACTGACAGATCATTTTAAATAAAATATGGTCCAGCAATATTACTTGGAATGAACTATTTAACTCAAAATATTGTTTAAAAGTCTATTCAATTGATAACAGTCTTTATATGTGAACCTAAATTGAGGTTTGACTCTCAAGTTTTAGATTACAATAACTAAATTCCTGTTTATGTTACAAAAAGGATACAATTCAGGAAGTAGTCATCTAGATGAGTTCAAAGAAGACAGAAAACAAAAAGAACTGGTCCAACCTTTCCTCCTCTCCTTCACTCTGTTTCAACCACACCAAACCCTTGGATTTTTCCCAAGTAAAAGCTTTCAATGAAAAGTCATTGTATCCTTTCTGATCTTAGCAAAAGAATGAGCTTTGTCTACTGACGCTGCCTAGATTAAATATTTTTTAACTTTTATTTAATAAATATAAATTTCCAAACTATTGGATTATAGCAGCTTTTTCCCCCCATAACCACCCTCCCACCTGCAACCATCCCAACTCCTGCTCCCTCTCCCATTCCATTCTTCATCAAGATTCATTTTTAATTATCTTTATATACAGAAGATCAATTTAGTATATACTAAGTAAATATTTCAACAGTTTTCACCCACACAGAAACACAAAGTATAAAGTACTGTTTGAGTACTAGTTATACCATTAATTCACATAGTACAACACATTAAGGACAATGATCCTACATGAGGAGTAAGTGCACAGTGACTCCTGTTGTTAACAATTGACACTCTCATTTATGATGTCAGTAATCACCCAAGGCTCTTGTCATGAGCTGCCAAGGCTATGGAAGCCTCTTGAGTCTGCCAACTCCGAGCTTATTTGGACAAGGCCATAGTCAAAGTGGAAGTTCTCTCCTCCCTCAGAGAAAGGTACCTCCTTCTTTGATGGCCCGTTAAATATTCTTTATACAATAACATACAAATTTAAAATATCCATATGCATGCAAACACACTAACTTACATTTCTTTCCTTACCTCTGGAATAGGCTGTATTTTAATTTGATATATTATATTTTGATATATGATTCACAATTTTCTAGAATTTCTTATATGAAGTGAGAATGTTCTAAATGTTTGCTGATTTTCACACTCTAATACAGTCCAATGCCTCATTATGTCTTTCCCCAAAAGATAAAAGAAAATAATTCATTATGACATTTAGCTTGATAAGAATAAAGTTATAAGTTATATCTAAAAAGTTAGTTTACCAAACCTAGTATTCTGTTTTAGTCCTGATTAATCATTAATCCCCAAAATACCATTTGGACATGTATAGTGTTTATAATTGGATTTAAATTAGAAAAACGTGAATATTTAGATGTGTATAATTGTATCCCTCAAAGCCATTAGTCATCTAACATTTCTTGAAATTGAAAGGTAAATTCTCACTTTTCTTTGAAATAAAGTTCACATTCTATTGTATAATTCAAATGGTCAAATTTTCATTATAAAGCAAAGACAAATGACTATCTAATCCTTCACTTACTTAAAGTACATTGATTTTGGAACTGAACACTTTAAAACAAAGATTGAGGGAAAAGAAGAAAAATAAGAAATGCAATGAATATGCTTTTAGCATTGGTAGGTAGATCAATATATATGGCAATCATATATAACCAAAGAAAATTTGGTACTTCAGAAATAAAATCTAAAGGAAAAAAGAACAAAGCAGTGAAAAAAGTCCTTAATAATGAGTCACTATGATAAAAAAAAAAAACACACACATTATAAAACCCAGAAAGTAAACCAACAAATAGGAAAATACTTGAATGCAAAGAAACCATATGGAATTCATTAAGCTGAAAAATGAAACACAGGATTGCATCTGTGAAGTTCTAAGGTACCGTGTGTCTATATGTGAACACAGGGTAAGGGATAAAGTAGAAGGAGAAAGAACAAAGATGAAGGCAAACATGAAAATCATAGCACAATTGTCATTTTCATGAAATGTCCTGCATTGCTATTCAGAGGGGGGAGATTGCCTAGCCGTGATTCTTTAGTGAAGTGCCCTAATAGAACTCAATCCTGCTGTGTGCCTTTCAGTTATGAAAGCCACTGACTTCCGCTTCCCTATGGGAAGCTTGAGCTTTCAAATTCTAGTCAATGAGATATGCCTATTTTCTGCAATTTTTAAGGCATAAAAAGACAAAAACACCCAAATATTATTGCCCAGAACAAAGTAATACATGCACCGAATCATTTAATAGATTCCATAAAAGTTACTTCTCAATCTACTGAGGTCAAGTGAATACGTTCATCACACATAGGTCACATACAGGGATGAATACACTTTTAGGAACTTGTATGTCTGGAAAAAAAAGAAAGATAACGGTGGACTGGCTTGAGAAATATCTAAATAAGGACTTACTCGTATTACAATGATGATAGAATCCTAGCATGCTTCTATGAACAACAGCATAGCATTGTGTATATTTGAGGAAGAAAATCCAAGGGTATTAATAATCATAAAAACATTCATGTAATAGATCCAGAGAATATTAAAGTATTTAAAAAGTGAACTTGGATTTGTTATGGCCATTTATTCATTGGCGAAAGCAGTGATTGTTCTTTAAAGTCATAAAATTATAGACAAGGAAAAGGCATGTAATCATTGGTCTGCGTATTGTGTAAGCAAAACTGACATTTACTCTCTTCCACTGTGAGTCTTTATATCACCTTCCACGCCAGGAAACCAGAAAACAAAACAACAATAATGACAACAGTTGCAACACCTGATCAGTTCTGAGATAAACCCATTCTGTCCTAATATTCCAAACAAATGACACTTTGAGGATACTTTTCAAGCCTGAATTCCTAATCAAAACCAATTTTAACCCTGACTTTGCAATGCAATAATTTTACAAGAAATTTTGTTACCCACCATTCACAGAGCAGTGTAAATTTATTAATTTAGATAATCTAGCAGCTATTTTCCTGTGATTTTATTGGCAAGACAGTTCCTAAGAAGTGAGACATACATCTTGTAAAAAAAACTGCATTTATTCCCTAAATGTGTCTGTCTAATGCTGTTACTTTTATAAGACAACAAAAGTTAATATCTGCTGTTCTATGAAACTGTTTTGGATATATCAGAATAACATGTCTTTATAAGATGAACTATAGTGCTTTAATTATTAACCTTTCAAGAACCAATTAAACTGTACAAACAAAATTGTGGGTTACATGCATTTTTAAATCAACAGATAAATGTCACAAGGTTAGTTGGCTTTAAGTGTAAAACCATTTAAGAAAATTATCAAAGTCCACTTACAAATGTGCTTTAAAAAGTACTTTTAATAACTGCTTCTTTATATATTTGGAGATGTGTGTATGTGTGTGTACACATCTTTTCCATGATTTTTCCAGTGGAATCTATGAGGATACTTCAAAATGTTCATGGAAAATGGATTTAAAAGCATATTTTGGTGCAAATGTATTTGAAATCCATGCATAGTTTTTTTCCAAGAACTATGTGAAGATCCCACAAATGCATGTACCAAATATTTTTGCACCAAAATAAACTTAAAATTTCATTTTCTACTAGCTTTCTGAATAACTCTCAGGTTAATACTCTAGCAAATATACAGGGAAATCAGTGCCTCACAAATTGCAAAATAGTCCCCATATAATTCTTATATAGTCTCTCTTGAAAAATTAATTCCACAGAGAGACCAATATTCTAAATCTCATGTTAAATGATCCTACTTAAATATTGTCAAGGCTCAGGCTTTAAAAACTTAGCTATTTCAGAAGCGCTTCTCTGAGTTTTTAGTACCAGGCATCCTTGCAAGCAGCTGAACAATTCCCGCATTCCCCTAGCCTGAGTGCTAAACTTTACTTATGGGAGAAGCATACTCTTGCTAGGTCTTATGCTTGCAGCTTTTCAGTCTGTCTGTTGCTGGATCCAATTGAGCAGGTGGTTAAATATTCAAGGTCACTTGGGGGACAAAGTTTAATGTAGTTCACAGAATAATGGAGTGAACAAGAGAAAAAAAATGCAACAAGACTTCATTCATTTTTCCCATTTATTCCCTTTTAACAATTTAAAGAAACACTACCTACTTTGCTTTCTGTGTATATATATATTCCTATTTTAACTTTTTTATTATTATTATTATTTGTTGCACAGCAGAGAGGAAAACAGAGCCAGAGACATGCAGAGCTCTTTCATTGCCTGGTTCACTTCTTAAATGCCTGTGGCCAGGGTTAGGCCAGGTTGAAGTCAAGCATCCAGAACTTCATTCAGGTGTTCTACATGAGTGGCAGGCAACACACATGAGTGTTAGCAGGAATCTGGATCAGAAACAGAGCAAGGACTTCCACCCATTCCCTCCATCCCAAGCAGGGTCTTAATCACTGTGCCAAATGTCTGACTCAATTCCTACTTTTTTTACTGATTTATTTGAAAGCAGAGTTATGGGGCGGGGGATGGAGGTGGCAGAGGCAGAGAGAGGGTGAGACAGAGATCTTACATCTGTTGATTCACCCTCCAAATGGCCACAATGGCCAGGGCTGGACCAGGCTGAAGCAGGAGTCTGGAACTTGATCTATGTTTTTCACATGGTTGGCAGGGGCCCAAAAACTCCAACTGCTGTCCTCTGCTTTGCCCAGGCACATTAACAGAGAGCTAGATTGCAAATGGAACAGCCAAGACTAGAACTGGCACTCATATGAGCTACCAGCATCACAGGTGGTAGCTCAACCCACTGCACCATGACTCTGGTCCCAATCCCTATTTTTAATGTACTATTTTTGCTGTCTCTATTTGGACAGACTACATCTTAATTTTGAACAATGAAACATTTCCTCAACTGTTATGAAATGCCAACTGGCGAAAACTACCTTGTAAGTTCAAATAAAAATATTTCAACTCAGCAAAGATGACTTTTAGTTTTGAGTTCAGTCATGCCAAAGTTTAATATATTCTATGTGTGTCAGTGTCTGGAGTATGGTTCATCAAGTAGTCAACAGATTTAAGGAATATATTTTATCAAATGTTCATACCCCCTTTCTGAAGAAGACACTAAGTGATTAACATAAAAAGGTAGAATTGCCTACTAAATCAAACACTTGGTTCAGCATATCTGAGCTTTCCCTTTAAAAATGTTTTTTGAAAAGTTTTTTCTTGTTCTTTGAAAATATTTTCTGTTTGATCATAGCTATGTGCAAAATGCTGCCAACCTGCTTTCCACACGAACTCATGCTTCAATTAATACCCCTTGGTTTAAATCACCCTGTGTTCCTCAGGGGAATATTGAGTCATCTTTCAGAACTCAGCTCACACACTACCTCCTAAAGGAAGTGGGAGAATCCTCTACTTTCCACTCCCATTTTCTTTGTTAGTATCCAAACTTCCTTGTCTTTTAAAAAAGGGTTACTTCTTACTATCCTTGATCTTTAACTGTTTCCTTAGTAAATTAAATACTCTGTAAGACCATAGATCTAATACTTCCCACTCCAGGCCCACACCCTATGTTAAGACCAAAATATTTGTTAAACCTCTGAGTGAGATAACTGAATCAAAGCAAGACATACACAACCTGATAGAGGGCAATATGGTAGTACTAGGAATAAGAAAAGAAGGAACAGGTGATTTTTAGGAAGATAATTAGGTAAAAGTACATGGAGGGAACACGCAAAAATACCGGGAATAGAGGAATTGAAGGGCAAAGTAAGGACAAACTGATATGCAGGGGAAAATAGCAATTGTTTCCAAATAAATTATGGGGGAGATATTTTTTTTTTAATTTAAAAACCTGCCTTGTTGGGGCTGGCACTGTGGTATATTGGGTAAAGCAGTGTTGGCATCCCATACGCTGGTTCCAGACCTGGCTGCTCCACTTCCTATCCAGCTTTCTGCCTTGGCCTGAGAAAGCAGTAGGCGATGGCTCAAGTCCTTGGGACCTGCACCAGTATGGGAGACCTGGAAGAAGCTCCTGGCTCCGGGCTTCAGATTGGCCCAATTCCAGCCCAGTTCTGGCCATTGAGGCCATCTGGGGAGTGAACCAGAGGATGGAAGACCCCCCCCCTCTCTCTGCCTCAGCCTCTCTTAACTCTGCCCTTCAAATAAATAAATAAATAAATAATAAATCTTTTTTAAAAAATTACCTTGTTATGAGTCATATATTTTACCATAGTAGAAAGTTACATAAACATTAAAATATTTTGTATTTGTTTTGTGAATGAAATAAATGCATTTGAGAGTATCATGAAACCATTGATTCAGGTATTATTAGAGAATCAAAACCTAACCCTTGCTTGAGCCTAGACACTAAGAACTGAATAACACCTTTCTGGCTATACTAACAAGACATTGTGCTATTTCTGTCTTCCTTAGAATGACTTTAGTCTTCCAGGAATTTCCTGCTCAGGCGAATGGTTTGATTGTTCATTATAAGGACTTCTTAAAAGCCCCACCTACTCTTCATATCAATGTGCTATTTTCCCTTTAACTTCTTAGCTCCCCTTTTCTAAAACATTTCATTTTATCATTTCTATCACTCAAAAACTACTGTATCATGGTCTTAATGAATTCTATCTAGCTTACAGTTTGAAAAAACTATCTTAAATCAAACATTTATTTCTCAATACTTTCTGAGCTTGTCTTCCCTAGTAGCAGGCACTAAGCTTGATTGGGTTTAATGTTCTCCCTCACCGCAGTAAGCAATAAATTCATCTTTGTCTCACCTTGTTATCAACAATTTGGGCTGGGGCTATTTGGTAAGTTTTTGTAATATTCAGTTCATGTTGTATGTATAGTCAACATAAGGATTTTTTAGAATAATTAATTTATTTGAAGTCAGAATTACAGAGAGAAATGGGGATTGAGAAGGATAGGGAATGAAAGAGAATCTATGGATCTTCCATCTGCTGGTTCACTCCAAAAATGAATTCAACAACAAGGCTATGCCAGGCAAGAGATAGGAGCTAGGAGCTTCATCCAGGTCTCCCACATGGGGGGCAGGTGCTCAACCTCTAGGGCCATCATTTGTTGCTAACCCAGGCCATAAGCGGGGAACTGGATCAGAAGCGAAGCAACTGGGACATGAACTGTTGCCCATATGAGATGCAGATATCCCTGGCGTCTGTTTAACCTACTATGCCACAGTGTTGGCTCTTTAACATTTGCTTTTAACTATTGGTCAAACAAAGAAAAACTAAAGGAAATAATGCTCAGAACCTCATAGGAACATTTCTTTCTACCATTCCATTGTTCAATATAAATATAGGTTTTTGAGGGAAGACAGAATGGAATAAAAGAAAAAAAAAAACAGTTAGGTGGCTTAGCTGTAGAAATCACAACCTAGAATAAACATCAATGAATAATGATACATGGAAAACTTCAGTATCAGTATTTACTGTCCTAGTACTAGCTGCACTGAAATTCACTTACAAACCTCTGAAGAAACAGAGAAGACTGGAGTAGGTAAGAAATGCCACTTTGAACAAAAAGACGACTTCATTTCATTTAACTGTTTCATTTATGGTTAAACCTCTGGATAGACACTGAAACTTAATAAATGTTGAGAGTCCGCGTGAAGAGAAAACAATCTCTGGGCTCTTGTAAGAGCAATTGAAATCTCTGAATAGGAGATAAAAGATGCTATTTAGAAGAGTGTAGGTAATGATTGCATTAAGAATGTCTTGATGGGAATTTCCAGAACAGAGTCTATGCTAGGTAACTCTGAGAATATAAGATTATAGAGAAAATTAGGAGTTAGAGAAAGGATATTGAATGACTGTTTTTATTACATCAAATACTAGCATGTGTGCAATAGGGCAAGCTTTTTTTTTTTCTTGTGTATTCTTTGTTCATGAATCAAATCAACTGAAGAAATATAAAAACCTATTGAAGAAACAAAATGTTTCTTTATGTATCAACTTATTATATTTCTAAATAAATAGAATATTAGAAATCTATTTAAAATATTCTCTCAAGTAGGTAAAAAGCTTTTCAACAAACCTCTGTCATTATTCAAGTTTTAGACAAAACTCTGATCACTTAACTGATTGCCTAATTCTAAATGCAAGTGATAGGATCTACACATTCACAGTTTTCCTTTTCATATTGATAAGATCACATTCTTGGCCAGCAATTCTGATTGACACTGCATTTTCATGTGACTCCTGATTTGTTGTCTCATCTTTTTTTTTTTTTAATATTTTTGAAGACTTCTTAAAACAACCATTTTTGGAAAGTAACTTCATTACTAAAAGTCCCTATCACAAGAGGCTTATGTAAATTTTCTTGGAATAACTGCTATTGTTATATGTCACCTGACTGTCTCATGGGGTACCAGATGTTTGCTGAAACAATCTGTTTCTGTAAGAATGTTTCGGATAAGGTTAACTTTTATTTATATTTTTATTTCTATATTTGGGAGGCAGAGAGATAGTTCCCATCTACTGGGTCACTCCTCAAGTGGTTGCAATATCTGGGGGGCTGAAACTGCACGTTGCAAACTCATGTGAATGAAAAGAATCCAATTACTTGAGCCTTGAGAAGCTACAGTCAGGAGATGGAGCCAGGAGTCAAATGCTCTGATCTGCGAGTCAGGTGTCTTAAACACTGGGTCAGTCTCCTGTCCCAGGGTTACCATTTAAATTGGTAGCCCTTGCCTATATTCCCACTGCACTATGGTCTTTTTGCTTTTACTTGTTGAACTTTTTATTAAGTGGAGCTGTAGGCATTTTAATATAAAATATATTAAGAAAAGTTTATCTCAGAATTAAGAAAGAAGGAGAGAGAGGGAGGAATGGATCTGTGAATTACACTGAATATGTTCTCTTTGTATTAATACCATATTAACATGAGAATCTATGAGAATTGTAGTAATTATCCTGCTGTAACCCTGGAAGTCTAGTGTACTAATAAATTCCTTTTTTTTTTTTTTTTGACAGGCAGAGTTAGACAGTGAGTGAGTGAGAGAGAGAGAGAGAGAGAGACAGAGAGAGACAGAGAGAAAGGTCTTCCTTTTTCCTTTGGTTCACCCTCCAAGTGGCCACTACGGCCAGCGCATTGCGGCAGGTGCTCTGCACCAATCTGAAGCCAGGAGCCAGATACTTCCTCCTGGTCTCCCATGCGAGTGCAGGGCCCAAACACCTGGGCCATCCTCCACTGCCTTCCTGGGCCACAGCAGAGAGCTGGACTGGAAGAGGGGCAACCGGGAGAGAATCCTGCGCCCCAACCAGGACTAGAACCCGGGGTACTGGCGCCGCAGGCAGAAGATTAGTTAGTGAGCCGCGGTGCCGGCCATAAATTCCTTAAATTAAAAAAGCAAAAAGAAAAATCCACAAAAAATAAATAAAAAATAAATTGGTAGAATGAGTAAAGCAGATTAGCCTACATAATGGATGGGTGAACTTGCCCAATCACTTGAAAGTCCTGACGGAACATAAAATTACTTTCCCTGTAGTAAGATAATTTCTGTCTGAGGATCTTCAAATTGGAATGTCGGTTTTTTTCCTGTCTTCAGATTTGAACAGAAACATCAGCTCTTCCTGGGCCCACAGACCCTTGGCTTTCAGACTGGAACTTCATCATAAGCTGTCCTGCCTCTCAGGTCTTGGAACTCAGACTGGAACTACAACATCAGTTCTTCTAGGCCTGAACCTGGCGATCTCCCCTGCTTACCAGCTTCCATACCTGCACGAACCACATCTTTATGAGTCTCTTTTTCTTTCTCACTTCTCCTCTCTGGGTACTAATGGTAACTACACACAGTTTTTTTTATGTATATATGCATATACATATGCATATGTACACATACATACATTCCTAGTTCTAAGTCTCTGGGCAATTCCAACTAATGCAATACAGAGGCCAATTGACAAAGAATTTCGTGTTGAAATCAATTCATACAATCATGTAAAAAGTTGCCTCTTCCTGAGCTGGCATTAAATGAAAACAGAAAAGCAATCAGATATCAGAGAGAATAGGGACAAATCGACAATTTCTGAGGACATTTGGGTAAGGAGTAAGACAGTTTTGCAGGTGATTACAGCACAAGACTCTATACTCTAGACAACAAGATACCGTTGGAGGAAAGAACGCATTCAGGAGGAAGTGAAGGTATTGGGAGATTCTGAAAGATGGTAAGGATTCATTAAAAGAAGCAGTGAGCAGAAACAGGTGACTAGATTCCTTCGTTTGTAGCTTTGCCTGGCAACAGTCTGGCTTAGAGGTAAGCTCTCTGGAAGGGAATTGTTCAGAATATGTGGAGCTGAATGTTCTTGCAGTTTTGCAATAAAAATTCCTTCTTTGGCTCCAGGCTTTGCAAATTCTCTGCCAGTGTGCCTGTAGGTAGAGCGAGGAGTGTCTTCCTAGGGTACTTTGAGTACATAGATAGAACAGATGCTGTATGATGTGAGAGTACTTCAAAGAATTCAGGACAATGCATATTTTCTCTGAAATTTTTGAAAACAGTGTTTACGGATTTTTTTCCCTGTGATTTAAAACTACTAGGATGATAACAGCATTGGAATCCAGGAATATTTTAGAAACAGTGAACTTTGTTATCCATGCTTCACTAGCCTTAACATCCCGTCTCGGTTTTGACATTATACTTTCTCCATATGCACATGGGGTCCTATGTGTGCTTGTTGAAGCAAATCAGTTCACGTAGCACGAATGGTGGATTCAAATAAGTTTCAGGTAGAATCCCAGCATGGCCTCTTTCTCTGCGAATCACTGGAATATTTTTCAGCTTTTTTTTTTCAGTCTCTGCATCTTAAATATCTTGTTCAAAATATTTTCAATTTTATTGGAAGTGCTAAAGATAGTAAATAAAAATTTTGTCACAAACAGAGGATGTTTACAGAATTCTGGTAAGAATAAAATTTTCCAGAGGGACAACTGCCTGTCAACCCAGCATCTTGCCTGAACTCTGGTCCCCAACCCTGTTTCCCCAAAATCTCTGTCTCCTGTTTCTTTTTTTTTTTAACTTTTATTTAGTAAATATAAATTTCCAAAGTACAGTTTATGGATTACAATGGCTTCCCCCCCCCCATAACTTCCCTCCCACTCCCTCTCCCATTCCATTCACATCAAGATTCATTTCCAATTATCTTTATATACAGAAGATTGATCTAGTATATATTAAGTAAAGATTTCATCAGTTTGTACCCACACAGAAACACTAAGTGTAAAAATACTGTTTCAGTACTAGTTACAGCATTACTTCACATTGGACAACACATTAAGGACAGATCCCACATGAGAAGTAAGTACACAGTGACTCCTGTTGTTGACTTAACAATTTGACACTCTTGTTTATGGCGTCAGTAATCTCCCTAGGCTCTTGTCATGAGTTGTCAAGGCTATGGAAGCCTTTAGGGTTTGCCAACTTCGATCTTATTCCGATAGGGTCATAGTCAAAGTGGAAATTCTCTCCTCCCTTCAGAGAAAGGTACCTCCTTTTTGATGGCCCCGTTCTTTCCACTGGGATCTCACTTGCAGAGATCTTTCATTTAGGTCTTCTTTTTTTTTTTTTTTTTTTTTTTCCCAGTGTGTCTTGGCTTTCCATGCCTACAATACTCTCATGGGCTCTTCAGCCAGATCCAAATGCCTTAAGGGCTGATTCTGAGGCCAGAGTGTTGTTTAGGACGTCTGCCATTCTATGAGTCTGCTGTGTATCCCACTTCCCATGTTGAATTGTTCTCTCCCTTTTTGATTCTATCAGTTAGTATTAGTAGACACTAGTCTTGTTTGTGTGATCCCTTTGACTCTTAGACCTATCAGTGTGATCAATTGTGAACTGAAATTGATCACTTAGACTAGTGAGGTGGCATTGGTACATGCCACTTTGATGGGATTGAATTGGAATCCTCTGGCACGTTTCTAACTCCACCATTTGAGGCAAGTCTGATTGAGCATGTCCCAAATTGTCTCCTGTTTCATGACAACCCTCCTCATTGATTGGGTATGAAGTCTGAAAAACACTTGATAACTTTAATGGCTTAGAATTTATATTTTCCAAATACAATGTCCATCCATAACTTTTTCAATAATTATTTATTTGAAACTGAGACACACACACATACAAAGAAAGAGAGAGGGAGAGAGGGAGAGAGGGAGAGAGAGAGTGAAAGAGAGATCTCCCATTTACTGAGTCACTCTCTAAATGCTTGTGACAGCCAGGACTTGGTCAGGCAAAAGCTAGGAACCACAGAACTCAATTTGAGTCTCCCATCTAGGCTGCAAGGACCAACCACTTGAACCATCATTCACTATTCCCAGTGGTGTATATAAGCAGGAAGCTGAAAATGGCAGCAGAGCCAGAACTTAAACCTAGACTTCCAATATGGGATATGTACCTCTCAATGTGAACCTATATGCCTGCCTCCTTACATAATTTTAAATAACTTAGATAAATAGATACACCAAGTTGATGCAAGTAATGTACTAAAGGTGATGTCTTAATGAAACATAGGGAATAAGGGTTTGACTATGCCTTAAGTTATACCCCATCAATCATGCATTTTATCCATTGGTCCTTCCTTACTAACGGAAATGTGTGTGACTGTGTGTTACACTGGTTTTAAGAGTACAACTGGTTTTGAACATACATTCAGAAGTGAAAGATGAAGTGTGAAGAGAGCAGGATGGGGAGAGTCCTCATCATAGAAAGAGGTAATTAACTACATTTGTCTGTTTTTCCTGGTTGACCTACAATGGTCAGTGAACAAAGCACAGAAAGTGTAACCCAGTTAGAAGACTTTTCTTTTGTTTTCCATATTCGTACTGCTAATTCTCACTTCTCTAATGTGAACATGTAAAAATTCTTACAAAATCTATTAATGTTAGGCCTCTTCTCTGAAATTATTTCATGAAAGATTTTGTAATAAAATGTTTAAAACATAAAAAACTTAAAAGTGAATAATTTTTTATTCTATAATAATATATTGAAGCACACAGATTGTACACAGCATATGAGTTTGAGAATTTATATTTGTTGTTTTCTTGCATATAATGGTTGCAGCAAATGAGTTAAGATATTATAAAGCACAGTAGGGACCAGTGTTGTGATATAGCAGGTTAAGTCACTGTTTCAATGCCAGCATCTCATATTGGAATGATGATCCAATCTCAGCTATACTGCTTTTGATCCAGCTTCCTGCTAATGTGCCTGGAGTAGCAGCAGAGGAGGGCCTAAATACTTGGTCCCCTAACACCCACATGGATGGATTTCTAGGATCCTGGCTTCCACATGGACCAGTCCAGGTCATTTCAGCCATTTGAGGAGTGAACCAGTGGATGGAAGACCTCCCTCTGTTTCTGTCACTATGTTGTTCAGATATATAATGTATCTTAAAAAAGAAAAAGGAAAAGCAAATCATACTTTGTAATCTTTGATATACTTTGGAAGTTTAGAAATTTTTAAAGGAATGTGTGTGTGTGCCATTTTCTCACTTTCCCAATATTAACCTTTTCCACACTTTTATGCCACAACCATTAGTGTGTATGTGCATTTCCTCCAAAAACTAAATGTGCAAATAAAAGTTAGGAACAACCAACTGTCCATAGAACTGTTGTCATATTCAAAAGCTGTGCATTGTGGAAACCATTTCATTCTGGGCAATAAGAGGAACTACAAGTGAAGCTTATCTGAGAATAATTATCATGCAACTAACTATTAGGACCATTAAAAGTTATTTTTTAATACATATGTTTGTGAATTTCCTGAAGTGGATGTAAACTAAGAAAAATGTTTCATTCCCTAAGTGAAGTTTCCTTATCATGAAAAATTTCAGAGTATCACAGTAGTAGTTCTATGTGTCTACTTCACTGTCTATAGGAATTTATTTAAAACAAATTCAAGTGATGACGTGAAGCTTAGACACCTTTTAATAGAGGGCTCAACACCTTGATTTAAATGTGGATTTAAATTATGGCTGCACTTTCTTTAAACACAATTTGATTTTTCCTTAGCAGGTTGAAATGTCTTCTCTGTGAGTTGATGTTATGAATATTCCTACCCTTTTTTCTAACCTGTATTATAAAAGCATTTAAAATTTGCAGAAAGTTAAAATACCAGTAGACGGAACTTTCATCAACTGTTCATTTAGATTCTAGAATTATGAACATATTATGTGATTAGCTTTATAATTTTCCCTGTGTATATGAATGTTATTGTTATTGATTTTCTGAACAAGTTGATAATACGTTACAGACATGATGCCCCATTACTCCTGAATACTGCCACACATTGTTTAATATTTCTTGCAAAAAAGGATAATCTTGGAGTAACCACAGTCTGACCGCTATAATCAGGTAATTCACATTCATACTTGATGCATTTCAAATACCAATTCAGATGTCCCTACTGGTCCAGTATTTCATTGACAGCAAAAGGGTTCACACCAGTTACACTTTTTTTTTTTTTTCAGTTGCCATGCTTCCTAGTTTCCCTTTGAGCCCAAAATAGTTCATCACTTTTTCTCTGACTTACATGCCCTTGATATATGTATATATTTTTAATGACTAAAGGCTACTGATTTTGTAAACTGTCTCTCAATTTGGATTTGTTGGATGTACCCACATTATTGGATCCTGGCTGGATAGAAATACAAGAATACATGCTGTATTCTTATCGTGTCTACCTATTCAGTGGTGCATGATTTTGCGTTTTCTTGTTGTGGGAGAAAATAACTTTGATTACTTTCTAAAGATCCTAAATTCCAAGTTTTCTCCTGTAAATTTACCCTTATCTCTCTATAGTTATTCTGAAGGACAACCTATTGAAATTACATTCTTCTCCCATTCTCCCATGCTTGCTAACTATTGCATCTACTTAAGAGAATCCAATCAATTATCACTATGGTTTGAAAAAGATGTTTTTCTAATTCCATCTATATTCATTAGTTCATATCTTCCTGTTTAAAAAAAAAGTGCTTTCTCTTCTACCAAAGGTTTAATTCATTTGTTTTTATCAGTATGGATTCAGAGATTTCTTATTTTATTCAGGAGGTTTTATTCTATCACATCAATTATTTATCTTGATGTTCAAATTCTTCTTTACTTTTGGCTGGGATGGGGGGGGTTGCTTATCATTCAATGAGCATTTCCTTAATTTCTGAAACAAGATATCCTAATCTCGTTTCATATGTTCTTGTCAAAGGAAGATGAAAGTGCAATCTGGGCATTAAGTGTGGTGCTTTGCTACCATCATCTCCCTGCTATCAGGCCCTTAGATGAGAAAATACATGTTTGCATCCACATTCACATACATAACTGGATTGATATCTACAGATATTCCTATTTCAGTCTATAAGGAAACCTATCATAAATGCTGGCACACCTCCCAATTCTCAGGGGTTGCTCAAATTTCCCTGTATTTGTAATTTTTTTTCCAACCATGAGAATTCTAGTTTACATTAGCCTTAACTATTTGCTTGTTTGTCTAATTAGCATATCTGTAAGGTGCATCTTAAGCAGGCCAGGCTGCCTTTTCACATAGCCACTTTTCATTGGTAAGCAACTACGTTGCTCAGCCAACTTCTTTCTTGGTCCCTCATATCCTGGAACTATTTTGACCTTCTTATTCCTTACGTAATTTGTAATAAGAAAGAGAAATAGGAAGGAAGAGGGAGGAAGGAGAAGAGAAAGAAAGGGAAAATAGGAGGAAGGAAGGAAAAAGATGGGACCAGGAAAATAATAAGTGGCCCTTTAGCCCCGTGGTAAAGACACCTGCGTTCCACATTTGAGTACCTGGTTAGATTATTACCTTAGACCACTGAGTCCAGCTTCCTGCCATTGCAGGACCCAAGAAAGCAATGGGAATGGCCCAAGTTACTGATTTCCTACCATCCATGTAAGAGACAGTCCCATGCTCCCAGTTCAGTACTGGCAATTTGCCGAATGAACCAGAAAATGGGAGCTCTGTGTATCTCTGTCTCTCAAATGAATAAACAATAATTTTAAAGAGATAGTGAGCTTATTAACAGGCTTCAATTTCATGTTCCCACATCTTTGATAACAAGACTTTCTGCAGTAGGGACTTTTATAGCTTTCTGATCTGTAACTAAACTTGACAATTCACTATTTCTTGATTATTCTATTTTTTTTTCTGTCTTCTCTCATGTTACCCCTCCCACCATATTCCTGTGCACTGGTGCCATTGTTCCATGCAAGTTCATCATTTCCATTAACACTCTCCAATTTCTTTGAATAACTTTGAATTTTTTAATTTTTCTTTTCATGTGTAATTGATGCATAATAATTGCACAAATTTATGGAGTACCCTATGATGATTCCATATATACAATGCTAACAAACAAAATTAGTATTTCCATCTCCTTAAACTTTTATCATTTCTTTGTGTTGCAAACTTTCTAACTTCCTTCTAGTTCTTTATAAATAATACAATGGGAACAAGCATTCAGTTTAGTAGTTAAGACAACCTTGTTCCATATCACAATGTCTGTATTTGCTTCTCAGCTCCAGCTCCTGACTGCAGCTTCCTACCAAAACAGACCCTGGGAGACACCAGTGATAACTCAAGTGAAAGGATTCCTGCCACCTATGTGGGAGACCTAGACGTAGTTTCCAGTTTCCAGAGCAGTCTTTGTCCCAGCTTAGCCATTGTAGACTTTTGGGGAATGACTGAACCAGTGAATGGGTACATGCTCTTTTTCTCTTAAATAAATGTTTAAAAATTATAAGTAGTAAAGAAAAATAGACAAGATTTCTAATAAATTATTCTAACTATAGTCAGTGAATCTGCAGTACTATAGAACATTAGAACTTTCCCTCCTATCTAACCATTTTGGTAGCTATCAAAAGTATTTCTCTCTCTTCTTTTCTTGCTACACTTTGCAGCATTTAATAAAAGTTATATATTTTTATGTTGTTCTTTTACAGAGGTTGCAAAATTATTACACCAAAAGGTCTTTGTTTCTGGAATGTCAGCACAAACTACAAACCTTAAGTGCCAAATGTTTAGGGCTTCTACGATATTTACTCTTTGCAACTATTTGAATGGGTAACTGGTTCCCAGAAAATTATAATTTTTGAAAGGTTAACACTTGGAAATTACTAAGTCACTTCTGGCATCAAACCTTTCTCTACTTTTTACAAGCCAAGCAGTCTCTTTTTATTTGGTTTTAAACAGTGGCTAAGCATCACATTAAAGAACACAAGGTCAAATGTATCTAGGAACAACATAAAAGTTGTCTAAGAAACTGAATTATTTTAAAAAATCTTTTCTTTCCACAGGAATGTAGTTTTTAAAAATATTTACTTATTTATTTAAAAGGCAGAGTTAGAGAAAGAGATAGAGAGAGAGGAATGTAGTTTTTAAAGAAACAATAATTGCTTGATAAAATACTACTGTACATATATATTTATATATAAATATACATATAATAATTGAGGGAAAGTGAGGGAAAGAAAGAAAGAAAGAAAGAAGGGAGGGAGGGAGGGAGGGAGGGAGGGAGGAAGGAAGGAAAGAAGAAAGAGAAAGAAAGAAAGAAAGAAAGAAAGAAAGAAAGAAAGAAAGAAGAAAGGAAGAAAGAGAAAGAAAGAAAGAAAGAAAGAAAGAAAGAGAAAGAAAGAGAGAAAGAAAGAAAAAAGAAAGAGAGAAAGAAAGAAAGAAAGAAAGAAAGAAAGAAAGAAAGAAAGAAAGAAAGAAAGAAAGAAAGAAAGAAAGAAAATAAATATGGGAGGGTATGTTTAAACTTTAAAGGTAATATTTATTGATCTATGATTTGGAAGTAAATTTTTAAATATACTCAATATGAAATTCTCAAAAAGAATATTTCACTTTCACAACAGAATGAAATAATTTAGTGAAATGACATGTTATTTTACTTTTAAGATTACTTTCTAATTTATTTTAATAAATACTTATTATTTTAATACCTACTTTAATAACATTTTTAATTTATTTTACTCTTAAGAATTATTATTTACTTGAAAAGCTGAGTGTCAGAGACAGAGCAAAAGACAGAAAGAAAAAAAGAGACAGCTTCCATAGGCTGGTTCACAATCCAAATGTGAGCCACAGCCAAGTCTAGGCCAGACCAAAGCCAGTGATCATGGCCTCCATGCGGGCGCTCACTTGTGTGACAGTAAGTACTTCAACAATCATGCTGCTTCCAAGGCACATCAGCAGGAAGCTGATTCAGATACTGGAACCAAGCCCTCTGATATCAAATGCAGGCATCACAGGCAGAAGCTTACTATGCTGTGCCAACATGTCTGCTCTGACATTTTTTTAAAATTCACTTCCCAAGACAAAATCCTCTAGTGGGTTGTGCCAAAATACGGAAGGATGTTATATCCCGTTGGTGTACACAGAGTTTCCAGAATTAAAGCTTTCTATATAACCATTATGCAAAGGTCAAAATTTAATACTTTAAAATGCATTCAATATTGTAAGAAATTATATTATGTTATGACAAATCATCTCCATATCTACCTACCACTAGCTAAATATGAAAAAATTAAAGCTTTTAATAATTTACATTTTTGAAGTTACATAATTTTGGCTCATCAGCATTATCAAAATAAGAGGAGCTGGTATTGTGGTGCAGTGGGTTGAGCCACCACTTTTCACAGTAGAATCTGTTTCAGGGTGCTGGTTTGAGGCCTGGTTGCTCAGCTTCTGATCCAGTTTCATGTTAATGCTCCAGGGAAGACAGAAGATTGTCCAAGTACTTAGGCCTTTCTTACCTATGTTGGAGACCAGGATGGAATTTCTGACTCCGGGCTTTTGTGTGGTCCAGACTTGGCTGTTTTAACCATTTGTGGAAGGAACCAGTGGTTGGATTATCTCTTTTTCTCTCCTTCTCTCTGTCACTGTGTCTTGTAAATAAACCGTACCTAGGTTTTCATTCATGGGAAAAGTATACATATTCATGGTTTTCTACTGTAAAGAAAAATTATCAAATAAGTTCATTTATTATAATGAAAAAATTATTGTATATACACAATATGCAAGCACATCAAGAACTAACCAATTGTCTATAAGCTGACAAATACAAATAATGGAAACCTAATGTGTTTTGCTGATGAAATACGTACAAAGAAATAGAAAATGTGTTTGTGTGAGAAACCGTTATGCTCATTCTAAAACCAACATCTTCATCATGATTGGTCTTATAACCTGATAGACCTCCCACTTTCATTCCACTTCAAAAATCTACTTTAAGCATCATTACCACTATAAGGATGAGGTCTTTGCTGGTCTTTGCATTCTAAAACAATAATATCTGCATTTTTGGACTCAGAGTTAGCTTAATATTTTTTTGACTACCCATAGTCATTTTAAGTTATACAATTTTTCAAGATCTCTCATTTTTTCATATTTTTTTACTGTTATATAACTATTACATGTCTTATCTCATTAACTAGATTGTCATCTTTTTGAAGACAAAAGCTCTGTCAACTGTGCCCTGTGTTTTATGGTGCCTACAGAAGAGGGGAATATGCAGTATGTTTTCCATATATAAGAGAGAGTTTAGGAAGGCCAAATCAAAGACAAACAAGAAAAATAAATCAAGGCACTGCAAACGTCTCATCTCCAACCTAACTTCCTCTTTGAAGTCGTCCTTTGCGATGTGAACATTTTGTGATCTTCCTCTTTTATGAACTGCCTTAGATAGCATCGAGATAACAAGTGAGCATTGGTTTGTATTATTTATATTTTTCAGCCCATTAGTTTCCTTTTTAGTCTGCAATTCCTAGAGTGGTCCAGAAGCAGTACAGGGACTCTGAGAATGCTGCCAGTTTGGATGGATGATTTCTGTACTTAACCACATGGAATATTCAACAATTGATTTCTAATGCATAAGGAGCTAAACAAATACTTCAAAGACTTTTTTTTTTAACTGCCATTTGTAAGATTTGATGCTCAGTCAGGAACTTGAAGTAAGTTATGGAGATTCTAGAATGGGGATTAAGCAAGAGGTTTCTGGATCCAAGTTTTCTAGGTTCCAATTCTAACTGTAGGAATTTGGAAATTTTGCTTAATTTCTCTCTGTTGCTCAGTTCTCTTAAATATAATTGTTTTATTCTAGCCTACATTCCATTAAATTATTTCTTTTTTAAATTTCTTATTTTAATTTTTAATTAGTTTTTTAACAGATCCAATGTGATTTGTACATACAGTTCTAAGAACATAATGGTATTTCCTAACCCCCTCCTTCCGTATTTCTAAAGTATCATCATGTAATGTAGTGTTTCTGCACAGATAATGCTTTCTTCAGAAGGCTGTGCTACAAATCCTGGGATGGACAGCATCCTCCCTGATTTATACCCACCAGATGCCTATAGCAGCCTTGCTTTCTTTGTGACAATTAAAACCATCTCTGGACATCACTACAGGTTTCCCCAGAGCAAAATCACTTCTAGATGAGAACTAATGGCTTAGGTTTTACATTGCATTATGAGAAAACAAACTTCACCTATTAGATAACAATACTAGTTTAAGACATGAAGGTTGGACATTCTGTAACAAAAAGTGCAAGCCATAGAACACTATCCTACAGTAAAGAATGAGATCATTTTATTATTGGCGGCAGAGGGTAATACAGTTGGAGAACTCCAAAATTATATTCATTTCAAAAAGTACTTGGTGGTTCCAGAATTTTAAAAAATGTGAAGACTGACACAACAAAGCCTGTAAGTATGTAAAGTGATATATAAGTGAAAATAAGGCTGTATCTGGGCATTCAAGACTATAGGAGATAACAGTTAGAAACGATAAAAACAGAGATTCTTTCCAATCTTTTTCTGTCAATGTGGCTAGTATTACTTTGAATATCAGCAAGGTATATTTATGGGGTAATTGACAACTCGAAAATTGTTTTTGTAGTAAGGTAGGGTTATTCTCACCAAAAAATGGTGATATTGAAGGAAGAATGGCAAATGGTAGGGCTGAAAATTAAGAACTGGCTGTGTCTTGACTAAAGACAGGAGAGACACTGGCTGCCCTGGTTAAAGGCACTGCTTTCCAAAGACATTTAGAGTTCTGACTCTACTCTTGCTGGCCTGGTTTGTAAACTTTGCAACAGTCTTCATTTTGCAAGATCCACTTTGAAAAACTCAGATAATTCCTCTGAAAAAGAGAGAAAACTTTCTAAATCAGAGCGTGATCAAGTTAATATAGCAAGGGTCAAATACTTTATTCTATATGCTTCTTTCCTTGTGATCTCCAGGCCAATAGAGAAACAATTAGTACTTATAAAAAAAAAATAAAGCTCTAGTTTTACCTACATTCTGTTCTTGCAACTCCTTCCCCAGATATTTTTTGTTGCAGGTTCACACTCTCCAATATAAACCTTCCAAATTCACGTTATCTTTAAATGAGTTGCAACAATTTGAAAATTTATTATTTTAGTTAAGTGTGAAATAAACAAAGTATTATAATTCCATATTTAAAAACAATTTTCCTACTAAGAGGCACATTTTACTTTTCCATTGCAAGCATTAACTGTTTTTAACTGCTTGCAAATTAATGCATATTTTTCCAGGTGGTATCATTTGTTCTCCATTAGAAACCAAATATGTGTCCATGTCTTAATTTTTGTCTCCAATGCCTAACTGAGTTACTGGTCTAGAATAAATTCTATAAATGCTGATTGAATGAGTAAATAAATCCTTATTTTAGCAACATATTCTTGTCTTTAGATATCACTGCATTCCAATTCATTGATGAACTTCATCTATGCAAATGATTTGTTCATTCTTATTTTTTCATTCTATACATAATATATATGACCCATTAAAATCTTTTTATTTATTTGAGAGAGACAAACAAAGAGAAAAAAGTCCTCTGATTCAAATCTCAAATGTCCACAACAGCTATGGCTGAGCCAGGGCCAAAACCAGGAGCCAGAAAACTAAATTCAGGTCCTCTACACAGGCAGCAGGAAGCTAATTAATTACTTCAACTATTACTGCTGCCTCCCAGGATCTCATTAGAGGGAAGCCAGAGGGGGAAATTGGAGCTGGGAATCCAATCCAGGTACTCCAACAGAAGAGGTGAGGGCACCTCAAATGCTAGAATAAACACCTGCTTTCATTCTACAAGTCTTTCAGATCGTATTCTCCAAGCTCTTTGTAGGCACCACAGTGACATAGGTAAGGCAAACAGAACTTTCCCTAACTTTTCTGTAGTTCATCATCCAATGTTCTATAAATTAGCCTATTTTTGGATAATACAGCATTCTTCTACTTTCAGGATTGACAATAACCTTTAGGTTTAAAGTAGATTTTACTTCCTCCTGTCTTCAGTTCAATGTCTTGATATAGACATTCACCTAAAAATTCTAATTAAGTAAAACAAATTGTAAAATATTCTTCTTCAGTTTAAAATACTTTGTTTAGTGTTTTTATATCCTGTATATTTTTGATTTATTTGTAATTTTCTTTGGCAGTAAACACTACAAAAAGGAAAAGAAAGAGATATGGGGGCATGAGTGTAAGTGAACAAAGAACTTGAGCAGTAAATATTATATTATAATTGAATGGAGCCTGCAACCTGCCACACAATGAGTGTGACTTTAGAAGTCCATCGTGTAAATGCTCACCATCTATTAATGAGTTTTCCAACTTTCTAAGGTTTTAAAAAAAGATAGCTTGAGGGTAGGGGGAGTGTTTGAATGATATATACAGAATGAATTTAAAAGTTTCATCACTGACAGCCAATAGCACGGTAATTAATCTCCAAAGACAGGGATGATTATTCTTCAGGGATTTCATAAATTCATCATCTCAGAAGATTATTAAACTTTATGGATGGGCCTTCAAATAAGAGCTATGTAAACTGACAATATTCCCCATGGCTGCCAGAGACACTTTTAAAGATGTAAAGCTTAAATGTTTTTCTGTTCATTTTTAGCTACCTTGAAAGTTTTCAGAAGAGTTCTACTATTATATTTCTAATAAATTGAATCAAAAATAGAAAAGGCATGTAGAAAAATATTCAAGATGTAAGAACTATTGAAATAAAACATATTTTCAATGTGTATATCCATAAAATGTATTTATGCACATATATGTATATATGCACACATACACAGATTAAGGCTATAGGTTTATTGAATGAGCACTTAATCTAGAAGGAACCACAAGGGAAAAAAAAACTTTTTAAAATCCCTGAAATTTCTTCCTGAGGATATTGCAGAGAACATTATGTGGTTATAAAATTTCCTGCTGAACATCACATAGCAGAGGCTTTAATTTCTAGTGGTTTTATGTCTATAAAGAGTTGCAGCCAAATGGATTCTACCATTAGAAATTCAATATTTCCTTAGCTATAGTCACAGAGTTACATATGATTCTTTTCTAATATTCAACATTAAGGCATACTTTTTCAGATAATTTCAACCCATTATTCATGTGAGTATCTGCACAGACTCATTTGGTAGGAAAAAAAAAAAAAACACTCATGTGCTTTACTTGTATTCAATTATCTTGACTTCCCCATAGAAAAATAATATATTGTACTTGCCTTCTAACAAGCACTAAATATTGTGTAGTTTTCCCTAGTGGTAATATTTAATAATGTTTAATGGTATAAATGCATAACAAATTATAATGGGAGAATTATTAAAAACATCAGGAGAGGTTTCAGAAATTGAAAAATTGGCAGATATTTTATCTATGGGACAAGTATTTATAGAGCACTAAGGGGCACTGGTTATTCAGCCTTCCACAGTTTGTTTCTGTGCAATTGCTGCCTTAGAACGACAACAGGATACAGAGTACCTTTCATGAAAATATTTATTCTAATCCTTGGGTGAACTTTTGCCAATTTCTTAAAAAGCAATTTGCACACCGAGTGATACCAAGTCACTGTAGGTATCTTGGGAACTCCATCACTCCTGCAAAAGTAACACATTTATCATGGGTCAAATCTACAGGCATTGCTTTAGGTGCTCTGGCATGTAAAGCAAGAATGAGAAGAATGGAAAGGAAAGAAGCAAACGACAGGAAAATTATTTATTTAATTTTGTGCATAGATTTTAGCTTCTGAGAGGGTCAAGAGAAATCCTAAATGAGAAATAACTGTAGAAATTTAGAAAATAAAAGACACACTCCCTTTTATTTCATATGAATTGTATGCAATTATACTTGCTTTTATAGGTACATTCTCTTTGATATGGTAAATTTATGCTTTAAAATATAATATGTCAGCTTTTTTTAAGGATGCTTTGATTATTTTAAATGCATTACGCTAACTTATCTGCTTTTTTTTCTTGTTCAAAAAACAATGTCTGACGTTTGGTACGTATTTATCATGTGCCAGAAATAGCAGTTTGCCTATATGTTACTATGGGCTATTATCTTTATTTGACTAATCAATGAACTAAGGCTTACAGAAATGCAGTTGAATATTCTAAAGAGCCTTCTTACCATATCAGAAAGTTAGCTATCAGATGGGAATTTGCAAAGGAATTTCAAAATATCTGAAATATGTAAAATTTGGCATGTTCTTATTTACCACTTAAGTGAACCGAGCCTTTAGAGTATGTTATTTATAGAGTAGACATCCTCTGTTACTAAATTCCTAGTTCAGGAGACATAGACTTAAAATCAATAGGATATGATTTACATATCTTTATCTTTTTTTTTTTTTTTATTTGACAGGTAGAGTCATAGACAGTGAGAGAGAGAGAGAGAGAGAGAGGGAGAATCTTCCATCTGCTGGTTCACTCCACCAGTAACTGCAATGGTTGGGGCTAGGCCAGGTCAAAGCCAGGAGCCCAGCATTTCTTTTGAGCCT
Organism: Lepus europaeus; assembly: GCF_033115175.1. Lineage (NCBI taxonomy): Eukaryota > Metazoa > Chordata > Mammalia > Lagomorpha > Leporidae > Lepus > Lepus europaeus. The sequence goes on along the minus strand of NC_084828.1, from coordinate 43,194,825 downwards.
GCCACATGGGTGCAGGTGCCCAAGGATTTGAGCCATCTTCCACTGCTTTCCCAGGAGCATTAGCAAGATTTAGATCAGAAGTGGAGCAATCAGGTCTCAAACCAGCTCCCTATGGGATGCCAATGTTGCAAGTGGCGGCTTAACCTACTATGCCACAATGCTGACCCCCTCACTGAGATTCTTGAATCATCTATAGCAAAGATTTGTTGCACTTCATTGTCAATCATTGCATTTGCAGTCACTTGAAGTACAGTGGAAATAAAAGACTTTAAGAATCACAAAGACTTTTTTGATCACGTTTTGCCTCTTCCTAGCTTATGACTTTGGGAAATCCAGTAATTTACATGAAGAGGTGAGAAATTAAAATTTTTGAGAACCTACTATTTAACAAAAATATTCTGAATATTATATATATAAAATATATACTTCAACATTATGCACTGTAACTTGTCACAATTATGATCATATTGCAAATACTATATTAGTGGACTGTCCAAGGCTATTTTTCAATGGATTGCTTCATATGAAGATTATGCTTGACTAATGTAATGGTTGAACAAAGTTAGAAAAAGACTGTAAAATCCTAAAATTTTATATAGATAGAAAGGTGGATTGGATTAAGCAGTCACTGAAGGTATTTCCACTAAACAGATAGAAACTGACACACATCTAATAAACACATTTGTGTTTACAGAGCACTAGACTCTGCCTGTGACATGGGATGCACACGTTTAATGGGAAAAAGCTTGTATGTAACCAGCCGATAAGGCTTGCTGCTCCTCAGGCTCTTGCATCTTCTATGCTAGTCACTCCTCTCCTATACTCAATCAATTAATTCACTCTGATAAGAAATGTTAATATCACTTTAGAGTAAACAGGCATCTGTTAATAGATCTTTCCAGATATCTCCCATATGCAGAGGCGCTGATGGAGGCAGTGATGCTTAAGGCAGTATTTTGAATGGCTGTAACAAAAATGCAACATATTTTAAACACTGTAAAAATCTCCCTACAGTATAATGTCTAGATATTAATGTGGACATAGTTCCAAGAGATTAAAAATACATGAGACTACATGAATGTCACTTTATAACTAGGATTTTTTAAAACAAAGCAATTATGAAAGAAGGAAAATAATAAAAATGAAGACAATGAAAGTGGGATTTTCAACAAATGATCATTTAGTACACCAGTCTGTAAACTCTGTGACTCAGGATTAGACTTACTCTTAGGGTGTTTATAAATTTCATGGAAGGAAAGGCAAAATGCTTAAATCTTGACTCATTTGCTTTATTTACACTGAGGTCAGACTGTCTGAGTTGCAAATAGTATTCGAAAGAGGGAGCTTGATTTAGTTTACTTGCTAAGCCACATTTCATGAAGGTGGCAGGTTCACTAGAGGACAGAAATCCTGTGATCAACAGTTATTTAAAAGTCAGAGAGGGTAACTGGGTTGTGCCCTTCAGTCCCTAGGCTCTTTATTTTTACCTCAATTACAGGCAATATCAAGAAATCTTTCCAAGCTTTTCTATACCACCAATTTACAGTGAAGCGTAAGATTTAGCCCACAAATCTGTTCCTTGACAGTTAATATATTTAGAGGAATATGAGAAACTGTGAGTTATTTTACTATTTGCCCCTAATTGAAACTGGATTTAAGCTCTGTCATTGTACTGTGCTACACATCAGTATCCAGATTAATTATCATATTAGAATGAACAAGTGGACATGAATCAAATGATATCATAATCTAACATATATATATATATATATATATATACACATATATGTAGTGTGTGTGTGTGTGTGTGTGTGGAGAGAGAGAGAGAAAGTCAGAGAGAAACAGAGAGAGAGAAAGCACTTTTCAATCAATTGCTATTGGCAAGCACAATGGTGGGTGAGATGGCAGGTGGAAGGCCAAAATATTAAGTATACATTCATTTGAATAGTCAAACTTGGAAAGGAAAGATCTATAACAATTTTTATAGCAACTATCCATCTCTTCATGATTTTGATATTAATCAAGTTTAAGAAAAATTATCTTTCAAATGAAAAGTAATCATTAATAATGCTGAAATATCTTATATGGAAAGTCATCATTTTTAATTTCTGAAGGAAAGCAAAGAAAATTTCATTATTTACCTGAGTAACATAAAGTCTGCCTTCTCATTATATTTACTCTCTACTCAAAAAGTCACTGTATTGTCAATAGCTAATGCCCCATGCAACTCACAACGCAGACATCTCTATTGTGACTCTTTTCTACTCCAAGAGCCTAGTTTTCAAAGGCTCGACATGTTCTCAAACTGCTTTTCTCTAGCATTCAGGGGAAAAATGCAATCAGCAGTCACTCCAAGTTGGTCCAGATCCTAGTACAATGGTGATGCCTGGGATGAAGGGTCAAAAAGTGGCCAAAGGTCACCTTTCATTTCATCTTAATGCTCTGATCTTCACCTTAGGAGGAGCTAAGCCTTAGTACCAGAGCATGCCATCTGTTTCTGACCTGTGCCTCTAAGGGCGTGTGCACATTCCTACATGTGATGACATGAACTTCCCTCCTCACCTATCCCTTTCACTCTAAAATAAAAGACACCAATTGTCCCTTGTTTGAGGAGTCCAAGCTTTGGAAATGATTCCTCAAGGTCTCCTTGTTTGCTGCAAACAAACTGCTTTGACAACTCCTTCTTGTGCATTCTTGATTAAACTTACTAAGAAATGAGCCTACAATTTTGAGAAGGTTACAATATTATTTACTTATGTAAAAATTTCTTGTTGACTAATCTGTTTATAGTGGGCAATGCAAATGTTACACTCTACAATAAGATACAGTTTTCTTCAGCTCTGTGAATATCAAATTTTTAAAGTACCATTTTATATAAGCCTGAAATGATAACTAATTTGCCAATCATTTATATGAAAACAATTTGATTTTGATTGCCCAAATTATAAATTGTTAATTTTTCATTACTGTTAATTTTAAAACTATAATTTTAAAACCAGCCTTATTATAATCTATTATTAAAGTTTTTATTAATATTCACAAGAAACACTGTTCTTGTTTTAGTTAATTTAGGAAAATGTCAAGAGATGGGATTAAAAGATAAATTGAAGCAAATATGTAAAGGACGTGTTGTTCCACTTGGCAACTGGGTGCCAATCAAAGCTTAAAGGTAGGAGAGTAATGATAGTTCCGAAAGATAAATTAATGGCCTGAAGAAAAAGCAGTAATGTTAAAAAAAAAAACAAACTTGATAAAAATATGTGGAGATCTTTGAATTGGGTACTAGAATGTGAGTACTCAGTGCCGTCACAGTAAGTCCTCAGGACAAAGATATTAGAGGTTTTCTTATTAGAGAGAGTGCATGTCTACACCATTAAAAAAGTAATGAGTGCAATCAGAGAGAATGTTTTTTTGTGATATTATTGCTCTTTGCTTATGCTTGTTTTAATTTATACTGTCTGGGGAAACAAAAGGTAATGAATTCTCATGGACAAATATACTCTAAAATGCCCAAAGTGCCTCAGAGGTTTCTACTAGATAGTAGAAAAAATTAGTGATTTACTCAAGAACCAAGTCATGCCAGTAATGATCAATCATGGAAGTCAGATAAACAGATAAACTTCACACAGAATGAGCAGATCAGGAAGACATAACAAAAAGGCAGTCGATAAACTTGATTACATCATTTCCTTAAGATTGAGCCAGAAAAAAAGATGACAAGAAGGGAGTAGAAAATTCTGATTAGCCTCAAGGTTAAAGTCAGAGCATCTAACAGAGCAAAGTACCAAATGCTAGAGATTTGAATTAGGAGGTCATTGACTCTAGAAATTAGGAGGTAATTGTGGCCTTGTGGTGCCTTTGTTTTTCTATTGTGGAGATTGGGAACCAGCTTGCAGTGGGTTGAGAAGTCAATTGAAAATAAATATATAGGTGCTGGCACTGTGGTGTAACCGGTAAAGCCATCACCTGCAGTGCCAGCATCCCATATGAGCGCTGGTTCAAGTCCCAGCTGCTCCACTTCCAATCCAGCTCTCTGCTATGGCCTGGGAAAGCAGCAGAAGATGGCACAAGTCCTTGGGCCCCTGCACCCACTTGGGAGACCTGGAAGAAGCTCCTGGCTCCTGGCTTTGGATTGGCCCAGCTCTAGCCTTTGCGGCCATCTGGGGAGTGAACCAGCAGATGGAAGACCTCTCTCTGTCTCTCTCTGCCTCTCCTTCTCTCTGTCTAAGTGTGTAACTCTGACTGTCAAATAAATAAATCTTTAGAAAAAATAAAATAAACATATCAAAATGATAGAAATTGGAAACTGAGAAAACTCATTCTCCAGAAGATTAATGTTTTTCATTTATTTATTTTGCACTTTATTCTTCTACAGTTTCACAGCATAGAAGTAATCCAAAATTATAAATGTTTTCCTTTTCTTCATTTTGAACTAGGTGGTTTTCTTCTTGGCTTGTTATTTTGATAGTTTTATTTTTATCCAATTTTGAAAATACAATCCACTGAATAATAATGGAGAAACTATTTTTGGATCTCCATATTATTCTTTCATTCTCAAAATACAAATCACATTAATGATTGAGAAAAAATTCTCTAATATTCCTTATTTTATGCTTTACTCTTTTAAAATATTTAATTTATTTATTTAAGAGTAGAGTTATAGACAGAGAGAGAGGGAGACAGAGAGAGAGGTCTTCCATCTACTGGTTCACTCCCTAAATGACCGCAATGGCCAGAGCTGGGCCAATCCAAAGCCAGGAGTCAGGAGATTCTTCCAGGTCTTCCATGTGGGTGCAGTGGCTCAAGGACTTTAGTCATATTCTACTGCTTTCCCAGGCCATAAACTGAAATCTGGATCAGAAGAGGATCAGCCAGGACATGAGCCAGTGGCCATATGTAATGCTGGTGCCCTAGGCAGAGGCTTAGCCTTCTACGCCACAGCGCCAGTCTCTTATGCTTTATTCTTAATTTATATTAAGATTCAAAGAGAATTCAAAGGGAAAATAAATCAGTACTTATAACCAAGAAAATTAAAATATTGGAAAGCTTGAATTGTTAGGTTGTTAATACAAAATTATGGAAACTTTTTAGACATTATTGCTTATCAATATTTGAAAAGTTGTTCTTTCTGTAAAAGATCACACAATGTAGTTGCATTTTTGGATTGAATTTGGTGAGGGGTCTGAGCAAAATAATTTCATAAATTCAAGTATGCATTACTACACGTGTGTGCTATCAGGCTATTTGAACACTGATTTATCATCATCATAAAATTGGCCAGTAAAAATGCCCTACTACACTATCATTCAAAGGTAGTTTTGAAATCAGTCTATTGTGCCTTCCCTCTGAGCTGGAGATTGCTAGGCTACAAACTGTCCTGCAGTAAATATCTCACACTGAAGTCAACCTAAATTATACTGAAGTCCTTATGTCATTTTTTACATGTAAACCTGAGACATCATTAGCACTAATGATGCGAACCTGCTTTTTGTTGGTATCTATTGCTATTTAATGACCCAGCTTCCTGAGGCAGTTTGATAACTTGAAAAAAAATAACAAAAAAACCATCCAACATTTGTTCCTGGAGAGATTTGATTACAAGTTGTTGACTAAGCAAGGCAACATAAAAGGTTTTTTGCTATCTTAGCAGAAATGATGTAAAATTAAGATCTTAATATCGTTTTTCTTTGCTCCACGTGTAAATATTAGTACAGATATGGTTAAAAATTATTTCATTCTAATCAGATTTAAGGGACATGATGGTCATATTTTATTATATAGATTTTGTAATAATCCTTTCCTAATGTGCACTTATAAGGAAATGAATTATATGGGATAAGACTTGCTAAAAAGTATATAAAGTCTGGTTACAAACACATGGCTTCCCTTAATGTGTCACTGGGACATAGTATTTGTTTCTCCATTATAAGCTTTTCTCAACTTGTCTCAAGACATGGTAGGCTTTATGTATATATGTGAATCTTTATGAAAATGTCTTTAATGAGATATATTAACCCAATCAACTGCTTGAATTTTAGCTTTTACTCTAGGTCTTCAATGTTGGAGGGCCATATGAAAAGCATTTTCAGGAGCAATTACAAAACTATAGCATGAGCAGAAAAACATGTTTCTTCAATAACAAAAATTATTTAAAATCATTAACCTAATTAACACTTTCACCAGGTCTTATTTAATGTGTAAAGAGGCAGTTGATGACAATAATTACTCAACTACAAACTATGTGGTCAATTAGATACACAATTACCCAATTTGCATGCACAGAAGTGAATTTCATCACTAGAAAGTGTTGTACCTAAGTATTAGGGGTACAATATAGATATAAAATTTAGCCTATAATCAAAGTATGCAACAGTTGTCTACTTTTTTCTCAAATGCCTACCTAAAGTTATTCTCTCATACTCATTATTAAAATGACATTCTAATATTAGTAATAACATTGTAGATAATTTGAGAAATTAAGATTGCTTTTTATGTATCTCACTATTACAGCATATTATAATTATTTCAATCATTCATACACTCATTCATTCTTTTTATAATTAATACATTAAACACTAACTTTTTAGTATTTCAGGACATTGTTCTGTGTGTTATTCAAAGATTAAATACCACAGAGGCATTATGTTATGTACCAAGTGTGGAATACAAGAATCATGTGTCTAAAGAGATTAAATAAAGTGCTAAGAGTCACAATAACAGTAAAATTAAAGTTTATAAATAGCTCATTACATCGGAAACAAAATTTACTTTAAAAAGTAGTGAAAATGTTGAAGGTATTTTATGGGACCATAGGAATAATCCACAAACCCATCTAGAGACTCATAGTTATTAATCAATTACTTTGGGGGATACAGTTTTTCAAAGGCCCATTTATTTGAAAAGCTGTGTGTGTGTGTGTGTGTGTGAGAGAGAGAGAGAGATAGCTTCCTTCAGTGAGAGAGAGAGAGAGGGAAAGAAATAGAGAGAGAACTTCCATCAGTTGGTTACTCTAGCAGTGGTGGAGCCAAATCTATGCCAGGAGCCCAGAACTTCATCCAGGTCTCCCAAGTGACAGACAGGAACCCAAGTAGTTGGACCATCATTCACTGCTTTCCCAGGCACATCAGCAGGAAGCTGAGTCATTAAGTGTGAGGTAACTTGGAGAGGGAGCAAGCATTTCGATACGCTATGTGGGCTTCACACATGATTGTTTAATCTGCCATTCCACAATCTCGCCCCATTGCACATATTTTTGCAATGGAAATAAATAACGACATTCACAGATTTTTGAGTTAAATACTCAATCCTATTTGCAAACTCTCAATATGTCCTTTATCTGCCTTCAACTATTTGTTAGGAATTTCCAAAATTTCCACAAATTGTTTATAACCAAGAAAACTCAAAATATGAGGGATTCAACATCTGAATATCTATTTTATATGGAACTTTAGTCATTTGGGAAGGGGGGTTTTCACTTTAACATAATATGTATTTCACTCCATATTTTTGTAGTTGGAAACCAAAATAATGTGATTAAGTCCAGTTGACCCAAATTTATAGATTTGGGTAGCATCCTAAATGAATTGCCATAATTCTGTCAATATTACACTATCAATGACATTGAGAGACCTGCAAAGCACCCAGGTGAAAAATCTATGCCATTTGCATTGGGGCTTCCTCAGGGTTTCATTTAATCAGTTCTCATTATTTCTCATACAGTGCTCTAATGTATCATGCTTTCATTTTTTAAAGTTCTATTTTTTTTGAGAGGGAGAGGGAGATAGAGAGGGAGAGGGAGATGGAGAGGGAGAGGGCTTCCATTCCATTTGTTGATTGACTTCCCTAATGCAAAAAAACAAATCAAGTAGAAGCCAGGAGCTTCTCAAATAAGGCCTCGCACATGGGTGACAGTGACCCAAATACTTTAGCCATCACCTGCTGCTTCTAAGGCTGCACGTTAGTAGGAAGCAGGAATTGGAAGTGGAGCTGGGACTTAATCCCAAGCTTTCTGATGTAGGATGCAGGCGTCCCAAAAGATTTTTCAACTGCTGCTACAAACACGCACCCCTATCCCATTATAAATTCATGTATCTAATTCCCCTCATGTTGCAAACTTAAGCTCATTAAACAACTCAAAGTATTATTGACATATTTATTTTTTACTTACTCATCTGGAAATTTGAGAGACTGTGTTTCTCAGAACTCAACATTAAAAAATAAGCTTGCGGCCAGCGCCGTGGCTTAACAGGCTAATCCTCCACCTTGCGGCGCTGGCACACCGGATTCTAGTCCTGGTCGGGGCGCCGGATTCTATCCCGGTTGCCCCTCTTCCAGGCCAGCTTTCTGCTATGGCCCGGGAAGGCAGTGGAGGATGGCCCAAGTGCTTGGGCCCTGCACCCGCATGGGAGACCAGGAGAAGCACCTGGCTCCTGGCTTCGGATCAGCACAATGCGCTGGCCGCAGCGGCCATTGGAGGGTGAACCAATGGCAAAAAGGAAGACCTTTCTCTCTGTCTCTCTCTCACTATCCACTCTGCCTGGCCAAAAAAAAAAAAAAAAAAAAAAAAGCTTGCATGCACTGTACTACTGACTAGCTTTATATTTATTATTAGTTTTAAAGAAATCAGAATTATTTGACATTTTCACTTACTTTTTTTGGCCTTTGTCACATTAGATATGAATCAGCTGTAGTTTTAACAGTGAGATCCTCAATGTAGAATTCTGGCCATTGAAACTTGTATCTGCGCTAAAACACTATCAAGAAAAGCAGCTTAAAAATATAGATCTGTGAGAACACTTTATTTCTGATTTCTACCTTAATGATTGCTACTATGGCTGGATCAAATAGTAGGCAATGTTTTAAGAAACCATCAAAGTTGTGGATGGTTTTTTAAAGGTCTCTTCCTCTGCTAAAGGATTTATTTGTGGCAAACAAAACCACCACACTATTAAAAAATAAAATAAAAATTGAGTTTCATGGACAGCATTAGTCCTCTTTCTAGAAAGATAAGTCACTATTTGTAATATAGGCCATCATTTTAGTAGATTATTTTTAGTTGATATGGGTCTAAATTTTAAAAAAATTCCTCAACTATTTGATTTCATTTTGAAGGTAATCATTTTGCCATTTACTTTTGTTGAAGGTTAGAACAACAAGGCACATTATGCAAAATAGAATATTCAGATTAATTTTAAGCTAAAGCAGGGGCTTTGTTTATAACTTTAATACTTTCTAAACTGAAATTATTGATACTACTTTTAAACTGAATGGCACTTTGCCTCTAAAACTAATCGTCCACTCATGAATGTGTTACTATAGGACCTTTATTTTCCTTGGATGTACATATATTCTCTTTGTTCCTTTGAATGGAGGAGGAATACTCTTTGCATGAACACCTTAGTTAGTGTCCTCAGATTTCTCAAGTTATTTTTATCTTCTGAATCACTTGGGTATCAAAGCATATAATTCAATGAGAAATAGAAATTCTGGGAAAATTTTGAGTAATTTGAAACTTTTGCTCCATTTCCTCCAGGAGATCTTAAACTGACACATTCAGAAGAGTCAACTGGAGGGTTAGCAAAAAACATGGATTGCAGATTCTGAATTGACAGACTTGAGCTGCATTTTGAAATTGCTATATATTAACCTGTTTTAATGCTTGTAGTTGGGGCTTAAGTTGGAATATTACTGCTGTGTGTGTTTGTGCGTGTGCATGTGCACCATAATGCATATAGATGAATTCCATCCTTATGTAAAAACAGAATTTTGTGGAATTATGTGGCATAATTACACTGACACTGGAAGCAGGGTCACAAATTAGATAGCGAAATACATAGCAATTGTTTCATTTTAATTTTGTAGAGCCTTACTGAATAATAATTAATAGAATTAATGACCCAAACTATGCAGATCCCAAATGACAGACTTTTGATGTTTTTACATTATTATATAATGAGACAATTACAAACAAAGTAATGAACACATTCTTCACCCTAAAAACATTTTGTGCACCTTGAATAGTCCTTGTTTTTTCCCTTCATTATTTCCCATCCATGCACATCCACTGATGTATTTTGTGTTACAATTTCTAGTTTAAGTTCCTCAGAATTATACAGAAATGAACTTGCTTGGTATAACCTCTGGTTGTTGTATCCTCCTAATAATTTTTAAACCACCATGGTGTTATGAGCATCAGTCTGCTCTTTTGTATTGCTGAATAGTATTCCATCATAACACTAAGCCACAATTTAACACTCACCAGTTAGTCAACATTTGGAGTACTAATACAAACAAAATTACCATGAACATTTGTATACGTATCTTTGTATGAAAAAGTTCTCCATCTCTCTCTCTCTTTCTCTCTCTCTCTCTCTCTCTCTCTCTCTAATAAACAACTATTTGGGCCGGTGCCGTGGCTCAACAGGCTAATCCTCCGCCTTGCGGCGCCGGCACATCGGGTTCTAGTCCCGGTCGGGGCACCGATCCTGTCCCGGTTGCCCCTCTTCCAGGCCAGCTCTCTGCTGTGGCCAGGGAGTGCAGTGGAGGATGGCCCAAGTGCTTGGGCTCTGCACCCCATGGGAGACCAGGAGAAGCACCTGGCTCCTGCCATCGGAACAGCGCGGTGCGCCGGCCGCAGCATGCTACCGCGGCGGCCATTGGAGGGTGAACCAACGGCAAAGGAAGACCTTTCTCTCTGTCTCTCTCTCTCACTGTCCACTCTGCCTGTCAAAAAAATAAAAAAAAAAAATAAACAACTATTTGTAAAGTGGTGGAATAATAAGTGTAGGGTTTAATTTTTTAGAAGATTTATTTATTTATTTGACAGGTAGAGTTATAGACAGTGAGAGAGAGAGGGAGAGACAGAGAGAGAGGTCTTCCTTCCGTTGGTTCACTCCCAAATGGCTGCTACAGCCAGCACTGCGCTGATTGGAAGCCAGGAGCCAGGTGCCTCTTCCTGGTCTCCCATGTGGGTGCAGGGCCCAAGCACTTGGGCCATCCTCCACTGCCCTCCCAGGCCACAGAAGAGAGCTGGACTGGAAGAAGAGCAACTGGGACTAGAACCCGGTGCCTAAATGGGATGCCAGTGCCGCAGGTAGAGGATTAACCAAGTGAGCCACGGCACTGGACCCAAGGTTCAATTTTTTAAGAAAAAGTCAGCAGTGTTACTCCATTGCACATTCTCATTTGTAGTGTATGAATATTCCAATTCTTCTACATGTGTGTCAATGCTAAGTATGGGGGTTTTTTTAAATTTTAGCCACTGTAATATGCTCATGATGTTATTGTAGTTTTAATTTTCATTTCTCTAATATCTAATGATGAACATATTTTCATGTGTTTATTTGCCAAATATTAAGTTAAATGTCCAAATATTTTCAATTTTTATATTTTGAGTTTAGAGGTTTTAAAAAAATATATTCTGAGCACATGTCTTTTATCAAATACTGCTTTGATAATACTGTTCCTGGCCTATGACTTGTTTCCACATTTTCTTGTTTTTCATGAATAAGTTTCAATTTGATAAAATGTGATGATCACCTATTATTTATGGATAATGCTTTTGTTATCATATTTAAGAACTCTCCAAAGTCAAGGCAGAAAAAAGTTTGCCTCTCTGTTTTTTAGTGAAGTAACAAACGTTTTTATCATGTGGGTACCTAACAGTTTTAGTTTATCTGTTGAAAAAAACTCCACTAAATTGTCTTTGAATTATTGTCGAAACTCAATTGATCGTAAACATGCAGGTCTATTTCTGAACTCTCTGTTCTCTGCCATTGATCCATTTCTCTGCCTTGAAGCCAATGCCACACTCTTGATTATTGTAGATTTGTATTAAAATTACTTTAGCTATCTCAAGTGCTTTGCATTTCCATATTGATTTTAGAAATCACCTAGTCAGCTAAAGAAACTGTCAGAATTTTCATTAGAGTTGGATTGACTCTTAGATCTGTTTGGGGGAGAATTGATGTTTTCACAAGTTTGATTCTTTTGATGTCAAACTGATTTATTTATTTGGATTCCCTTTAACATCACATCAATGTTTCATAGCTTTTAGTACAAAAGTCTTACACATTTCTAAAAGAAATATTATTTAAGAGAGACGGAAAGATAAAGACAGTTTGGGGGAAGATGGATGAAGGGGAGAGGAAGTGGGGGGAGAGAGATCTCACCCTCTGGTCACTGCCCAAATGTCTATAACCACCTGGACTGGACTGGCTTAGTCTAGAACCAAAGCCCAGACCCCAGAATTCAATCTAGGTCTCCCACATGAATGTCAGAAACATAATTTCTTGAGGCACCCCTTCTGTTTTCTAGGGTCTTCACTAGCAGGCATCCAGAACCAGGAACAGAAGCCTGGTATCAAACCAAGGTACTCTGATATGAGATAACATGTATCTTTAATTTTTTTTAAGGAGAAGGGTTTATTGGGAGAAACCCGACAGATTGGAGAGAAGGGGCAAAGAAAGAAAAGAGGGAAAAGCCGGTGCCGTGGCTTAACAGGCTAATCCTCCGCCTTGCAGCGCCAGCACACCGGGTTCTAGTCCCGGTCGGGGCACTGATCCTGTCCCGGTTGCCCCTCTTCCAGGCCAGCTCTCTGCTGTGGCCAGAGAGTGCAGTGGAGGATGGCCCAAGTCCTTGGGCCCTGCACCCCATGGGAGACCAGGATAAGCACCTGGCTCCTGCCATCGGAACAGTGCGGTGCGCCGGCCACAGCGTGCCTACCGCGGCGGCCATTGGAGAGTGAACCAACAGCAAAAAGGAAGACCTTTCTCTCTGTCTCCCTCTACTGTCCACTCTGCCTGTCCAAAAAAAAAAAAAAAAAAGAAAAGAGGGAAAAGGAGAGTGAGAGAGATAGATTAAGAGACAGAGAGAGAGATCAAGAGAGGGAGAGAGATCAGGGGAAGTAGAGAAAGAGAGCCTTGAGTTCAGGAACAAGTCCTCTTAAAACTTTGCCAGGGGGCAGTCATGTAAGCAGGAGCAGTGAATCCCGTTAGGATGGGGGTGGAGCTGATACCAGCGGTTGGGCCTTGTGGTCACCTGGCTTCCAGAAATGGCTGTAGAGGCTGTAGGGGCTAGAGTTTAGGATGGCGTCTGGGGCATAGATCACACCACAGATAAGACTAACATTCACCCTTTTGTTTTTATAAAGCAAGAGTTATATGGGATTACATTAGCCCCAAAAGTCCAGGAATAGTAGAGGGACAATGATGTGTCTTTAGAGCTACTTCCTGCTGATATGGGGTGACGAGGTACTCTCTGCTGTCATGTGGTGATGTCTCAAGCTGCTGTCTCCTGGGTGGGAAGCCAAGTATATCCCTGTAGCAGCATTTGGTTGACTGCTTGGATGATAAAGGCCTTGGTTCATTCCATTATCATCTCCTGTAAACATTTAGACACAGTAGTATAAAGGACAGGGTGAGAATAGCAACCAATGGTCCTAGTAGTGGTATTAACTAAGTAATGAGAGGATTTCATAGAGGAAAGGAAATGAGGGGGGGTTTCTGGACCCTTTGAAGACTGATGGATGTGGTTTAAAGCTGATCTCAACCAAGACAGCGAGAAAGGCCACTCATCTTTTGTGGGTAGATGGGTAGGTGTGTAGAGAAATTCTGAACAATCATACAACATTAAGCGGTCTATAGGACCATCGATACACACAGGTCAGGAGTAGAGCCATTGATGTTGGAGTAGAGGCTATGATTACAAAGGAATGAGGCCCCAAGTGGGCTAGATAGGGTCTAGAACAAAGGACAGAGTCATTATTGGAGAACCTAAGATAGCTGCTGTCTAAACACAAATAAGTTTTCTGATTGAGAGGCAAGTAGAACCTGAAAGAAGGGGCCAATAATAATCTGGTGGGCTTGAAGGTCTTGTCAGTTATGAGGCCCAGACTTATCTATCTCTTCACATGGGGTGTGAACCTCCTTGGGGAAGGCACCCCGTTGAGTTCCATTACCTAGCTGGCCTGGGAGGAGAGCTGGTCAGGTAAAGGCAGGTGGCATCTTCCGCCTACAGTGTTACTGACCCTACTTGGCCATCTCCTCAGCAGTGGTGGTTACTCTGGAAGCTGGGCCAAATGAAGGGCTTTTCAGCTTAGAGTCAGCAAGGCCTGTGGCTCTGACCTGGGCGTCCTTCGACTCCAGTGATCCAACTCTTGGCTGGCAGGAGATAACATGTATCTTAACAAATGTTAGCCACTAGGATAAATGCCTGTACTACATTTTAAAAAATAACTTATCCTTAAGTCCTTAATACTTAAATATTCTTAAAAGTAATCTATTTTCAATTTCTATTTATTATTATTTTATAGAAATACAACTGACTTTGGCTAAATACTTGTACTGGTTTTGATTGTTTTTTGGTGATTTCTTCAGCTTTTCTACAGAAAAATAATGACTATTAATGTAGTTTTTCTTCTTTTACAATGCAGACCTCATATTTTTCTCTCTGATTCTGGATTTTTTTGGAGGGGGCCTTATGTCTTTGTAGAAAGCCTTCAGTGCAATGTTAAAAAGAAGTCAAGCAAACATCCTTACGTGTGATTTCATGGGAAAAGTATGTAATATTTACTATTAGTTATGACATTACCTACAGATTTATATAGTTTCAAAATATCAGGTTGAGGAAACTATTCTTTTTCTACTTTGCTAATTATTTTAATCAGAAATTCATATTGTGTTTTGTAAACTACTTTCTCTGTGTTTATTGAGACAATCCTAGGCTTTTTGCCCTTCTTTGGGTCTGTCAGTATAGTGTAGCACATTTACTGCCTTTCCAATGTTAAATTAAGAGCATCCTAAAGACAGATGCCACTGGGTTGTATTGTGTGCTCCTTTTGCATCTATTGATTTTACAGATACGTTTCCATACAGACATCTCAATTAATGTTAGCAGGGTGAAAAAAACACTTCATATGACTTTCTAAATTTATCAAGTCTGTTTTAGGGCATAGGATACTTCAATAACTATCCCTTGAGTACTCGAAAAGAATGTGTGCTATTTTATTGTTGGTTAAGCGGCAATTAGTTCCAACTGGCATACTAAGTTGTTCAATTCCTCTAGATTCTTGCTGATTTTTTGTCTACTTATTTTTCAATTAGGAGACAGCGATAGCGAAACTTCCAACTATAATTGTGGGTTTCTGTATCTCTCATTGCAGTTATGTTAGCTTTTACTTATTTATTTTATATTTTGAAGCTTGATTAAATGTACATGCATGTTTACTATATTAGGTCATAATGATGAATTCACTCCTTTATTATTAAGATGTGATATTCTCTAATCCACGTAAAATTTTTGTTTTGAAATGTGCTGTGTTTGACATGAAGTGAGCCACTCCAGCTAGCTTTGGATTTGTCCCATCGTAGTAACTTTTTTACCTAATTACATTTCACTGTTTCCTTTATTTAAAGGTCATTAAAAATCATTTCCAGTCTAAAAGTTTTACCATTTGTTTTATCTAGCAAAAAATTGATTATAATTGCACAGATAATTAACTGGAAGATGAGAAATGGAGATAATTTAAAGTCATATCACTTGATATTATACTTATTGACAACTGCATCAGGAATTCATTGAATCAGAAAATGTGAACAAAACAATTTCTTATCATTTTATTTTAAAGCAGCCTTGATTAATAATAAAATGTAATGTTTACACTACTGATAAGGCTAGAATAGAAATATATGTGTTTTGAAGTTTAAAATTGTCATAAGAGTGTTTTTAAACACTGTTTTAAATTTTGCTGAAAAGAAAAAATACTGAGCTATACATACATGTATGTATTTTGATTGTTTTAAATAGTCCTGATCAAATTTTATTACATGAAAAAGTTGACAGGATATAAAGAATTTTGAAATACAATTTACTGGTATTGATATTCAGGAAAAAACTGAAGAGAGTTTTCTTTAATAACCTTTGAAATCTTAACTCCTGTTGAAGCTACTTTAATATTCAAAAAGAAATGTTTCCCATTAGAGCTCTTTTAGCATCCTAAAGGTAAATGTTCCTATGAATTTGATTCTTTGTTTTATTTCAATATATCCATTCTCATAATTTTATTAACCATCTTTTGTTAGATAAGCAGGCATAAATTAAACTTGATGGAAAAATGTATAATTAGTTTGGAATCACTTTTGGTAAGAAACAAAACTATTCCTGTATATAGCTATAATTTCATAATTTGGGAAGCAAATTAGCAGATGGAAGATATCCCTGTTTTTCTGCTTTTGATTAAAATGAAAATCAATAAATCAAAATTTAAATGTATTTACAAATTCAAGTACTTTTCAAACATTTTCAAATTTAAAGCATATAAGAGTTTAAACAAAATTTCACAGAAAATACAAAGAATGTAAGGAAATTATGATATTAGTGGTAAAGAGGATGAGTGTAAAGAGAGTTCAACAAAGCAGCAGCAACTTGTTCAGTTAAACATTTCTTCTATATAATGATCACTTAAAAACTCCACAGGAAAGTTAGGTGGTATCGCCAAGTTCAAACTGCTGGTTAGTAGCAAAATATTTCTAGGTAATAAGGAAATCTTGATGTTTAGGCATCATGAAAATTTCAACCACTTTTTTTTTGAAACAGTATTTCTCTACTGTAAACTTGAAATAGAACTGCATTGGGGTTCACTTTATTTCTACCGTGTATTAAAATAACTAAATTATCCTGGAGATTAATTTAGTCAGAAGAACAGAGAGAATTGGGATATCTTCCTAACAGCAGTCAACAAAATGGATTTTTATATTTTTAAAGATTAAGGGGCCTTGGCAAATGTTACTAAGCAGGAAACTAAAACTTCTATTCCCAAATACTTCTCCTTTTCTCTATCTTTGAATGTGAGTTCTGTCATGTGTTAACACACAAAAGAGTCTTGAAGAACATATAAAATTCTAAATGGTTTCATTTAAGAATTACCAGCAGTAACACATATAGAAAAATATAATATGTAATATATTTATGTTAAACGTAGTTTAATAAATTAAATTGCATAAATATTTTCTCACAATATTCATTTTCATGAATTTTTAGAAAAACTCTCATATGCTTGAATTCAGATTTTTTTCACCACAATAAACGTAACCTTTCCTGTGACTTTTCATAAATTTTTTGAAGTATACTGATACCTATACATGATTTGGTAATTTTTGAAGAACTACAATCAATGTGTGGTTTATTTTATTTTTTTATTTTTAATTTTTTTTTGTGCTGCTGCACAAAAGCATCACAAAGTAGACACTTTAAACTCCAGAAACCTGAGTGGTCTGAAATCAGGGTTGGATCCTTTCAAGGGCTGTATCTCTCCCTTTAGCTCTGTAAAGACACCATCTCCCAGTAAGGTCACATTCTGAAGTCATGGTTTGTAGGTCTCCAATATATGTTCCTGTGTGTGTATGTGTGTGTGTATATGAGGGAGAGAGGGAACAAGGAAAAGAGAGACAGAGACAGAGAGACTGAGAAAGAGAGAGGACATAATTTATCCTATTACATTTGGTTGTGTTTATTCAAAATTGTATTGTAGTATAATAGGATGTTTCTACCATCACATATCTCACAGTAACTCAAGTGACATCTATACAAATCTACTGAGGAGGCTTTCTCTATAGTTAGTTTCCAAGGCACAGTCTATCTACTAAACATTTTAATCATTTGATTCAGATGTTCAAGGATCAAATTCCATTTTCCAATTTGAGCTTGCAACATTCAAAATTGAAGCCTTTCTATTTCAGAATTTGTGACACTTGAGGAACTCTTTGTGTTAAAAGTTGATTGATTTGGAAGAGAAAAGTCTATCGTAATTTGGTCATCCTGCTGTATCCAGGGCAAATTGGAAACATGGAAATAACCAACAAGTTGTCATTGGCTGTGCTGTGGGCTTCAGTGCATTCCAATTAGCATCAGAAAATCCTAGCAAAGATGAGGCATGTTGGCAGGTGAAATTGGAAATTTTAATTTTAATTCCATCTTATTTAACCTAATATTTATTAAAATTAAAGTTATAGTGATCTTTCTTTCTTATCAATTTGTTATAAAACAAAACACATGAAATCATGTGTGTGTCAAAAAGTGTTTTTTGTGTTTGTTTGTTTAAGATCTCTTAGGTTGGTTTGTGTTTTCATGATCATACAATTTTTTAAAAGATTATTTTATTTGAAAGGCAGAGTTACAGGGAGGAAGAGAGGGAGGGAGGAGGGGGGGAAGGGAGGGGGGAGAGAGGGAGAGGGAGAAGGAAAGGGAGAGGGAGAGAGGGAGAGAGAGAGACAGAGACAGAGACAGAGAGACAGAGAGAGTCTTCCATTTGCTGGTTCACTCTCCAGATAGCCATAGCTAGGCAGATCAAAAGCCAGGAGCCTGGAGCTTCTTCCAGGTCTCCCATTTGGGTGCAAGTGCCCAAGGACTTTTGCCATCTTCTACTGCTTTCCCAGGCCATGGCAGAGAGATGGGTTAGAAGTGGAACAGCCAGGACTTGAACCAGCACCTGTATGGAATGTCAGCACTGCAGGGGTGGCTTTACTTGCTACACATAGTACCGACCCCGATCATACAATTTTGACGTGCAGTATATATATAGAATCTTTTAGATAGACGTTCATGTTAAACACTAAAGGTTTCATGATGTAAAAGGTTTTAAGAGGTTAAATTACTTGTGACCAGAGAACCACAGGGTGGCACTAAATCATTTCCCCAATTTTGAATAATAAAAATAAAGTGACAGCTAGCAGGCAAGTCTCACCCTTCAAGAACGTGGAGAGTATTCTGACAGAAAACAATCATCACAGATATTCGCCTAGCAGCTTTAAAAGACATCTCTATATAACTTAATTTTGTGACTAATATTTCAGCTATTAAGGTAAATTGAGAGTGTGAGAAATCAGAAGGGACTTGGGTGAATGGATAAATTAATAGCTAAGTGGCCACCTTCAACTGGCTACATTTTGCCACAATTTTTATCTATTCAGAGTAGAATTAAATTCTATCTTCCAGAGTATAATTTTAATTCACAATGACAAGAAGCAGTAGAAACAACAGACAGCCATCGGAACAAATCCTACAAATAAAACAGATTAGTAATGCACTCATTACTAATGATAATAACTCAGCAGAAAAGAGTTGCTAAATGTAAATAAAATAACTCATTATCGGCACTGCCTTTAACTGTAGCCTATGAATGACTTTAGTTATGTATGCCTCACACATATGGGAAATATAAATAATGAGGGAGAGAGATGATTCTTTATATTTCAAAAGCACTACATGTTGGAGTTCAAGAATAAATTTGCAGTGATGACAAAGAAATCTCTCTTTCCATATAGCAACTTATTTAGTTTTAAGTGAAAAAATAAAAACAAGCAAGCATTGTTTCTGTAATCTAAAAAATAAAATTATAAAATAAGAGATGTTTAAGTACCAACCCTATCTGTTCTAAGCAAAAGCCAATTTAATCCTTTTGTGGAAAAACCTTAATCATCCATTGTTACTTATTTCCACTCACTTTTTGTATTGTGTTTACACTATTAAAAGCTACAAAACACCTTTAATCAATACTACTATCAACTCAAGTTATCATTAATCAAACAGGTATAAATTAAACCTGTTGTGAGAATCATTCCAAAAGTGATTATAATAATTTTATTTTTCAATTTTAATTCCACTATTCATATAATGGAAGATATGAATTTTGAAAATAAATAAATTGGTTGATTTGATGGTCAATAGATATTTGAAAAGAATCCTTGCCATATGTATTTTTAAGAGAAAGATGAATGTATTAAGGTTACAGTTTCTAGGATAGTCTATTCAAATCAGTCAGCATCTTCCTAAGTACCTCCTGTGGTCATACCAACATCACTATTCTTAAGTAAAAACGGATATAGACTGCCCATTCTGTTCTTGTCTTTAAATTTGTTTTCAATTTCTGAGATAATTACATTTCACTAGAAAAACAATGGAGACCATAGAATTCCTTAAATATATACAAAACACTTGAAATGAAGACAGCTTACCCAGATGGTAGAACCATTTGCAATTTCTGAGAAATTTTTGGTTTTTCTTTTTTGCCTTAAAACAGATTATTTAGAGAGGAGGCAAAGTAGGATAATAGAAGATGCATTGTAAGAAACATTTATTGTGTTTCAAACATGATGTCTAAGTTTCTCATATGTTTAACTGCATTAAAAATGTATTGCAGGTTTTCCTTCTGAGAGCAAGATTAAAGTCCTTTCCTGAGCAGCCCTGTGTCTTTTATCTGAAATTCAGTGCCTGGCATATTCCCTAGAATATAGTGGACACTAAATAAATTCTTATCACATGGAAATAAAGGGCAGAGATTGATTTAGAAATCAGGGCTCCTGGTAGAAAATTAAGTGATAACCTACTCAAGGGAGACATTCACTAATAATTTCATAGGTTATAAAAGTATTTCATTGATATTCAGTTGCTAAAAACAGGAGAGAAGGAAGATTAAAAAGTCAAGATGTCACAGTGGATAGACAGAAACCAATCTGTGGAAGATACATCAAATGCCAGGAGTTATGATTAACACTATTAAGGTCATTAATTAATTAGAGAAAACAATTCAGGGACAGGGCCCCATTCCTTCTTACAGAAGCGGACACTAAGCCCCGAGAGGTTACAATGCTTTTGCAACATGAGAACAACTAGATGACCATGATTACAAACCGTATCTGTCTGCTTCACAGCTTATTCATTCATATTATTCCATACTATCCACAAAGGAGATAATATTGCCAGCTTCTTTTCCAGGTAAGAGGCAAAGTTACAATTTTCTTGGCTTTGATTTTTAATTTTATGTAGTCTCTAGTTGTGTGCACAACCAACAGCAGAGAGCAAGACCTTGTGCAGCTGGCAGGAGAGCACACATTGAGATCAACTGAACACACAGTTAATTAATGGGAACTAAGACTGTGACACTGTGACTGACTTCAAAGGCAAGACGTGATGCTCCAATTTCCATGGAAGCTGGGACAGTAGCAATAGGGAGAAGATGCCCACAGAAAGTTGTTTAGTGAGAATCTGTGAGTATAAATTGGAACGCAATTTGGAATGTAAAACAATTGATTCAAATAAGATATAAAGCTTCCATTCCTATTTCAAGATAGGTTTGTGCTCATTTAAAGTAAGTCCATGTGATGATATTTGGAGCTATAAGGTAAAAGAATCTAGAAAAATACATAGACAACTTATGTTTTTATTATGGAATATGTATGTTTTTATTTTTTTATTAAACTTTTATTTAATGAATATAAATTTCCAAAGTATAGCTTATGGGTTACAATGGCTTCCCCCCTCCCATAACTTCCCTCCCGCCCCCAACCCTCCCCTTTCCCGCTCCCTTTCCCCTTCCATTCATGTAAAGATTCATTTTCAATTCTCTTTGTATACAGAAGATCAGTTTAGTATATATTAGGTAAAGATTTCAACATTTTAACAATTTGACACTCCTGTTCATGGCGTCAGTAATCTCCCTAGGCTCTAGTCATGAGTTGCCAGGGCTATGGAAGCCTTTAGAGTTCGCTGACTTTGATCTTATTCCGATAGGGTTATAGTCAAAGTGGAAGTTCTCTCCTCCCTTCGGAGAAGGGTACCTCCTTCTTTGATGGCCCCATTCTTTCCACTGGGATCTCACTCACAGAGATCATTCATTTAGGTCTTTTTTTTTTTTTTCCATGATATCTTGGCTTTCCATGCCTGCTATACTCTCATGGGCTCTTCTGCCAGATCCAAATGCCTTGAGGGCTGATTCTGAGGCCAGAGTGTTGTTTAGGACATCTGCCATTCTATGAGTCTGCTGTGTATCCCACTTCCCATGTTGGATCTTTCTCTCCCTTTTTGATTCTATCAGTTAGTATTAGCAGATACTTGTCTTGTTTGTCTGATCTCTTTGACTCTTAGACCTATCAGAGCTATCAATTGTGAGCTGAAATTGATCACTTGGACTAGTGCGATGGCATTGGTACATGCCATCTTGATGGGATTGTGTTGGAATCCCCTGGCACATTTCTAACTCCACCATTTGCGGCCAGTCCGATTGAGCATATTCCAAATTGTTCATCTCCTCCCTCTCTTTTTCCACTCTTAGATTTAACAGGGATCACTTTTCAGTTAAAATTTAAACACCTAAGAATAATTGTGTGTTAATTATTGAGTTCAACCAATAGTACTAGAACAACAACAACAACAACAAATACTAGTCACTGTGTACTTACATCCCATGTGGGATCTGTCCCTAATGTGTCGTCTAAAGCGAAGTGATGCTATAACTAGTACTGAAACAGTATTTTTATACTTTGCGTTTCTGTGTGGGCACAAACTGATGAGGTCTTTACTAATTACATACTGAAGTGATCTTCTGTATATAAAGAGAATTGGAAATGAAAAAAAACAACCTGGTGTTAAAATGGAAATGGCATAGAAAATTAGTTAATTTGAAAAAAATTATGTAGGATCTCTGTCTTTAATGTGCTGTACATTGCTATTTAATGCTATAATTAGTAATCCAATGTAGTTTTTTCACTTTATGTTGCTATATGGGCAAAATGTTGAAATCTTTACCTAATATATACTAAACTGATCTTCTGTATACAAAGAGAATTGAAAATGAATCTTTACATGAATGGAAGGGGAAAGGGAGCGGGAAAGGGGAGGGTTGCAGGCGGGAGGGAAGTTATGGGAGGGGGGAAGCCATTGTAACCCATAAGCTATACTTTGGAAATTTATATTCATTAAATAAAAGTTTAATAAAAAAAATAAAAATAAAAAAAAAGATTTCAACATTTTGCCCATATAGCAACATAAAGTGAAAAAACTACATTGGATTACTAATTATAGCATTAAATAGCAATGTACAGCACATTAAAGACAGAGATCATGTATGTTTTTAAAGAAAGTACAGTTCGGCTCATCTTTAATTCAATAGTATGTCTGGTGAGGTGTGGCTCAAAAGGTATGATTTACCATGGCTGCTTTCCTCATACTCCACACAGAAACCTTGCTAAGTTTCAATAGGGGGGCTGGCACTGTGGCATAGTGTCTAAAGCCACCTTTAGACATATGGGACGTTGGCAATGCCAACGTCCCATATGGTGCCAATTTGAGTCAGGCTGTTCTACTTCCATTCCAGCTCCCTTCTAGAAGGTGGCCCAAGTGCTTGGGCCACTGCGCCCATGTTGGAGACTCAGAAGCAGCTCCTGGCCCCTGGCTTCAGACTGGCCCAGGTACAGCTATTTTGGCTATTTGAGGAGTAACCAGCAGATGGAAGATCTCTCTCTTTGTGTCACTCTCTGTCTGTCCCTCTCTCTGTCTCTGTAACTATGTCTTTCAAATAAAATAATCTTTTTAGAAAAGATTGAATAGGAAAACATTTCTTTGTATAATCATTACAAAGAAAGAAGGTGATACATGGGGCAGTGTGAGACTTTAGTGTTAGAATCCCACAGACTTGGGTCCGACAGTGTGGCATGGTAGGTAAAGCCACTGCCTAGGATGTCAGCCTCCTACATGGGCATCTGTTCATGCCCCAGCTGCCTGACTTCCAATCCAGCTCCCTGCTAATGCACTTTGGAAAGCAGCAGAAGATGGTCCAGGTGTTTGGGCCCCTGCCACCCATGTAAGAAACCTGGATGAAGCTACGGGTTTTCTCCTAGCTTCACTATGGCCCAGCCAGAGTAGCATGTATGGATGAAACAACAGATGGAAAATCCACTCCCTGCCCCCAGCTTTCCTTCTAACTCTGACGTTCAAAAAACAAACCTTAAAAAAAAAAAAAAAAAAAAAAGAATCCCATACACTTGAATTTGGCACCCGGTTGTGTTACTTAGAAGCTGTTTGACATGTACAAATTATTCAAACATTTTGAGTCTTGATATTCCCATACACCACAAGGAACAGTAATAGGTATAACTTCTGCCTTCTGCATCAAAAAAGAAAACACATAAAAATACTTTGCAAAGAGTGAGATCTTATACTGATATCCATTGTTCTTGTCATCCGTTTATTGAGCAAATTCTTCTGGGAGTGCTAATTTCTTTGCCAGCTCTGTAACAGATGCAGTAGACACACAATAGACTGAGCCTCTGTCCTCCTGATTCTGTAGGGTTATGAGGGGTGCACAGAAATAGAGGTAAATTGTCTGGTATCTGCGCAGCCAGTATTCCCATCTTCCGGACAGGCTAGGAATTTTTACATAATTAATTCATGTGATGATGCTCTTATTCACTTGATTCCCTCACCTTTATGCTCCTATTGCCATATATAGGCTACTGCGAAATTGAAGGCAGACTTAATCAGACGCATACTTCAAAAGCCACCATGACTTTATTCTAGATATGCCAAATTGGTGGGGTGGGAAACAAATTATGATGCTGTTTGAGCATCACAATGAGAGATTATTTTCTATAAGTACACATAGGGAAACTTCCAGAACAAGGTGGAGGTAGAGTTGATATGGTTTTGTAATTGGATATTCTGTTGTTGTGCACAAGGTCATGAGAGAAGCTTATGTAACATAGAAGGGTAGGAGGATGATGGAAGGATACTGTTGAGTTTGAGGCATGCCTTTAAACTCCCCATGGCAAGTGCAAGCAGAATTGTCAAGCAGGCAGTGTGATACATGGGTCATGAGTGATATGAACTGTTGAGTGATTGGAGATGACACATATAACACAATTTGGAGGAACACCAATATAACAGAGCGGAATAAGGTGCAGCCTGCCAATATAGACAAGTTGGAAGGATGCAAACACCTTGCCAATGAAGTTAAAGTCACAGAGCAATTCACATAAAATCATAAAAGTGCTTTAAAATGAAATTCTACCAAACAGGTATGGTTTAAGAGAGAACTAAGGATTTCTTTTATTCAAATTTAATTGTTAATGACCTCGATGAGATACTTTTAATGGAACAGAGAGCAGCTGAAATTGGACCAGGCTTCAAAGTTAGTGGCTAATGAGGAAATGAACACAAACAAGTACAAATAACTTTCCAAGAAAATGAGAGTTGTAGATAGAATTAGATTACTAAAAAGGTCCTTAAGGAAAGAGGAAAACTTCCTTTGTCTGAATTTTCCAAATTATTAAAATAGGCAGCACTGTTCAGGGACTTGGGGAATCTCAGGCAGAGGCCAAACATCAACACTGGAGAATCATGACTAACGTCCAAGCAATCAATACTGACTTCTACTGCTTTTCCAGAGTCTCCAGATATGTAAGTGGCTTCATCTCTGGCTTTCCTTGATTATTTCTCATTGGACAAATTTGAATTTCCAATTCCATCTAAGAGCTTCTTGTCTCTGTGTTTGCTCTGAATTGGGCTCATATAGGACAGCCACGTCACAAGAATGAGTCCCAGCAATTAGTCAGAAGCATGTCTAAAGACATGGATTTCTTATAATGGAAAAGAATAAAAAACATTTTCAAGTGAGGATGCCACATGCAGGACCGGAGCCCAAACATTCTATTTTATTTCATCAGTTTTGCATACTTATATCTGTTTACACACACAGAATGGAGATATCCACTAAGGATTTAATGAGCCTAGTGACAATTCACAGGCAAGGAACTGTGGCATTATGAGCAAGGACTTTGTGTCATCAGGCTGCCAACAGGTAAAAATGAAACACTTTTCACAAAAGGTGTAGGTTCCTTGTGAGCAGCATTACAGCCTGTGAATTAAATGGCATTCCTCCACATGAGACATGTGTTCAAGTGTAGAACTTGAAACCCGTGCCTTGGGTTTTGCATGGAAAAATGGAGACATGATTAAAAGACGATAACTACTGAAATGACATCTTCATGAGAGAAGAACAAGACACACTAGCTTAAACAGATAATAGTGAAAGGTAAACAGAGCTGTATGTATTTCACATCAGTATCTTTTATTCAATATTGACTACATTCTTATATAATTTTTAAAAGATTACATAAATTCAGTGGAACCTATTTTACATTATGTTGGGAATTTTAGATGTGTTGAAATGTGATATGACCCTTTGCCAAATAAGGTACTTCCAAACTCCAATATTTAAAGCTTCTTTTGGTCCTCTGGAGATAACTTATTACAAAATTCTTGTTTTTTCTCATCACTAGGCATACTATATGTTCAGTATTACTGTTCATAAGTAAAAATGACTGCTATTATACATTTTTCTGATGATAAATATTACTTAGGATAAAGAACACTATCTATGCTATAAGTGTGAAAAGTACTGCATGGATTCAAATATGTAGTATTTATATGAGATATAAAATAAAGAACTACTATTTTATTGGATATTTATTATTCTATAATTTGCCTCCTTAGGCTTCATTTCCTCTTAATTCTGGAAACAGCATTCCTTTTTCATGCACTGGCTGATCAAAGACTTATATGTAGCACAGTTCAAATTAGAAAAATAGATCTTGAGATTCATAAGCACAATTCATGAAAAATTAATGGGGCTAAATCATATTGTTTTCAATACTTCCTGGGAAAAATATGAAAAATGAATTGAGGACAACATAGTACTTGATATAACTCTTAAAAAGAAAAGCATCTACATTTTAGCCATAGAAACATTCCCTATAATACTTGTTAAACAAGTTATGAACACATTTTAAACAACATGTTTTTCATGACTCTTGACCTAATTAAATATTGTTCTAGTGAGAAGGCATGTTTTATAATCTCACTACTTATATAAGAAATTATTGAATTATATTGATATAGCAGATGCTGGTAGACTTGGAAAGTAATCAAATAGGTATAAATCAACACTGTAGGAAATTTTATTTTCATTTTCAATGTACTTCCTTTCAGAGATACAGGCTATGATAACTAGTATCTAGTATAGCACAGTAATCAATGTGATAAAATCCTGGAAAGTATTGTAAATTAAAAATAAATGAACTAGACCCAAAAGGAAGTCACAGAGAATATAATAAATGCTTTACCCGCACTAGAGCAAGCTATGTTACTGAAGGATTGCTGACATTGGCAAAGATCAGGCATTCATACTGAAGGGGAAGTATGTCAATATCTTTTATGGCTTTCTTCTAAATAGAAATGCATGTGGAATCCTGAAACTGGAGTGAGCAAAGTGAAAGTCTGTTGGCCTGTTGTGCATCTGCTGCCTTGTCAAGACTGTCTCCTTGAACCAAACTGATGGCAGGGGACAACTGCCGGCAGCTACAGAAATCATCCTATGGAGGCTGCCAGCAGAGAGAGCACTTCGTCCTGCAGCTCCTGTTTCCTTGAGAGCTACCCAATGTCTAGGAGATGTCAGTCAGTTGCAAACCACAGAGATTGCTGTAGAAAAAAGGAGCTCATATTTTAGGTCTGTTTATGTATTAAACAGAATAAGATTTTTATTATTAAGTGTTTATTATTCCGTGTGATCAGGATGTGATCTAAGTGTTCTAAAGCCTGGGTTGTCAATTAAAGCATTATTAACAATAGGGACCAGATAATGCTTTCTTGTGGGGACCTTTCTTACATATTGAGAATGGCTACCAGCATCCTTGACCTCCATCCACTAGATGCCAGTATCAGTCCTGTTCCTCAGGCTTGACACCCAAAAATGTCTCTAGATGTAACCAAGTGTGCCCTTGGTGCAAAATGGACCTTTATTGAGAATCACTACCCTAGAATAATTTTTTAAATTATATAAATTTGGCAGAACATTATATTGATTATTTTTCACCTTAGGCTCAAACTTCTTTTTTTAAAGATTTATTTTATTTATTTGAAAGGCAGAGTTACACAGAGAGAGAAGCAGAGGCAGAGAGAGAAAGAGAGGTCTTCCATCTGCTGGTTCACTCCCCAAATGGCTGCGACAGCCAGAGCTACATTGATCTGAAGCTAGGAGCCTGGAGCTTCTTCCGAGTCTCCCACACAGCTGCAGGGGCCTAAGGGCTTGGGCCATCTTCTACTGCTTTCCCAAGCCATAGCAGAGAGCTAGATCGGAAGTGGAGCAGCTGGGACTTGAATCAGTGCCCATATGGAATGCCTGCATTGCAGGTGGCAGCTTTACCTGCTATGCCACAGCACCGGCCCCTAGGTTCATACTTCTTTTTTTAAAAAAACTTTTATTTTATGAATATAAATTTCCAAAGTACAGCTTATGGATTACAGTGGCTTCCCCCACCCCATAACTTCCCTCCCACCCGCAACCCTCCCCTTTCCCGCTCCCTCTCCCCTTCCATTCACATCAAGATTCATTTTCAATTCTCTTTATATACAGAAGATCAGTTTAGTATATATCAAGTAAAGATTTCAACAGTTTGCACCCACATAGCAACACAAAGTGAAAAATACTGTTGGAGTACTAGTTATAGCATTAAATCACAATGTACAGCACATTAAGGACAGAGATCCTACATGATATTTTTAAAAAATTGATTAATTTTCTATGCAACGTCCATACTTCTTAAAGGGATTTTTTTTATTCTTGAACCTCATTAACATTGTAAAATAGAAGATCTTTTGGTTGGTTGGTTTCCTTTTTTTTTTTTTTTTGACAGAGTTATAGACAGTGAGAGAGAGAGAGAGAAAATGTCTCCCTTCCGTTGGTTCACCCCCCAAATGGCCACTACGGCTGGAGCTATGCTGGGCTGGAGCTATGCTGATCCAAAGCCAGGAGCCAGGTGCTTCCTCCTGGTCTCCCATGTGGGTGCAGAGCCTAAGGACTTGGGCCATCCTCCACTGCACTCCCGGGCCACAGCAGGGAGCTGGACAGGAAGAGGAGCAACCGGGACTAGAAACTGGAGCCCATATGCATGCCAGAGTCACAGGCAGAGGATTAACCAAGTGAGCCAGTTAGTTTGCATTTAGCTGAAAGGCAGAGTTAGGGAGACAAGAGACAAGGGGTTGGGGTCGGGGGAAGACAGAGAGGAGAGGTCATCTACCCAATGATTCACTCCCTAAATGTCTGCAATGGCCAGAGCTGGGCCAGGAGCCAGGAGCTTCTTCCAGGTCTCCCACATGGGTGCAGGACCTAAGCACCTGCTCCATCCTCTGTTGTTTCCTAGGAGCATTATCAGGGAGTTGGATGGGAAGTGGAGTAGTTGGAATTTGAATCAGCGCCCATATGGGATTCTGACATCACAGGCAGCAGTTTAACCCACTAAACCACAATGCTGGCCCCCTAAATGGGATATTTGAATAATAACTAATTTATTATTAATTGAAGAGCAAATTAATGAAAGAGCTTAAAATTTTATGTGCTAACTAAAGGATAACTATCACTGGTTCATCATCAGAGCTTCTAATATGAAATCTGGGCTTCTATCAGGTTCATAATCTAATTTTCTTTCTACATCTTTTGTCTAACTTTAAGACTAGTAAAAATAAAAGCAAAACAAAATGAAACTTAAGAAATTGCTCCTTTATAGTTCTTTGTCTCATAAAGCACAGTATTCGAAGGGAAGTCAGAGTTTAACCATGCAATCATAAGTTAAGAGCCCTAAAATTGTCACATTAATAAGTCTATTATTCATTTTGTTGAATGAAATATAACATTAAATTATATCACATTATTAGAAAAGGAAGCTAATGTTGGATATTTTAATAGAAACTTACAGATGATGTCCTTACATGTTAAATTAGCAATCTAAATCATTCTGCAATGACCTACCCAACTCAATACCCTTTCATGATTCATAGTATTTCCTAGAAGTCACAGTTTGAAAATTCCCATAATATAAGGCTCTTATTACTTTATTTCAATTTTAACTTTTTAAAAAAATATTCACAGATGAAGTGAATCCTTAAAGATTCTGACGATACTGTACAATTTTAATGATAAAATAAATCTACATTTTATCACCTGTTACTTTTAACTATTCTGTCTTTGGTTTTCTACAATTTTACTAAGATGGGTTTAGGTTAAGGACTTTGAGATGTGGAGAGACAGAAGGAGAAAGAAAGAGAAAGAGAGAGAAAGTGAGACAGAGACAGAGAGAGTGAGCACCCCACCTGCTGGTTTATTCCTCACATGCCTGCAATGGCTGAGACTAGAGTGGGTGGGAACCAACTACTTGAGCTGCATTCCAGGGTGTATCCTTACCAGCAAACTGGGAGCAAAAGCTCCAGCCATGTATCAAATCCTGGTACTCTGGTGTCGAATGTGGACCTCATAAATGACATCTTAACCACTAGGCTAAATGCCCATCTCAAGATTTGCTTTTATTTATATTGTTTAGGATTGTGTGCCTCTTTAACCTGAAGATAAATACCTTATTTTTCTTAAAAAAATCTTAAGTACATCTGTCATTATATCAAATTATTTCCTTTGGTTTTCTCTCCCATTTTTCTGGATCTCCAACAAGATCTAGGTTGTGCTGCTTCATTCTATATTCCCCTGACTTGTCAGTGTTATAGCCAGTGTACTTTGTATCACCTTTAAGTTTACTAATTCAGTCTTGTTCAGCAAACTGCTCTAAAACCTGGCTTAATATTCACATCAATACCTACATTTTGTTCTAAGTCCAGGAGATATTATTTCAAATCTGGCACTTTTGAAAAAAAAAAAAAAACAGTCTCAGGAGCAGTGCTGTGGCACAGCGAGATAAAACCCAGGCCTGCAGTGCTATCATTCTATATGGGTGCTGGTTCAAGTTCCAGGTGCTCCACTTCTAGTCCAGCTCCCTGCTAATTCACCTGGGAAAGAAGAGGAGGATGGCCAAAGTGCTTGGGCCCCTGCGCCTGCTTGGGAGACCTGGAAGAAGCTCCTGGCTCCTGGCTTCAGATAAGCTCAGCTCCAGCCGTTGCAGCCATTTGGGGAGTGAAACAGTGGGTGGTAGACCTCTCTCTGCCTCTATCTGTCTCTGTAACTCTTTCAAATAAATAAAATGAATCTTTTAAAAAAAATCTCTCCTTTCAGTAAAGCTTTTTTTCTTTCTTTAAAGTATTTTGATGTAAATAGACTGCTCCTAGAGTTATGTCACCAAATGTTCATATTGTGCTATTTTTTTTTTTTAACTGACTATGCCTATGGTCTGAGTATGTCTTTCAGAATTCATGTGTTGGAAACTGAATCCTCAAGGAACCAGTGTTGGGAGGTGGGATTTTATGGAAAGTGTTTACGTCTTAATGGCACTGCCCACATGAATGGATAAATGCCACTGTTAAAATGGCTTTTGGGAGTGAACTTTGCTCTCTTCTACTTTTTTGTCATGGGCGGAACAGAGTTTCTCCCCTCCAGGGGAAACCAGTATTCAAGGCATCATCTTGGAAACACAGAGCAAGCCATTACTGGAAATCACATGTTGGCCCCTTAATCTTAGACTTTTCAGGCTCCAGAAAATAAAATTCTATCTTTAGAAATTCCTCAGACTCAAGTAATTTCTTATAGCAATGCAGACTAAGCTGAGACAGCTAGTCTGTCTCTTCTACAATTCTTGCAGTTTCACTAGGTCTATATTTAATACATTTTCCTCGTGACCATTTCACTCAAGTAGGGTCCTGGTATACACATATATTTTTTGCAAATATATATCTTCCAGGTTCTAAGGTAGTTCACCAGTTTTAGGATATTTCTTATATTGGTATTTCACTTTATGCTTCTTGGACCTAGCACATTATAGAAGTTTAGCAAACCACACCCTTACTCGATGATTATTAATTGTCAGATATCATTTGCTTCTGAATGACAACAGTTTGATGTGTGACACAGCTTTATGGGGTGTGATACATCTCATAGGGTCTCAGTTGACACAAAAATCTCAGTTTATCTACCCATGTCACAGAGGCCCTAAGATCTGCTGCCTGCTTCTATATTGGCATCAAAATGCAGCCTGTAGCCTTGAGCCACTCTATTTTAGTGAACATACATCTAGACCCCTGGGAAAATAGATTGTGCCATTCACTCCCTGGCTCTGAGCTCCATTTTATTTTGCCATGAGGAGATTTGTCTAACTTTTTTTTGAAACTGGCTGTATTAACTTGCGCTGGTTATAGTAGGTCCATCTTACGTAGCATTACTCCATGAATGGGTTGGGAACTAGTATGTGTCATGTCAGTTGAGTATGTTACCAGAAGACTCTCTACCTCTCATATTTACATATATTCCAAAACTTACCACTTTGTGGCATATACATTTAAAATTATATGAAAGAAATAACAAAAATACACTTCATTATAAACACAGGTCAAAAGGCTTTACAGATCACCATTTCAGTATTTGATATAAATCTATTTTACAACTGAAGGCAAAACCCTATTCAACAAATGTTTCAACTCAAACACGTAGACCCTGATGTGCTCACTAAAGCTGGAGGAAAGCACAGTGAAAACAATGAAATCTTTGTCACTAACAGACAGTGCTCAGTCGGTTCCTCATTTCAGGCGCAGACGCATACTAAACAGAGGATTAGACTACCTCTATGAGCTAATCTGTGATTATGCTTCATGATTTAATCACATTCTCTCTCTCTCTCTCTCTCTCTCTCTATATATATATATATATATATATATGGGTATATATATAATTATATAATATATATATGTATATATATATATATATATAATTTTCCAGGAGTGACATATTGTGAAGAAAATTACTAAAGATAAAGACATATTTTTAAAAAATATATTATATGTAGAGATGAATAAGGGAGGGAACTTGAGTATATGTTTTTTCAAAGCACAGACATGGAATATCTGGAGGAAACTTATAGACTGGTGCACAGAGAGATGGATATTAGAGGTAAAAAAAAAAGACTGAGTTCATATATATAGCTCTCTTCATAAATACTGAACAACTTAGTATTTCAAAATCCAGTAATTTAAAGTCAAAACATATTTTCATGTCACAATGTATTAGAGTTCCGTTGGCCTGCACTGCAGCTCACTTGGTTAATCCTCCGCCTGTGGCGCCGGCACCCTGGGTTCTAGTTCCCAACGGGGCACCGGATTCTGTCCTGGTTGCTCCTCTTCCAGTCCAGCTCTCTGCTGTGGCCCGGGAAGGAAGTGGAGGATGGCCCAGGTGCTTGGGCCCCTGCACCCACATGGGAGACTAGGAGGAAGCACCTGGCTCCTGGCTTTTGGGGGGAATGAACCAACGGAAGGAAGACCTTTCTCTCTGTCTCTCTCTCTCACTGTCTAACTCTGCCTGTCAAAAATTAAAAGAATAAAATAAAATAAATAAATAAAAAACAATGTATTAGAGATCCAAAAATCATAGTTTTCCTAAGGAAAACAGATTGATTTAAATAAAATGCATTAACTCAATGCTGAATCATGGTTAATAAGTTTGTGTGCAATACTCAGACTTTATGTTTTTTCTACTTTGCAATTGTTTAACAGATTAAATAGTTGTTAATATTTGGAAATGAAAAGGTTAATGCTGAAATTTTATTTAATGTGGCAAAAATTACATCTCAGAACCAACTATCTTGACACATATCCTAAATAATCAAGCACAGCCTCAACAATTTCTACATTCTCACTATTTCCTACTATTTAACTCATGTTTTTAATATTTATCTTTGCTTTCAAATGATCCCAATTTTGCTTGCCTGATAGTGCTTATTATGAGTTGTGTTGTGTCTCCCTAGAAAAATACGTTGAAGTTTATGCCCTCAAACCTCAGAACAGGATCTTATTTGGAAGTAGTGTAATGGTAGATGAAATCAGTTAAGGAAAGGTCATGGGAGTAGGGAGGAACCTTGATCTATTCTATGGGGTTGCCTTACAAAAAGTAAGAACACTGTGCAAGACAGAGATGCAAAGGAGAATGATGGCCACATGGGAAAGGAAGCAGAGATTGGGGCATCACAGCTATGAGCCAAGGAATGTTCTGGGCCCACAGAAGCTAAAAGAGGCAAGGAAGAGCTCTTCACCAAGACATGTTGGAGGCAGTACGCTCCTGCCAAAACCTTGACTTTGGACTGTAAGCTTCAGACCTGTATGAGAACGAGCTATTGTTTGATGCTAATTAAAAAAGTGAAAGTTTTGTTGTTGTTGTTGTTGTTGTTGTTGTATATCTGTGTTTAACAACATCGGAAAAATGAACACAAAAGACATGCATTCGTCTACTTATTCTCCTTGCTTGATTACCAAGGATATTTGTCTATACTATCTCCTCTTTAAACCCCACAGATTGGGCCAACATTGTTACACAGCAGGTTAAGTATCCCAGATGAATTTCAGATTCCAGCTGTTCCACTCTGATCCAGCTCTCCACTAATCCACCTGGGAATGCAATGTTGTCCCGAGCACTTAAACCCCTGCCACCCACATGGGAGACCTGGATGGAGCTTCAGGCTCCTTGCTTCTGCTTGGCCCAGCCCTGGCTATTAGGGCCATTTGGGGAGTGAACCAGCAGATGGAAGATCTCTCTTTGTCCCTGTCCCTCTCTCTTTGTATTTCTGAAATAAATAAATAAATCTTTAAAAATAATTACCCATTGATTTCATCCCAGAGTTGAAACTTAGACTTTTCTATTTGAGAGATAACTTTCACTAGTGACAAAGAAGAGAAAAAAAATATATAAAAAGCAAAAGTCATTTATTAAGAGATATCATTGGCCAGCGCCACAGCTCAATAGGCTAATCCTCGCCTGCGACGCCGGTACCCCGGTCTCTAGTCCCGGTTGGGGTGCCGGATTCTGTCCCAGTTGGGGCGCTGGATTCTGTCCCAGTTGCCCCTCTTCCAGGCCAGCTCTCTGCTATGGCCCGGGAGTGCAGTGGAGGATGGCCCAAGTGCTTGGGTCCTGCACCCTCATGGGAGACCAGGAGAAGCACCTGGCTCCTGGCTTCGGATCAGCGCGGTGCGCCGGCTGCAGCGGCCACTGGGGGGATGAACCAACGGAAAAGGAAAACCTTTCTCTCTGTCTCTCTCTCCCACTCTGCCTGTCAAATAAATAAATAAATAAATAAATAAAAATTTTAAAAAAAGAGAGATATCATTAAGGGAGGAAAGTTGCTAATGCAAGTGTGTAAACATAACTTACTTCCAAAAGTAACTCATGCAAACCACAGACAATCCTGGGGTAATAAAAGAATAGCCCTGAATACAGTTGATGTTGGTAACAAGAGCAGCACTTCACTGTTTCCATTTTTCAGATTTGTTTTTAAAAGTATAGGTAAAGAGGTTAAAAAGGAGAAAACAAAGTGCCATTTCTGACCCATTCAATTGCCTAAGAGGATAGATGCATCCATTGCTGGTGATAGGTAGTGACCATTGCCCTTTCTCTCTATAGATTCTATGGTTTTTTGAAGTATTAAAAGTTTTATGGACAGCTAGTTGCCTAAAGAGAAAGCAAGGCTCTCCTCATTAGCACATGGTGGAGATCCACAGGGTAGCCAGCATTTGATTATTAATACGAACTGTTTAGGCCATTAGTTGTCACCTGTTTCAAAAAGTTGTGTGGTGCTGTTTAGCTGTGAACTTTCTTTCCTGCTGTCAAGCGTAGTTAAAATGTGCCTCTGGGATCAAACGTCATAAGGGGAAGTGCACGGTCAGAGCACTTCCTACTGTAGGAATCCTGCTTGAAAACTAAATTAATTCTTAATATACACCATTTGTACTAGCTTCATAGCTTCCTAAACCTTAGGATAGAAACAATATTTATTAATAATGTCCTGAGGTTTCAGAGCCACTATGCACTCTTACAATTCATTTTATCTCCTTTGAAATAGCAGTTGGTATAAATTGATTTAATCCCCATGATGTTTGAAATTGCTGTCAGGAAACTGCTTTTATTTTAACTTTTGGTAATTGCATTAATTCAAGCCTTCTGTTACATTTTGATAGTAATAACAAAATATTTTTGGAAAAAAGTCATGCAACTTTTGCTCTTAAAATTCACTTAATAATCAACACGAGTAGAACAAGTAGAGAATCATATTCACAGAAATGAATTCCGATGGGCAATTCACAGCAAATAAAAATATTGAACTAAAATTCTACCTCAGCATGTACACATGCACCCATTTTAGAGAGGCAAGTGGAAAAATCTAGAATTGGAAAGATCAGATTCAATGTCCAGCTGATTTGTGCCTCTCTTGTGGATAGTAACATGCATTTAAACAATTCTGAAGATATCTCAACCACATAGGACAGCAAATAATTAGCTCAAATTTTAATATCAAAATTACATTGTATTTAATTAATTTTAAAGTATGTTTTTTTTATTTAATGAATATAAATTTCCAAAGTACAGCTTATGGGTTACAATGGCTTCCCCCCTCCCGTAACTACCCTCCCGCCCGCAACCCTCCCCTCTCCCGCTCCCTCTCCCCTTCCATTCATGTAAGGATTCATTTTCAATTCTCTTTGTATACAGAAGATCAGCTTAGTATATATTAGGTAAGGTTTTCAACATTTTGCCCATATAGCAATACAAAGTGAAAAAACTACCATTGGATTACTAATTATAGCATCAAATAGCAATGTACAGCACATTAAAGACAGAGAACCCACATGATTTTTTTTTCGAATTAATTAACTTTCTATGCCATTTCCCCTTCAATACCAGGTTGTTATTTTTTTTTTCATTTCCAATTCTCTTTATATACAGAAGATCACTTCAGTATATCATTAGTAAAGAGCTCATCAGTTTGTGCCCACACAGAAACGCAAAGTATAAGGATAAAGTATTACATTGTATATCTAGAGTCAGGACCTAAGCTGATCAGGTCATTGTTTCTTATAGTGTCCATTTCATTGCAGCAGGTTTCCCCTTTGGTGCTCAGTTAGTTGTCGCCGATCAGGGAAAACAAATGATGTTTGTCTCTTTGGGACTGGCTTAATTCACTCAGCATGATGTTTTCCAGATCCCTCCATCTTGTTTCAAATGACTGGGTTTCATTGTTCCTTACTGCTGTATAGTATTCTATAGAGTACATGTCCCATAATTTCTTTATCCAGACTACTGTTGATGGGCATTTGGGTTGGTTCCAGGTCTTAGCTATTGTGAATTGAGCTGCAATAAACATTAATGTGCAGATGGCTTTTTTATTTGCCAAATTAATTTCCTTTGGGTAAATTCCAAGGAGTGGGATGGCTGGGTTGTATGGTAGGGTTATGTTCAGGTTTCTGAGGAATCTCCAGACTGACTTCCATAATGGCTTAACCAGTTTGCATTCCCACCAACAGTGGGTTAGTGTCTCTTTTTCCCCACATCCTCTCCAGCATCTGTTGTTGGTAGATTTCTGTATGTGAGCCATTCTCACCGGGGTGAGGTGAAACCTCATTGTGGTTTTGATTTGCATTTCTCTGATTGCTAGTGATCTTGAACATTTTTTCATGTGTCTGTTGGCCATTTGGATTTCTTCTTTTGAAAAGTGTCTGTTAAGGTCCTTGGCCCATCTCTTCAGTGGGTTGTTTCTTCTGTTGTTGTGGATTTTCTTGATTTCTTTGTAGATTCTGGTTATCAACCCTTTATCTGTAGTATAGTTTGCAAATATTTTCTCCCATTCTGTCGGTTGCCTCTTCACTTTCCTGACTGTTTCTTTCGAAGTACAGAAACTTCTCAATTTGATGCAATCCCAAATGTTAATTTTTGTTTTGACTGCCTGTGCTCCTGGGGTCTTTTCCAAAAAGTCTTTGCCTGTACCTATATCTTGCAGGGTTTCTCCAATGCTCTCTAATAATTTGATGGTTTCGGGCCGTAGATTTAAGTCTTTAATCCACATTGAGTGAATTTCTGTGTAAGGTGAAAGGTATGGGTCTTGCTTCAAGCTTCTGCACATGGAAATCCAGTTTTCCCAGCACCATTTATTGAATAGACTGTCCTTATGTTATTAATCTTTTAAAGGTATTATGATTAAGTCGTAAGCCATTAATATTAAGAGAGAAAAATTATGCTTTTCATTAGGCCCATCCATAAGCTATTAGTATTTTTTCAAGAAAGAGATGATTCAAAGGTACTAGTTAAGATTGCCAATTTTGAAAGCTGAAGTTCAGGCAGAATTTTTTCTCTAATGAAACCGCGAGTGAATAAAAGGATGTATGGGTGGGTGAATCAAAAAGAATGGTTTTTAGAATACAAGTTTACTTATTAGGACATATTATTTTTAATATCCTCTGGTGAAAAAAATATCATAGTACCCTGATGGAGTATACTGTTCTTAAAATGTACCATAAGTATATACTCACACTTGTGAAATTTTCCTGCCTTTTAAATCCATAACTCTTCATAGCCCAAGAGCTAATTGTAATAACAGATCTGTGAAAAATATTAGAACTTTGAAATTTTGCCTGGGAAACAAATCCATAGAATGAGATTTGACTTCCATTTTGTTTTGCTGTGATGCATGTGGTAATCCAGAGCTTAGTTTAAGCTTTTTTGTTTTAGGAAGTAGAGAATCAAATCTGATTATAAGTTCCAACTTTGAAACAAACCAAAATGATTGCAATGCTTACTTTTAGATTTACTGATGGCCGAGAGTCCTATTATTGACAGTATTCAATTCTACGTATCGATTGGCAAACGATTTCAGTACAAACTCTGAATAAATAATACACAGACATGCCAGTTTATGAGGAATTTTGAGACAAAGAAAATGTGTGCTCAATGGATACACAGAAACTTTTTTTTCTCTAGGTTATTCCTGCAATAGGCTGGTAGCATTTTGCTACCTGCAGAATAATCATTTTTTTTTTCCTATTCCTGGCCTACAGTATGGTATAGAAGCACTCACTTTTCCCATAGACTCATCTACTTCCTCCCTTATGAGAGTAATATTTCAAGTTCTGTGATCAGAATAGATATTTCTGGAAGCTAATAGAAAAGAACTCAGTTCTCCCAATTCCCCACTTCCACAGTGCAGAGAACAGGCTCTGAGAAGGAAGCGTCAACATTAACACTTCTGAGCATCCCTCTGCACATTGAAGGGGTGATCACAGGCCCCACGGTGATGCTATAGGGAACGGAATTAAAGATATGTTTTAGAAAGTGAGAGGAAAGGAAAGGATTGAGAGATGGCTGCATAAACCTGTTTTCTAATGTTCTCTTTAGTTTTCCAGAACATATTTACTACAAGTTTCACAAACATTTATGTGAATGCTAAAACGGTCTTCTTTTGCCTAAAATAATGCACTAGGGACTATTAATGTCAGAGTCTACCATTTATGAACATGACCTTGATTACACAGATAAACATAATGGAGAACAGATCGTGAGGATAAGAGGTGCCCAAATGCTTGTGTTTAGCTAAGGGTAACACCCGCCCCTCTCTATGTCTTCTAAAACACTGTGCAGACCAAGAAACAGTCAAAGGTGGGCTGCTTCCCAACCTCTGATTTACATGGTGTGAGTTGAGAGAGACTGCAGAGCCCTCTGCCATGCAGAGTCTGTGCCCTGAAATGTTATCAGCTGTATTACAACTCTTTTCCCTCTGTCAGAGATCATCATTTTACAGGCAAATTGTCTCCACTCATATACAATTTTAGGTTTCAGACAGGAGAGTGAATGCATTGTTTTTCCCTTTTCCCTGATGATGGAGACAGTGCAGGTAACATTTTCTAGAACTGTACACATTGAAAGGAGTCATCTATTTATTATTAAAGCCCTTCCTGCGTCTCAAAAGGA
This sequence comes from Lepus europaeus, assembly GCF_033115175.1. NCBI lineage: Eukaryota > Metazoa > Chordata > Mammalia > Lagomorpha > Leporidae > Lepus > Lepus europaeus. The sequence goes on along the minus strand of NC_084828.1, from coordinate 43,155,290 downwards.
TGAGGTACTTGAAAACAAAAGAACAGATACACTACAATCATTAAACATAGCTCTGAGAAGAATTACAGCAACATTCTTTGTCTAAGGGACATTAAGCTCTGAAACGGACAGGATCTTCAATAGCAGTTTTACAAAAAGAACAGAGGCATTCTTCATGTGGCCATTTCTTACATTGACCTTTGATAAGAAGCCAAGGGCATGATGCCAAATCATAGCTCTGTGAAGACATTTCTGAAGGGGACTAAAGTTAATACAATCCTGCTATGTAGCATTCTGATGATCTGACTTGATACAGAAAGATAGCCCAGAAAAGCTGGAGGGATGAATGTTAGCATGTCCAGAGGCTCTGCTGTTTCTGGAATTCCAATAGACTCTGTTAAGCAATGTGAGAACTGAGACTTCTTATGGGTATTAAACACCCATTTACTAACAACGGTAGCAACAACAGTAAATGTAACAACAGAAAGGCCAGAGTTTAGCCTTAGCAATTGAGACAGCCACATCCCACACTGCAGTGCATGGATTCCATTTCAGCTCAAGTTTCTCACTCCAGTTTCCTGCTAATGTGGACCCTGAGAGGCAGTTGTGGTTGCTCAGGTATTTGGGTTCCTGCCACCTGGGAGACCTAGATGGAGTTCCCATTTCACTGTGTGGGTCCCAGCTCAGTTCCAGCCTTTTTGGCATTTGTTTCTGTCTGTCTGTCTCTCTCTCTTTCCCTCTCAAGTGAATAAATAAAAGTTAAAATAGTAAGGGTAGCCAACATTAGTGAGTACGTTCTTTGTTCTGTAGCCTCGTGAATTAATTTCCATGGCTTATGGAAAGCTTCCCACAATATTGTGAAATAGGTGCTTTCATATCATGTTCATTTTATTTAATTTTTAAACATAATTTTATTTTATTTAGTCAAAAGACAGCATGATAGAGATGGGGGCAGAGGGAGAGGGTGAAGGAGAGGCATATCATGTGTTGATTCACTCCCTTGTTGGCCGCGATGACTGGGACTTGGCCAGGCCAAAACCAGGAAGCTAGAACTCCATCCAGGTCTCCCACATGGGTAACAGGGGCCCAAATGCTTGGGCCACTGTCTTTTGATTTCCTAGGCACATTAGCAGGATCTGAAAGGAGCAGCCAGGACTAGAACCCTACTCCCATATGGGGTATGGTGTCATAGGCAGTGGCTTAACCTGATGTTCTAGAACGCCAACTCATGTTCATTTTATAAAAGAAGAAACTGGAGCTAAAAAAAAATGATGCGAGTTGCATGTGCTCAAAGAGTTAGGAATTATAAAGTTTGAATTTGAATCTAAATCACCTCCTTCCAGATCCTACTGGTCTTACTCAATACTAGCTTATTTTATATTAAACAATAAGTAGAAAGATTATGTCTTTGGTATCAAATAAAATAATGTAGCTTGTATTCTTGCTCAGTGAAAGCTTCATTTCATTTCTTCACCAAAATAATTTCAGAAGAAGTACATTTAGACAGAGCCATGATTTTCAAAACCCAGCCTGGATCCACCCTGATTTAACAATCAGCTAAATAAAAGCTTACAGCCCTTTTATCACAGATTATGGTAGATATGGTTTGGCACAAAAGATTTTGACAAGGGAATTATTACAACTATATCACATACAATAAGAAAATCTAATTTTAGCTCTTGGGAACACTTGTGTCTGATAACTGAAGTGAGGTCTTTGAGCACAGGGACGTTGTGAATATCAGCTGTATTTTATCATAATGTTGTTTAATGACTACAAATATATTTTTCTACCTGTTATGGCTATTGAGAATGCCTTTGTACTGATGCAGTAGAATAAAACTCATAAAGTTGTCTAGCTTATTTCACATGGTGGGTTGGCATGTATAAAGTACTCTAAAAGTAGAGTGAAATTAGTGAGGAAATATAAGAGGTATCTATGTATGTGAGACTGGTTAGGATATGGCTCTGTTTTATACATCGGAAAAGTCTTTTCTATGGATACAATTTCTATAGATGGTATTTGAATAAGGGCATGGAAAGATAATTAATATTTAGAAATCTAAAGTGAGTTAATGGTGCTGTGGAATTTAAGCTATTGATCAATCACACCTGTAGAAGACTAGTTTTCTCACTGGAAGAATCCATGGGGTAGCTAAGTCAAGTGCAGGGGAGATGTGCCTTAAACCTCCCTTAACTCCTTCAAGATTTTATATTGACACCTGTTCTTTGGTACTTAATTTAGGTGAACAGAACATCTGTGTACTGAAAGCATAAAATAGTACTTGCAAGTTTGTAAGTTGGAAACGTATAATAAATATAAACTTGAATCTGTTAAAATATATTTAGGAAGTTATATGATTGCTCCTAAGCCTATCTCCTATTTAACCAGCTGTAACAAAGAAAAAATATGTATATATATATATATATATATATATATGTCTGATGCACCTGGCCTGACAAGAGAAGGCCTTTCCTCCATACTTACACAATCTAAAACAAGTGATAAAGACTGAAACAAAAGTGATTATGGAATAACATCTAATATTTGGCTGAATATTATTAAAAGATAGGCTGATAATAAATGAATTAATGTCATATGATTATATAAGGTGACAGTAAGCAAATTCCACCCATTAATATTTTTTGCAATCATAGAGAACTTTTTTGCTAATTTTCTCAGCATTACACTTTAAAAAAAATATTGGTTTATTTATCTGAAAGGCAGAGCCACAGAGAGGCAGAGGAAAAGACAGAGGTAGAGGCAGAGAGAGAGGAAAAAATCCTCCATTCCTTGGCACACTCCCCAAACAGCTGCAATGGCTGGAGTTGCATCGATCCGAATCCAGGAGCCAAGAGACTCCCTGGGGTCCTCTACGTGGGTGCATGGGCCCAAGCACCTAGGTCATTCTCTACTGCCCTCCCACCCCAGGCCACTGCAGAGAGCTGCACTGGAAGCAGAGCAGCCAGGCTTCGAACCTGTGCCCACACAGGATGCCAGCACTGCAGAGGGCGGCCCACCTGTTATACCACTGCACCAGCTTCCAGTGTTACACTTTTAATAGAGTCCAATTATTTTAATATCATTATTTTAAAATCTTAATCAAATTAAATTATAATGCTACAACACTTTCAATATGCTTGAATCTTTTTGTAAAGAGAAATCTTTTATTCTTATTCATAATAAGGGGCAAATCCAAAACCCCTTTTTAAAAGATTTGCATGTTCATCACAAGATTTCTCTGTAGTTTTATAATTTATGTATATAAGAGGACAGATTTCATGTATTTCATAAATACAATTTTAAGCACATATAGAACAAAAAGTGTGATGTATAGGAAAGCAATTGATGTCTTGAGATTTGATTATTGTTTATAACCCTTGTCTATCCTGCTCCAGAATAGTGGTCTTTCTACTTTCTACTTGTTGAATTCTTTACTGAGTGGAGTAGTAAGTCTGTGATTAAAAAGTAAATTGAATCTCAAAATCTGAAAAAAGCTCCTTTTTTGCTAAATAATAATAATATTTTGAGTGTTTTATTTACTTAAGCCCTAAATATTTATACATAGTATAATAAAATGGAAACATTTCTTCTTATGGGAAGACTGAACAGTATGAAAAAATATGATTTTGTAAGCTAGGGATTATTTCTTTCATTTTGCAATGCACTATCTTCACAAAGAATAAAGAAGCATATATTAAGACTTTGACACTCCAAACAATGAAATAGAATTGCAGCATTTAAAAAATTTAATTGTGATAAAATTGAGTTTTTTTAAGCTTAATTTTCATTCTAAAAGTAATCTTATGTAGATTAGGATAAAATGCTCAGAAGAGGATCTTTGTGACAAGTGGGACAAGGTATATTCAGCTAGATAAACCCAGGCCTAAGAATCAGATGACAAAGAATTTCAGTGGTGACTGTGTGAATAACTTGTTCCTTCACCTTTGCCAACTACAATACCTGTTTGATATATATTGAGAAAAATTTCTCAGAATTTTCTTTATTTCTCTGCTTTCTAAATTTAAGAACAAATAGGCAGATATAATACAAAACTCTGAAATTTTTAGATAATAAAGCAAGCAATGACTATATATTATAAATTGACAATTGAATAAAAATTGAAGTATTTATGTCATAATTATTTCAAATTAATACATGATATAAATGAAAATTGTGAAAACAATATACATCAATTTATATGAAGTTCAATATCAGGCCAATGTTTCTATGGAGAAAAGGATACTGATAGGAAGGGGCGAACAGTCATGAGATACAATATATTTTTTTAAAAAGATTTATTTATTTATTTGAAAGGCAGAGTTACACAGAAAGAGGAGAGAGAGAGAGAGAGAGAGAGAGAGAGAGAGAGAGAGAGAGAGAGAGAGAGGTCTTCCATCTGTTGGATCACTCCTCAGATGGCTGCAGCAGTCAGAGTTGCACCAATCCAAAGCCAGGAGCCAGGAGCCTCTTTCAAGTCTCCCACGCAGGTGCAGGGGCCCAAAAACTTGGGCCAACTTCTACTGTTTTCCTATGCCATAGCAGAGAGCTGGATTGGAAGAGGGACTAGAACTGGTGCCCATATGGGATGCCGGCACTGCAGGAGGCAGTTTTACCAGCTATGCCATGACACCAGCCCTAATAAATTGATTTTTTTTTTACTGAAATTGATGAGTTCAGGTTAAGTGTTTGGTGAATTGCTTGAAAATATGTGATGTAGGGGCTGGTGCTATGGCACAGCATGTTAAACTGGGGCCAGTGATAAAGTCATCCCATATCTGAGCAAGTATTCAAGTCCCAGCTGCTCTGCTTTCCCATTCAGCTCCTTGCTGATGCGCCTGGGAGGGCAGAAAATGATGGCCCAAGTACTTGTGCCCCTACCATTAACATGGGAGACCTCAGTGGAGTTCCAGGCTTTTGGATTCCATCTGTATCATTCTCCCGCCATTGAGGCCACTTGGGAATGAATCAGCAAATGGAAAATTTCTCTCTCTCTCTCTCTCTCTCTCTCTCTCTCTCTCAGTCTTTCAAATACATACATACATACATACATATATATCTTTTCAAAAAGTGATGTGAAATATCTTGGATATGGGGCCAGCGCTGTGGCATAGCAGGGAAAACTGCTGCCTGCAATGCCGGCATCCTATATGGGTGTCAGTTCAAGTCCCAGCTGCTCCATTTCTGATCCAGCTCTCTGCTATGGCCTGGGAAAGCAGTAGAGGATGGCCCAAGACCTTGGGCCCCTGCACCCATGTGAGAGACCCAGAAGAAGCTCCTGGCTTCAGATCGGTACAGCTTCAGCTGTTGCAGCCATCTAGGGAGTGAACCAGCTGATGGAAGACCTCTCTCTCTTTCTCTTTCTCTCTCTCGCTCTCTCTCTGCCTCTGCCTTTCTGTAACTCTGCCTTTCAAATAAATAAATAAATCTTTAAAAAAAAGACATATCTTGGTTATATGCTTGGGTAGGAAAAAAAATCTTGTATTATCTGTGGATATTTCATTAATGAATGAATTCACCCCAGAAATAATGATAGAAGGAAATTTGTGGTTTTCCTTTCACAAAATAAATAAATAAATAAATAAATAAATAAATAGTTGAGATTTTGGCCTACCTTTCCAGAGAGTTGGTGTATGAGTTTTTGTATAAAGTGTCAGTCATGATTTGCAAGAGGAGTGTGTGCAACTGCTGGATTCTGTTAGGCAAGTTCATTTTCAAAATGAAGCCCCTGTGTATATTTGTTCTTGTTAGATTTCTATACTAAAAATAGTTCCCAAGTGATGGATTTAAGTAATTAAATTTTTTAACTTGAATCAATTAAAAATTCCAAGATTCCGGTTCCCTGAAATAAGTCATAGAACATCAAAAAATGAAATTCATATTCTCATTTTGCATGATAATCAAATTATTGCATTATGTTGTCAATATTTGGATTTGGGAAAAGTTTAATTTTTAATGTCATTTTATTTTCCTATTAGATTTATAATTTTACCAGCTGATACTTCATTTTTTATATTAATGTCATATTATTACAAAGACAACATATTCAATAAAATTCATAGTTACAATTCTAGGAATGTAATATCCCTTCCTCCCTCTGCCCCTTCCTTCTTCTCCTTTTCTTTCCTTTCTTCCTTTCCCCCTTCCCTTCCCTTCAATTTCCTTTTCTTCCCCTTCCTCTCTCTGTTTTGCCCCTCCCTCCCTCCTTCCCTTCCTTCCCTTCCTTCCCTCCTTCCCTCCTTCCTGCCTTCTTGCCTTCTTTTTCAGAGATAATACATTTTCAACTTACTTTACAGTCAAGGCTTAATGATCCACCAAATAAAGAGTTCAACAAATAAAACAATGCTAGTTCAGTGGGAATATAGGCAAGGGCTATAAACAATAATCAAATGGAAAGATGATCATTATAATAATATGTAACTGTAATAACAATGATTGTTGGTAGGCAGTGATTATAATCACTGAATTGACACCCGATTTACTATTTCTATTATAATTTACTCAAATTATGTGGCCACTTCATCTACTAACTCTGAAATTTGGCAAGATATTGCTTCTGTTATTATTTTAAATGGCTGTCTATGCATATTAAGATGTATTGCAGGTTCTCTTGTTATGTAATTCACACACTTCAAGGTTTTTTGGTATATACAGAAAGAGAAACATAATGGAGAATTTTTTCCCCTTTCAAATATAGATAAATTATTTTAAATTTTGAATTCTAAAAGTAGATAAGTTAATATGGTAAGAAGAAAACAAAATAACCCTATGATGGTTTATTTAAAAGGAAATCCTGTGACATGTATTGCTTTTGGAACTACGAGAAAGCAACTCCTTAACTGAAACATCATTTTTAAAAATTAATTTTGTAGTAGTAATTTACTGCCACAAAACCAGAGAAAAATATTTAAAAACCTATAATAAAAGCAGAGAACATGATTATTTGAAGATAAATAGAAAATAGATGTAAGAAATGTTCATAAACTGTCAATTGCTATGGTAACATGATTTTTTCATAGGTATGATAATTTTTATCACTTCTAAACATAATTATCTCCAATGAAAAATAACTACTCATCACTATCATGGACAAGGCATTGTCTTTGATTATGGGAATGAAAAATCATTAGTAAAAACTATTTATACCCTTCAAGGACTTACATTATAATTATGAACAAGAATATATAAAAAGAAGTGCCTAACAATGAAAAGTTATATATTTTAACTGCCAAAGGAGTGGAGGAGGCACTAAATTCTGTATGAAATCAGAGTTAGGACTCAGGAAGATACTAAATTATTGGTGTCCTTATGCAAATCAATTATAAGTTATTACATCTTAAAAAAACCCACAAAGTTAACAGTACTGCCAGTCCATAGACAGATCAGTTATTACAACCATTGAGTCTTTCACCTTCACATTCTATCCTTTTCCTATGGAAAATCCATGCCCTCTGGTGGACAGGACTATCAGTTTTATTAATTTCAAAAGTGACTCCATCTTTTGTGGCTAATGCCAATACCTACATGTTAGAAGTAGGGTCAGCACTGTCAGAACTAGGTGATTTTTTTTAGAACCTTAAGGATCACTGCATTAGCATTTTAAAAGGACTTATTACACAGTTACACAGGCATAATCAGAATTTCTAGAACTTTCTAGTAAGTCAAAAAGGATTTTTCCATGTAAATATGATTTATATTTTGAAATTTCTAAGAAAATTAGTAAGAACATCCAGTATTCCATGATTAAATGACAGCACAAGGTAAAAAAAATTGTTACAGCCGTCTCTTTCACCTGTCCATTTTACTGACAACAATCACAAATCTCTGGACTTTGGACATTCATTTTTCCAAGTTTCTCAGACAAGCAAACCTCAAACAAATCTCAGCATCTGCTACCTGCCTAAACCAAAAATGGCCAAAGACTATAGCATGGGGTTGCAAGTAAAACTGTTTCTTAGTATATGTGTCTTTAAAAATGAAATGCTTGATCATGGTGTCTCCCCTGCCAGGTAAGTATTAAAAATGAAATGCAACAATTCCATTTTTAAAAGTCTCTATCCCTTCCATATATGTGGAAAATACTAGGATTAATTCCTCAACTCTCAGTTTCCAAAGACCAAGATTTTTGCCAATTTGTTTGAGGGTGCTTATTGGCATTGCTTGATTACTTTGAGATTTTTATTTTCTAACTGCTTACATTATCCAAGTTATTTAATTCTATGCATCATTTTATATGCCAGTCACAGGACAATGAAGGCCTGAATTTAATGTTTTTAAGCAAACAATATAAAAGAATCAGTATCCCTCATTAAACTCTCTAGTCCTAAGTACTTATCTTTAAAAAGGAAAACATAGACTTTCATTGAGCTTGATATTTTATAGACTATTTGACAGCAAGAGAAAGTCAAGTGGTCAAGTGTTCACTTTTCTTAAGGGATATGCTAGATAATACATATCATATGACCTGAAGTTTACAGGCAGAAAGCATTTTACACTGGTTTCTTATTCAAATTTTAGAGATTTTTCACAAGCAATTTATGTAGGTACAAGCTTCTTAAAATGTCCTTTGGGCACATCTGTCTTCCCAATTTCATCAGTTCTGCTGAATATAATACCCGTGTCCCCAGGTAAAAGTCATGATGCAATTCTATCAGACAGTTGCTGTACTTTGCGCAGTGTGGGTGTGAGAGCTAATTTTGTCCTTAGATTCAGAAGCTTCATTAACAGTCTTAACACATTCACTGCAGCTTTCTAAACCTCTCAGGCTTTAACACTTACACCACTGCAGAACTGGGGAGAAAGAAAAATAAAATGTTATCCTTGTTTTGAAAACACATTCTTCTCATTGGCAACAAATACAGCTCTTGTGAGCGCTTCCAAATCTGAGTTCCAACAATGTCATGCTAGGGGAGCCTTTCTGCAACACAAAATTGGCACTAAGAGAAAAGAACTTTTGCACACATGCAAACACACAGGAATTCTGTCCAAACATAAATGAATAAGAGGTGTTGCCTAGGTTTGATTGCAAGAATTGTGTTCAAAAGAACATTTAAAGCAATAACATTCATTTTTACTGCTTTAGAAATCCACATTCCTTGTGATGAGCTTACTCAATATTAATATTAATTTCTCAGATTTCAGTGACTAATATCCCTAACTAAATGCTGTCTGTTTTTAACTGCAAATGTATATCACTTCTATATTTGATTCTTGAAATCTATATTTGATGATTATGTCATTTAGAAAATACAGTTTTTCATGTAGAAGTTAAAGAAGAAAATGCAAATGATTCCCTTAGCAATTATGACAAGCTTTTTCAGACTCACTCAAATATACTTGAATAATATTAAAGAAAATACTGCTATATGTATATGTCAATCTACCCATCCTTGTACCTATGATATGCTAAAATTATGGTTTATACAGTGTCCAATTTAATCAATCTTAACTTCACATTACAAATATGAAAAACACTACAGATATTCTATGAGAAAATTCCAAAATTAAAATTTATATATATTAACATTTCAACAATTGCAAGTATTGAAGATGGAGAGACTATATATGGAAACAATAGCAATTACTTGTTTTATTGTAATTTGTAAGTTTACATGGTTATTTTTCTTAGAAAACATTAAAATCTCTAGCTACATAAGGTGATATTATTAACTGACACACTCATTTCCACATTGTCTCAATGCTATAAAAATAAAAATAATTGTTGGTTTTCAAAGCAATACTCTGAGAGATAACTTAGAAATAGGCTCAAGTATTAACAAAAATGAGTAAAGCACTAAAATTATGAAAAAAGAAATCATGTAGTTCACACCTTAACATTTTGTAATGACATATGAATGATAAGCGACTTAAATTGATTGTAACACAGAGGCAAATGGCTCTGTTCATGTTCATTTTGTGGTGCATTCTTTAAGGCACAGTAATTTAGTTGTTTGCATGACAATGAAACTATAAGAATATGCTCCTTCTGTCTGATATCATCGCACCTGATTTTCTAAGAAACCACATAAATTCAAAGAAAGGTTTTTTTTTAAACCACTGATTTCAGAAAAGATATATATATATATATATGAAAAAATTCAATTATTGTATAGTCAAACATAAACTTCCTTTTTGTTCCTGAAGTCTAACCAGAAGTGTTATTCAAATTGCACTATTTAGGGGGTCTGTTTCAATAAGGGTGTTAGGAGACTTGACCTCAGTCATGGTGAGAAAGGAATCTTAACAGGCCAGTCTTCTTAGCCCTATGGGATACTTTGCAGAGTTCCTGTGAAGTACAGTACACTGCAGTACTTTAAAGTCAGTGTTCTCTATAGGATGTCTAAACTCATGCCCAAAAGAGTAATCTTTTATTGGAGAGCAGGCCATCTGTAGCTAATATTAAGTCACATATAAATATAGCCTCTAAGCCATGCAAGGTAAGATGAAGAATCATGAATCATCTACCTAATTTCATTTTATGAATTATTTCTTTCGTAAGAATTGCTAGCACACATACAAGCAGGCCTTAAAAAATTAAAAGTACATTTATAGGAGAAAACAAAGCTTGAAACAATTCTGTTTATTCTCTCATTCACTCCTTCTCTTTTACTCCCTCTTCCCTACACGACCAAACACTGGGAAAAATCAACATTATTCCATGTTGCCAGCCGTATGTCTTGACCCAGTCTATATTATAATTATAGACTGAGAAGAGCAGGGAATAACCACAGGGGGTAGTCCCTTCCTGTTGGAAATGATGGCAGTGACTGCATCTAACGAGGATGGAGTTATATGTTACCTTCTGACATTTAAGCCTTTTGTTGGGCAGTTGGACTGTATCTCATTCTTTCCCCCAAGCCCCACTTTGCCTATAGTTCTTACTTCATTGTAGGTGAAATAAAAGAGAGTAAGCTAGAACATTTTCTGATGATTGTTCTTCTAATAATCACTTCTTTCCTAAGGGAACTTGATTTCTTTGTTTCTTACTCCAGCTCAGCAGGCTGTCTCTCATTCCTGCTTTCTCCTTTGAAGGGCATCATGCACACACACACACACACAAATGCACGTCATGGTACAAAATTCCAGATGTCCAAAAAACACAATACTATTTTAAAACAGAAGGCATTTTAGCATAAAAACATAAGAAAAAAATCCCAGAATAATATGCATAGTCCTTATGAATGGAGCATCACGCAAACTCACAGATAAGCTTTTTAAATTTTTTTTCCTCATTTTCCTGCACATTCATGGAATCTTCTTGAAAGATCTGTTCTGTTCCAAAGGCCTTTATTTGAGAACCAATGGTTTAGTGTTTCATATACACTGGGGTTACAGTTGTACTTTGTCTTCTTTACAGATCTGCTATAGAAAAGCCAAACATATATTCTACTTCAGTTCTACCGAAGTCTTTGGCATGTTGGTTGAGTAGGAAATGGAACAACACATTAATGATACAGTGTTGAATATTTCAATGAAAACTAAGTTCCATGTACTATGCCTTATTCATGCTTCCAGAACAATCATAAGATAATAACAAGAGATCAGAAGAAAAGCAGTGCAATGATTGGAGGCCTCCCACTACTCACACTCCCAAGCCAACCTCTGAAAAGATACAGACTCATAGCAGGGCTAATGCTGCAATGGGGGCTCATGTAACCTAGTACATGGTAGGCTGACTACTGACAACTGATCTATCTCACGTTTTGAACTGCCTTTGATCTATACTTTGATGATTATGCCCAGAATGTGATATGTGAATATTCACATATATTAACCCCACAGAACAGGAAGCAGCTTAAGAGTTACTTTCTATTTTGGAATTACATTTATGCAAGGAACTGACATGTCTGCATGATACCATCTGATCATAAAGAACTATAAAAAGCCCTAACTACATGAAGGTGCAATTAGAATATATTTATTTTGGATATACATATCTATATATATCCATATATATATATATATATATATATACACACATATATATCCATGCTTTAATTCATAGAGGTTTTTAGTCATTCTGAAAAGAGCTCATTACATAAAGTAGCATTTGTATTTGGCAAATAATACTTGTTTTGTAAACTAATGCACATTTCTTGCTGCAATAACAAAACTTCAAGCTTAAAATCTTTTTTTTTTTTTTTGGTTTGTTTCTTTGGACACAATAAAGGAAGAGGGATAGGGATAGATATAAAAGGAGTATTTGAAAATTCCGACAGTGCTCCAAAGAAGTCATATAGTGAATCCAGTCTTATAGTGAATAAAATTGGAAAAATATTCAGTTTTTTGAGTGATAGGGATTTGTACTCTGTTTTGAGGAATTTAAAAGTATACATTTGATGTGCTCACATAATACACATGATTTGGTTTCCAAATTTTAAGATTTTGCCTAAAGCTGTCATTTTGTTGGGATTTTTTTGGCAATGACTATGCGTTACCCTGATTTTATTTTAGGATGATTTAACTCAATGAATTAATTTCAGTATTTAAATTTGTCTTGATTTCATCAATTTTTGACACAATTTTTGTGTGGGTTTCCCTCCCTAGTTGTGTGATTTGGTACTATAAATGCAGCTTATTCAACAAATATTTTGTTTGTTGCTCATAGCCAGCTAAGGCTCAGAGGAGGAAGATGAGACCTAGTTCTTGCTTTTAAGGAATTCTCTCTTGAATCACCTCTCAAGTGCTTCTATCCATTCCTTCCTGTTTGGAATACCCAGGTTGTTCAGCAACCATATTCACTAGCAATGCAGGAAAGATAAACCAATGCTAAGCGCACATATCTTTGAAATGAAGGAATAACAGGCACTTCAGTACAAGTATCCCCAGCTGCAACTGTGCATGGCTGTGCGCAGTAAAATCTCTTTGATTTGGAGGAAGAAGAGTTTCCTGTGCCCTGGATAAGCAAGCAAAGTCTACCTTGTGACAGGAAGTATTTCTGTTTCTATTTTTTTCTCCTATGACAGGAGCTAAGGGATCATCTCTCTGTGCTGGAGGAAATACCTGCTGGTCCATTTGATGTGTAGGCATAGTTGCAGGCAGTCAGCACTTCAGCATCACAATGGCGACTTGGGAATCCGTATTATTTCCTCCTAAAAGCTCACATAATATGGTGATAGAATAGAACTGAATCACTGAACATGTGTTGCTCAGCATATGAAAGCCCACTTTAGTGAATCAAGTGATGATTTTATTTTTGAGCTCTTCCAAATCAGACAACAAATATTCGTTAAACATTTTATATAATCAGGTGGATGTTAAGACTCTTGGATATAAAGGAATGTTCAGGATGGAGTCCTTGCCTTTCACAGGCTTATTATATCATTGGGAAAAGATAGTTTGTAATTATGAATATAAATAAATTGTTTCAGTGGAAGCTGGGTGTTAATGAAAAAGATGTCACATGTAATTAGCTAGTTTTGGGTGAGGAGTTAAAAACATAAGCGTTGAGAAGGAGCAATCATCTCTAGAGGACCTGAGGGGGAAAGGTGGGTACGTAGGAATGAAGCAGTGAAGTTTCTTCAAATCAAGCAAGTATAGTCAGTCCAAACTCCAGGTACTAAAACAGCCTGATACGTTAACAGAAGTTATCCTGAAAGTTTAGCTCCTTGGCTGCAGCACTAATATCTTGTGTAATTTTTCCCAAGAGCATCTTGTTCAAAAGTGAGAGGCTACCCATAACCAAAAAGTCATCCAAAGGAATCTGAAACTCCTACTGTGTTCCTCCCATACTCACCATTAGCCATCTACCCTTGAGATAAATGCCAGTGTAGATGAGGCCAGCGTTCACCCTACCCCTGACATGTTACAGCTCACAGACTTTGAAAAGAATAGTTATGTATGGAAAGAGAGTAATATTATTTTATAACTACAGACATACCTGTAATTCCTCATTCAAATGATCTTAAGAAAATCACTGTTATGACCCCTAGCTATATCATTAGAGGTGCATATATTTGTATATGTTAGTCTATATTTGTTTACTTTAAAAATCGTCTACTAGAAAGATCAAGGTTAGTATGTCTTATTCAAAAATTAGTAAGACAACATCTCTGCCCTCTGTCATACTAGCATCTTGTGCAAGTGATACAGTACAGGAAAATTATAGGAGACACATTAGAAGGTAGCAGCACAACAAAAAGGGAATCAGTAAACATGTAATTAGAATGAGAGTAGAAAATATAATATTTTTTAGCTGAAACACTGGAAATCTGGAAGATGGAATTCATGTGTTGACTCGGAAGGATAGGGCATCTGTAACTTATATTCAAAAGGTAAGAATGTACACATACTTTTGCATAGAGGAAACAGTATAGAATGTAAAGTCATAGAAGCAGAAAATCAAGAGAAACCACTGAGACTTTCAGACTAAAGAGTGACACGTTAAGATGTCCTTTACGAATGCATTTGTGTTTCCATGTGTAGAATTTGTGGAGGGAAAACCATGAAGAATTAGGTGTCTGACCTATCGTCTAAGTAGAAAACATTAATGCACAGGGGTCAGCATTATGGTGTAGTGGAGAAAGCTATCACCAGCGACACTGGCATCCCATATGGATGTGTTTGTGTTCCGGATGCCCCACTGCCGATGCGGCTCCCTGCTAATGTCATGGGAAAACCAGAGGAGATAGCCCAAGTGTTTGGTGTCCTGCCACCCACATGGGAAGCCTGGATAAAGCTCCATGCCTTAGCTTTGCCCATCTTGGGATTGAACCAGAGAGTGGGAGATCTCTCTCTCTCTCTCTCTCTCTCTCTGTCTCTTCCTCTCTCTCTTTAAAAATAAAAATATTTTTAAAAATCTAAAATAATTATTAATGTACAAGTATAAAATACATGGATATGGATAACAGGGCAGTGGTACCATTTTTAAAAATTAAATGAACTAACAGTGCTTAATGTAGTTATTGTATTAAACAAAACTTAAGCACTAGTAAGGGACTTCAGTTAAATTTTAAAAATTACATCTGTGGGACTGGTGGTGTTGTGAAGCATGTAAAATCCCCATCTTTAGTGCGTGTATCCCATCTGGGTGCAGGTTCAAGTCCCAGCTGCTCTACCTCCTATCCAACTCTCTGCTATAGCCTGGGAAAGCAGTAGAAGTCGGCCCAAGTCCTTGAGTTCCTTCACCTGCGTGGGAGACCTGGAAGAAGCTTTGACTCCTGGCTTTGGATTGGCCCAGTTCTAGCCATTGCTGCCATTTGGGGAGTGAACCGTGGATGGGAGACCTCTCTCTCTCTGTCTCTGCCTCTCTTTAACTCTGCCTTTCAAATATAAATAAATATTTATAAAAAATTATATCTGTGAATTTATGTGTACAAATAATTTGTAATACATAGTAATTCTGGTACTATTTATTCAGAACATTACTACTGAGTTATTAGCTGTGAGTTATATATATGTACTCAAATTATAGATTTACTTCATGAAAGTTGTCATTTGTATTTTTGGATCAATGGTCCATTTATTTGCTATTACATATAACACTGGTCAATTTGGTATCCCATTTTATATATTTCTTGATTTCAAAAACATTTAACATTTTTAGTCTATTATGGACATTAATGACAGTAAATAAGAAGCTGTAGATAGTGGCATATTTGAATTAAACAAGATGTAATACTGAGCTTTAATTACCCTCTTTGAATAGAAACATCTGGTGTGCTTTATAAAAGGATTTATATCGTGGGTTTACTACCTCCTAGATATATAACCTCAATTAATTTCCTTAATTGCTTCAATCTTCCGATCTTTAAAATGGACTAATTTTAGTACCTCCCTAACAGTATTAAAAGGGTTAATAAAAGTAAAATTTGTCAGTCAACACTAAGAGGTTGCTTAAAAAAGTGTTTATTACATTATATCACCTTTTTTCTTTCAAATAGCAGTTTTATTTATGTTATAAATAAAGTCCTAAAATTTCAGAGACTGATTTCTGAAGAAGAGAAGACAAAGCTATGCATTATAAGGAAATTATTGCTGAATTCTTCAGGAACAATTTCATTTATACTGTGTCTACCATTGATTTGGATCATATACACTAAAGAAGGTTCAGGTTGGAGCTTGACTGGCTGTGTACACTCACAAATTAATCAAGTAATTGACATTTCATATTTTAACAATGCATTTTAAGCATAGAGTTAGGTTCTAGACTCAGATAGGATGCAACATTTCAAGCCTAAAGTGAATCTGAAAGTAGTTTTTCCCTTTCATTAACCCATTGACATTCCTGTCACTAATCTCATTTTAAAAAGAAATTCCATAGAGATTTGGTAGAATTAAAAGAAAGTGCATGCTATGTACTTCATCCCTCCATAGTTAGTAACTTGGAGACAGCATGTTATAGTTTGGATGAAAGTCAGATTACACTGAATGTCTTAGCTCTGTGAACTAACTAGATGTGTAAGTTTAAGCATGTCACTGAAATGCATCTTGTGTTTCTTATTTATATAATGGAAGTTTGGTCCATAATAAGCAAAAAACAAAACAAAACAGCAGAAAGCAAGGAAAAATTCATGGGCAACCACTGTTTTGGTCTCCTCAGCATTTACCAACATGCCTGACACACCGGAGGAAGTGATAAATACATACAAAACAAAAGCTAATCATTCAAGTACCTCAGGAAGTGCTGGTATAATGATAAAGCTACTGAAATAGGGGATGTACTGACTAGGAAATAGCCAAGAAATAATCAAGAAAACACTAATGGTCAAGGCTGTCAATTTAATACATATCTGGGAAATTAGCCATGACAGAAAAAGAATATATTGTTAAAGCCGAACACCAGAGGAAATAAAACTGATGCTAATTAGGGTATCTTCAAAGAAATATACACCTAAATTGCAACAGATAAATTTGCATCTGAATCTTATCTTTGAATTTTGCATCCATGTATGCAGATCAGGTACAGCCTAAGTAACTTCCATTTCTCACCATGCAATTATTTGAAATATGCATGTAATTGAAAATATTACAAATTCTGCAGATGCAATTTACATGCCACCATAAAACTGTGTTTGCCTTAATTTTAAACTATTAATTAATTTAGTAGAAAAACTATGTATTCTAATAAGTTTATAAGTATTCACATTGTTTTAATGTTTTTGGTAGATGTAAATATATAGAGAGATATATAGGTATATAATATCACTAACACTAGTACTAAGAAAATCATCTAACTCAAATTATGCATGGAGATATTCTGAAGAAGTTGTATTTTAAAACTGAAAAATAGTAATGTATTCAGTGTATTCCACACAGAAATGCATTTATATTGCTATGTGCTGTAATTCTGCAATACATTTTTTTTTAAAGTAATTGCTCACCTTCAGCTATTTCTAATGGACTTCGTGACTTTAGTTGAATATCAATCCTATTTTAGAATATTAAACCTATTTTAGAGTTTCAGAATGTCAAGGTGTTTTCTCAGGTACCACAATCAGTAAATACCTGATCTGAGATTTCACCCAAATTGTACATAAAAGACCCCATACTGTCAAGTTTCTCAGGGCATTCCTCCCTTGGAACCCACTTCCTAACTGCTATGGCAGGAGGATTCTCAAATAAATCTTACTCTGCACACTGGAAAAAAAAAAAAAAAAGAGAGAGAGAGAGAGAGATTTCAAAGCCATCAATGATTGACTCCTATGCCAGTACAAGAGTAGTTACTTCAAATTTTATGAATTTAATTTTCTTTAAGTAAAAAAAAGTAATTTAAACTTTATGCAGTCATATTCTAGAATTATTGAAACTCAAATACTGAAGTTTTTCAATATCCTAGTGATTAATAATTACAATGTCTAAAAGAATAAATCTATACATATTTGTAATATCAGAATAATGACTTTGTTATCTTTTTTTTTTTGTCTCAAGAGTGATGAATAGATGAAATAATCTATTTCTTTAGGAAATTGAATTTGGGCAATGGGAAGAATTCTCGTGCATTTTCAATTGTTATTTCAATCATTAGCCAGCTGAGCAATCTCATACCCCCATTAAAATATTAGATGAACAACACAATGTGAAACTCATCCATATAAAAATAAAACTATTACAAAAATGTAAAATTTCTTTCATAATTAAAAACCAACTTACATATCCTATACGGGAAAAAAAAAAAGTCCAGCTTTGTGAAACAGTCACATTTGTATGCCTTGGAAAGAAGAGAATGGACATAGAGAAAATTGCCTCAGAGGTTTATAGTTTGAGATTTGTCAGCCGATTGGCTAGAACACAATGCAATGAAGATATTAGCAGCCGACTTAGTCAATACCTTGTTGTTTATGTTGTATTTTCATTTCTCGGTAAAGGTGTTGCCACCAATTCAACTGAAAGCAAGATCGTAGAAAAATTAAAGTTATTTGCTGAGTTAAATTCCATGTTTCTTCGACTCCAAAGGACTCCAAAGGTGTACATCACCAAGAGTGAATTAAGAGAGAGGGAGTTCAGACAAAACTGTGTCTTGTGGAATGAGGCCTTTAGGACTGTGCCTCAGTCTTGCTGGCTTGGTTCTTTAATATGAGTTCCCAGAATATCAAAACACCAAGATCACATTATAACTAAAAGATTCTAAAACAATAAAATATGTTGCATACAACCCTTTATTAGATTCTCATAGGTAATACCTTATGCCTCTAACCTAGAACACATTACAAAACGGAAAAAAAAAAAAAAAACTCGATTTGTACTAAGAAAAATAAGATTCAAAATTGGATCAATGAATAGCAAACCAATAGCTTATTTAGATTTTTGTGATCAAATGATTGGAAGATACAATTAAAATGTTCTCTGGCTTTGAACAACAAAAAACAAGTTTAGCTATAAAAGAAATAGTAAATAAGCAAATACAAGTGAATGATTGAATGAATGAATTGCCATAACCAATAAATTTACTCAGACTTTTAAAGTCACCTCTTCAAAGCACAACACAAATAAATTAAGTTCTCAAGAAAAAAATTAGGAATATTTTATTTTTAGTTATACATTAAATTCTGTAGAGTTTAATTCTCTGATTTGAGACTTTAAAAATATTCATTGGATATAAACTTAGTTTCTAGAGTTCAATATTATTAATCCTATGGTCATCTTTTGCTGAGGTTTCACACTATCCATTTCTTCATTATCATAGACTCAGCACCATAGCAAATTATTGTCACAGCTTCAAAAGTTTTCTTTGACACGTTTTACTGACATCTCCAGACTTCTTCCAAGGCTTTGATATACTTCTCTGCAAACTCAAGGTTATGATTATGTGTGTGATGCTTTGCTTCCAAATTGGGTTGTCTTCAAGTCACTCAACTACCTTTGTGCAGTTTCATATTAAATTGACTCAATTTCATACTCTAAATATAAAATGAATATTGCTGATATAATCTAAACAGTTCTGAGGTAAAAATTTATTCTATTTCCTTTGTTATAAGTTTCCTCTATAAAGCATCTCACACTTAAAGAGTTGCAGCTTTGGAGAAAATTGCAATAAAATGACAATTACAATGTGATGTCCATCCAATGCATATGTTTGCAAATGCAAGTACTATGGCACTATTCAATATGAAGTATCAAATATATAATAACACCCAGTTGATATAAGGTGAATCTTTTCTGCTTGTTTTCTTAAACAAATATAAGTGTAACACTATTTCTTAAACATAACTTTTTCAGTGAACATTTAATACATATTTGAGCCCACAGTTAAATTGTTAAATGATAGTAGAATTGCTAAATCAGATAAATCACACTTTCTACTATTAGAATATCATAATGGTAACACAAAATTTCTGGGGAAAGGTGATATTTTGTTTTAACTTTCTAAAATAGTACTACCAGACTAATAAACATAGTACTGTCTGAAAAACAAAAACTAGACTCAATAAGAAAAACCACATTGTTACAATACTTTTTCAATAGGAATAATTAGGTTGAAATATAATTTAGAAATATGAAATATTGGTTGAACTCAGTAATTAACACACAATTATTCTCAGGTGTTTACATTTTAACTGAAAAGTGATCCCTGTTAAATCTAAGAGTGGAAAAAGAGAGGGAGGAGATGAACAATTTGGAACATGCTCAATCGGACTGGCCACAAATGGTGGAGTTAGAAATGTGCCAGGGGATTCCAACACAATCCCATCAAGATGGCATGTACCAATGCCATCGCACTAGTCCAAGTGATCAATTTCAGCTCACAATTGATAGCTCTGATAGGTCTAAGAGTCAAAGAGATCACACAAACAAGACAAGTATCTGCTAATACTAACTGATAGAATCAAAAAGGGAGAGAAAGATCCAACATGGGAAGTGGGATACACAGCAGACTCATAGGATGGCAGATGTCCTAAACAACACTCTGGCCTCAGAATCAGCCCTCAAGGCATTCAGATCTGGCTGAAGAGCCCATGAGAGTATAGCAGGCATGGAAAGCCAAGATATCATGGAAAAAAAGAAAAGACCTAAATGAATGATCTCTGTGAGTGAGATCCCAGTGGAAAGAATGGGGCCATCAAAGAAGGAGGTACCCTTCTCCGAAGGGAGGAGAGAACTTCCACTTTGACTATGACCCTATCGGAATAAGATCAAAGTCAGCGAACTCTAAAGGCTTCCATAGCCCTGGCAACTCATGACTAGAGCCTAGGGAGATTACTGACGCCATGAACAGGAGTGTCAAATTGTTAAATCAGCAACAGGAGTCACTGTGTACTTACACCCCATGTGGGATCTGTCCCTAATGTGTCGTCTAAAGCCAAGTGATGCTATAACTAGTACTGAAACAATATTTTTATACTTTGCATTTCTGTGTGGGCACAAACTGATGAGGTCTTTACTAATTATATACTGAAGTGATCTTCTGTATATAAAGAGAATTGGAAATGAAAAAAAAAAAAACAACCTGGTGTTAAAATGGAAATGGCATAGAAAATTAATTAATTTGAAAAAAAAATTATGTAGGATCTCTGTCTTTAATGTGCTGTACATTGCTATTTAATGCTATAATTAGTAATCCAATGGTAGTTTTTTCACTTTATGTTGCTATATGGGCAAAATGTTGAAATCTTTACCTAATATATACTAAACTGATCTTCTGTATACAAAGAGAATTAAAAATGAATCTTTACATGAATGGAAGGGGAAAGGGAGCGGGAAAGGGGAGGGTTGTGGGCGGGAGGGAAGTTATGGGAGGGGGGAAGCCATTGTAACCCATAAGCTATACTTTGGAAATTTATATTCATTAAATAAAAGTTTAATAAAAAAAATAAAAAATAAAAAAAAGAAATATGAAATATAACAGGAAAATATAAAGAAAATAATTATTCCATGTTATCATATATAAAAATTTACTTGCTATATCAGTAATATAAAACTCCAGAGAGATATGAAAATCTGCCATATTATTTTATGAGAACTTACGGGAGAAAATATATATATATATTCATCTTGTGTCTTTTAAGAATAAAACCCATATTGTTTTAATAAGCTGGAAATATGTCATTTGAAGTAGAAAAAATTCCTATTTTGAGGTAAATAGTCTTAAAAATATGTCTTTATAATAGCAATATGGATGAAGATTAAAAACAAAATAACACTTTACTATTTTAATTATATTGAAATCTGTATGTTTCGTTTTAAAGGTAAAAGTCTATTCTTGAAGTAGATATTTTGAGACACTGGTTTATACAGTAATGTCTGGAGTGCTTAAAAGATCCACAGGTTTTCTTGTTAGAATTGGTCAATCTTTTACAGTAAAAGTTGCTATTCTAAATATGCTTTCATGTTAATTTTAAAAATACTTTGTATATTTTAACATGTTTAATATTCAAACATCAGTTAGGTTTTTGAGGAATTATCCAGGTAAGCATACTATGTGTTACTGGTGAGTAGTATTATGTGAAGGTACTTTCTTTTCCCTCCCTCAGAGAACCCTCAGTGTAAGGAGATTTTATAAACAGAATGACAAACCATTTAAAGTGAGAGATGAGCAAACAGGTGTACAGCTTGTGCCTAATAGGCCTTCCCTTAGTTTCACAGTCGGATAATTTTCTTTGCATACTGCCTTGACCTGATTATTCATGAGTTTTGCATAATGAGAGAAAGCTTTTAGACATGTTGGATATGACATACAAAATCTGCAGCTACTCACCCATCCTGAGAAGTCCTGTTACTTTTTTTAGGAAGATTTAGCAGTCAAATAATAATTTATTGCAACATGATTAAAATCTTGAACCCTTTGAGTGAATTCTTTTAAAAACACAAAGCATCTGAGAATATTCTGATGTATCATTGTGTGCAAAACTTGTCTCATACTTTTTAAATGAGCTTAATGATCTATTAAGGCAATCATTTCTAAAAAGTTATCTATTTTATTCTGTTAGATTTGTTACTTTTATCCATTATTTGAAAATGGAAATAACATTTTAGTCATACATATCATTTGTAAATTGATATTTGAAGTGTATCACATCTAGAGATAGATTTCATCAATGGAGATCTTGATTAAAAAATAACCTGCTCAAAGTTTTATTAACATTAAAATTGGGATATTGTTTTCTTTTTTGTATCTTCTTTTGTAGAACTATTTAAAATCAAAAGATAAGGTAATGTGAGGCATCCCTAACTTTTAGGCCAGAGGACTTGGGGACCTGGCTTCAATGACACAGAGTATTTGATGGTGTCAGTGCCCATTCCTTTCCCACCACAGGAAAATGATCTATATTCTGTTATTTGTATGTCAAGAACCATAGTTTTCATCATCAAAGTGCAATTTCCCATCCTACAGAAATCACCAAGGCCCTGTCTCTTCTCAACCCCTTTGTTTCCTGTGGATTTTTATGTTCTTGCCCCTCCCCCCCTCCCTCTCCCTTATAAAGAACTGCTTTATATGTGTCAGTTATCCAATCACTTCCTCAACAGACACCTTATGCTGTCCCATCACACCTATCTAAACTTGTGGCAGACACAATCAAGGATTTGGCCGAGCCGTTAATCTACTGCTGGAGACACCTGCATTTCATAGTGGAGGGCGTGGGTTCAGGTCTTGGCTCTGCTTCTAATTTTAGCTTCCTGCTAAGTGTTCACTCTGGGAGCTAGCAGATAATGGCTCAAGTATTTGGGTCTCAGTCTCCCAGTAATGAGATTTGGATTAAGTTCTAGTTTCTTGGCTTTGGCCTAGCACTTTTTTGGCTGCTGAAGGCATTTTAAAGAGTAAATCAGCAAATGGAAGACTCTCTCTCTCTCTCTCCCACTTTCTCACTCTCTTTCTCTGTCTTTTCTTCTCTCTTTGTGTGTGTTTGTGTTTGTCTCTATCATTGTTTTCTGCCTCTTAGATAAATAAAACATAAGCATTAAAAAATTTAATTTTTGACAAAAAAACTAAGGGAATCCTCCCTACATACAGTCTTTTTCTTTAAAACCTGATTGAAATCTATAGACCTTTGGAGCACAAATCCAACACTGCCTGGATTTCATGTCTTCCTGGGCTGTCGCTCTAAACAAGCCCAAATAAACTATTGTTTCTTAATTAGTTTGTATCTCAGTTTCTTTAAAGGTCAATACTTTTATAGGAAAAAATATATTAGAAATATTTTTCTATATCCTCAGTTCTAGATATACCTGTCTTGATAATTCTGCTACACTGTGATTTAGGAAATCAGTTCCTCCTTTATTTTTTGGTCATTAATTAAACACTATTTTACTCTTTGATCTGTTGTTGTAATGTTAGTCTATGCCTTTAATTTTTTATTTACTATAAGTTACTATTGAGAGTTAAGCACTTAGTGTATCCTTTACATATAATACCAAAGTATTACTGAATGTTTATACTGATATAAATTTATATTCAATCTTAGATAATGGGAGTGTTGAATATATCATTTGAATTTCTTCCTATAGATTTATCTTTAACAGTTTTTAAATCTTATATCTTTCCTTTCTTGCATTTCTTTACACTTCAATAGCTTGGCTAATAGATGGCTACTGATTTTGATGTGGAGTGCATGGAAAGGAAATTCTTTGATCCCTCCATAAAAATATATTGTTAATTTTCTGTAATTTTTTATTTATTTTTTTAATTGTGGGCATAGGGAGCTTGCTGCCCGTGGCCTCCACACGCAAGGTGGCACAGGCTTTCCTGGGGCTGCACCTCTTGCCTGCCTAAGGGAGGTGGGGGGATCATGGGAGGCGCCCACGAACGCATGAGTGAGTGCCCAGACTCCGGTCCTGCAGGAGCCCAGGCACCGCAGCTCAGCCTTCGGAGGCCATCATGGGACAGCCCGTACCCCAGCTACGAGCTCATCCCGCGTGGAAGGACACAGTTTGTGTCAGGAATGAGTGGGTCCCACCAGCAGCCCCAGGGAGTGGGCCCCACCCTTCAACCCCCTAGCACAGGGAAGCCTCTCTGGCTTGCCAGTTTTCTGTAATGTTGAAATCTTTACCTAATATACACTAAACTGATCTTCTGTATACAAAGAGAATTGAAAATGAATCTTTACATGAATGGAAGGGGAAAGGGAGCGGGAAAGGGGAGGGTTGCGGGCGGGAGGGAAGTTATGGGAGGGGGGAAGCCATTGTAACCCATAAGCTGTACTTTGGAAATTTATATTCATTAAATAAAAGTTTAATAAAAAAAAAAAAAAGAAAAAAAAATTTTGACTAAGAGGCATGTGCTATGGTGCAGCGGGTTAATGCCCTGGCCTGAAGCACTGGCATCCCTTATGGGTGCTGGTTTGAGACCCAGATACTCTACTTCCTATCCAGCTCTCTGCTACGGTCTGGGAATGCAGTAGAAGATCGCCCAAGTTCTTGGGCCCCTGAACCCCCATGGGAGACATGGGAGAAGCTCCTGGCTCCTGGCTTTGGATCAGAGCAGCTCCGGCCATTTCGGCCAACTGGGGAGTGAACCAGCAGACAGAAGATCTCTCTGCCTCTCCTCTCTCTGTGTAACTCTGACTTTCAAATAAATAAATAAATCTTTAAAAAAATTTTGACTAAGCTTGTAACTCTAAACTAAAATCCTTGTTCTTATCTTTAATAAATTTTTTCTCTGTCCTTTCTACAGCACCTGCTGTTGCTGATGAAGCTTGTAATATTAATTAGAATATCAGTGATTCTTAATAATTTCTTCTAAAACTTTCAAGATATTAAAGGATTTTTTAAAATCCTAATCTCTGTGTATTATTATACCTTCATCCATATCACTCAAATTCTTGGTTGTCCTTTTAAATGTGAAAATATTTATTATACTTTTGTAGAGGAAAATTTTTCTCTATCATCACCATTTTTTTAATATTCTCATTTCTCTTTTATTTATCTTCATTTACAGCTTGTATTAGTCTGATGTTGTAAATTTTGTATCTATCTACATCTTTCTTTTTTCTTTCTACCATTTTCCATGGTCACAACTTTTACTTTCTGAAAAACTGAAATTTATCTAAAGAGTGACAAGACTGATCTTCAGCCCTATTATTTCATTGTTAAATTTAGCCATTTTTTTTTATGTTGACAATTGTATTTCTAATATCTAGGATATGCTTAACCTATTCCTGTTTTTTAAAACCAGTCAAGGAGGATGCCATGTAGAAATTATGAAATTCTCATTTTTAAAATTATTTCTACTTTCTTTATAGTCAGGGTTAGTCTTATTTCTCCTGGGTTCCCTTCTTCCATGATTCTAGTTTTCCTCATGTATGTGTTATATTTCATATTGCATGTTCCGTTCTTGAAATCCTAAGGCAAGTAACATAACTGTTTAAGAAATTTATTAGAACACCCTTGGTGTTCATTGGAAGACATGTGCTTGTTGAGAGATGTCAGTGTACTCCATCTCTCTGTTTCCAGTTCTTATTAGGACCCATTTAGGACAGTTATAGTAATCACACTGATTTTCACTATGGTTGTTTTTCATTTTTAGTGAGGTGTTTAGTGCTTTATTTTTCTTTATCTCCTAAATTCATCATTTCCATTTTGTGAGCTTTATCTCCTCAAAAATTTTTCAAGCCTGAGAGAAAATGTAAATAAGCCTCAATAAAATGTTGTTAACTAAATATTGAAATATTATATTTTGAACTATTAAAGATGTGAATTTGTGCTTAATATGTTAGTCATTTTATATTCTTCTTTTAATATATGAAGAATTTACATATATTAAAATGTATTCCAATTAAAAATGATGGTAGAAAGATGATTGGCTTTCCACAACAGTCACAGCAATTCAACAACACATGAATCTATTCCTTTTATAACAAAATCAGAAACAAGTGTAAAGACTCCTGACAATGCAAATCCAGCCATGCTGAAACTAAAAGGAAAAGAGAAGGAGTATTCTTGCCATATCCAAAATCCCCACCCTAAGCCCAGAACCCTATAATCAGGAAGGATCCTTAATTTCCTATTTTTCTCTGAAGTGCAAAAGATTTAGACTACATGGCTTGCACCTGAACTCTTTTGGTTTCTACCAAAGGGACTGGCTTCCATCTTGTCACTTCATAAAGCTGATGGGATTTGAATACTCCAGACTCCAGGGAGCTACTGGGAGTACAGTGTTGATCTCAACCAGTTGAAACAACCATCAGAGTTCATTCATAAAGCTCAGTACAGAGCAAACAAATGACAAACCCTAGATCACAACCTCCACCTAGGAGAGGAACAATTTGGACCACATATCCAACAACCGCTTTCTGAGGGCTCCCAATAGGTTGTATGCTCTGTAACCTGTAACAGAACACTAAATGGATCTAGTATATTCTGGTTGCTAACTGGCTGGAAATCAGTGAGGGCCAACATGGTGCTTGAAAAATTTATAGCTTAGTCATCATATCCCCCTCATCTCCAGCTCAGTGAAGAGCAAACAGGTGAAAAATCCCAGATCCTAGCTGCCTATCATGAAAGGAAAGAGCTGAAAAGAATACAACAATTCACATTTTTAGGGACTGCTTAAGCAATTAGCTCCAATCTTTCTTGTATCAGAGCACTGATAGGATTTGTCCTTCTCTAAGACTCCTTGGGGCTACTGAGAACAGAAATACAGAATGGCCTGACAAACAAGTTTGAAATCCTCTCTGAAACATCTGGCTGAGCTAATTACTGAAGTTCTTTTTTGGAATGAGGCAAAATCAAAGAGAAGGCAACAAGAGAGTATATTCCAGGAAAAGAGGAAAAAAAATCTTCAGGAACAAATCTTAATGAAAT